>NC_064633.1:156619245-157244245 GCF_023864275.1 Schistocerca cancellata
TTAGCCAACACCGGCAAAGAATCAAAGAAGGTAGTGTGCACTTCGTAGAGACATTACGGTTTATCAACGCGGGGCCTCAATTCCAGCTTTATAGGCACTGTCTTTTCCACGGCAAGGCAGCTAATACAGACCACCAAAAATATGACCTGATAGTATGAATATGTCAAGCTGCGGTTTCCCTAGCACGTAATCGACGATGTTTTGACGTAATCGGATAATAATTTTTTTGTTTATAGCCCACGAGTCATGACATTGACTTTTTTTAACGAAACTAAATACTTATTCATTACATTTGAAGTGTTCAGCCGCATATATTCCGCTTCTTCCTCAAATATTTTGGCTGTACCGAACGAGGTGTCGCAGTGATTACCACACTGGACTCACATTCAGGAGGGCGACGGTTCACACGCGCGTCCAGCCACCCAGATTTCCTTAAATTGCTCCAGGCACATCCCGGAATATTTCTTTCGAAAGGGCACGATATAATCCGAGCTTCTGCTCCAATGACCTTGATGTCGAAGAGATGTTCAATCCAATCTTCCTTCCTTTTATTTCTTCGGCTGCATATCGTTCAGTCATCTTCATAGTGAGCCCAAAAGAATGACGCTCCAGCACTCGCTTCGTCCTTTTAAACTCGCGGACCATGCGTGCATGCGGCCACAGACACACAGGTGCTAGAGACGTCGATCGGCGGCAAAGTAGTACAATGTACATGAATTATATCCGTGACTGCGCAGTCGATAGACACTGGGCTCTCAATGTATCATTCTGATCAGCACTGTCACGACATCATTTTAAGTTTATTACAGAATCCGCCGGATTCCAAGACTTATCTAAGTTGAATCCGCTACCTCTATTAATCAAATACGTCACCTTGCGAATTTCAATTGGCTCTTTCACCACCCAGGCCCAAAAATATGATGCAGACGCTAAAACTCAATGCTTTCGGACTACATAGAGTGACCAGTATCAATACTGTGTTCTGGCACCACCGATTTATTTAGCTGTAAGAGGCAGTGTACCTGATGCGTTCCACACATCTGTCGTGTGAATATTATTTGCTCTATAGTTCGTTCCTACATGGACATTAAAATGTTTGCCTGCTTCTTACTCAAAACTGAGTGCACTGTCCTCTTTTATAATAAGGTTGAACTGGAATTCCGACTGCGAACAGCCTGTTCAAATGGTTCTAATGGCTCTGATCACTATGTGACTTAACTTCGGAGGTCATCAGTCGCCTAGAACTTAGAACTAATTAAACCCAACTAACCTAAGGACATCACACACATCCATGACCGAAGCAGGATTCGAACCTGCGACCGTAGCGGTCGCTCGGCTCCAGACTGTAGCGCCTAGAACCGCACGGTCACTCCGGCCGGCGAACAGCCGGTCTCAGTGCACACATTTACACAAAGACAGAAGTAATTGGCGTTCACCGTGCAGAAAATTAAACCAAAACTGTTGCTCAAAAACCACTACCAAAATGAAAGAGTACACTGCAAAAAAAAAAAAAAAAAAAAAAAAAGAAAAAAAAAGAAAGTTAAACACCGAAATTACGTAGCAACACTATGCAACACACATTGTTCACTAGCCAATGAAAAGTATCGATTACAAAGAAGATGCTTAGAAATTGCGCACTGGAAACGTGAGATGAGAAATGAAAGAAGCAATAAAATAGGAGAAGGATTTTACCTGAAAAATTACAGCATAATCAGCAGGAATAGCTCAGCATGAAGAAATCGCGCCAGCTGAAATATGCTAAAGTAGAACTAAACTACTGGGAGAAAGACTGAGGTGATTTTCTCGTACTAAAAAAAACTTGTCACTTTAAATGAAAATACTAATTCAATCATTATAATCACAACTCGGTATTTTAAACTCTTATTTCACAAGAACATAAAACTCACAGAAAACCAAGAACTTAACTTTCTTCATAAAAGTCTTACAAAGTAATGCTTTTACGACTGCAAACTCAAATGAATTAAACTGTAATTACCTAACTGAGGTAGAGAGGCAGACCTGTTACAAGAATCACCACCATTATCAGTACGCGCCAGCAAAAATTATTATCTTAAAAACATATCTGTAGTGCAAATCCATTCTCTTTGTTCCATAAGTGCTGAGTCTGTCTATCCTTACATCAGATTAGTAATTCCTAACAATTCTCTTCACCAAAATCCTCCTCCAGTATGCGCTACGCTAAAATTTCTGCCTGCTTACTCCATCTCCAATATCCGACTCTTCTTCATCCTAGAACTGAGCCAAAGGTACACAAGTTCTGAGATACTAATGTCACAGTCGTAAATCAACTATTCCACTGAAATCGCACACACAACTGTCGTTCTCGTAATTTGAAATTTCCGCTCATTCTGAAACTATCTGCAAATGTCCATGCCACCAGTATATATCCATCATGTCCACCTTTCACATGAACTGTACATGTCATCTGTCCGGTGTATGAGAGGGCACACTCGCAAGTGATCTTGTAAACACTTGCCTTCCGCAGCATCAACGAAACCCAACAGTGCAGCTGTCTTCGGTGGAGGATGATAAACACTTTTGCTTTGTGCTTGCTGAGGATCCGTCCTATTTTTGACGATAGGCTTCCCATGTATGCCAGGAAATCCAAAGATTTAAAACTCTCTATGTCTTCTTCTGCACTGCTTATGACTATCCTTGGTTTCATTCGTAGCGCCTTGTGAATGTGCTGCAGGCAATACCCGTTGGCTTCAAAAACTCTGTTTAAGTGGAGGAGCTCGTTCTGCAGACCGCTCTTGTCAGCAATAATGTATGCACTCTGACTGAAGTTCTGAAAACACTCATCGTATGTGAAGAATGGTGGCAGCTATTTGCACGTAAATATAAAACTGTATGCCTCGGTTTCCGATGTACTGTGTATCCCACAGTGCCATCATCTTTGGGCCGAACCAAGCCATCTAAAAATGGAATGCATCTCTTCTTTTCAATTTCCATCGTAAAATGGATTTGTGCATGGATGGAATTTAAATGGTTTAAAAGTTCTTGTAATTTATCTTCACGCAAGTATGTCATCAATAGACCTCGAAAGCACTGTGGGGTTTAAGACAGCATATCCCAGCGCCTTTTCCTCAAAGTCCTCCATAAATAAATTGGCCACCAAGGACAACAAGGGCCTAGCCATGGCGACACTGTATAAATAGTACATATCTGAACAATGCTGAAATTTCTTAATCAAAACTTCTACCAATAAATGATAAGGATTCTGAAAGCGGAACCTTTGTGAATTAACCGCAGGTACATCCACCTCTTACAACCAAATAAATAGCCTCTGCCAGAACACTATATTGATACTAGCTACTCCATGTTGCACAAAAAGTCGAGATTTTAGCGTGTAAATCATCTTTCTGGGACGCGGTGGTGAATGAGGCAACTGGAATTCGCTTGGCGACGAATTTGATTAACAGAGACAGCGTCTTCAGCTTGGATAAGTCAAGGAACCCGGCGCTTTCTGTAATAAACTTAAACTGACGTCGCGACACTCCAGCACAGAATGATACATCGAAGTCCCCGCGTGGATCGACTGCGAAGCCACAGATATAGTTATGTACATTGTACTATTTTGCCGCTAGTCAATATCTCTAGCACCTTTGTATTTTTGGCAAAGGTTAACGTGGAGCGGTCTGCGAATTTAAAAGGGGGGAGCGATTGCTGGAGACCACTCAGCGTTTCCGTCGTCCACACTTAACATCTCTCCATGTACAACCAACCCATCCCTCTAACAAAGTAAAGTTCTTACGAGTAACTCTCGAAAGAAAACCAACATGGAACGCACATCTCCTTACGATCCAACACAAAACCCGAAACAGACTAAAACCACTACATGCCTTATGTATCTGTGCGTAGGTGCTTAACGTTAGAGTTCATGGGATCAAGAGGTGATCGTTCGAGTCTCGTAAGACGAACGTTTATGAGGCAACGGTTCGACTCCTGCTCAAACATAATTTGTAATCTATATTTTTTCATCACTGGTCATATTATTTAATTTATATGTCATTTTAGAGGTAACATAATTAAAAAACCTCGTGTATTTGCATGACATTTTAGTGAATTTCATGTTATTTGAGTACTTACTATTTGTAATTAAATTTAATTGTTAAAACAAACATATTTATAACTATCCTCAAGTGAACGAAGAAACGCATAGAGTTTTCCTGAAAATGTGTGCCTGTCGTGATTTGCGAAATCCCTTGTATTTGCAAAGGTATCCGGAAGTACTTTGTACCTCGACGATTCGAGCTGGAGACACAGAGGCAGGCCCCATTTGGCTGTTAACCTGCGTAGCGGTGAGGAGTTGCTAATGTAGTAAGAACGAGGAATGTGGTGCAAATTTTTTTAATATCACAGAATTTACACATATACTACAAAATGACAGTGACTCCTTGTTCTTCGACTACTACAGGTAATGAATGTCATGACGATTCGAGCCGTCGCCTCGTCCACGACCCTTCTGCAAAGCCGGCCGGGGTGGCCGAGCGGTTCTAGGCGCTACAGTCTGGAACCGTACGACCGCTACGGTCGCAGGTTCGAATCCTGCCTCGGGCATGGCTGTGTGTGATGTCCTTAGGTTAGTTAGGTTTAAGTAGTTCTAAGTTCTAGGGGACTGATGACCCCAGAAGTTAAGTCCCATAGTGCTCAGAGCCATTTGAACCTTCTGCAAAGCGCGAACGTTAACCACTTGTTTTATCAGATAGCCTTGGTATTTTCATGAAAATCAAACAACCATAGTCAAATCATCATTTAATATCGGTTGCAAAAAGAAACCGCTTGACCCCACTGACTTCTTACAGCTTATACCGTCGCACAGATACTTCAGTTACATAATATACGCGTGAAACTACTCTTGCAATTTTCTCGCAACTGCCAGAGTAGTGCACCTTACTACGTACACATTACGTCGTTTTAATGGTTTACTAAAGGTGTACATAGTTTGAATTAAATCCTTGATCCCAACGTCGCGGCCTCAGCTTGCAAGATAGCTCGATACTAGTCAACGATCGGTTTCCGAGAAGGTAATACATATGCCTGTGTACAAAATCGTATCTCATGTGAGGACGTAACAGTTTGCTGAAGAAAAATTGCCTCGGCTGACCTACTTCTGCGATGTTGTGTTATTCCCAAATTAGTCTCCAATCGTTTTTGGAGGTGGCAACACCCGAACTAGTGTGTGAAGAGCGACTCCGCGACAAGGCAGAATTAATTGTTAAAGTTGCCTCGGAAAAGGTATTTGTGCGATATTGTGTGGATTCTACGATCGTGTGAAGCATTTTGTGACTTTGGCGGTGCTCGGGAACTAATGACTAATGACAGGGAATCTTCTTATGAATATGAACTATACAGTGGATTTTGTGACTTTGGCGGTGCTCGGGAACTAATGACTAATGACAGGGAATATTCTTATGAATATGAACGATACAGTGGCTCTAGAATCTGTTTTACTAATTTTGCAATTGGATAAATAAAACAAAATTAGTTGGGATCCTAACATTTTACAATTCTCATTATGTTTAACCATTTAAACCTACCCATTTGCGACATTATTATGTTCTGTTTGTTGCACACGCATTAGAGTTTGCGACTGAGGAGAAGAAACGAATCGGAGCAGCGTCTACAAAATGTGAGGTAAGCAAACTGGCTACAACTCAGTTGTGAGAAATGGGCTGCTGACATATTGGAGTTACATATGTAAACCATACGTAGTATCATCGTGCGTGCCCGTATACGTATTGTGGCAGACGATATTTTGAACATTCATTCTCCTGTCTGTTGTTATGGTGTTACTCCTGGCATTCCTTGTGTGGGGAAAAGTATCTACACTCCTGGAAATTGAAATAAGAACACCGTGAATTCATTGTCCCAGGAAGGGGAAACTTTATTGACACATTCCTGGGGTCAGATACATCACATGATCACACTGACAGAACCACAGGCACATAGACACAGGCAACAGAGCATGCACAATGTCGGCACTAGTACAGTGTATATCCACCTTTCGCAGCAATGCAGGCTGCTATTCTCCCATGGAGACGATCGTAGAGATGCTGGATGTAGTCCTGTGGAACGGCTTGCCATGCCATTTCCACCTGGCGCCTCAGTTGGACCAGCGTTCGTGCTGGACGTGCAGACCGCGTGAGACGACGCTTCATCCAGTCCCAAACATGCTCAATGGGGGACAGATCCGGAGATCTTGCTGGCCAGGGTAGTTGACTTACACCTTCTAGAGCACGTTGGGTGGCACGGGATACATGCGGACGTGCATTGTCCTGTTGGAACAGCAAGTTCCCTTGCCGGTCTAGGAATGGTAGAACGATGGGTTCGATGACGGTTTGGATGTACCGTGCACTATTCAGTGTCCCCTCGACGATCACCAGTGGTGTACGGCCAGTGTAGGAGATCGCTCCCCACACCATGATGCTGGGTGTTGGCCCTGTGTGCTTCGGTCGTATGCAGTCCTGATCGTGGCTCTCACCTGCACGGCGCCAAACACGCATACGACCATCATTGGCACCAAGGCAGAAGCGACTCTCATCGCTGTAGACGACACGTCTCCATTCGTCCCTCCATTCACGCCTGTCGCGACACCACTGGAAGACGGCCTAACGGTGTGCGGGACCGTAGCCCAGCTTCATGGAGACGGTTGCGAATGGTCCTCGCCGATACCCCTGGAGCAACAGGCACTGCGTAGGATCCTACGGTCTTGGCGTGCATCCGTGCGTCGCTGCGGTCCGGTCCCAGGTCGACTGGCACGTGCACCTTCCACCGACCACTGGCGACAACATCGATGTACTGTGGAGACCTCACGCCCCACGTGTTGAGCAATTCGGCGGTACGTCCACCCGGCCTCCCGCATGCCCACTATACGCCCTCGCTCAAAGTCCGTCAACTGCACATACGGTTCACGTCCACGCTGTCGCGGCATGCTACCAGTGTTAAAGACTGCGATGGAGCTCCGTATGCCACGGCAAACTGGCTGACACTGACGGCGGCGGTGCACAAATGCTGCGCAGCTAGCGCCATTCGACGGCCGACACCGCGGTTCCTGGTGTGTCCGCTGTGCCGTGCGTGTGATCATTGCTTGTACAGCCCTGTCGCAGTGTCCGGAGCAAGTATGTTGGGTCTGACACACCGGTGTCAATGTGTTCTTTTTTCCATTTCCAGGAGTGTATAAAAAACGGTCAATTTAAATGGAAGGCATTAAACCCTCAGGATAGTGTTACACAGTGAGTTGTGAGAACGCAAAGATAAGTAATGTGTCAACGATGTTGAGCATTGTGAAGCAGTCTCTCTAAATTTAGTGTTAAAGATATTTTTCGGAATGTTCTGATGAAAAAAATTTGTGTGTTAAGTTTGTCCCGAACAGCTTAACTTCCGAACAACAAACAGAGACAAAGGTTTTCCTTTAAGCAAGACATGGAATCCTATTTTATCACAGATAAAACAACAGTCTGGTTTCCGACCGGCTGCATTTTAATTTTGCGATTCCTCGCTTTTGACAGTTTTCACCGCTGGCGCAGCTGCAATTCTTCGCCTCGCAGAGGGCAGCTCTTCCGTTGCTCGCGCACGCGCAACGGCCAGTACCCGCTGTATAAAGGAGCCGCCGAATCTGAGGTCTCTTCGTCGCCTCTCCTGGACTCCCTATCTCCGGACATTCCAAGCCAAGGCACGCTCCCGACTCCGTTTCCTCAAGCTCCTTTCCGGCAGTACGTGGGGTCTGGACCCCTCCACCATCCTCCACACCTATACATCCCTCATTCGCCCTATCCTTTGTTACGCCCATCCGGCCTGGATCTCCGCCCCCCTCCCCTACCTTTTATAAATCCTTACAAATCCTTGAACGCTATGCTCTCCGCCTCGCCTATCGCATCCGTCTCCCCTCCCCCACGCGGATCCTGTATGATCTCATCCCCTTCCCCCACCTCCTCCTTTTCCTGGAAAGGATACGGATCCTGTACACCTCCCGCAAACTCGATCCTC
The DNA here is from genome assembly GCF_023864275.1 of Schistocerca cancellata. NCBI lineage: Eukaryota > Metazoa > Arthropoda > Insecta > Orthoptera > Acrididae > Schistocerca > Schistocerca cancellata. The sequence continues at coordinate 156,627,256 of NC_064633.1, forward strand.
CTCATCCGCTTGTCTCATAAATCCTCTCCCACCCCTGCCCGCTGCCGCGCCTGTATTCCCACGTCCCACCCGGTCTCCATCTCTCCACCCTCCTTACCCTCTCCCAAAGTGGCTTCCGCCAGCTCCCTCCCCCTTGATGATGTCCTCCTCCCCTCCATCTACCCCTCCTATCAACTTTGATTCTCCGCCCCCCACTTCCTGTGTCCTTTCCTTTAGGCACCCTCCCTCCCTTCTCTCTCCTTTTCCGCCCCTTCCCCCTTCCTCCATCCCTCTTCCCCTGGGCTTCCCCTCCCCCTTCCTCCCTTCCCCCTATCTCCTCTGCCCATGGCATCTCTGTTCTCCCCTCTCCCTCTTCCTCCACCCCTCCTCCTCTCTTGGCAGGTCCCCGGACTCGCACACGCTCCGTGGACTTTCGCGCGCCGCAGATCATCGCCATCAGTGTCTCGTGTGTGTCGTCGTGTTTAGTGTTTAGTGTTCACCGTCGCTCTCCATCGTTCATGTGTGCCATCGCCATCTGCAGTGTTTGTGCGTCGTATCAACAGTTTGCAGTGTGGATTATCGTCGAGTGTGAACGGCTCCGTGTTTGTCTTCGTGTGTCTACTGTTTTATTGCCCACCGTTCTGTAACTTATGTGTCTTCTCACTGTTTTTTCTCCTTGTGTATTCTATGGCTGAAGAGCAGCGTAGAGTGCTGCTGACAGCCTGCCTGTTGTACAGGTTTTCAAATAACAATAAAGAAAAAAAATGAGGTCTCTCTTCTATAAGTCCCTCCAGATCCTTGAGTGTCATGCACTCCGCCTCGCCTTCCATATACGCCTCCCGTCCCCCACGCGGATCCTCTATGATATCATTCCTTTCTCCCATCTGCTCCTATTCCTCGAACATATCCGCATCCTCTACACCTCCCGCCGCCTTGAACCCCCTCACCCCCTGGTTGCTCCGCTTCTCTCCCATCCCCGCCCCCTGCCACGTCTTCACTGTTGTGTCCCCCCTACCCTCCATCTCTACACCCTACATATCCTTTCCCAAGGTGGCTTCCATCAACTCCCCCTCCTGGATGATGCCCTCTCTCCCTCCATTTATCCCTCCTATCAACTCTGATCCTCACTCCCCCTCCTTTCCTCTGTCCTTTTCCCGGGTTCCCTCTCCCCCCCTTCCATCCTCTTTCTTCCCCACCTCCCCTCTCTTTGCCCCCTTCTCTCACCTGAGTCCTTTAACATTTCTCTCCTCTGCCTCATCTCATTCTCCCTCGCATCTGCCCTTCTCCCCCTTTATTAGTCCTGTCCCTCCTTGGTCCCTCCCCTTTTTCTTTTTTTTTCTTCCTCCCTCCTTGTTCTTTCCCCTCCTCCAAGTCCCCCCCCCCCATTTGCCTTTGGCGCGGGAGTGTCATCTTTGTGCCGCCACTTTCGTGCAGTGTTCTACATTGAGTGTTCTACAGTGAGTGTTTTACAGTGAGTGTTCCGTGTTGCGAATGGCCATCATACTGTCGCTGAGTGTGCCTTTTATCTCTTGCGAACAGAAACCAGACTGTCGCCGCGTTTTTTAATTGTGTGTGTACTATGTTACTTGTCTGATTCCTGTGTCTTTTATTAACGTTGCCAACCCCTTTTGCTTTCTGTTTTAACTTTCCGCATTTTTCCGCCATTTTACACTTGACGTCACCGTTTTATCGCCTGTTTTTCTTGTTTCTTTTCTTCTTCCTTTTTTAAAATAAAAGTCTGTAGGCTGTAGAGCAGCGTACAAAGCTGCTGCCAGCCCGCCTGCTTCGGGGGGAATTGAAAATCAATAAAGGAAAAAAAATGAGGTCTCTTCAGTTCCGGCGTGATTGTGCACTCAATCCCACCTGAAGATGGCGGCCAGATGGTCCGCCGAAATATCGTGTTGTCGTCAGGACGATGGAACCCGGCTACAAACCCGTGAAAATCATCAGCAGTGAGTGGATGTTTGCTGCAACTTTAATGAAATGAAAACGCGAACAATTCTTTTCTGGAAAATATCGCCACGGTTGACGAGACTTGGTGCTATCAATAAAAACATGCCACCATGCGACAAAGCGCAGAAATTCGCATGAAGTGTCAGCGCTTTGACGACGTAACCTACATTCAAACCAATGTAAAGCGCGAGTTGAACAACACCCTAAAGAAGGACTTTTCTACCAAAAAAATGGCTCTGAGCACTATGGGACTTAACAGCTGAGGTCATCAGTCCCCTAGAACTCAGAACTACTGAAACCTAACTAACCTAAGGACATCACAAACATCCATGCCCGAGGCAGGATTAGAATCTGCGACCGTAGCGGTCGCGCGCATCCAGACTGAAGCGCCTAGAACTGCTCGGCCACACTGGCCGGCTGGTGCATGTCAGAGTACGGTGCATCGAGTAAGTGTGCAGACGTTTTCAGACGTGCTAATGGTGGCTGTGTTTTGAAAATGGCTCAAAGAACACATATTGATGTCGTCATGAGGGGGTAGAATACTAGGGCGAGTGGAGCCCGATCAAACACAACAGGTCGTACCACGGCCGTCCGTGTTCCACGAAGTGTGATCTCAAGATTATGGCAACGATTCCACAGACAGGAAACGTGTCCAGGTGCTATAGTACGGGATGTCCATAGTGTACAACACCACAAGAAGACCGATATCTGGCCGGCCGGTGTGGCCGTGCGGTTAAAGGCGCGTGACCGCTCCGGTCGCAGGATCGAATCCTGCCTCGGGCATGGCTGTGTGTGATGTCCTTAGGTTAGTTAGGTTTAAGTAGTTCTAAGTTCTAGGGGACTGATGACCACAGATGTTAAGTCCCATAGTGCTCAGAGCCATTTGAACCAAGACCGATATCTCATCATCAGTGACTGTAGACGGCCAAGGAGTACTGCAGGTGGCCTTGGTCGGGACCTTACTGCAGCCACTGGAACAGTCTCCAGACACACAGTCTACAGACGACTGAACGGACATGGTTTATTCGCCTGGAGACCTGCAAGGTGCATTCGACTGACCCTTGGTCACAGAAGAGCCCGTAAAGCCTGGTGTCAAGAACACAATACATGGTCATTGGAACAGTGGTTGCAGTTTATGTTCACTGACGAGTCCAGATATAGTCTGAACAGTTATTCTCGCCGGGTTTTCATCTGGCGCGAACCAGGAACCAGATACCAGCCCCTTAATGTCCTTGAAAGGGACCTGTATGGAGCTCGTGATTTGATGGTGTGAGGTGGGATTGTCTGGTGCACGTACACCCCTGCATGTTTTTGACAGAGGAACTGTAACAGGTCAGGTGTATCGGGACGTCATTTTGCACCAGTATGTTCGCCTTTTCAGGGGTGCAGTGGATCCCACCTTCCTCCTGATGGGTGATAACTCACGGCCCTACCGAGCTGCCATCGTGGAGGAGTACCTTGAAACAGAAGATATCAGGCGAATTTAGTGGCCTGCCTGTTCTCCAGATCTGAATCCCACCGATCACGTCTAGGATGCTCTCGGTCGACGTATCGCTGCGCGTCATCAAACCCCTACGACACTTCAGGAGCTCGACAGGCACTGGTGCAAGAATGGAAGGCTATACGCCAGCAGCTGCTCGACCACCTAATCCAGAGTATGCCAACCCGTTCTGCGGCCGGTATTCGCGTGCATGGTGATCATATCCCATACTGATGTCGGGGTACATGCACAGGAAACAATGGCGTTTTGTAGCACATATGTTTCGGAACAGTTTTCTCAACTTATCATCAATACCGTGGCTTACTGATCTGTGTGGTGTGTGTTCCCTATGTGCCTATACTGTGAGCGCCAGTTTTGTCTAATGCCACGTTGGGTGGCACCACATTCTGTAGTTATTCTTAATTTATGAGTATGAGTGTACTTCTTATTAATCCACTCTCGAAACTTTTTGGACTGACGCGGTGTGTTGAAAGGTATTCTGATCACGGTCACCCGCGCTATCTGTGTTTGCAAAAATTTGTATAAGCTGTCAACTTCTAGTATTGTGGTAAATAAAATACGCGCACTAAAGAGAACAGTAGCTGATGAGAGAAATATAACTAATAGTTAAGCAGAAACATCAAACAATCGATACGTCACTATGACGCAGTTTAAATGTACCAGTGTGATCACCCAAAACGTAATTCTGGGATTACTACATTCCATCGCATTTCGTCCTTTACACATTTCTCTGTGTTAAATGCTTCATGGCAATGGTTTCTGAATGGTGCCAACGAAAACTGGTGTATGGTTGGTGTATGGTTCAAATGGCTCTGAGCACTATGGAAGAAAATAAATGTTCAATGTGTGTGAAATCTTATGGGACTTAACTGCTGAGGTCATCAGTCCCTAAGCTTACACACTACTTAACCTAAATTATCCTAAGGACAAACACACACAGACCCATGCCCGAGGGAGGACTCGAACCTCCGCCGGGACCAGCCGCACTATGGGACATGTGAGGTCATTTCTTATTTTAAATAGTTATGAGGAAGTACATTTTAAAAATGCACGCTTACTCCTGCGAGTAATGACACCCACACAATTTCTCTGCTAATTGATATTGTGTTATTCTACTGGAGAACTGGCAAATGTGATGAACTATGATCATTTCATCATCTTGCGACTTTTGCATCCAGCAGGGAAGATTCAAAACTCAGATGTATAGGTTTACGCATGCTCTAAGCCAAAATCACAAAAATCTGTGCATCCCTCCTTGCTCGTCGTCAGTTGGATCTTGAACAACACCGACCATTCATATCGTGCATCGTTGCTGGTAACGAGAAATTGTGTTTATTGCTTGTCAGTCCGAGAACAATGACTGCGTGAAGTGATATTGATCCATGATAATGCCCGCCTGCATCTTGCCAGACTGACAAAAACAGAATACAAGAGTTGGGTTGGGAAATCACTCCGCATACACCTTATTCACTTGATCTTACACCCTCAGATTTTCGCCTATTCTGCTCTCTATCGAACAACCTTCAAGGAACTTCCTTTCCGGATGACAGAACAGGGCTCGTCGAATTTCTCGCTTCAAGATCACGTCATTTCTACATTCGTTACCCCAGCGTTAATAGACTGTTGTAAATAGTGAAGGATAATATATTACTGATGAGTTAAGTCTTCGTTATGTCTATCTATTGTGTTTATTAAAATTATGGAAAAACACTTCGAACTCATAAACCACAATCCAGCCGGCCGTGGTGACCAAGCGGTTCTAGGCGCTTCAGTCTGGAACCGCACGACCGCTACGGTCGCAGGTTCGAATCCTGCCTCCGGCATGGATATATGTGATGTCCTTGGATTAGTTACGTTTAAGTAGTTCTAAATCTTCATAGCTTTCCTTCACACTTCCTGTACGTGAAGAGTGACTAACACCAAAACGAACCTATTTCAAATAAGAAACGAATCCAGACTGAAAAATATGTCTGAAATGTTACGATTTCTCCTCTTGTCACTCCATTTTCTAGCGTCCACAGCTCCACTCACTATCTCCAAATGAGAAAATGGCAACATGTAGACTCATATAGCAACAGTGAACTACAAATAAAAAATAACAATCGACAAATAAACCCATAGCAACAGTAGTACGAACATCCAGTAAAAACGCTACGAACTTATGCGTCCGTCTAGTAAAAGATTTTGTTTACAAATGAAGCATTGTTCAGAACCCATGGGAAAATCAATCCTCAGAATATGCGCTACTGGTCAGTTAAAAATTCTGATAGGCTGAAGGCAGTGGGAAACAATATTCCTGGTCTTTCAAGGTGTGCTGCGGGATTTTTACGAATCTCATCCTCGGGCCCTGTTTTACTGACTAGACTGAAATAGCTACACGTCTCTACAGTTCTGAACAGGCATGCTGTTGCAATTATAGGAAGACATCCCACTGGACATGAGACAATCCATCTGGTACCAATCTGCTGGATGTTCCACACACTCCGGACCGACAGTTGCAGACCTTCTATCCTGAGCATTTGCTTGTGATTGGATCGGTTCTTCGGGAAACACAAAATGACACGAACGCTCACCAGACTTAACGCCTCTGGATTTTTATCTTTGTGAAAATTAAAACAAATGAAAGACGTGCAATGAGATATCGACGACTACCGAAGCCATGAAATGCCAAGTTCTGTGACGTGATAAGTCCAGATGAAATTCAGCGTGCAGATTGATCTGTCCCAAATCACATTATACCATGTATCAGTGCCGAAAGTCAACATTTTGAACACTTGATGCGACAGTCATAACAATAAAGGCACATATCGTACCCAAATTATGTGTTTTTTCGAATTTGGTACAGTAGGGCACATATTTGTCAGACGCCCGCTCCTGACTGCGTGACAGTATTTTATGGCTCCGTCATTTCTTTACTTGATCAAGTCCCGCACATGTGCGGTAGATGTAAATATAAATTCCTGTGTCGTTAGAGTCCTCTTTGAAGGCCCTACCCAGTGTCACAAAAAATGTATATTTCAAATTTTCTGGAAGATTTAAACTGTGTGCCGGACCCAGACTCGAACTCGGGACCTTTGATTTTCGCAGGCAAGTGCTCTTATTGTGTACTTGCATTAAAATTAGTCGCTGTCATTAGCAGCTATAAACATTGAAACATTACTTCCATTTGTCAGAAATATAGCCACATTCTCGGCTACAGCTTAGCGAAAAAAAGGTACTTCGATATATTTACTGGTTCACTGGAATTCGCAGGAACAGTCCGACACATCACATGTGAGTACCGCAGTCAAATAAACATTGCGCAATATCCCTTCGCGTAATGCTAAGTCTCTTTTGAAGCTTATAAATGAGGAAGTACATTTTAAAAATGTACGCTTATTCCCGTGACTAATGACACCCACACAATTTCTCTGCTAATTGATATTGTGTTATTCTCATAGATTTCTTCTGCTTCGTCATCTTGCATTTCGAAGTCTACCTACTGTGTCGTCACGGAGTTTATGACCATCTGTTTCGTAGTCTACGCAAATCTCTCTTTCCTTCAACGCAAATCTCTCTTACCTTCAGTGTTACAACCGAGGATTTTCCTGAGTAAACTTTCAGCTCTCATTCTGTTCATACAGTGCCCCCCTCTCCCCACCTGCCATCTCTCTTTTTGGTTTTATTCTCTTTAACAATACACATTCACTAGCTTGTAATTAGATTCCTTCCAGAGCAATCTCTAATGAATCTCATTTCTGCTGATCGTATTCTTCTGCCTTCTTTCCTTTCTTAACGAACTGTTGCTCTCATACGACAGCAACGAAGACGTGTTATTTGATTTTTCGTTTGGTTTGCAGTCTTGTTGTTTTCTGTCCATTGTGCGAAATGTTCATTAAAATATTTGCAGCTTTCCGTCTACGTCATTACCATAGCCATAACTCGTGTCGCAGTCCTGATACTTAAACCGTAAAAAACGGGATTAGAGGTTAACGTCCCGTCGACAGCGAGGTCATTAGAGACGGAGCACAAGCTCGGATTAAGGAAGGATGAGGAAGGATATCGGCTGTTCCCTTTTCAGATGAACCACCCCAGCATTTACCCTAAGCGATTGACGGATATCACGGGAAACCTAAATCTGGATAGGCATTTAACCGTCGTCCTCCCGAATGCCAGTATAGTGTGCCAACCACGTAACACCTCGCTCGGTATTAAAAACGTGACACATGTTTGTATTCTCTTCTGATTGATTGCGGTCTTTAACTATACTTAGTTTATTTCCGCTAAAAGGAGTAACTATTGTCTTACGTACGGAAATAGTGAGAGCCGGCCGGTGTGGCCGAGCGGTTCTAGGCGCTACAGTCTGGAACCGCGCGACCGCTACGGTTGCAGGTTCGAATCCTGCCTCGGGCATGGGTGTGTGTGATGTCCTTAGGTTAGTTAGGTTTAAGTAGTTCTAAGTTCTAGGGGACTGATGACTTCAGAAGTTAAGTGCCATAGTGCTCAGAGCCATTTGGACCAAATAGTGAGAGTACATACTGCCCAAATTTGGTTTAGCCGATGTTTTCCATCTCCTGCCCATCTTCACTTTTTTGTATCGTTACTTTGTCATCTGTAAGAAATTCTGCACTCGGATTTGAGGGTTTATCTGAATTTATTCGTGTATAATCCTCAGATTTCCACTTTCTAAAGAGATATCTATTATAAATGATAGAAAAGAGAGCGTTTTCTTTGCTTACTGGTTTTTATCACGTCTACCATTACCTCTTCTGTATTTATTACCACATTAAGTCTTATCGAGTGCACGTTATATTACAGTGGCGTGAACTCTATCCCTTCGTCGTTACATACTGCGTACTTGATGGAATAATGTTCTGGGGTAAGTCATCTACATGGAATAATGTGCTTGGGTAACGCGTCCATAAGAAATAAATTCTTTATTGCTCTGAAATGTAGTTTAAGAATAATACGTTGCACACACCCACAATCACCTTGCAGACATCTTTTTTAGGATGTTGGGTACTATGACTGCTGTTCACAGTATATCTATTCCCACATGAAGCTTTTTTCTGTTGGTAAATAGGTCACTATATTTCAAAAGGAACAATGATGTACATACATGATACCAGAAGGAAAATTTACGTCCATGACTCCCCATTAAGGTTGTCTTTAGCACAAAAAGGAGTGCACAATGCTGCAACAAAAAGTTTAGATCACTTACCCACTGATATAAAATATCTGACAAACAGCAAAGTAAAATTTCAAAACATATTGAAAAAGTTTCTCTTCCACAACTTCTTCTGTTCCACAATGACACTTGTAGGAGTTACTCATTCACTTGTGTATATTCAACATTTAGCCATATTTACAAATTTATTTGCGATGTGAATGTAAAATGACTCTTTCCATTTCACTGTGAATTTTCCAGCAAAATTATCCATGGAACATAAAAATAACAAACTAATTTAGCTTTCAACAGGTCGTAGAGCATAATTTCCATCAAAATATACAGTTTTCGTGGTATTTCTCGATTTCCGATGCAGTTTCGTTCAGATCAGAGTAATCAACTATGTTAAGATGTATTACTCAGGCAGGTGATGATAAACCTGCTTTAGTAATCACTCTGATAACTTTATCAGGGAGATGGTTGCACACATACCATTGGGAACTTGGTCTCGTGACAGACATTGTATGTTTGGAAAATGCAAAATCCCATGTGCGACATCGATTTTGACCTGGGTACTACGGACCCTTGTCAGATTTCTGAATTGTGTAAATGGCAGCATAATCATGTATGTGAAGAATCAGATAATAAGCGTCCATGAATATCTCTGCGGTTGTTTCTGAGAAACAGTGGAAATTTTGTTCCTGAGCTTGCCCCAGAGCAACTGCCACAGAGTGAATTCAAAACTACAATAACACCATGAGAACTGTTTACTCAACTAAGAATGTTGCATTTGTGTTAGATTGAATTTCAGCACACTGTTACTACTGAACAATGTGTGACTTTAACTTTCAATTTTTTGTCTTTACACCAGAAATTGATCAAGCTGCTGTATCTTCAGAAAGTCTCTTCACATTTGCAAACCTGCCGCTACATACATCCATTTGAATCTGTTTGTTCTATTAATACTTTAGAATCCCACTAAAAAATTTTCCCCCAACACTTTCTGCTATTACTAAATTAATAAAGTTATGTCTCAGGATGTGTGAAGTAAAGTTGTACTGTAAAGGTCTCTTATACCCGATTCGATTTAGTACTTCTTTTATAGTCATTGAATATACCTACCTAATCTCTCAGACTCTCTCTAGCCTTTACTACTTACCATCAGCTTCACTTCCACATAACGCTACAAACACATACTTCCATAAAACATGTGTTAACACGTTGTTGCTTTTCATACGATTTCCTCAGTTTTTTGCCGCCCAAACAGTAAAACTCGCCAACTACTTTTAGCGTATCATTTTATGGTCTAAACAACTATCTATAATTGTTCTCAATTCGATTATACTTCGTTGTCTCCATTTTACTCTTATTAATTATTACCTTATAACCTCTTTTGAAAGACAGTATTTGTTTCACTAACTGACTTTACCAGCCCTTTGGTGTCCCTTACAGAATCAACTGGTCATCAAAATGTAAAATGTTTCTTTTCTCTCCCCGAAATGTAATTAATTTTCCTAATTTCTACTGTGTTTCGTTTGTTGCTTACTTCATGTAAGATTGAATATTGTGGAACAGAATGTGTAGTTATTCCTCATTCTGTTCTCAGTTAATGCCTCTCTTCCACGTCCTTTGTTCAAATATGTTTTCTATATAAACTGTGGAAAATCAGAAGCTCTCGGTATATTAACCATGATATCTTCAAACTTCCAGTGATTGTATTCCTATCAATGTTGGGAACAGCTTTTTCTATATTTACGAATGTTATAAAGAACGGTATTCTTGCTTCTTAGGGAAGTCCCACCTATCGTCTCCATATCATAATTAACGAAGTGTGGTTATAGTCCATATTTCTTCCTGGGAACATTTGTGTTTAAAACCTGGTTTCCTAATATCTACTTTATTATGTAGCCCCTACAACATCTTCCAGTGTCTCCTGGTTAATTCTAATTACGCGACGTTATTCCAGCATCTTTAAGCCAAGTGTTTGAATGAATTAAATTGTGTTTTGGGCAAAATTCCACCTGAAGCGTTTCCGTCAGTCCTGTCCATGTTCTCCAACTATAGCCCCTTCTCTTCCTTTACCCATTATCGAATTTCAGTCTCCCACAACAATTCGTTTTTTTCTCCTTTGACTCACAGAATCGTGGTTTTTATCTCATACAAGATTTCTTTTCATCGTCTGAAAACCTGTATCATTCAGTTTACTTACGATACACACATAAAAAGTAAACGCTTAGACTTCTGGCAGTTCTGAGTGGTGATACGAAACATTAGAAGCTAATACCATGAGTATTTTGTATCTATTAGATATTTAATTTTTGGTACTTTATAGTTTCAGTAGGAATCTGGTATATTGTAGTGCAAGTCATATACATATTTAAAAATGTTATCACAAAGACGAAGTCCTGCGCCTTGATTATTTCGAGAAAGGAGTATTTTCATCTGCGAAATAGTATAGTTTGCTTACTCATTGCCTAAATTGTGTTTACATTTCATTTTGTAGGCGTTCAATTTGTTATTTATTCGCCGGCCGCAGAAAAAGCTTTTACCGTGTTGCATACCTACCTCATGAATCTTTCACCATGTCACTCCGTCACTATTTGTAGGCCCATTTTTGAGCTTGCTGGTTTCCAAGGTAACACTTACGTCAGTATGCCCATTAAAGAAGCGAGTAAATGAACTTCGTTGTCCAAACAACAGCTCCGGCCGGATGTTTATGCTTCCCGGGAGAGTTTCCATCGATTCGTCTCAGTTTTCAGCCTGCTTTTCTCCCCTCCTACTTTCTCATCAGCTCGTTCTCCGATATCAAAGAATAACAGGTGCTAACTGACAGTGTGCGGCATGTAAAATGCTTCAAAAACCTTGGCAACTGAGGTATTTTTTGTTTTTTATCTCGTCAGACGGTAAAACAATCGAATATGTAATTACAATAAATTTGTGCTTACCAGCTACTGTATGGTTCACCTTGTCCCTTAAAATTTCTTTCCAATAATGTTAGGTGGTGTCTGGAAAATATTTTGTAAATGGCATCATAACAGAAATGAAAGATTACAAAGTACGTAACAATATTAACCTTCATCCGACGTAAGGCTGCTTTCGAAGCTGCTATCGAAACTGACGTGGGAATCTATTGGAGTATTGCTGTCACATGTCTTTGTATGTCGGAGGAAATGTGACGCGAGAAGTTTTGAACTCCACGTGGGAGCTGTTAGCAGTCGGAGTAAGGTAACTCATGTCAATGAAATTTAGAATGTTGCCAACTCCATGACCTTCCGCGCATCAGCGTATTTTAGCAGCACACAATCTGGCACGAAAGCATCTGGTAACGCTGTTGATGTTGTGGTAGTTGTTTTTGTCGTTATCATCAAAGAGTAATTTGATGCATCTCTTCAGTCTGGTCTATCCTGCACAAACCGCTCTATCTCTGCATAATTACTGAAACCTACACATGCACTGGAACACGCTTGCTGCTTTCAAGAATTAATCTCCCTCTAAAATATCCCCCCAACACCTCCCTGCAGCTCTATTACCAAACAAACTTGATTGGTGCCTCAGGCTATCACAGTGTAATCTACCTCTTCTTTTAGTCAAATTTTGAGATGAAGCTCTTTTCTCCTCAGTTAGATTGAGTGTCTCTTCATTAATTGTTCGATCTACCCGTAGAATCTCTACCATTCTACAATATCGTCTTGAGTACGCCATTAAAGTGAGATGCGATCATTCTCGCTCTTTGTAAAGGGTGAACCAGAGCTCCACCGACAATATTTCGAAGGTTGTTCATGGGTATCTTCTGAGTATTTCGGTATAAGGGACCCGTTGTATCTGGTGGCTCGATACAGAATAATTGCACTTCGTTTGATTTCTTGCCCTCATTTATCTTTATGTCTGTACTGCACTGAAAATATCTACGTAACACTGATAACGTTGATGGTATGCACTGTGTCTCTTGTATGGGAACATTTGCTCCATTCACCCATGGTATTTGTTGTTGACAACAGTAAAATCCACTTTATTCTTCGACCTCGAAATTCCATACAGTACTGCTCGATCTTGTCTCGTTCTTTTTTTTGTCGGACTGAGTTAGTTGTTTGTTAACAGTGATATACAGCAGTCCTGACAGGCTTACTCATGACCTCTGTCTGCATTCACTGACTGCAAGAGAAGAGCGGCAACCACATTACACTACCCATGCATCTGTCTGAGATTTTGATATATTACTCCTTGTTTTGTGTTGCATTACAGAGTTTTTCAGTGTTGCGACAGTGTGTTTTTCCATGAATAAAGGTAACTGGGGTGACAAACTGAATAAATCACAATTAGGTCATTACTCTGTAGCGACCACGTACCCTTTACACCAAAATATTTACGAAATTTTAACCGTGTTGTTTTATTATTGTTTGTTGTTGTATATGTAAACTAGTTTCCTATTCTTTCACTTTCGTGAAGCTGAACATTGCCAGTGGTGTGCTCAGATAGACGCCATCTGATGAAATAAGTTACCATATCCATCTGAAGCCGTGTAATTTTATTGCAATTAATTTTTATCAAAGAATAATTAGAAAACGTAAAAGTGTATACTAAATAAGCCGTCCTGTGAAATTCTGAATTGTCCTGTACAGTGATCAGTGCTGCAACGCGTGATCTCTAACACCCTAAACCAACAGAATAAAAATTATACGTAAAATTACAAATCGAATTTTGAAAGAATAATGTCCGAAATCAATTTAATAAAATACCTGCGAATTTACGTAGCAAAATTGACTGAACAACACTCCGAACTCTAAATGGCACACACGTAAACACGTAGCACTGAACCGTAACAACAAGAATGTCTGACAAAGAAATGAATGTGAGCTGAAAATTAGCTAACCTGAACCTGATAATAATTTTGTTATGCAGCGCATAGCTATGAATGATTTTTCTATGTCCTGACTGATGTTAAACAGGATCTAACAAAATTTTCATGAAATATCTTGTGGCAATGGAATCTCGGTATCGCTCGAAAGTGGTGATTGTTAACAAGCAGTACAGCAGCAAATCAGCTAAAGAAAATAAAAATTGCCCAAGAACAATGCAAGGAAATGCATCTGTGTTAAGGACATCATTTTTTACTTGGTACGAATGTGTTCCGCTAAGTGTAAGTTGGCGAAACATTATTACAAAACAAATTTTCGTGAGGAGACGGTGGAAGTAATTAAACTTAGTGAATAATGTAGAAGAAACCAGCGTTTAAACACTGTGTTGTGAAACTGTGATTCCTTGTTGTTGTTGTGGTGATCTTCAGTCCTGAGACTGGTTTGATGCAACTCTCCATGCTACTCTATCCTGTGCAAGCTTCTTCATCTCCCAGTACCTACTGCAACCTACATCCTTCTGAATCTGCTTAGTGTATTCATCTCTTGGTCTCCCTCTACGATTTTTACCCTCCACGCTGCCCTCCAATACTAAATTGGTGATCCCTTGATGCCTCAGAACATGTCCTACCAACCGATCCCTTCTTCTGGTCAAGTTGTGCCACAAACTTCTCTTCTCCCCAATCCTATTCAATACTTCTTCATTAGTTATGTGATCTACCCATCTAATCTTCAGCATTCTTCTGTAGCACCACATTTCGAAAGCTTCTATTCTCTTCTTGTCCAAACTATTTATCGTCCTTAACAATTACAATAATCTTTAAAAACCTAATTTGTTATAAAAAATATCATTCTGCCTTGTAATTGGTTACTGATGTGGTAAAAGACTGATGAATCTATAACTCTGATTGCAAAACATGTGAGGAGATAGTTGTTTTTAATGCAGTCGTCTTCTGAAAGCAAGTGCGTGGTTATGAATAACCCTATAGACAAGTGATTTGACGGATAGGTCAGAATCTATATACAACAGTTTGTTGTTTAAGCTATAAAGTACGGAAAGTGTCGTCGTTGGGCGACTATAGGAGGATACACGACGACCTGGGTGGAATTTCTATTTCGTCTAACGAATGGCAGCATGATCTATATGTGGAAATTTACTGATGTGGCAAAAGTCATCTGATACCTCATAACATCATGTCAGACCTTCTTTAGCCCGACCTACAGCAGCAGCTCGACTTGGCATGGACTGAATAAGTCGTTGAATGTCCCTTGACGTAACATTGAACCACGCTGCCTCTATAGCGGACCATAATTGTGAAGGCGTACTGACGTGTCGATTATGACCCATATATGCTTGATGGAATTCATGTTAGGCTATCTGGTCGACAAATCATTCGCCTGAACTTTTCGCAATGTTCTTCAAACCAGTCGCGAATAGTTGTGGCCCCGTGACATTTCGCATTGTCATCCAGAAAAATTCCACTGTTGTTTGGCAACATGAAGTCCATGAAAGGTTCAAAATGGTCTCCAAGTGGCAGAAAGTAACCATAGTCAACGATCGATTCAACTGGACCAGAGGACCCAATCCATTCCACATAAACACATGGAGCCACCAGCAGCTTGCAAAGTGCCTCGTTGACAGCTTAGGTCCATACTTTGATGGGATCTGCGCCACACTCAGCAGCGCGGAATGACCGTGCGGTTTGAGGCCCCATATCACCGACTGCGCACCCCCTCCCACCGGAGGTTCGTGTTTCCCAACGGGCATGGATGTGTGTGTTATTCTTAGCATAAGTTAGTTTATGTTAGTTTCAGTAGCGTGTAAGACTAGGGACCGATGACCTCAGCAGTTTGGTCCCTTAGATATTCACACACGGTTTTGCGCCACACTCGAACTCTACCATCAGGTCTCACTGACTGAAATAGGGACTCATCTGACCGGTCCTCAGTTTCCCAGTCGCCTAGGGTCCAACCGATATGGCCGCGAGCCCACGAGAGGTATTGAAGGCGATGTCGTTCTGTTAACAAAGGCACTCGCGTTGGTTGTCTGCTGTCATATCCCGTTAACGCGGAATTTCGCCGCACTGCCCTGACGGCTACTTTGGTCGCACGACCCACATTGACTTCTGCGGTTATTTCGCGCAGTGTTACTTTTCTGCTAGCGCTGACAACTCTACGCAGATGCCGCTGCTCTCGGTCGTTAAGTGAAGGCCGTCGGACACTCCGTTGTCCATGGCGAGAGGCAATGCCTGAAAAGTGGTATTCTCGGCACACTCTTAACGCTGTGCATCTCGGATCTTTGAATTCCCAAACAGTTTCTAAAAGTGCGATCTCTCATGCGTCCAGCTCCAACTACGATTTGGCGTTCAAAGTCTGTTAATTCCCGTCATACAGCCATAA
Organism: Schistocerca cancellata; assembly: GCF_023864275.1. Lineage (NCBI taxonomy): Eukaryota > Metazoa > Arthropoda > Insecta > Orthoptera > Acrididae > Schistocerca > Schistocerca cancellata. The sequence goes on from NC_064633.1 coordinate 156,643,088, forward strand.
CCTCGTCGGAAATCTTTTCATGTGAATCACCTGAGTACAATTGACAGCTCTACCAATGAATTAGCCTTTTATGTCTTGTACAAGCAATACAAATGCCATTCACAGGGTGCAAATTTTAAGTTGACAAACCAGAATAACTCGAAAAATAAGCTTCACACGAAAAAATGTGTAGAATCCAAAGCTGACTATTTTCGAGGGGGACATTTGCAAAACTCTAATTCTTCTCTCTCACCCCACCCTATAGGGAGAGAGGGAGTGTTTTAGATTCAGCGAATCAAAATTAACGAACTAAATAATTATTTTTTATTTATCCGTAACCATTTTCCACGCAAAAATGAGAACATGGATTTTCTTGAATTACAGCGCCAACTACCAAGAATCAAAACAGACAAATCAGACAAAATGTACGCGTTTTTTTTATGTAGAATCTGATACTGCAATAAAAAGTGGGCGTCCCCGTTTGAAATTTTAAAGCTGCATCCCGGCCCACCCCCAGGAGGCTCGGGTGGCGGGCTAATTTTAGCACCAGCAGATGTCCCCTTCGAAAATAATCAACTTTGGATTCTACGCATTTTTTCGTGCGAAGCTTATTTTTCGAGTTATTCTCGTATGTCATCTTAAAATTTACACCCTGTATATGCGTTGAAATCGCTGTCCCATGACTTACATCACCTCAGTATATGTGAGCTAATGCAGATGAATATTAAAACCAATCACGTTGGCTAAATATCTGCGTATTGTTTCTAAGCGGTGTGAAATGGAACGAACACTTAGGATGGTTGTATAGGTGGTCAGTTGTCAAATTCACGTTAGTGGGAGGTTTCTTGGAAACTTTACTTCATCTGTAAAGGAGACCGCGTCAGAAAACATGTGCGACTCATTTTTGAGTAGTGCTTCGAATGTTTGGGATTGTCACTATTTCGGATTAAAGGAAGACATTAAAGCAGTTCAGTGGCATGCTGCAGTTCAGTGGCATGCTGCTAGATTTGCTACCTGTGGGTCCGACCATAACGCAAGTATCACGGAAATGCTCTGCGAACTCAAGTGGGAGTCCCCGCAGTGAAATAGTCGTTTTTTCGTGAAACAATGTTGAGGAAGTTTAGAAAACTGGCATCTGCGACAGACTGCAGAGCAATACTACTGCCACAGATACCTCGCATAAAGTCCGTGAAGACAAGGCAGGTGAAACAGGTCTCGTACGGCAGTATAATGACAGTCGTTTCCCCTTTGCTCCAATTGCTAGTGGAACACGAAAGCGAATGACTAGCGTTGGTGCAAGGTTTCCTTTGCCTTGCATTATATTGTCGCTTGTGGAGATTGTCTGTTGATGTACATTTTCTTTGTAGTTTGAGACAAGACTTCCTAATAATTTTGTATTCCATGTAAACAAATGTTCCCTTTCAAGAAAGCTTTTATTGCTATTGCCAGTCTACATCTTACATCCAGTTTACTTCAGTCAAAACTCTTCTGCCGGCCGGTGTGGCCGAGCGGTTCTAGGCGCTTCAGTCTGGAACCGCGCAACCGCTATGGTCGCAGTTTCGAATCCTGGCTCGGGCATGGATGTGAGTGATGTCCTTAGGTTAGTTAGGTTCAAGTAGTTCTAAGTTCTAGGGGACTGATGACCTCAGATGTTAAGTTCCATAGTCCCCAGAGCCATTTGAACCATTCAAACCCCTTCTACTGTTGTCAGTGTCCCATTTCTTTCAGCAATACCCGACTTATTTGTAATAACGTTAATAATCAGCAAATCTGTCGGTAGCAGACTCGGAGATTCTCTTTTGAGAATTACCTCTACATCCAGAAATCGGTTTGTAAAGATGTTTTCTCCTCACGGCTTCTGTCATCGTCATCATCATCATCATTTAAGACTGATTATGCCTTTCAGTGTTCAGTCTGGAGCATAGTCCCCCTTATAAAATTCCTCCATGATCCCCTATTCAGTGCTAACATCGGTGCCTCTTCTGATGTTAAGCCTATTACTTCAAAATCATTCTTAACCGAATACAGGTACCTTCTCCTTGGTCTGCCCCGACTCCTCCTACCCTCTACTGCTGAACCCATGAGTCACTTGGGTAACCTTGCTTCTCCCATGCGTATAACATGACCCCACCATCTAAGCCTGTTCGCCCTGACTGCTACATCTATAGAGGTCATTCCCAGTTTTTCTTTGATTTCCTCATTGTGGACACCCTCCTGCCATTGTTCCCATCTACTAGTACCTGCAATCATCCTAGCTACTTTCATATCCGTAACCTCAACCTTGTTGATAAGGTAACCCGAATCCACCCTGCTTTCGCTACCATACAAGGTTGGTCGAAAGATTGAACGGTGTACAGATAACTTGGTCTTGGTACTGACTTCCTTCTTGCAGAAGAGAGTAGATCATAGCTGAGCTCTCACTGCATTAGCTTTGCTACACCTCGCTTCCAGTTTCACTATGTTGCCATCCTGTGAGAATATGTATCCTAAGTACTTCTGTTCAATACATTTTTCCAAAAACCAAATTGACTGGTTCTCGCAACTGATAAAGCAAACTGATGTTTCGGCACCGCAGCAAGACAATTGTTACCCATTCAGTACGTAAGGCTGGCTCCACCGAAGAAATTTATTTAAGTTTTGGATGTTTGGTTTTATGCATATTGGCATGCACTTATATGCAGATTCCTCTACTTCTTCTTCTGCTTGTTCATTAATAGGTATTGGAGACCACACGTTGCATGTGTGTTCCACGAACCATGTCCATTGCTGTTTAGATGCCACTCGTTAGCTGAAATACTCTCCTGGAAATGGAAAAAAGAACACATTGACACCGGTGTGTCAGACCCACCATACTTGCTCCGGACACTGCGAGAGGGCTGTACAAGCAATGATCACACGCACGGCACAGCGGACACACCAGGAACTGCGGTGTTGGCCGTCGAATGGCGTTAGCTGCGCAGCATTTGTGCACCGCCGCCGTCAGTGTCAGCCAGTTTGCCGTGGCATACGGAGCTCCATCGCAGTCTTTAACACTGGTAGCATGCCGCGACAGCGTGGACGTGAACCGTATGTGCAGTTGACGGACTTTGAGCGAGGGCGTATAGTGGGCATGCGGGAGGCCGGGTGGACGTACCGCCGAATTGCTCAACACGTGGGGCGTGAGGTCTCCACAGTACATCGATGTTGTCGCCAGTGGTCGGCGGAAGGTGCACGTGCCCGTCGACCTGGGACCGGACCGCAGCGACGCACGGATGCATGCCAAGACCGTAGGATCCTACGCAGTGCCGTAGGGGACCGCACCGCCACTTCCCAGCAAATTAGGGACACTGTTGCTCCTGGGGTATCAGCGAGGACCATTCGCAACCGCCTCCATGAAGCTGGGCTACGGTCCCGCACACCGTTAGGCCGTCTTCCGCTCACGCCCCAACATCGTGCAGCCCGCCTCCAGAGGTGTCGCGACAGGCGTCAATGGAGGGACGATTGGAGACGTGTCGTCTTCAGCGATGAGAGTCGCTTCTGCCTTGGTGCCAATGATGGTTGTATGCGTGTTTGGCGCCGTGCAGGTGAGCGCCACAATCAGGACTGCATACGACCGAGGCACACAGGGCCAACACCCGGCATCATGGTGTGGGGAGCGATCTCCTACACTGGCCGTACACCACTGGTGATCGTCGAGGGGACACTGAATAGTGCACGGTACATCCAAACCGTCATCGAACCCATCGTTCTACCATTCCTAGACCGGCAAGGGACTTGCTGTTCCAACAGGACAATGCACGTCCGCATGTATCCCGTGCCACCCAACGTGCTCTAGAAGGTGTAAGTCAACTACCCTGGCCAGCAAGATCTCCGGATCTGTCCCCCATTGAGCATGTTTGGGACTGGATGAAGCGTCGTCTCACGCGGTCTGCACGTCCAGCACGAACGCTGGTCCAACTGAGGCGCCAGGTGGAAATGGCATGGCAAGCCGTTCCACAGGACTACATCCAGCATCTCTACGATCATCTCCATGGGAGAATAGCAGCCTGCATTGCTGCGAAAGGTGGATATACACTGTACTAGTGCCGACATTGTGCATGCTCTGTTGCCTGTGTCTATGCACCTGTGGTTCTGTCAGTGTGATCATGTGATGTATCTGACCCCAGGAATGTGTCAATAAAGTTTCCCCTTCCTGGGACAATGAATTCACGGTGTTCTTATTTCAATTTCCAGGAGTGTATTTAGGTATACCTGGTAAGTATATTGTCTTGCTAGTCTCAAGTATTCAACCGAAGTACGATACAGACGTTCTAGAAATTACCACTAACACTTAAATTTCCTCACTCCTTCTGTAAGTGGGAATGTCGGTTTTAGTCACTTACGTAATAAGACATTTTTATATACGCTCATCGCACAAAAGCTGTACATAAAAAATATTATACAGAGAACTAATGAAAGATACAATCTAAGTAAGTAAGTTTGCAAGCAAAGAAACATGTACGTATGTCATAATGTGATTCAGTACACATACGCGTTACTACCAAGGTAACGAAATATGGCATTGAACTACTTTCACACTAAGCTCCTGATGGAGGCACAACTGAGGCATCCAACTAGCATATCGTTTGCAGAAAAAAAATAGTGTCATCCGTAATACACTTGTGCACTTCTGTGGATCGTTCTCCGACAATAATGTAAGAAATATACATCAGTATCTCCCGTTTAAAATAAGATATTTGCTCTCGATAATTTTTGAGACTGACGGGTTATTGAGTGTGCTAGAAAAGGTGCTTCAGTTCATCTGCTTACTTGTGTGACAATTTATGAATAGACATAGACGTGTAAACGTGGATATTATAGTCGTGGAAAACTGCAGGCTAGTAAGCGATCACCATACAAAGTAATTGGTCACGTAAAATTCCGAACAGTCTTTATCCACAATTACATTAGTAGGGCAAGAACAAGAAAATAGTGAAGCAGCTACCCTCAAACCTAGGGCCTGCTCCTAGTTCATCTGGAGTCAGTACGTTAGTTCATCGTGAAAGTTTCTTCCGTAGTCTGCCATATGTAAGCCTGACTTATTCCTTGGTTATAGTCATTGGATTTTTTCCATCTTTCTTGAAGTCTTTCCTAGCGTTCGAAAACATCTGTAGACGCCGTGCGGGTCGTAATATTCATAGCTGAGACTGCACAAAGCAGCGCAATGCGAGCAAGGGTGACGTCACTTTGTCACTAAAACAGGTCACCTGGCATCTCAGATTCTATACCGTGGTCATTATAAGAAAACACCTGGTGTAAAAATTACACCACGTATTCTTTCACGTTTTCTTGAATCTCATTGGATTTCGTTTCACTTGGAGCGGAAGGCAAGCTGTGTCCATTACAGTCAAGTACGATCATAAGGATACGTCTTATGCTGTGTTACGCGCACACAGACTGAGTGAAAATGCGGGATACAGCTTTATCGGTGCAATTAACTGGCGCAGTACTGGCCAGCAGCTGCTCCAGTTAACCAGCAATGAAGTGAGCAGTTGCATTTAAGACGTAAAGGGGGACGAGCAGAGAAAAAATACAGCTCGAATGTCATTAAATTTTTCAAGAGTGTGAAATAATACTCGGCAAAACTCCAGCACAACAGCACTGTTCTTAAGTGACGAGAAAGAAAGCATAAAATTCTCTCGTTCTCATCATAGTATTCTAATTCCAAACAAAAATGATGAAAATTCCTAACTTAAGCATAGGGTAAATTTTCTGAGCGAGCTATGTGTGATGAAAAAGCATACTGCAGGGATTTCACAGTATTGTTGAATACTTAAGCCACTGAAGGTATTAATGATTAACAGTCGCCCGGTAATCTGTTAGCGCCTTCCTTATCCGATCCGAGAAATATATTTCAGTTCTGGACCTGTCATGTGCCACGTTGGTAACGAGTCGATCAACAACAGAGTCCTGAAGCCACCCGGGCGCCACATTTTCTCCTCTTATAAAGTGCCGTTCTATACCCCGCCAGCCGGCCGGAGTGGCCGTGCGGTTCTGGGCGCTACAGTCTGGAGCCGAGCGACCGCTACGGTCGCAGGTTCGAATCCTGCCTCGGGCATGGATATGTGTGATGTCCTTCGGTTAGTTAGGTTTAACTAGTTCTAAGTTCTAGGCGACTGATGACCTCAGAATTTAAGTCGCATAGTGCTCAGAGTCATTTATTTAGAGCCATACCCCGCCAGCGTTCGGCAGTGACATGTGAAAAAGCGGCGTACGTTAGTTCCAGTACGTCTGGCAGTTTAACAGTCTCCTTATTTCTCGCGACAAATCCCTTGACTTGGCTCCAGATCATTTCTGTTGGCCTGATATTGTCATGATACAGTGGAAAAGGCAAAGGCGCAGCAATTGTATGGTGTGCTCGATGCCGTGAAGAAGATTGTTTTTCATGTTTCTACGACACTTATCACTCTCGCTTCGTGTTATACTACATCTGTCGTGTAAAACAATGGATATAGTACAAATAAATAGTATTTGGTTTTTTATTTTTGACCTAAAAATTAAATTGTTGTGTTTACTTAATTTAAGCAACCTTTATCAACAATGTTTCATAAAATATCGATAGTTAAGAATTTATATTGGAAATGAAAACAGGAATTTCGCGTGCAATATACCGGGTGATCAAAAAGTCAGTATAAATTTGAATCAATCACGGAATAATGTAGATAGAGAGGTACAAATTGACACACATGCTTGGAATGACATGGGGTTTTATTAGAATAAAAAAAATACAAAAGTTCAAAAAATGTCCGACAGATGACGCTTCATCTAATAAGAATAGCAATAATTAGCATAACAAAGACAAAGCAAAGATGATGTTCTTTACAGGAAATGCTCAATATGTCCACCATCATTCCTCAACAATAGCTGTAGTCGAGGAATAATGTTGTGAACAGCACTGTAAAGCATGTCAGGAGTTATGGTGAGGCATTGACGTCGTATGTTGTCTTTCAGCATCCCTAGAGATGTCGGTCGATCACGATACACTTGCGACTTCAGGTAACCCGAAAGCCAATAATCGCACGGACTGTCTGGGGACCTGGCAGGCCAATCATGACGAAAGTGGCGGCTGTGCACGCGATCATCACCAAACGACGCGCGCAAGAGATCTTTCACGCGGACATTGTGCGAACTTTGTTTTTTTTTTGTTCTAATAAAACCCCATGTCATTCCATGCATGTGTGTCAATTTTTACTTCTCTATCTACATTATTCCGTGGTTTATTAAGTTTTCAAATTTATACTGACTTTTTGATCACCTGGTATAATTAGGAACAAGAAGACGTGCATTATTCTTAAAAAATGATGACAAACTTTACAATTGCGAGATGCAGGTATTTCAAATTGAACGAAAAAAAGAGGATCAGCTATACGTGCGGTATGTATGTGTATCTAAACTGTAGCAAACACAGCCCCTGGGGAAACTTCAAAGCCGAAATTTTCTCTAAATTTATGAAAAACTTTAAGAACAATATATTTTTCGGCATTTTTAACGCGTTCCACACGCTTGTTCCACTACGGAGCAGGAAGCACCATCAGACATTTTCATACTGCGTATTAACAGCGCGACAATCAGAGCACAACAGTACAGAGACTGTGAGCAAACACAATTTTTGAAATGAAAACTACATAGCTAAAGCGTGATTAAGAAGAACTTTGATAGCTGATAATACACTCCTGGAAATTGAAATAAGAACACCGTGAATTCATTGTCCCAGGAAGGGGAAACTTTATTGACACATTCCTGGGGTCAGATACATCACATGATCACACTGACAGAAGCACAGGCACATAGACACAGGCAACAGAGCATGCACAATGTCGGCACTAGTACAGTGTATATCCACCTTTCGCAGCAATGCAGGCTGCTAGTCTCCCATGGAGACGATCGTACAGATGCTGGATGTAGTCCTGTGGAACGGCTTGCCATGCCATTTCCACCTGGCGCCTCAGTTGGACCAGCGTTCGTGCTGGACGTGCAGACCGCGTGAGACGACGCTTCATCCAGTCCCAAACATGCTCAATGGGGGACAGATCCGGAGATCTTGCTGGCCAGGGTAGTTGACTTACACCTTCTAGAGCACGTTGGGTGGCACGGGATACATGCGGACGTGCATTGTCCTGTTGGAACAGCAAGTTCCCTTGCCGGTCTAGGAATGGTAGAACGATGGGTTCGATGACGGTTTGGATGTACCGTGCACTATTCAGTGTCCCCTCGACGATCACCAGTGGTGTACGGCCAGTGTAGGAGATCGCTCCCAACACCATGATGCCGGGTGTTGGCCCTGTGTGCCTCGGTCGTATGCAGTCCTGATTGTGGCGCTCACCTGCACGGCGCCAAACACGCATACGACCATCATTGGCACCAAGGCAGAAGCGACTCTCATCGCTGAAGACGACACGTCTCCATTCGTCCCTCCATTCACGCCTGTCGCGACACCACTGGAGGCGGGCTGCACGATGTTGGGGCGTGAGCGGAAGACGGCCTAACGGTGTGCGGGACCGTAGCCCAGCTTCATGGAGACGGTTGCGAATGGTCCTCGCCGATACCCCAGGAGCAACAGTGTCCCTAATTTGCTGGGAAGTGGCGGTGCGGTCCCCTACGGCACTGCGTAGGATCCTACGGTCTTGGCGTGCATCCGTGCGTCGCTGCGGTCCGGTCCCAGGTCGACGGGCACGTGCACCTTCCGCCGACCACTGGCGACAGCATCGATGTACTGTGGAGACCTCAAGCCCCACGTGTTGAGCAATGCGGCGGTACGTCCACCCGGCCTCCCGCATGCCCACTATACGCCCTCGCTCAGAGTCCGTCAACTGCACATACGGTTCACGTCCACGCTGTCGCGGCATGCTACCAGTGTTAAAGACTGCGATGGAGCTCCGTATGCCACGGCAAACTGGCTGACACTGACGGCGGCGGTGCACAAATGCTGCGCAGCTAGCGCCATTCGACAGCCAACACCGCGGTTCCTGGTGTGTCCGCTGTGCCGTGCGTGTGATCATTGCTTGTACAGCCCTCTCGCAGTGTCCGGAGCAAGTATGGTGGGTCTGACACACCGGTGTCAATGTGTTCTTTTTCCCATTTCCAGGAGTGTACATTATAATATTTGAAGTTTCATTTAACTTAACGTAGTAATACGACATCTAATAAGATATCTAGTATAAGTAGGGCCCACAGCCAAGACGTCTGTCTGGAACCTCGCTGCTGCTACGGTCGCAGGTTCGAATCCTGCCTGGGGCATGGATGTGTGTGATGCCCTTAGGTTAGTTAGGTTTAGGTCGTTCTAAGTTCTAGGGAACTGATGACCTAAGATGTTAAGTCCCACAGTGCTTAGAGCCATTTGAACCACAGCCAAGAGCGTAATAACACCAGTGTACGTGTGCTATGGCTTCCGATCAGTCATAGCGTTTTTGTTTGTTTACATCAGCTTTATTCTTATGATTATCAGAGTATAGACTATTAGCTCGGGTCCTGGCGATAGATTGAGTTCATTAACCTCAATCTTGTGGAGGCGGAAAATCAAGGAGGGAGCACGCCAGAATGAGTGCATAATACACGACATTTAACAGCTCAAGATGAAAGTACTTCGCACAACATTGATACTGGTTGTTCTCACCGATTAGTATCATCTATTAGCAGAACATCAAGATAGCGTTTCCTCTTTAATATCAATGTCATATTACTTCTTTATATTTAAGATGATCGAAATACTCAAAAAGATACATGAACACTATAGAAAAAGAGGGGTTGTATGTAACATGTACGAGAATCTGGACGGAATAATAAGAGCAGCAAATCAAGAGAAGTGGACAGATGAAAGGCTCGTTTGCCTCGCACGCAGTCTTCTTCCTCTATTGTTCAACTCGTCTGTCTGAGAGGCAACAAATGATGATATGATTCTCTCATGACATTGGTATCTTCTGTAAAGTGAGGAAGATTTATGAGACTTACTGAATTGATGAACAGGCTGCTGAGTATAGAATATGGAGTAAGAGTAAAGCAAAGAAATACGGAAGTATTTAAAAGAGAAAGGAAATTATCAAAGCGATTAACATAAAAATTTGTGACAACGCAGTATCTGGTGAAGTATTGTGGAATATTGTTACTGAAGGCTACAAGAAGTTCACTGACATTACAGGTTATGAAAATGAACTCTCAGTGCCTCATTCGATTAATTCCATTAAAACAAATACGTCCAGTTCTGACGCAATAAAATACAATCAATAATTTTCATTAAGATTGTGTCACTAAATACACTTAACTTTTATACAGTTTGATGCGTTGTACTTTATGTTCCAGACCAAATCCAATGAAATCTAAATAACTTTGTTGTCTACTGACAATCTATGATATTACTCTAACTGAATGCAATTATTGCAGACCCTCCATGCTTTTCCCATTACTCCATAAACAGCGATCGCTATGTAAGAGTATTGCCTTTTCATCGAAACTTGTAGATCCATGCTCTGTAGAGTAATTGCAAGGAAATATACTGCGCTAGTTGCAGGCGCTCAACGAAATCGTTTAACTGCTGTATCGGGACTGTCAGCAGAAGGACTTCCATGACCGCCAGTATTAAAACAAGGCACAAGCAGAGCAGTCCACAGTTAAAAGCGCTCTCTTTGGCAGCTGGCAACACAATCGCGGACGAGTACTACGTGAAGATGGACGTGTTGCGGAAGCAGAAAGTGGGCCGAATTTGTGAGACCATCTGGAGGTTGCTGCTCAGAAGTGGAGGCTACTGCTCACGGCCTCTAGTGGTATTTCTTGTGTGCCTTTAAACCTGGTACACGACATGAAAGAACACTGTTAATCTGGAAGCAAGATAATGAATGACTTACAGAGCAAGTAGGACATAACAAAATTACTAGTCCAGACAAAGGGGCCATCTTTCATTCATGGAAGACTTGTAGCATCAAACATATGACATAATATGGATAAAAATACTGTGAATGTACACGCAGAGCACTGCACTGTTGTTGTTTTTGTAGTCTTCAGTCCGAAGACTCGTTTGATGCAACTCTCCATGCTACTCTATCCTGTGTGACCCTCTTCATCTCTGAATGATTATTGCAACCTACACCCTTCTGAATCTCTTGGTCACCCATTTCGTTTATTGCATCCCACACCTCCCTCCAATATTACATTGGTGATCACTTGATGTCTCAAAACGTGTCAATGAATCGATCCCTTCTTTTGGTCAACTTGTGCTACAAATTTCTTGTCTTCCCAGTTCTATTCAGTACCTCCTCAATAGTTACGAGAAGGTATCCACGTAAACTACAGTATAGTTCTGTAGCACCACATTTCGAAAACTTCCCTTCTTTTTTGTCTAAGCTGTTTATAGTCCATGTTTCACTTCCATACATGGCAACATTTCATACAAATGCCTTCATAAAAGACTTCATACCACTTAAATCTATATTCGATGTTCAAAATTTTCTCTTCTTCAGAAATTCTTCTCTTGTTATTGCCTATCTACATTTTACATCCTCTCTACTTCCGTCAACATCAGTTATTTTACTGCCCAAATAGTAAAACTCATCTTCTAATTTAAGCGTCTCGGTTCGTAATCTAATTCCCTCAGCATCATCTGATTTAGTTCGAACACATTCCATTATCCTTCTTTTGCTTTTGTTGATATTCATCTTATATTTCAATTTCAAGACATTGTCTACGTCATTCAACTGCTCTTCCATGTCCTTTGCTGTCTCTGACAGAATTACAGTGTCATCAGCGAACCTAGGGTTCAATTCCTACTCCAAAATTTTGTTAGGTTTCTTTTATTGCTTCTTCAATGTACAGACTGAATAACATCAAGGGCAGGCTACAACTCTGTCTCACTCCCTCCTCAACCACTGCTTCCCTTTCATAGCCTTCGACTCTACTGCATTATATGGAAGTAAGTAATGGATGGGAAGAAGACCGGAAAAAAGAGTCTAAGTGTTTGAGATGTAGTGTTACGTTAGGAACCTCAAAATTAATGGTAGTAATATAGGACACAAATAATGTTAAAAACAAATAGCTCGTCCGCAAATACGGCGAGTCCAGAAATATGTGAGAAACATCACGTACGGAGAGGATCATTTGGACGTGCATTAACACATAAGAGAATAACTTACGCGTTACTGAATGGGTGTGGAGAGAGCACAATTTGTAGAGGACGACGAAGATTTAAACAGTTCGTGCAAATGGTTCACCACGGATTGTGGGTAACTGAAAAAAATTCAAATTCAGAGGCATCAAGAGATGCTGATGTAATAAATATTTTTAACCGATGGTTTAGATCTTATGGTCATAACCATCAGGTTGCACAAAATTATTTGCAGTAGCCTATGTAATATCATTCTTATTGTGGCTTCAGATACAGCAAAAACCATCCTGCATCGCTGTCGGGAATGGTAAAATGTATTTCAGGAACATGCTTTGCTTGAATAACTACATTGAAGCGCCAATGAAACTGGTATAGACATGCGTATTCAAATACAGAGATCTGTAAACAGGTAGAATACGGCGCTGCAGTCGGCAAACTCGTATATATGAAATGAAGTGTCTGGCGCAGTTGTTAGATCGGTTACTGCTGCTACAACGGCAGGTTACCAAGTTTTAAGTAAGTTTGAACGTAGTGCTATAGTCGGCGCACGAGCGATGGGACACAGTATCTCCGAGGTAGCGATGAACTGGGGATTTTCCCGTGCGGCCGTTTCACACGTGTACCGTCAATATCAGTAATCCGGTAAAACATCAAATCTCCGATATCGCTGCGGCCGGAGAAAGATTCTGCAAGAACGGGGCCAACGACGACAGTACTGGGCCATCAACAAGTGTCCGCTTGCGACCCATACAACGAAACATCATCGATATGGGCTTTCGGAGCCGAAGGCCTACTCGTGTACCCTTGATGAATGCACGACACAAAACTTTACTTCTCGCCTGGGCCCGCCAACACGGACATTAGACTGTTGATAACTGGAAACATATAGCCTGGTCTGACGAGTCTCTTTTCAAATTGTATCAAGTAGATGAATGTGTACGGGTGTGGAGACAACGTCATGAACCCATCAATCATGCTATTCCAGCTGTTGGAGGCTCTTTAAAGAGGTGGAGCGTGTGTAGTTTGACTGATATAATACATCTCGATACGACTCTGAAAGGTGACACGTACGTAAGCATCCTGTCTGATCACCTGCATTCATTCATGCCCATTGTGCATTCCGATTGACTTGGGCAATTCCGGCAGGACAATGCGACGCCCTACACGTCCAGAATTGCTACAGAGTGGATCCAGGAACACTCTTCTGAGTTTAAACAAGTCCGCTGGCCACCAAACTCCTCAGACATGAACAATATCGAGCATGTCTGGGGTGCCTTGCAGCGTGCTGTTCAGATGAGGTCTCCACCCCCTCGTACTCTTACGGATTTATGAGAGGTTCTGAAGGATTTACGGTGCCAATTCCCTCCAGCACTATTTCAGACAATTGGCGAGTCCTTAGAGGTCGTGTTGCGGCATTTCTGCGTGCTCGCGGGGGCCTACACAATATTAGGCAGGTTTACGAGTTTCTTTGGATCTTCAGTGTGTATGTCACACTTCTCTTAGTAAGCTTTGAGGTAACAGGTTCGGATGATTAAACGGGAGAGGAAGAGAAGATTAAGGGTTACTGCCCCATCGGCAACTAGGACATTAGGGACACAGCTCGGTTTCAGACGGGCGAAGGAAATCGTCATACCCTTTAAAAAAGAATAAAAACAGAAGAGAAAAAAAAAACAAGCTCTGGTATACACATCAATCTGATTTAGGGAAATCACTGAAAACCTAAATCCAAATGTCCAGACTTGAACTGCCCTCCTCAAGAATATGAATCCATTTTCCTATATAGTGAGCGACCTCTTTTAGTCATTTCCCTAGAGTCATTCTCATGCGCCAGTGTAGAAAATTACTTACGTTCATCAGTCTTTTTGCCAAGTTGAATACATGAGGACACTGAAAGTTTCTACTACGTTCTCTTTTTTCTGTTTTAAGTACAAATCTCCAGATACCCACGCATTTTCCTTCTGCTGTATTAGGTTGGACTGCTACTGACAACAGAGAAGAAGACCACAGACGTGGGATGTCGCAGAAGATAGCCGGCATCCAGAGCTGCGGCAGTCGACCGTGAATATCCTTTCGTTGTCGAACTCAGCGAAGCGGAGCGCTTACACGGTACCTCTCCACTAAAGCCCACTCGACACAGAAGCGAAAGCAAGCGAACGTGCTACAGCGAACAAGGATTTTCTCTGGTGTAAATGATACGCGCGCGTGAGCAAACGACATTCGGTCGCATTCGGTTCGATTTAAATTGTGGTCGCTCGTGTTTCACTGGTCGTCTATCTTTTATAGAACCATCAAAAGAAATTCGAGTCCTCTCCGCTGGCAGCACAGCAATGTTTCTTCTGCTATTGTTTCCACTTCTGTTGTTGCTGACTTTAGTTACGTGAGCGATGGAGTGGTTCGAAGAGAATGTAACGCAGCTCATAGAAGAACATGGATATCATACGTGCTTCTGGGAGCTAAAAGATCCACAGCAGAAATGCCAAAGGAAAAAAAAATGACTAGCAGGAGATTGTTGAAGCACTCAAAAGGTCCTTTTGGGACATGAGAAAGACAATAAATTCATTAGATATTTGTATCAGGCAGGAACGGCGTGAATCAGAAGCAGCTCTATAACTCCTTTTATCAAGAAAGAAAAGCAGAATAAAAACTTCCTTTGAAGTAAAAACGAGTGCATGTAAATCTGTTATGCTGTTTAAAATTAAAAATACACGAAAGTTTCGATTATTTTCATTGCTTAACTGCATGGTATTTGTAATTACATGGCTGATGTGTCACTGTTATATTTAGAGATTTCTTAGGATAAATAAAAATGATTTGCCCGGGTCAGGCTATCTGCCCTCTAACCAGCTACTGGTATATTGCAAATTTTATCAAGTAGCCTACGTGACAAGTCGTTTGTATACATCACACTCAATTATGCACAATTTATTGGCATTATCTTACTTATACGTACTTCAATAAAATCTTTGAAGTGTTTCGGATATGTCACTGTAGACGTCAGGAACTATCTGATACACATAATGTTTCTGTAATGATGTTACAGTATTTCAGGGATGATACAGACGCGTAAATGCATAAAACTGAGGTAAGGGACATCGGTCCGGAAACGACAGAGTGGAAAGTTACAAGCAAAAAAATTGTTGACATCTCTGCGACCGGAGTATTATGTTACGATACTGTTGTAGCTAACATTATAGGATAGGCAACTTTCAGAAGTGGTAGTATGGAACGAAACAAGTAAAATATGTCTTGTAAATATTGGCTCTAAAATGCTTATCTTGAGATCTTGAGAGTTCTGAGTGCGTGTTCGTCTTCGCTACTGTGGAACTGTACCTCGTACTGAACAAGTGTCCATACGTCTTGAGGTATGATTTTACACTCCATATTTACTAGACTTTTTTTCTTGTTTTGATCCGTACTACCTCCTCCAAAAACATAGAAATCAGAGAGCTTGCAATAGAAGAGATGTGTTTCATAATATCGAATATAAACAAGTGCTCATAGGTTTTAAGCTATGCATTTTAAACCTCACTTTTAGTAGACAGTTTTACTCTTGTTTTGTTACATACTACCACCTTTGAAAGTTGCCTGCCCTACATCTTAACAACAACAGTACCGGTTCATGTATTCCACTGTCAGAGGTATCAGAACGATTTTCACTTATAAGTTTTGAATTAGTCGTTTCCCGACAAGGCTCCTTTATCTCAGATCGATATATTTACCCTTCTCCATCATCCACGAAATTTTGAAATATCATCATGGAAGTACCCTGTATAGCAAATGGCTCTGAGCACTATGGGACTTAACATCTGAGGTCATCAGTCCCCTAGAACTTAGAACTACTTAAACCTAACTAATCTAAGGACATCACACACATCCATGCCGGGGGCAGGATTCGAACCTGCGACCGTAGCGGTCGCACGGTTCGAAACGGAATCGCCTAGAACCGCTCGGCCACACCGGCCGGCGCCTGTATAGCAAATGCCGGGGTTCGAAACATATGTAAATATTTCTCTTTTATAAAAACCGGATTGTTAATGCTAACCTTTCTTCAGGTTATGTTGGTCGTCTATAATTAGTATTTTTGCTTTTAATGCACTCCTGAATTGTAATGAGCAACCAGCGAAAAGTGCCAAACGACTTATGTGCAAAGAGTCCTATGGATGAAACTTCCTGGCAGATTAAAACTGTGTGCCCGACCGAGGCTCGAACTCGGGATCTTTGCCTTTCGCGGGCAAGTGCTCTACCACTTTTTTTTTTTTTTGTAATCTCATTTTGTTCGCTTTTGTTCGTTGAATCTGCTCGGGGCGGACGTCGTAAGACATCCGTTTAAGTTCGTTGTTGATCGATTAACTCAGTTTTTTTGTTACAGAGGGCTGCTAACCCTCTGACCGAACACGCTGAGCTACCGTGCCGGCACCACTGAGCTACCGAAGCACGACTCACGCCCGGTCTCACAGCTTCGGTTGGTTCGCAGGAGAGCTTCTGTAAAGTTTGGAAGGTAGGAGACGAGATACTGGCAGAAGTAAAGCAGGAAGTTTCATATCAGCGTACACTCCGCTGCAGAGTGAAAATCTCATTCTGGAAACATCCCCCAGGCTATAGCTAAGCCATGTTTCCGCAGTATCCCTTCTTTCAGGAGTGCTAGTTCTGCATGGTTCGCAGGAGAGCTTCTGTAAAGTTTGGAAGGTAGGAGACGAGATACTGGCAGAAGTTAAGCTGTGAGACCGGGCGTGAGTCGTGCTTCGGTAGCTCAGTGGTAGAGCACTTGCCCGCGAAAGGCAAAGGTCCCGAGTTCGAGTCTCGGTCACGCATACAGTTTTAATCTGCCAGGAAGTTTCATATCAGCGTACACTCCGCTGCAGAGTGAAAATCTCATTCTGGAGTACTATGGATCTTCAGTTCAATGTTACGTGCATTACATCAACATCTAGCTTTACATCTACGTAGATGCTGCGTGAGCCACCATACGGTGCGTGCGTGGCGGAGGGACCCTGTACCACTACTAGTCGCTTCCTTTTCTGTTCCACTCCCAAATACAGCGAGGGAAAAACGACTGTCTGTATGCTTCTGTATCAGCCCCAATTTTTCCTATCTTGTCTCCGCGATTCTTACGTGCATTGTATGTTGGTGCCAGTAGAATCATTCGGCAGTCAGCTTCAATAATGTTTCACGAAAATAAATTCGCCTTCCCTTCAGGGATTTCAATTTTAGTTCGCGAAGCATCCCTACAATCCAACCTGGTTTGGATCCCAAACACTCGAACAGTACTCAAGATAGTGTCCTATATGCGGTTTACTTTACAGGTAAACTACTCTTTCCTAAATGTCTGCCAATAAACCGAAATCAACCATTCGCCTTCCCTACCACAGTTCTCACATTCTCGTTCCATTTCATATCGCTTAGCAACGTTAGGCCCAGATATTTAAACGACTTGACTGAGTCAAGCAGGATACTAGTAGTAATAATAAATTCGAACATTACCAATTTGTTCTTCCTACACATCCTCATCAACTTACATTTTTCCACATTTAAGGCTAGCTATAATTTATCACACCAACTGGAAATTTTGTCTAAATCGGGTTGTATCTTCCTACAGCCACACAACTTCGACACCTTAACGTATACCACGGCGTCATCGGCCAACGACCGCAGATCGCTGCCCACACTGTCCACCAAATCGTCTATGTATACAGAGAACAACAGCGGACCTGTCACACTTCCCTGGGTCGCTCCTGAGGGTATCCATGTCTCTGGTGAACAGTCGCCGTCGAGGACAACATACAAACTGGGTTCTACTGCTTAAGAAATCTTCGAGCCACTCGCATGTCTGTGAACTTATTCCACATGCTCGTACCTTTGTTAACAGCCTGCAATGGGGCACCGTGTCAAAGGTCTTGCGAAAACATAGAAACATAGTATCTGCCTGTTGCCCTTCATCCGTACTTCACCCCGAGTGATGCTTTCTAAAACCGTGCTCATTCGTGAACATAAGCTCAAGAAAGCTCGTTATATTCGGACTGAGAGTATGTCAGGGACATTGGCCTGCAATTCTGCGGGTCAATTCTTTTACCCTTCTTATATACCGGAATCACCTGTTTTTGTTTTTATTTTTTTTTTTTTTTTTTTTTACACAGTTGCTTGGGTCCTTGTGCTGGGCAACAGATTCATGATAAATGCAGCCTAGGTGAGGAACTAATGCCGTAGAGTAGCCTTTGTAAAACCGAAGTGGGATTCCATCCGGACCTGGTGATTTATTTGTTTTCAAGTCTTTCAGTAGTTTCTCTACGCCGGTGATGGTTATTACTGTGTCGTCCATACGGAAATCTGTCCGATGGTCTAATGACAGTATGTTTATACAATTCTCCTGAGTGAACGATTTCTTGAACGT
Organism: Schistocerca cancellata; assembly: GCF_023864275.1. NCBI lineage: Eukaryota > Metazoa > Arthropoda > Insecta > Orthoptera > Acrididae > Schistocerca > Schistocerca cancellata. The sequence goes on from NC_064633.1 coordinate 156,661,564, forward strand.
GAAATTTAAAACTCCGGTTTTCGTTTTGCTACCTTCAACTGTCAGCTGTGGACTGAATGGAAGACTTAGACCAGCTGAGCGATTTTGCCTCCACTCATTTCAAGTTTAGGTACAAAGTAAGACACCAGATTGTTCCTTTCCTGCGCCATTTTGCTCACTTTGCCGAAAACAGTAAGTTCAACCTGCAAAATAATCCTATCAGAATAACAGAGTTTCTCATCGCGATTCTAATTATATGTATTATTAGTACCAAAAGACTAGTTGCGAGCGGAGTAATGCACCCATGACAGACTCCAATGAACATGCCTACACATATCGAATTTTCTCATTGTAAACTTCTAAACCAGTGTGGCAGACATATAGTGTACACAAACGATGAATATGTGGATATACTTCTGGTCTTTGGTGCATCTGATAACCAGGCGGGTGTTGCCGTTCACGAATATGCTGCTTAATATCCTCGTCGACGCCATTTAGATAAAAATGTGTTTCGTCATCTGAAGCTGCGCCTTCGGGAGTCAGGTTTTCTCCTTCCACCATAGCGTGACAGAGGTCGTCCACGGACTCGCCCTACTCCATCTACTGAGGAAGCTATTCTAGAGGTAATACACCAAGAACCTCAGCGAGTTACACGTTGTGTAGCAAGGCAGCTGCGTGTATCGCAACGCACGCTCGTTAACGTGCTGCACGAGGATGGGCTTCTCCTCTATCATTATGATTTCACCGAAAACATGTATTCTGCAGATCGCCATTGGCGGATGCAATTCTGCGAATGGTTGCAACAACAACAGGAAGCCAACGATGACTTCGTGAACAGTGTAATATAGTCGGATGAAGCAGCATTAACTCGTGAGGATGTCTTCAATATGCACAATGCCCACCATCGGTGTGAGGTTAACCCGCACCTGCGAACGTGGATGTCATGTTCACCTTGGTCTGTCTGGGCCGGAATATTGGGCGACAGGTGTACGGGCCGCTACACGTTGCCTGACAGGTTGACTGCTTGAAGGTATCACGCATTCCTCTGAAACTATCTGCATGATGCGCTATAAGATGTTCCACTACATGTTCAGCAAAGGATATGGTTCCAACATGATGCACCTCCACACTCTGAAATTAATGTGCGACAGGATTTGGACAGCGTATTTCCAGGGAAATTGTTCGGACATGGAGGTCCAGTTGTGTGGCCACCACATTCACCTGACCTAAATCCGCTGGATTTATTCTTGTGGGGACCCCTGAAGGAGTATGTGTACTCTACTCCGCCGATGAATGTGGAAGAATTGGTAGCGCGTGTTCATGCTGCTCCTGTTACCGTGGACGCAGCTTTGCTGCGAAGGGTCCAGAGCTGTATGATCCGGCGGGTTGCGCAATGTTTGGACGTGCAGGTATGTCGCTTTGAGCATCTGTTGTTCCGAGGACAACGTATGCTGTTGTGAAGGTCTTGTGAACATTATTATTGTCACTAGTTGCTAATGTGCGACATCTGAGCACTCATCTTAGATATAGCATAAAGGACAAGTAGATGTTATGTTATTATACTATGCTATCATCTTTAGCATCTCTAAATTGCTATTTACTTTGTAGTTACTCTGTCCTATGACAGGTCATTAGTTTCAACTGTCTGTTTCTTATTTGTTTAACCACATATTTGTTATGTTCAGCGTTACAACATTACATCAGTATTTACGTCATTTACAGACTAATAATTATAGATTTTACAAGTAGTATGTTTTTACGTTGGGTAATACCTCCAAGTACATTTGTCAAGAGCATGCTTTTAATGCTTCTTTCCCCCTGGACAGCAGGTCAGGCATTGAAGTGTGGACACTTGGAAACAAAGCGGTGTGTCTATACTGACAGGTGCTGTCCACTTAGTGGTGCAGTCACAACTGTACGGAAAATGACAAATAGTAAATTAAGTGTCATGTTATTGGGAAGACTGTTCACTGTTCGACACAGAGAAAAACAACCAACTCACTGATGTATGTATTGTATATATTAAGCTACAGCACATAAAAACATCTGTTCTTATACCCACTGTACCGTATACAGGGGACATATATAAGATTAGGAACATATTGTTTTTATCATGATTAATTTACTTAGCATGGCTAAGTAAAATTGAGAGACATACGTCAGTTTAGGCAAGCCAGGCGATGTTACATCATGGACTGTTACCACACACCACAGCCAAGCTGAGGGACCAGGAGCATAATACCGTTGATGCAGCAGTGGTGCAGGTGACCTGATTGCTTCAAATTTGAGCCACAGATCTGTTATGACTTACGTGACAGAAACTAATGCTTTAGCAAAACAAGAGTGTCCCAAGCCCAATTAAATACTCCATATTTCTGGACACAGGTGTGGCAGTCTGGCAGCCACCAGTACTGTGGGGAGACCTACGAGGGACTGTGGTTCCATGAGTCTGGATGGATCAACAAGTCAACACCTCTGGACTCTGTTGCTGCTGACTGCGGACCTGCTGTTCACTCTGTGTCCAGGACTCTGGAATCTGCATCTTCCACTATTTGGGCTATCTGGTGGCCTACATTTTGAGCCCAGGTGGGAAAACTTCTTGATTCCAGACCCATCTTGTCTGAGAAAACACTGTCGCTGCTGTGAGCCAACTCATCCTCAGTGACTCTGTACGCCTTGGCGTGTCCGTCGTACACAGCCATGCAGTCTCTAGCTTGCATAGAGGTCCCGCTGCACACAGCCGCGTTCAGCGTTCTCGCTAGGTCACTGCCATCATCACTCTATCAGCTGCATGACGTTGCAAGCCGCAGGGCTGCCTGATGACTGCTGCACCTCCTCACCAGGCCACCTACCACTTACATCCCAGAGGACGCTGACTTGTCTGAAGATGTCACGACTGTTGTAGGATGCATTTGCATGTTTTAACGATGGTATTTTCAAGTCGACATCTTGAACGAGGTATCCACTCACCCACCACTCCATTAGTACCCCACCCAGGCTGGTGAACTACTGGTATCCTGACAGCTGACAGCCTACTTCAACCACCCAACATCGAGGCTTGCCACCCCAGCCTCTAGGACATGTTGAGAGATCAACAAAATCTTTACTGCAGCGATAGACATGTCTAACAACGTGTACCGCACTCACATGTGTAAAGTGTCAAAAACAACTGTTTTTCATAGGCTATGCTCGGGTCAAAAAATGGCTCTGAGCACTATGGGACTCAACGTCTTAGGTCATAAGTCCCCTAGAACTTAGAACTACTTAAACCTAACTAACCTAAGGACATCACACACACCCATGCCCGAGGCAGGATTCGAACCTGCGACCGTAGCAGTCCCGCGGTTCCGGACTGCAGTATGCTCGGGTCGATGTTCATATAAACAACAACATGTATGAACAAATGCGACAAACTGTAACAGCCTAGATTTGACAGAAGCTGACTGTGTGACTGAAATCGGAGAAATTGCGAATTTGTAACATTTTCAAGATTCGTGAGATCTGTTTTTCAGCCCAACAATCTCTTTCTGGGCAAATTCCACAGCCTCCTTTCCCCAGGCAATGAACTTTGCCCTTGCATCTGCCCCTCCTATTACATCTGATCTTATCCTCACGACTGTATGTCACTTCAAGATTCTCTCCTCTTTTCTAAGTGCATATTTTTTCTCGCCTATGCATACATCTCGTCTAACCTCAATCCTAGTCAGCACCTTGCAGAATCGTACATTTTTTGCGACCTACCCTCTTACACTAAAATCCGCACATTCCAACACAGTATTTCAATTGCCACCACACTCTTCAAAACATCGCAATGACTCTCCAACTCCCAACTTGTTAGTTCAGCTCAGCTGTGGTTCAAATGGGTCTAAGCGCTATGGGACTTAACATCTGACGTCATCAGTCCCCTAGATTTAGAACTCCTTAAACATAACTAACCTAAGGACATCACACACATCCATGCCCGAGGCAGGACTCGAACCCGCGACCGTAGCAGCAGCGCGGTTCCGGACTGAAGCACCAGAACTGTTCGGCCACAGTGGCTGGTATTATAAAGAACTTTATGAACAATTTTGTTTTTAAAATTCAACATCCATTTTACATCAGTGTACAACTGTCATCCAGAAAAATTATAAATTATAGTCCCCCAACGCATTTCCCTGTCTGTATGTAAAGGTTAATCTCCAGAACTACTGTAGAGGTTTTGATTCTATTTTCACTGATACGTAGATGGCTTCACGAGGAAAATTTGTGTATATAGTTCATTACCGCCTACCGCCTAGCCATAGATACATAGTGCTGCCTGTGCGAAGCCGAAATGGGCTGCTATTTTTTATATAGTTTCAAAGAACTCTTGTAAGTGTTTTATTGTAAATGTACCAATGACAACCTGCCCCCACTCACTAGGCTGAGGTAATGGATTTATAACTAAGGAAAAAGAAATACAATTAAAAATCGAGCAGCTGCATCTGAGGTGTTACCCACAGTTAAACAGTTTATTTTAAAGAAATGTTAATGCTGAAACTCACTATCCACTGGTATGCGCCATTGCAAAAGATATATCTTGGATATCAAATTTTGATATAATGAAGCTGACGGAATTCAAATCGCTGACAACTTAAATTACACAATCCAAATTATCAACATTATGTCTCCTAAATCACTGAGATCCAGAAGAAAACGAAATTTCCAAAAAAAATTCAAATCATTCAAATCCAAACAGAAAACCCAAGTCAGTTTTTAAGAATCCCGATAATATCATAGTGCAAATACTTGCAAAACGTTCTGCATGCTGCGAAATATTTTGATGCGCATACATTATATTTTTACGGAGTTTTGTGATGATTTCATCCTGCAGGAATATTTATGCTGTCCTAGATTTAGGTACGTTCTTATTTCATCTGTTAAAACAGTTGAAAATAATCTGTAGGATGAACATAATGCATTAATTTAATAGTTAATTTTCACGGATGATATTTTGATCACATTATCCATCCTGCGGGAACAAGAATCACGTTGATCATAACACTTGGAACCCTGATTTTTTCGGAAGAAAATGTAGCCTATGCCTTAACTGAGGGTATAAGCTATCTCCATCCCAAAGATTGTCCAAGTCCGTCCAGCCGCCTCAGAGTGAAGGAGCAACTAACATACTAACTAGACGAAGAAAGTAAATAAGCAGTCTATAGTTGGGTACAGCGCAGTTTATATATTATTTATACGTGCAACAACTTCATCTGCCCTCAAGTGGGTGTCTGTTAGCAGCGGAAACACTCGCATACCATAGTCAAATCCAGCCTCACTAAAAACCCAACACATTCTGCATGTAAAAGCATGATGTCTCTCTGCCATATAGTACTTAAATGACACCATTGTTGTGAGTCTTCAAGCGTCTCAGAAGCAGTAAGATACTCTTATCGGATAAAATGCAACGGGGTTGTGTGGAAGTAGAGATCAAACAATTCGAGGACCGTATGAGCATTGTATTCATTACCTTGAATCGTATTGTGTAGGGCATACTAAACAGTAAAAACATTTTCACAAATACGATACAGCTCAAAAGTCAAAGAGTAAATTGCTTTTTCTAAGAGTAATTATTTTTCCACATTTCTCGTTATATTCTTCAAATCAATAAATATCTTGTACTACACACTTCTGAACGAAGCCTACGTGTTAATCCAGGGCATAATCTAATTCCATGTCAAATTTCTTCCAAATCTGTCCAGTCTTCTGACAAGGGAACCTCCCCATCGCACACCCCTCAGATTTAGTTATAAGTTGGCACAGTGGATAGGCCTTGAAAAACTGAACACAGATCAATCGAGAAAACAGGAAGAAGTTGTGTGGAACTATGAAAAAATTAATAAAATATACAAACTGAGTAGTCCATGCGAACATAGACAACATCAAGGAGAATGCGAGCTCAGGAGCGTCGTGGTCCCGTAGTTAGCGTGAGCAGCTGCGGAACGAAAAGTCCTTAGTTCAAGGCCTCCCTCGACTGAAACTTTTACTTTCTTTATTTTCGCAAAGTTATGATCTGTCCATTCGTTCATTGACGTCTCTGTTCATTGTAATAAGTTTAGTGTCTGTGTTTTACGACCGCACCGCAAAATCGTGCGATTAGTAGACGAAATGACGTGCCTCTCCAATGGGAACCGAAAACATTTGATCCCAAGGTCATAGGTCAACCGATTCCTCCACAGGAAAGCACGTCTGATATATTCTATACGACACTGGTGACGGCATGTGCTTCACATGACAGGAATATGTTGTCGGCTCACCTAACTTGTACACGTAGCGAATGCGTAAAAAGATTCTTCTACCTTGCCCGATTTAGGTTTTCTTGGGGATGTGATAATCACTCCCAAAAAAGTGATGAAAACATAAGAGTTTGTCACATAAACTGAAAATAAAAAATTAAACTTTTCACTCGAGGGAAGACTTGAACCTAGGACCTCTCGTTCCGTAGCTGCTCTCGCTAACCACGGGACCACGGCGCTCCTTGACTCCCAGTGTCCTTGATGTTGCCTACCTTGGGATGGACTACTGAGTTTGTATATTTTACTAAATTTTTTCATAGTTCCACACAACTTCTTCCTGTTTTCTCGATTGATCTGTGTTCAGTTTTTCAAGACCTATCCACTGTGCCAACTTATAACTAAATCTGATGGGGGTGCGATGGGGAGGTTCCCTTGTGAGTGTGAAGGAGTAAAAAGCTACTCACACACAGAGTTTCGAATTTATAGCACACCCACAGAAAAAGAATTCGCTACACCAAGAACAAGTACTGTGACATAAACGAAAGTCGGTAGACGTGTTTTTACAACTGAAAGATAATGTCTATTGAAATTTAGCATCAGTCGCGTAAGAGTGACCATAGTAGCGCTACTGAGAGGGTGCAAATGAAGTTTGACTTAAATACACGCTGTAACGGGCGTCAGCGTTAGTTAGCTTCGAGACTGGACTTGGTGAGTTGATGTCGGTTTCAAGGCGATAAAACTGCAGTTATCAGCACCTCACTGCGTTTGAATGTGGTCGTGTAAATGGTATACGAGAAGCCGGATGTTCCTTCTGCGATACTGCAAAAAGACTTGACAGGAATGGAGCCACTGTGCATCATTGTCGGCAGCGGTGGTCACGAGAGTGTAAGGTCGTAAGAAGAGCGTGTTCCGGACAGCCACGTGGAACTACCGAAAGGGAAGATCATCGTGATCAGCACATGAATCTGGCATATCGCACTGCATCTGCAGCAGCAGTTTGAGCAGCAGTTGGCACCGCAGTGACACAACTGTTACAAATCGGTTACGTCATGGACAGCTCCGAGCCAGACGCCCTGGACGTGCATTCCACTGACCCCAAACCACCGCCAATTGGAACTTCAGTGCTGTCAAGCGAGAGCTCACTGGAGGCCAGGGTGGTTTGTCGTGTTTTCTCATGAGAGCTGGTTCCGCATCGGTGCCAGTGATGGCCGTTTGTTGGTAGAAGAAGACCAGTTCAGGACCTGCAACCAACTTAACTTTGTGCCTTGATCTAAGCATGAATGTATGGTTTGGGGTGCGGTTTCGTTTGACAGCAGGAGCCCTTTCGTGCTTAACCCGCGCACTCTGATTGAAAATTTCTGCTTTGAGATGCTATTCATGAAGAGCGTGCCAGGGGGTGTTTTACAACAGGATAACGCACGCCCACATACCGCTGTTGAAACCGAACATGCTCAACAGTTTCGACATGTTGTCTTGGACTGTTCGATCACCGAATGTGTCTCCAATCGAGCACATACAGAACATCATCGGACGAAAATTCCAACTTCATCCACAAACAGCATTAAGCGACCCTGTTTGACTGACCAAGTGCTCCAGGCATGCAACTACTAGAGATGGAATAAGTCGTTCATCCTTGGGAACTAGTTCACTGGTGATCACTCTTTTCTGGGAACAGTTCATTTTTACTCGTTCATAGTTCATTGTGCTTGGTATATGTTTCTTATGAAAAATTGAAAATTAGTAGCATAGGTGACTGAAGATGGAAGGTGCCAAGAGGGGACACTTGCCTCCCCCCTGGATTACTGAGTTTTTATTCATAACAGAATTCTCACACACTTGTAAATTTCGTGATTCGGCCAAACATCTCGTTTCGCTAACTGTAGCGTAATGTGACTGATCGCAGTGAAATAATATAAGGTGGCGCACGAAAAACCGGCCCCGAGTACAGACTAATCGACAAATACGCACGATTTGTTGACCGCTACGAGTAGATTAGATAAAAACGTAATAATTAGGCAGTGGAGAAATAATAAATTATGATAATGCAAACAACTTGGAAACAATAGATGACGATTGGTGGGCGATAATGAGCAGTCTAGTACTCGGGGCCGATTTTTTGTGCGCCACCCTGTACCACTGAAATAATTTTGTAGGAATTATCATATTCTCTTTACAAAATGTGACAGCATACAATCGATTACGAAGCGAGGGCTTCATTCGGTTGTAAGTCGATGTGTCTTCCATAGAGATGAACTTGCTCTTTTACCTTGGATCAAAAGAAGACGGAAAATGGCTACACATGTATTCCATGCCGACGTCCTTTGCATGAGTAATAATAAAAAATATTGCATTTTTACAGGTATTTCTACTGCTGTTTATCCAAATAGTGAAGTAAGCTGATACGCCATTTTGTTACCTGAAAAGATAAGATGTATCTAGTACTTACCACGTAATTTTTATGTAATTTACGTAATTATAAAATACATTTTAATTACCTGTCGTGAACGCTGAATAGAATACGAAAAGAATCAGAAGTTCAGAGTTCAAAAAAGGTTTGAAACAGATCTAGGATGGGCGTGAAAAGCGAACGAAACGAAACGAACGACAAGAACTCGATAATGAACTAACTATGAGCAGTCGGCAGTGGAACTGCGACCAGTGGCCACGCGAAGAAGGACGAGTCCGGCCGAACGAGACCGAGACCGAGACAGACGGGAACGGGACCGAGGCTGGAACGAGACCGGCCGATGTGCCGTTTGGGAACGAGACCGACCGTGTTCCGTTCCCGGGAACTGTAAGTAGAAAGCCGCAACCGAACTGAACTATGAAAGAACGTTTCTTAGAATTCGTTCCTCGCTCGTTCCGTTCATCTTGGTGAACTGTTCCTTTGGACCCGTTAGTTTGCGAACGACTCATCTCCAGGAACTGCATCCTACGAACTTACATCCGGAACCTGTACAACACAAGCCAAGCACGTTTGCGTGCTCGCATTCAATATTCTGCCAATTACATCGGTTAGTTATGTATTAGAATTTCACATTTGTAATCGCGTATCTCGCGTGTACATTAAACTTTCATCTTGCAGTGTTTAAATACACTACTGGCCATTAAAATTACTAGATGATGAACGGGTAATCATTGGACAAATCTATACTAGAACTGACATGTGATTACATTTCCACACAATTTGGGTGCAAAGATCCTGAGAAATCAGTACCCAGAACAACCTGCTCTGGTCGTAATAACGGGCTTGATACGCCTGGGCATTGAGTCAAACAAGGCTTGGATGGCACGTGCAGGTACAACTGCCCATGCAGCTTCAACACGATACCACAGTTCATCAAGAGTAGTGACTGGCGTATTGTAACGAGCCAGTTGCTCGGCCACCATTGGCCATACGTTCTCAATTGGTGAGAGATGTGGAGAATGTGCTGCCCAGGGCAGCAGTCGAACATTTTCTGTATCCAGAAAGGCCCGTACAGGACCTGGAACATGGGGTCGTGCATTATCCTGATGAAATGTAGGGTTTCGCAGGGATCGAATGAAGGGTAGAGCCACGGGTCGTAACACATCTGAAATGTAACGTCCACTGTTCAAATCGCCGTCAATGCGAACGAGAGGTGACTGAGACGTGTAACCAATGGCACCCCATACCATCACGCCGGGTGATACGCCAGTATGGCGATGACGAATATACACTTCCAATGTGCGTTCACCGCGATGTCGCCAAACATGGATGCGACGATCATGATGCTGTAAACAGAACCTGGATTCATCCGAAAAAATGACTTTTTGCCATTCGTGCACCCACGTTCGTCGTTGAGTACACCATCGCAGGCGCTCCTGTCTGTGATGCAGCGTCAAGGGTAACCGCAGCCATGGTCTCCTAGCCGATAGTCCATGCGGCTGGAAACGTCGTCGATCTGGTAGTGCAGATGGTTGTTGTCTTGCAAACGTCCCCATCTGTTGACTCAGGGATCGAGACGTGGCTGCACGATCCGTTACAGCCATGCGGATAAGATACCTGTCATCTCGACAGCTAGTGATACGAGGCCGTTGGGATCCAGCACGGCGGTTCCGTATTACCCTCCTGAACCCACCGATTCCGTATTCTGCTAACAGTCACTGGATCTCGACCAACTCGAGCAGCAGTGTCGCGATACCATAAACCGCAATCGCGATAGACTACAATCCGACCTTTAGCAAAGTCGGAAACGTGATGGTACGCATTTCTCCTTCTTACACGAGGCATCACACCAACGTTTCACCAGGCAACGCCGGTTAACTGTTGTTTGTGTATGAGAAAACGGTTGGAAACTTTCCTCATGTCAGCACGTTGTAGATGTCGCCACCGGCGCCAACCTTGAGTGAATGCTCTGAAAAGCTAATCATTTGAATATCACAGCATCTTCTTCCCGTCGGTTAAATTTCGCGTCTGTAGCACGTCATCTTCGTGGTGTAGCAATTTTAATGGCCAGTAGTGTTCCTGTATTGCTTCCTAGGACAAACGAGTTGTGTTTTGTGCATCGGGCACACCATATCAATGACTGTCACTCGAAAGGCGGTGGGCAGCTCGTTGGTATTTTACTGCAAAATGGGGCATGGCACACGCAGGACCACTGCCGCTACTCCTCCACAGGGTCGCTTGTTTGCGGGTTTGCTGTAGACGTAGTTAACACTTGGGGGTTGCGCGCGTCACGTCACGCGCTATGCATAGCGCGCTGGCGTGCGTGTTTCCGTAGCGACGTTAATATTGACACGGCGCAGCCGGTGGCACGGCTACGGCGCTGCGTGTTGAGTCCCGAGGGAGTGTGGGGGCGTCGGCGGTCGAACGAGCCCGGCGGTGGGCCGCGCGTTGCATACGGCGGCCGCCCGCGGCTCGCGCACGCGAGTGGCGTGTCGCCTTACTGCGCTGCGGTGAAAAACTCACGACCTCTTCCCTTTCAACAACTACACTGTTGAAAGCACACCGCAGCTCTTGGAGGGATTGCGAGATTTTCGCCATGGACTCAAAAGTACCGGGACAGCCCTACGTAATACGAAATGGATGACTAGGTAATAGGCGGACGGGAAAGTGTAGAGGGAAGTGGGAAGTTTTGTGTTGTCAGTAGACGAGCAGTAAGAGCAGAATCAAAAAATGGCTCTAAGCACTATGGTAGTTATCTGAGGTCATCAGTCCCCTTGACTAACAACTACTTAAACCTAACTAACTTAAAGCCGGCCAGAGTGGCCGAGCGGTTAAAGGCGCTACAGTCTGGAACCGCACGACCGCTACGGTCGCAGGTTCGAATCCTGCCTCGGGCATGGATGTGTGTGATGTCCTTAGGTTAGTTAGGTTTAAGTAGTTCTAAGTTCTAAGGGACTTATGACCACAGCAGTTGAGTCCCATAGTGCTCAGAGTCCCCTAACTAACTTAAGGTGCGTAGGACGTCAAAGGGGACGACTCGGAGCAGCAGAGACACCACAGGAATTTTTAATTTCCACTTCCATACTTTGAAAAATAAATTCATAAAACTTTATCAGAATGTCCAGAAAGGATTCAGGATTTACACTTATAGTGGTGGAAGTTCCAAACTATAAGAAAATAATTTATTTTTTTAAATTTGTATTTCACCTTTTGTTCACTTACCATTGGCTGCATTTGTTGCTATAAGTACACTTTTCTTCATAAGTAAGGGAGATTTTTCGATTAATTTTGCACAGCATACATACCATACTTACAGGTGTATGAAACTCTAGAATTATCCAAATCTATTGAAAACTGTGGTAAAAATTGCGATAATTAACTATAAAATTAGCGATTTTTCTAAACATGAAGTTTAAAATGTAATAGCACAATCATTTTTCCATAATTTAAATAATTTCAAGAGTTTCATACACCTGTAAGTACGGTTTGTATGCTGTGCATAATTCACCGAAGAATCTCTCTTACTTATGAAGAAACGTGTACCTATAGCAACAAACGCAGCCAATAGAAGTGAAAAAACGATGAACTTTCACATGTAAAAAAAAATATTTTTATATTTGTTTGAACTTCTACTGCTATGATTGTGAATCCTGAATCCTTCCTGGTCATGCTGACAAAGTTTTATGAATTTATTCTTAAAAGTATAGACAGTGGAAAATAAAATGTCCTGTGGTGTCTCTCCTGCTGCAAGACGGCCCGTTTGACGTCCTACCCTCCTTAAGGACATCACACACATCCATGCCCGAGGCAAGATTCGAATCTGCGACCGTCGCAGCAGCGCGGTTCCGGGCTGAAGCGCCCAGAACCGCTCTGTCACAGTGGCCTGCTTAAGAGCAGAATGGGCCGGTTATAAGAGTTGAGTGACTTCGAACATAGACTAGTGATTCCATGTCACCTAAGTAATAGATGCGTCCGGGACATTTCATCACTTCTAAACGTGCACACGCCGGCTGTTGGTGATGTGGATGTGAAGTGGAAACGCGAAGGAGTAACCGCAGATGAACCAAGACCGCGCAGACGTCACGTACTGATGGCAGAGAAGCGTCGACCATTGCTCGTTGATTGCATGAAATTCCCGGAAGAGATGACTCGTGAGTTCCAAAAGGCTACCTGTAGTGCAGTTAACACAGTTACTGTGCGTAGGCAGTTACAGAGAATGGAGTACAGTGGTCGAGCATTTCCACATAAGCCACACATTTCTGTAGTCAATAATAAGAGACGCTTTGGGTGATGTAAAGAGTGATAACATTATCAATTGATGACTATAAACGGCTGATTTGGGAGTGATTAGTTGCACTGCATTACCTGCCATCATGTGCAGTGATAGAACAGGTACAGAGTAGACGGTGTTTCGGTATGGGGATATTTTTCCAGTTTAGGGTTTGGTCCCCTTATTGTGATTTGGAAAATGCTGAATGGGGAAGGATACGTACAAAATTTACAGCACTGCGTACTGCATATCGTACAGAAACAATTTGGGGATTAGCATGACAGCATAAAATAGCATCTATGAGGCAATGATTTGTGGGCAACAATATGCACCGAGCGAGGTGGCGCAGTGGTTAGCACACTCGACTCGCATTCGGGAGGACGACGGTTCAAACCCGCTTCCTGCCATCCTGATTCAGATTTTCTGTGATTTCCCTAAAGTGCTTCAGGCAAATGCTGGGATGGTTCCTTCGAAGGGGCATGGCCGGCTTCCTTCCTCATCCTTCCCTTATCCGATAGGACCGATGACCTCGCTGTTCGGTCCCCTTCCCCCAACCAACCAATAATATTCCTGAAATGGAGAGGTCTGCCCAGAGTCCCGACTTCAACGGAATGGAGTGCCTTTGGTAAGAGTTACAAAGTCAACTTCGCTCCAGAACCTAACGTCGTCATAAGCCACACATTTCCTTAGTGAGTGCTAAGCGCCGCTTTAGGTGATGCAAAGAACGGCGCCACTGGGCAGTGGATGACTATAAATGAGTGATTTGGAGTGATTAATCGCGATATGCTCTGTGGCAATCCGATTGATGGGTTTGGGCCTGGCGAATACCTGGAGAACCTTACTTGCAGTCACGTGTATTTTCGGCTTCCGAGGAAGAATCGGGTGAGTGGCCATCACAGAAATTCAGACACCTTATTGAAATGTGTTCCCAGCAGAGTTCTAGCCGTCATAAGGGCGGAAGATAGACACACCCCATATACGAGTGTTGTCCAGAAAGTAAGTTCCGATCCGTCGGTAAATGGAAACACAAGTGAAAGTCAGAAACATTTTATTTACGGGAGTTAGCTACACTTTCCTGACACTTCTCTACACAGTCGCCGCTCCGACTTAGACATTTGTCGGAGCGTTATACCAAATTTCCAACACCATCGTCATAGAAGGCAGCCGCCTGTGGTTTCTGGTAATTCTCTACTCTGGTCTATAGCGCGTAGCCTACGCCCAAGTGTTGTCTTCGTACCCGGCGTTTCATGTGAACAGAGATGACACGCAGGACGAGCTAATTAGGGCTGTGTTGTGGGTGATCGAACACTTCCCAGCGAAAAGGCTGCAGGAGCATCTTCACTGCCCCTGCAGATTGCGTCCGAGAATTGCATTGAAGAAGGACGTGTGTGGCAGTTGTGTTAGGTGGGCTGCATTCATTAAGGCGAAGCCACTCAGCGAGCCCTCATACTTGGTGGGAAACATAGTTGTTCCAGCCACCTTTACTCTCTCACAGTGCGCTCACAACTGAAAAGAACGTCTTGATGTGATCGACGGTCATACTGGAGACACTACCCAACACATCTGTGCAAAGCTTCATCGGATTTTCACTGTGGTGTCCATTTCGCGACTGATCGGAACTTACTTTCGGGACAGCCCTCGTAAATGTGCACTAATGGGTGTCCAGATACTTTAATTACATAACGCATGTACCCTTACACAAACTTTAGAAGAAACAGATTACAGGTGGAAATTGAGACGATAGGGGGGGGGGGGGGGACTATGAGTCATGCCCGTCCCTCCCGCTTTTCCACCCAACTGCGGTTGACTAAATCGGTTATTTTCTTCAATACACACATTCCCATATTACTCAGCTATCTGTGTTTTATTTGCCGAACAAATATAATGCCTAACAAATCTACTAAAGTGACAATATTGCTGCGCTGTATGGGTTCCGTACACGACTGGATTGACGAAATACAAGGAAAGAATTCAAAGAAAGGCACTCGTATTTACTATCGTGAAAGATGGGAGAGTGTGTGACGGTATGGGGTGACAAGCATTAAAACAAAGGCGTTTTCCTTAGCCGTGATATCTCTTCACGAAATTACAGTCACCATCTTCGCCTCCGAATGTGGATTTGTTTTTTAACTGCCACCTACTAAGGGAAGAATGATATTCACGGTGAAGTAAAAAAAAAACGTGCTGTTAAAGAGGGGGCGATGGTAGGAAAATAATCTGAAAGTGACTGTATGAACCATACTCCAAATGGTCAGGTGTTTACTGCAGAGTAATCATTTAGAAGTAAATGCGGAATAAAGTGTGAGTGGTAGTCAGATGAAAACCAAATACTCAGTACAACAGAGCCTTGGAATGGTTCCATTCAAAAGTAATCACCACACGCGTTAAGACATTTATCCCACTGGGAGACGAGACGAAAAGATCCTACTTCGTAGAATGTGGTCGGCTGCTGACGCAGCCAGAAGCGCATTCAATCTTGTACATCCTTGTCCGACTGAAACCGACGTCCGCGCATGCTCACCAAACATGTGAAAATGACACGGTAAAGAATCCGAGCTGTACAGAGGTAGCTGAAGTGTTTTCCCACTAAATAACTGAAGCGTAGCCTTTATCCACTGGCAGTGCCGGGGCGTGCGTTTACGTACACCAGGATGTTTCCGTCCGACAGCATTCCTCGGCGGTTTGACTTTATGACGCACCGTAGTTCCTGCAAAGTGTCTTTATAGCGCTGCGCATTGATTGTGGTTCCACGCTAGACGAACGCGACGAGCAGAGGGCCCCTGCTGTCGAAGAAGAAGGTCATCGTGACCTTATCTGAACTTCTGGGAACAGCTTTGGGTTTCTTTGGCGGGGGAGACGTGGGATGTCTCCATTGCTGCCTTTGCCGTTTGTCCTCGGGCTGTTGACTGCCCCTTACAGTTTGAACGCTTCGAGTTTCTACAGTATCAAACTACGAACACAGGAGACCTTTCAGTAAATATCTGTAGTAGACGGGCTTTCGACCCGACCAACCACGACTGATGAAAGATCCCATCCACAGGCTGACCATTCCTGGAGCCACCAGGTAATGCAACACGCTTCGCGAGTCTGCAGGTACAACCGACTAATCACAGTAAGTTGATTGAGGTAAGAGAGAAGGGCCAAGGCTTTCCACACAGTAGGAACAAAATGTACAAATAAAAGGGAGACTAGCCGGCCGCGGTGGTCTAGCGGTTCTGGCGCTGCAGTCCGGAACCGCGGGACTGCTACGGTCGCAGGTTCGAATCCTGCCTCGGGCATGGGTGTGTGTGATGTCCTTAGGTTAGTTAGGTTTAAGTAGTTCTAAGTTCTAGGGGACTTATGACCTAAGACGTTGAGTCCCATAGTGCTCAGAGCCATTTGAACCAAAAGGGAGACTCATTTTCCTCATCTCAGACTGAAATGACTGAAGCAAACAGTATTCCCTCCATTCACACACACCTAGCCTATAATCACAGTCCTCAGGCCTGACTTTACAGAAATAGTGGCAATTGCAACACTGACATTGACAATAAAATTTTCGTCCATCAACTCGATTCTAAATCGTGTAAATTATAACGTCGTGTATGTTCTGAGAGTCTGTAGCTATAACAGTTCATAAATCAACTGCATGACACATGCGGACGAATGGTTTTCAAATTATGTAGCTCTTTGAAATAAAATTTCTTGTATGTTACGTTAAAAGGATGTACCATGTACTGATGTAAACAAATTATTGTTAATATATTAACACATTTAATATATACAGTGTCAAAAACTACGTGTACAAAATTTTAGAATTTTTAGAGGGGGTAAAAAGAAACTTTACTCATATGACGAAAATATCGTAGGTGAAACCGTTTCGCCACTAGGGGTCCATGAAGGTTTTGACGTTATTTATATTCAGAGACGGTGTTCAAACTACTGTGTCATAAATATATTTTTAGGAATGTTACTGACCTCTACTTTTTTCTTTTATGGAGGGGGAAGGGTGCGGATGGGGGGGGGGAGATGGAGTGTTTGGTATATGCGTCACGACGGAGCAGCTTGCTTTGAGCTTGTTAGACAAGCATTAGGACGCCAATGTCAGTTATAATTGATGTAAAAGTACAAAACTCTGAACGGCACCTCTACAACAATTTTCGTCGCACGGCTTTTGAACACCATCTTTGTATATCATTAGTGTCAAAACTTGCCTTCATAGCCAAGCTCACTGACGCACGACTTGGTGGTCGCGCTCGACTCGGAAGTAAGTTGGTCTGAATCAAGGTGGTGGTGATGGATGAAATTTTTACTGCCATTATTTAGCCGGCGAGGCGAGGGGAGGTGGAAGCGTAATGTTGCTGCTCATCAGTCTTTGCGCAAACGTCATGGATGAAATTCCGTACCTCTCCGCAGTGAAGACATGCGACACAACTCTCACATACGTCGAAGGATATGAACCAATATGCACTAAGGAAGAACATCGTTTCCGCTAGGCGGCTGTACCTACCCCGAAGGATATCCCAGCTAAAAATGCCATAAGAAGTTTGCACTTCCATTACTAGCGTCAGAATCTTCATGGATCCCTAGTGGGGAACTACCAGCGACATTATTGTCACTTGAAAAAAAGTATTTATTCTCATCTCCTCAAAACACTTTAAATTTTTATTTGTAGTTTTTTGACATCATTTGTCAGGTTAAAAGTGAAGATTACGGCGGCTTACATTTGTGAGTTGGTGTGGAGATGTGCCAGGGATCATTAGGCGGGGGGGGGGGGGGGGGGAGGGAGGAAAGGGCCTTGGGGAGTCACTAACATACTCTGAACCTCCCCCTCCCCCATTCGCAGAACCTAACCCCTGATTCACGCCGGGTACAGTTATACAAAGAAGAATACAAGTGAGTGACAACGTTTTTTGTGCAGGTGATGCCTCATAGCTCGTGGATATTTGAATTTCTAATCTTTATTGATTTTTGGCTGCCCTCAGGTATCATCACTTTATCTGCGGCAGGTGGTATGGCCACATTATCGACGTAGCTACGAAGAAACCGGTAGTTAGTAAAATTTTTCTTTGATCAGTAGTACTTGACTATTCTGGTTTACGCCTTTTTTCAAATGACTAATATTAGGTTTTATGCTATTGTTTTATTTTTCAGTTAGAAGACTTTATATAGCTATCTCTCGAACCCACATCTATTTGTCATGTGCACCTATCACTTCTGTTTGCCTGGTGTGGCATAAAACTAATGTCTCTCCGATTTGATTTAGTACCTCTTCATTACATGCCTGATCCACTCAGACAATATTTAGCAATCTTCTGTAATTCCTCATTTGATAAGTCTGTTTTTGTCTGCATTGTTAATAGTCCCAGTTTCACTTTCGTATAATACTACACTCTAGGCTAATTATTTCAGAAAATATTTACTAACACCGAAATTTATATTCTGTGTTAAGATTTTTTTTTTTTTGTTTTCAGAAAAAACTTTTCTTGCCATTGGCGTGCTATATTTGGCATCCTCTGATTCTTCGCTGTAAGTTTCTTCCCTGCCCAAATGGCAAAATTTTGGCGTTTCATTTTTAATCAGATTCTCCCTGCATCATTTACAATGTAATCTCCCCACGGAAATTTACCTTCTACCACGCAATAATTAATAATGGTCAACCAAATCATCCACATTTATTCACTTTTTGAAAGTATCTGATCGGATTTCTAGTAATATATGCGCCGACAGCTCGTCGACGCCAAGGTATTTTTCTAGTAAGATTATTCTTTGGAATAACAGAGATACATAGATGTATTCTCCATGGTTATTATAGAGGGAGAGGGAGTACAGCTTCGGAAGTATCTGTTGGAAGATTGTCGGGTTGCTAAAAGAGACATATTTGCTCTTCTTCTCGCTAAAGCGAGCTATTAAAGTTTTTGCCACTAGCGGGTTATTGGTGGATAGAGAAAAACGGTTAAGGAAAATTAAGTAAGACTTGGAATCAACAGAAAACGGAACATGTAATGGAGATGGATTGAATATACTATTTTCCTCAGAAATAAGGTTTGTGACCCTTTTATTCTAGAGTGAATGACGAATGAGTTCTCTGTCTGAATCATTGATGATTGCCTTGGCCCTGTAATTAGTGGGGAAGTTTCAGCTGTGACGAAGAGAGCCTGCAGTCACCGAGTTTTGATAAAATCGTCCAAAAAGGCTTCGTCCACATCTGAAATTCTAAATCGGTCGTAAAAATGAACGAATGGTTCAAATGATCGATTTTTCCCAACTGAATGCAGCGCTTAACAATAATAATAAATGTAAAGATCTTTTCCAGCAAACCAGCCGCTGAATATTAAGACGAAGGGCTCCACCAGAGATTCTATTGGGCTGATTCCACGTAAATGAAATAATATATTTAAAACTGTACACAGATAAAGGACAGAGAGAGAGAGAGAGAGAGAGAGAGAGAGAGAGAGAGAGAGCGAATGAAATTCGAGAAAATACTCAGAATCCTCCATTAGCATAATTGTTTGCCTGTCTTATCACGGATCAGCCTCAAGATAAAACAGGAGGCCCTAACTGTATTGTATCGATTTGTGTGTGAGAGTGAAGGGGTAATAAAGGCGACAGATACACCTCTGTACAGACAAAACATTACACCAAGTTAGCGGCAAGCTGCATTCACATACTTTCATCAATTACAGTAGAATTCATTATAATGGCCAATCCGTGACAGGACACGTTTTTGGACGTTGTTAAAATAATTTTGTTCTCTGTTTCATGTGAACTACGACGAGCCAACTTAACTGACGCTTGGAAAAGAGAAGAAATACTCGCAGTCACATTTAGGGGATCTACAAATAAGAACATAAACAACACGCTGTGTGGAAATTTACTGCCTCACCAACACAGTTAGACCGCAATAGACCGGTGATGCTGTATTGTAACATATCACCCCGGACTACAAGTCCATTAAAAAAAAAAAAAAAAAAAAATGGGCGCAGTGAAAAGGCCAAATCTATAATTTTATTATTGAAACTTACTAGAATAGATGAAGTATACGCTTTTCTGTTTAGTACTGTTGAATATTAGAACGTTGAGCAATTGTGTTCATGCTACATGTAGTTAGACCTGCCCCAGTTACTTTTATCTGTATAAGTACAGTAAGAAAGTAGCCACAGAAGTACTCTTGTGTGAAGGGAGATAGATATATTTATATAGTGACAGTAGGATATTTATATGGTTTTAACTAGGGCAATGTTTAAGATGAGTCCAGCAGAGCAGAGCAGCACGCAACAGCCTTCAGCTGTTAGCACTGATAATAATGATGTAGTAAGAAGTGTTGTAGAACCGATCGCTACAGATTGCGCAATAGAACGCCCGGTAGACACGGCTGGAGATGTAACAGCAAGTACGCAACATGGATTAGATCCATTGGTAATTATCATGAGACAGATGCAGATGATAACCGAGAGCATGAATAATTTGAAAATCGACATTAACGCGAAATTAGCCTCAGTTACTGAAGGGCAAAATGATTTGAATAAGAAATTAGCCTCAGTCACTGAAGGGCAAAATGATTTGAATACGAAATTAGCCTCAGTTACTGAAGGGCAGGAAAATTTGAAAATCGACATCAATACGAAGTTAGTCTCAGTTACGGAAGGGCAGGAAAATTTGAAAGCTGAGATTAAGCAGCAGTTACAAGATAGTTTTTCCGAATTAGAGCAGCGGATAGAGACGAAGACAAAGGAACTTAAAGATCGGGCCGAAGAGACGGAACGAAAATTAACTGCACAAATAGAATTGGTGAAAGCTCAATGTGAGGAATCTACTCACCGCGTACGTGTAGAAATGAAGGAGTATGTGGCTATTAAGATAGATACCGTACGGGAACAGGTGGAAATGGTTCCGCAATTAGTACAAAAGCAAGATGCCATGTCATGTGCAACTGCGCAACTTCCTGAATTGGCACGTACGCAGACTAACCTAAAGGAAAGTGTTGAACATCTGACAGAGCAAGATGTTATAGACCACCAAATTAATGTATTAACGGGTAAATTATCCAAAATCACATTAGAAAACAAAAGGCTAATGTGTGAAAACGTTGAGCAAAATGTTAAAGCAGCATTCCAGAGTCTATGTGGCAAACAGGAAGAGAATTTGTTTGCGAAAGGACTTGAGGAAACAAATTTCCGTGGGGAGATTACAACAACTCAGTTACATTCCATTACCTATGCTTTCCTTTTAGGTATTTATGTTCATTTTACAACATCTTTTCGAGATATAATGCATTACTTCCACCTGATCTTCCAATTCCTTCGCCGAATGTAACACACTTAAAATGGTATATAAACACAAAATGTTTTTATTTTTGCTGCATGAACTTTAATTTCTTCCTAAATTTTCCTTTACTGTTTGCTCACTGTAAAGATTGAATAACATGTGGAAAAGTGTAGAACTCTTTCTTACTTCCTTCTCAACTAAGGCTTACTTTTCATGTCCTTCGGCCCTTACAACTACAATCTGGTTTCTGTCCACATTGTAGATAACTTCGCTCTCCCTGTATTTGGTCCCTGTTAGCTTACAATATCAAAGAATGTATGTCAGTGAACATTGTTAAAATCTTTGTCTACATCTGTAAAAATTATGAATATGGGTTTATCTCCATTATATATATTTTATAAGATAAGCGACGGTAGCAGTATTGCTTCCCCCGTTTCCATTTCTCCGGAAAACAAACTAATTTTCCGCAACGTTGGCTTCTACCAGTCTTTCTATTTTTCTGTAAATACTTCGTATTCCTTTTGCACTCACGTTTTATTACACTGACGATTTGATAAAATTCACAAGTTCTGCCCCCATCCTCAATTGAATTGGGAAACAAATGCCTTCGAATAATGGTAGTTCTACATTTACTTCTCACTGAATACCTATACACCACAATAACTAGTCTTAACACTGACATTCTAGATTGAATGCACGTTTTAATTCCCTGCCTCGTTCCATTCTTTCAGTTTCTCTTGTTAAAGGAGTAGGCTTATGTTCGAGAAATACAGAAGCTGTATATGAGTTAAAGCTTTATTTGCTTCATTCAAAGCTGTGAGAAGATGTATGTGGTCATAACCGATTTCCGCCGTTAGAGAGCATCTACATTGATTGTTTACGGTGTAACACGGTACGTGTAGTTTGGGGCGGTGAATGGCTGTATCCACAGAGAATCACTACAACCTATCATTCAATTGAATTGACGAAATCGCTTACGTTCACCTACATCATTTCGCGTTTCAGAGTGGCACAATCTTTTTTTTTTGCTCTCATCTCCTTTTCTTCTGTACTCTATTTCATACTGTGTGACAGTTATAATTATGTAAGTAAGATGGTTACTATCAGATGAAACTTTAATACTTCCTCTGATAAAATGTCTCGAATAATAATATTTAGGTTTACGCAATAATCCTTACAGTTTTTGAGTGAAGAGCTTCAAGGTTTTAATCTGGCGATGTCAAACAAATAAATAACACAATAAAACAAGGCTCACACCGTTGTTCACCAGAATCGTCTTGAAATATGAATTGTTGTATAAATGAAAAAGCCTAGATTTCAAGGAGCTCGAATGAAAATAATGTGGGTAGCTACTATTCAGTGCAGAAAATGATTCAACGGGAACTAGTCTTTTTGTTGACAAATAGAGGATACAGCTAGGATGGTGTAAGGATTCGCTGCAAAAACATACTGTGCATGTGGGTTTATAACCGCAACGAAACAAACGTTGCTATTCGGTAGGAAAAACTACCCTATCACACACATAACTTTAATTAGTATTAAATATTATCTGTATTTAACTCTTACCTTCGTCGAATCAACGTTTTCTCGACAGACATTCGATCGTCTTGTTGCATTTTATTTCTAGCATTAAAACAGAGTGAGGGAAGAAAAAGGCTGAGCGCAAACAAGACTCTTGGGAAGAAAACAGAAATAAAATTAAACACAAAATTAAAGATCGGGAACAGAATACAAAATAATACACTTATTACATTTCTGATGAAACTTGGATAAAACACCGTGATAAAAGCATTATCTGCAATTTATAGAGCAAGGAGGTTGCAAAATCGAAGAGTCCAAGAATAAGAGTGGGAGTAGTGACTGAAAAGGGCGTGGGAGAAGGTTGTAGCCCATCCGCGATTTGGTTCAACATGTGCATTAAGCAAACAGTGAAGAAAATCGTTAATAAATATGGAAAGAAGTTTAAAGTTTAGGGAGAAGATACAAAAACTTAGAGATTTGACAATAACGTTGTTTACAGGAAGAGCAAAGGAATTCAAAGGTCTGTTGAACAGAATCGAGAGTTGCTTGGTAGGTAATTAAAAGACAACTAACAACAAAAGTAAAGAAAGAGGAACAGAAAGTAGTCGAATTAAATCACACAAAGTTGTGGCAATTAGATTAGGAAACGACACACTAAAACTAGAACGTATATGCATTTTGCTATTTGCGCGGCAAAATACGTGACACTGGCAGAAATAAAGATGATGTAAAAAGGAGATGCAGTAACACGAAGAGCTTCACGGTAAACGAGAAATTCGACAACGTCGAACACATATTTAAATGTAAGAGAATCTTTTCCTGAAGGCATTCGTCTGGAGTGTAGCCTTGTGCAGAAGTAATACGTGGAGGGTAAACAGTTCATACAAGAAAACAACTGAAACTTGTGAAACGTGTTGCTACAAAGGAATTCTGAAGATTAGATGGATAAACCTCGTAGGTAGAAATATTCAATCGAATTAGGGAAAAATAAATTTGTGGCACAGTTCTTGTGAAAGAAGAGATGGATTGCGTAGGATACGTCTTGAGGCACACAGAAATGGTCAGTTTGAAAGTAGAGGGAAGCATGAGGGGCAAGTCCAGTAGGATGTGGGTCGCAGAGGTTATGGAGAGATGAAGCAATTTGCATAGGATAGATTCGCATGAAAATCTACATCGACCAGACATCTGAGTGAAGAGAATACAACATCCCACAATAAGGTAACAGAAGCCAAGGGATAACGATAAGCACATATACAGGTGGCAGGAGTATCGCGCACACAAGGTATTAAAGGGCATTGCATTCGCGAAGCTATTATTTGTAGTCAAGTGATTCATGTGAAATGGTTTCCATCGTGATTGTGGCCGCAAGACGGGCATTAACAGACTTTAAATGCGGAATTATAGCTGGAGTCAGACGCATGGGACGTTCTATTTCGGAAATCGTTAGTTAATTCAATATACCGATATCCACAGTGCCAAGAGCGTGCTGAGAATACAAAATTTCAGGCATTGCCTCTCATCATTGAGAACTCAGTGAGCAAAGGCCTTTATTTTATGACCGAGAGCAGCGGCATTTGCGTAGAGTTGTCGGTGCTAACAGACAAGCAACATTGTGTAACGTAACTCTAGAAATCAACGTGGGATGTACGACGAACGAATCCGTTAGGACAGTGCTGCGAAATTTGGTCTTAATGGGCTACAGTAGCAATTGACCGACGCAAGTGCCTTTGCTAACAGCACATCTTCTTTGTACTCAAATGTTTCAAATGGCTCTGAGCACTATGGGACTTAACATCTGAGGTCATCAGTCCCCTAGACTAACAACTATTTAAACCTAACTAACCTAAGGACATCACACACAGCCATGCCCGAGGCAGGATTCGAACGTGCGACCGTAGCAGTGACGCGGTTCCTGACTGAAACGCCTAGAACTGCTCGGCCACCGCGGCCAGCTCCTTTCTACTGACTGTGTTGGTCGGATCCTAGAAGACTGGAACACCATGGACGTGTCAGATGAGACCTGGTCGGAGTTGGTAAGAATTGATGGTAGGAAAGCCTTAAGGTAAACGGATCCTGGCTTCCCGTACTGCAGCGAACGACCGTCGCAGGTAGCAAGAGGAGAACCGCACCGGAAATGACCGCGGAGAAGCCCTCGGACGTTGGCGCGCCAGGTACATATAGTCTGCGGCCCTGAGCTCGGCTCCAGTTCACCACCGGCAGTGGAGGGTGAAGCTTTGACAATGCCAGCCACTCGTGCTGGCGAAACGTCAGAAAAATCATTAGATGAACGTCGGCCGAATAACCCGAGACAGAAACCAATAGGAAGTTTGTCAACAAGTGGCCACGAAAGCTTTAACAATTTTGAATTGATGGTAGGGTTCGACTGCGGCGCAGATCCCACGAATCCAAGGACCCAAGTTGTCAACAAAGCGATGTGCAAGATGGTGGCGGATCCATAATGGCGAGGGCTGTTTTCACATGGAATTGACTGGGTCGTCTGGTGCAATTCAACAGATCGTTGACTGAAAACGGTTACGTCCGGCTACTTGGAGACAATTTGCTGCCATTCTTGGACTTCATGTTCCCAAACAACGATGAAATTTTTATGGATGATAGCGAGACACGTCACCGGATCACAATTGTTCGCAGTTGCTATGAAGAACACTCTGGGCAGTTCTAGCGAATGATTTGACAACCTAGGTCGCACGATATGAGTCCCATCGAACATTTATGGGACATAATGGAGATGTCTCATCGTGCACAAAGTCATGCACCGGTAACTATTTCGCAATTATGAATGGTTGTAGAGGCAGCATGGCTCAAAATTGTTGCAAGGGACTTCCTACGACTTGTTGAGTCTATGCTACTGCATGTTACCGCACCATGCCGACGAAGTGCCATGAAGGCACTTCAATGCAGAGAGGACCTGAATATAAAAAGTGTTATTTCAAGTCCAGAGAGAAAGCAAATAAAAATGCGAAGAAGTCGTGCGAAAATTTCTCATTTTTCAATCGTTCGAGCAGCGGAACATCTGGGAGGGAAACGTTTTGCCCAGAAATCTCAATTTAGAGGCGGATTCGTTCTCTGGCCCTGTCATGCCTCAGCTCGGCCCGGTAGTCAACACACAACGCTACTCGTGTGGAATGGCGGAAGTTTTACAATGGTGTGCATGTGTAGCACTGTGGGTCTCATTTCCTCGCCTCCACCTCCCTCCCTCCCTGGAGGAAGCGGCGGCCGTGGTAGATCTGCAGCCGTGGTGTGATCGTTATCTGCGGCCTCGGCAATAATTCAGGCGAACGGCAGCCGCGAGGGTTTTCATTATTCACTCTCGTGGCGGAGGAGTCGCGGCGGCCCCAGAGGACGGACGCTGCCAAATCCAGGCCGCCCTGGCTAGCGGCTACCTGGCCCTCACCGAGGAGGACGTGTGACGACGCACTCTGGACGTAATCCAGCCACCAGAGATCATTGATCAATTATGCTTTACTGGTTTCAAAAATTGCACCACGCACGTACGATGCAGGAAGAAATTAATTTGCTCACCTTTGCTGAAATTTGTCTATGTACACTATTTGATCAAAACAATTCGGACAGCCGTATGTAATTCGGAAACGACCATTTGATGTCACGATAGGCGGACCAGCCTGCATAAAAGGAGGCGGGATGTATTGTGTTATCAGTAGAGAAGCAGTAACAGCAGAATGGCGTGGTCAGGAGAGCTCATTGACTTCGAAACTGAACTAACCATTCGATGTCACCTACGTAATAAATCAGTCACCCAAATTTCAACACTTTAAAGAGTTGCCGAGGTCCATTGTTTGCCATGTGACTGTCAAGTGGAAAAACGAAGGAACAACTACAGCTACTCTAACACCACACAGACCTCATGTACTGATGGGCAAGGACCGTCGAGCATTGCGGAGGGTAGTTGTAAAAGAATAACATGAAATCAGCGGAAGGAACTAGGGCTGTATATAAAATATCGATAAGTAGCTACATCGATTTTTTTCTTTATATATATATATATATATATATATATATATATATATATATATATATATATATATATATATATATACTACTGTCCATTAAAATTGCTACACCAAGAAGAAATGCAGATGATAAACTGGTATTCATTGGACAAATTTATCGTACTAGAACTGAAATGTGATTACATTTTCACGCAATTGGGGTGCATAGACAATGAGAAACCAGTACCCAGATCAACCACCTCTGGCCGTAATAACGGCCTTGATACGCCTCGGCATTGAGTCACAGCTTGGATGACGTGTACAGGTACAGCTGCCCATGAAGCTTCAACGTGATACCACAGTTCATCAAGAGTAGTGACTGGCGTATTGTGACAAGCCAGTTGCTCAGCCACCATTGACCAGACGTTTTCAGTTGGTGAGAGATGTGGAGAATGTGCTGGTCAGGGCAGCAGTCGAACATTTTCTGTATCCAGAAAGGCCCGTACAGGACCTGCAAAATGCGGTCTTGCATTATCCTGCTAAAATGTAGGGTTTCGCAGGGATCGAATGAAGGGTAGAGCCACGGGTCGTAACACATATGTAATGTAACGTCCCCTGTTCAAAGTGTCGTCAATGCGATTAAGAGGTGACCGAGACGTGTAACCAATGCCACCCCATACCATCATCCGAAAAAATGACGTTTTGCCATTCGTGCTCCCAGGTTCGTCGTTGAGTACACCATCACAGGCGCTCCTGTCTGTGATGCAGCGTCAAGGGTAACCGCAGCCATGGTCTCCGAGCTGATAGTCCATGCTGCTGCAAACGTTGTCGAACTGTTCGTACAGATGGTGGTTGTCTTGCAAACATCTCCATCTATTGACTCAGGGATCGAGACGTGGCTGCACGATCCGTTACAGCCATGCGGATAAGACGCCTGTCATCTCGACTGCTAGTGATACGAGGCCATTGGGATCCGGCACGGAGGTTCCGTATTACCATCCTGAACCCACCGATTCCACATTCTGCTAACAGTCATTGGATCTCGACCAACGCGAGCAGCAATGTCGCAATACGATAAACCGCAATCGCGATAGGCTACAATCAGACCTTTATCAAAGTCGGAAACGTGATGGTACGCATTTCTTTTCCTTACACGAGGCATCACAACAGGCAAAGCCGGTCAACTGCTGTTTATGTATGAGAAATCGGTTGAAAACTTTCCTCATGTCAGCACGTTGTAGGTGTCGCCACCGGCGCCAACCTTGTGGGAATGCTGTGAAAAGCTAATCATTTGCATATCACAGCATCTTCTTCCTGTCGGTTAAATTTCGTGTCTGTAGCACGTCATCTTCGTGGTGTAGCAATTTTAATGGCCAGTAGTGTACTTGCGAACGTAAAGTACTCTGTTTGGCTGATTTACATCATTGCCAATCTGATATCAGTATTAAACCGTACAATCCCGCACCGTTTTCATTTGACCAATCACGACCTAATAACTTTTATGAACAATTTATTCAACGAACAAATTGAGAAAATCCACAGTTACCAAAATAACACTATCTTTAAATAACAGAATTATAATAAAATGTTTCTTCTTGCTCACCACCATTAACTGGTTAGTTGCGCTTTACTAATTTCCCCTGTGTATGATTCACTCTCTGTACGGACACAGATCTCAGTCAGTTACTAGACATAACAATATTCATTTATTATATCACTTTCTATTCAGTCCAGAATTGACACTAATGATTAAACTTATTAAATGAACAATAATTAATAGAAGTAATATTCACAGGTGATAACAGTTCTGTTTCCAAAATATACAATTTTAGCTACATATGATTTTACAGTCCGTAAGATGCTGACACCTTTTGACCACAGCCGTAACTACTTGCAGCTACCTCGAGCACCAGAGCGCATCTGTTATGCGAGACCCATGACTCATTATCTGTATCTGTCTGCTCTCTGTACCGTTTGACTTGCAGAGGCGCGATACAACACGCCACGCCACACAGCCAGTAGCGTCGTCCGTAACTACCTTGTGTGCATGCAAAAATCGGCAGCTTAATTGAAATATTTGCTTTTATGTTCGCCATGCAAAACATAACTGGTATTTGTAAGTTATGTGAGCCTCCACTACTGGCCTAAGTTATGGCAGTGAAATGGTGTATGTGCAGTTGCATGGAATAAGCAAAGTACATGGAGAATGGAAGGGATGGCAGAACTGAACTATCGTGTTCGGACTTACTCATAACAACACCGTGAATGAAGTTGTCTGAATCGTTGGTTTTATCAATGCAGCTGTCTAATTTACCTACAAGGAACACAGAGTAGGAAACATTGCTCGTAACAGGATCTTAGCGGACAGGCGCCAGAGACGGATGACATGCAGTGCCAGTGTCAGCTGGGTTCACGCCCGATTGGATTTGCAGCTGTCAGTGAAAGGAGGCACACCTAAACCAGCCGACGAGGAAATATTCCGAAAGGAGATGCATCGAACAGACATTTGGAACCGGGTAGACCGAGATAGGCCGTTACTCACAGCTGCCACTTCAGCTGCATTACCGCAGTGGATCAAATAACCCGTAAACTGGACAGCAGGAGACGTTTAGTGTTGACCGAAGTTTTCATGTTTCCAAATGTTGCGGAACGTTGAGTGCGCTGATAGCCCTATGAGGCGTTTATCCCGCAGTGTGTCGAGGATGCAGTTCAGGCCGGAGGTGATTCACCGAGGTCTGGGGGTGTTTTACGTCCTATGATATGAGCCAACTTATTCGGGTTACCGCAGACGTGAAACACAATATTTACTGCAACATCCGAGCTGACGAAGTGTCAGCCGTTTTTGCTATATCTTAATAATGAGTATACCATGGACACTCACATCTCCCAAGACGGCAACGGCTGTATTCACAGGGCAACGCTTAGACGTTCCTTTTTTGACGAAGCACTCTATCGCGCCTCGCGGCGTTAGACTGTTTGCCGATAATGCTGTAGTCTACAGGAAAGTAGTATCACACGAAAGTTGTGAACAAATCAATGAGGGTTTGCAGAAAATAAATGCGTGGTGTAACGACTGGCAGCTATCTCTCAATATCTGTATGTATAGCCTACTGCGTATAACAAGGCGAAAATCCCCATTAATGTACGAGTGCAAAATAAATGCCCAGTTTTGGAAGTGGAAACATCCGTCAAGTATCTGGGCGTGGCTATTCGAAATGATCTCAAATGGAATGATCAGATTACACAAGTAACGGGCAAGGCGAACTCTAGATTGCGGTTTATTGGTAGAATTGTGAAGCGGTGCAGTCCTTCAACAAAGGAAATTGCATACAATACGTTATTTCGTCCAGTCTTAGAGTACTGTTCGTCTGTATGGGACCCTTACCAGTTGGGTCTGATTCAAAAGATTGAGAAGGTCCAAAGAAGAGCGTCAAGACTCGTGACTGGTACAAATAGCCATCGCGAGAGCGTTAAAAATCACAAAGAAAGTTTGAAGTGGGACGCACTTGCTGATAGACGACGCTCTAAACGGAAGGGGCTGTTCACCAAATTCCGAAATCCGATCATCGCCGAAGATGTTGAGCCTATATTATTACTACCAACTTTCAAATCGCGCAATGATCACCATCGAAGATAAGGGAAATTACAGCTCGTTCTAAGGCGTTGAGGGAGTCGTTTTTCCCTCGCGTGATCTGCCAGTGGAACAGAGGGAGGAGGGGGGAGGGGATATGACTTTGGCGTGAATTGTGCCCTCCGCAACACACCGCTTAGTGGCTAGCGAAGTATATATGTAGATGTAGACTGGCCATTGATTCACCCGTTCTTAGCTCCACAGAAAATGATAGGCACTGTTAGAAATAGAATCTCAGGCGAAGCAATCAAAATCCCCGAAATTTAACAGGTTCAAATGGTTCAAATGGCTCTGAGCACTATGGGACTCAACATCTTAGGTCATAAGTCCCCTAGAACTTAGAACTACTTAAACCTAACTAACCTAAGGACATCACACACACCCATGCCCGAGGCAGGATTCGAACCTGCGACCGTGGCAGTCCCGCGGTTCCGGACTGCAGCGCCAGAACCGCTAGACCACCGCGGCCGGCTAAATTTAACAGGTCTAAGGAATATAGTCATCACTGAGTGACTTGGATATTGTATTCCCCAAGAACCTTGTGGGACCTCATCGTCGAATTGAGGCCATTATCGAGAACACACATGGTGTTACATGATTGTGGCATGGTTCAAATGGCTCTGAGCACTAGGGGACTTAACATCTATGGTCATCAGTCCCCTAGAACTTAGAACTACTTAAACCTAACTAACCTAAGGACATCACACAACACCCAGTCATCACGAGGGAGAGGATTGTGGCATGACATCTCCTTGGAATGACTAATTTTTTGTTCTTTTTGCTTATTCAAACTGTGTTCAAGAGCTTCATTGAAATGTGTTCATGCATATAATAACAAAAATCTTTGATGTACTGTGCTTTAATTTGTAGAACAAGCGGTATGTGAATTATACGTAGGACTTTGGCTATAAATAATAAGAGCCAATTGAGGCTAATTTGTCTTAAGAAACACTTTTTTCGTAGTCTTTTTTTAAAGAACTAAGCCGATAATATGTTCGTATTATTTTACGAATGATTTTTAACGAATTCAGAAATGTATACTTACATAGCAGTGTGCATACCTACTTCTGACATACGTGATTGACAACAGTTTTCAAAGGAGCAGTAACAACCGATAGGAACGATGTTTTTGTACGAGCATATCCTTAATTACAAGTCAATAAATTTTGCATTTCTCTTCTCATCCTATGTTTTGAGCAGATTACTACAAGTGATGAAGACTGCTAGCAACAACACATTCTCGATCCTATATTGAAGGATTTTGTCCTGGCCACTCTATCTATTACCAGCGAATACATTAGGTAGACTTCATCGTGTTGTGGTAATCAGCCCCGGATCTACGATATTTCCGAACCGGGGCAGAAACGTGATAGTGGCGCCAACCCCTTGAGCGTTTGAGATAGGAGGCAAAAAATTAAAAAAAAAAGATTTTTCAAAAATATGTTCATTTTGTAGCGCATATATTTCTGAAGAGTTTCATGCATAAAACATATATGTTCGAGAAAATGTAAGATATGTTATTCGGTCTTAAGTGTGTCAAAGTGCAGTGCTACGCCTGTTCACACAGCATTCTCCTATCGTCGAACGTATATATTTTGTAAATGGAAGTCATCAAGCTTATATTCAGGACAGTGGAAATTAAAATGTCCTGTGGTGCCTCTCCTGGTTCCAGTCTGCCGGTTTGACATCCTACCCGCTTAAAAATAGGACTCGCAGTTAATGCTTGGTGGAATTATTTGTGACCGAGAGAATAATAACTCTTCAGAAAATTTACATGCCTGTTCGCTACAAACATTCTCGTCTGTGTGACGTAAAATTAAATATAGGGAATATAAAACCAGTAAAGATAAGAGACAAGGGCGACAGTACACATTTCTTCATTCCTTAGGCCCCAGCATTTTTTTCTCTAATATTGCTACAGCTTTACACTGTGTACCTTCCTTCCTGCGAAACAATCTATTACCTCAAAGTTCGTCAAACATTTTGCTACATGAAAAAGCAAAATGTCGTTGTCTCGAACTGAAAAACTTGTTAATACGAATAGTACCCAAGAGCGGTATGGTTTCCCGATTTCACTACGTCTGTTTTGTCACTGTCTGCCAAACGAAACGAAAAAGGCCTTTCTAATATTAGAGCAATTGTAGCACACGCCAAATAAGAGAGACTGTTCTGACACAAATTGTCATTTTTATATACCTCATTTACATAAATAACACCACGGAACATAATTCACGAAATACCAATATCGAACGCCTATTATGCCCACTACAAGTAAAATGTTTTATGTTAGGAAATAGTTTCACATTTCATTCATACCCTCCAGATTCTCCAGCATGAGATCGAAATGTAGTAGTACGAAATTTTTATATAAATTTGGAATCATCATAATCTAACATATAATTTGTGTGATGTCCCCATTTCTGCTCTTTCCTTGTTCTAACAAACAAACTTGTCATTACTAATTCAGTGACTATTCCTGCCAGTGTCAAAATTTATTGTCCGGTTAAGTTCACTAATCCTGCCAAAATCCGGTTAGGCGTTATTACATGTTCGCACGACGCTTTTTCGCCCTGTTCCTAGAATAGAACTTAAAGGAGCTGCTAAAAGGGGACTATACAACTGGTAGTGTAGCGATGTGGCAAAAATTTTCTGTCAGAATTTCATTTTAGTGGATACACCAAGAAGGTAATGTGTAATCTTTCTTACGTCTTATTCCTGTTAGTCGTTTATTTCCACTCTGGTTATCTGAGTCTATGGTTTCCGCTAATAATTATAATAACGCTGATCATTCGCTCATCCAATCAACCACATAAACAAACAGCAATTGGCATTCACCTGCTCGGATTTATTCGGCTCAGCTCGTATAGCCCTGTCACCTTTTGTCTGTGGGAAGGTTTTTTATTTCTAGATGTGACGGGGATTCTCGTGACAGAAACATAACGTATACTATGTACGCATCCAACAATCACCTTATGATTCGTTCAGAAATCAACTTAGAATGTGTTAAAAAAAGTTCAACAATCAACAGCGATGCGTGTCAAATTATATGAACAATCGATAGAACTCATATGAATAATCGATGCATTAGACGATAGGCGCTTTGTGAAAGAAAGTTTTTTTCTTCAAGAATATGAATCTGGTGGTCCCCGAAAATGCCGCCCGGAGCAGATACCCCGGTTTGTCCCCCCCCCCCCCCTTCCCTGGATCCGGGGCTGCCGATAACGCAATTCTCTGAAACTAATTCAGAAATGTATGAGATCGCTATTTTTCGTAATTTGTTATAGCAATTGAAGGTCACCAAAAGTGCTTTACAGAATACAACATGTGTTCAGGTAAAGAAAACAGAGATTGATTTTTTATCGTCCACACATACCACATCAGTGTAATACAATGTTGAGATTGTTCCTACTAATATGCCATTGTTACACCTTGCGTTTTTCTTGCCTGTTATTTCGATTAGGAAAATGTAGTAGGTTCAGTACCAAGCAGATTTCACAGTCCGTGGCCAGGCGAGCCATCATGTTGCCACGGAAATTCCACTGCCAGGACAGGAGTACTTCTGAGGCGACGTGGTCCAAGACACCCGGCTGGGGCAGTAAAGAGCGAAATTACCTCATGGTGCACTGTCTCGGCCCCTCTACATGCTCAGAATAGCTCCTTGTCGTAATAAAACAAGGGCGACTGACTATAAATACAAGCTGCGCTGGCCTAGCAGCAACTGTCATCGACTGCTGCCATTGCCGAGAATTGCTCCACTTCAGCCATCGTCCTGATGTCGATCACCTAATCTCGACTACAACGAGCCACCGCTTCCGTCTGCTGTTGGTCTACGGACCACGCCTATACATGACGCTTCGGTGCTTTGAAGGACGTCAGCTGGTTGTAGACTCCTTCCAGATGTCATCAATGACATGTGAACGTCTCAGAACAGAACCCCGGTTTGCTGACTGCACTAGGCGCATCACACACCTGACCTACTACTGCCGACTGCTGCCTGTCAGGCACTTAGTTACCTTGCTGTCAGCAGAATGCCACAGATTGTGACCGTCTCGCAAGGCTGCTGAGACGCTGCAAGAAGCGATTCTAGCAAGGCCGCCTTGCTGCCTGCTGTAGTCCTTAGCCTGCCAGCGCACCGACTTGTGTTATGCTAACAGGGCCTCTATCTATCAGGCACTTCGTTATCTTGCTGTCAGCAGAATGCCTGACACAGTGACGCGCTAGCAAGGCTTCTGACGCAGCGACTCTAACGAGGTCGCCTTGCTGCCTTCTGGCGTACGCGCTGTGTCAACTCACCACCTTGTGTTACGCTGACAGGGGCTCTGCCTACTGGGGTCGGTGCACACAATAGAGACACCGCGTGCTGCTACTTTACGAGTTCTTGCTAAGTAAAATTCTTCTTCTTTTGCTACTGCCTTTATCCCGCATTATGCGCAGGGTCGCTAGGGTTAAGTACGGAATTGGCATGGTTAATTTTGAAGGGTGGCCGGATGCCCTTCCTGCCACCACCCCATACCTCCCAGGACGGAAGTAGTGTACCCCAGCTGTCTGCGCCTAGTGTAAATCGTGAAATAGTGTGAATGCGTTTCAGATATCTCAGGGGCGTGTAATTGAGGCGGGACGTGGGGACCAACCCGGTATTAAGCTAGTAGGATGTAGAAAACCACCTAAAAACCACATCCAGGCTGGCCGGCACACTGGCTGCCGTCGTTAATCCGCTGGACGGGTTCGATCTGGGGCCGACGCGCCTACCCGAGTCCAGGAAGCAGCACGTTAACGCTCTCGGCTACCCTGACGGGTTTTTTGCTAAGTGAAATATGATGTTTATATTGCCGCATTTCTGATTCAATGGCCACCAGCGAGCTGATAATTATTGCCCATCTCCCTGCTCACTTTCTTGAGCAGTCCTCCTGACGTTTTATGGCATTAATGGCTACTACCTATAATAACTGGCGCCAAAAGTGTGCCAGCCATAACAATGGTTGTGCTGTACTGTATTCTTATTACTAGTATTGGTATATTTATTCCGTCAGCTCATAATTCCATGTTGTATTATTCTGTTTTGTTTGCTTTCAGCGGATTTTGAGTTTGAGTCACTGACGTAAACCTAACAAAACGGATAATGTAAATAAAAATCAGTAAAGAAAGAAGTATCATATTTTAATAGGAACTTCTCCTATGTTGACAACGCCGGCCGCGGTGGTCTAGCGGTTCTAGGCGCGCAGTCCGGAACCGCGCGGCTGCTACGGTCGCAGGTTCGAATCCTGCCTCGGGCATGGATGTGTGTGATGTCCTTAGGTTAGTTAAGTTTAAGTAGTTCTAAGTTCTAGGGGACTGATGACCACAGATGTTAAGTCCCATAGTGCTCAGAGCCATTTGAACCATTATGTTGACAACTGAGATATAAGAGGAAATTACTGCAGCTGTGAATAAGAGAAGCCGTTAGTCGATCATGGGTGTAGCATGAAACTTCCTGGCAGATTAAAACTGTGTGCCGGACCGAGACTTGAACTCGCGACTTTTGCCTTTCGCGGGCAAGTGCTCTACCAATGGTTGTAGCATATTGCGTCATCAATATTCACTGTTGGGAAACAAACAAGTCTTCAACAAAATCTTTAATTTGTCTGCATAGGCTGAATAAGTACTTGTAAGTTACTCTCAAGACACTGTAATGAAGTGTGAGTTTTCTAATTTTCAGGGTGAATGGCATATCACTTTTTCACTTAGAATGGGGTCTGGCCCCGGTAGCTGAGTGGCCTGTCAATCCTATGGGTTAGGGTTCGATTCCCGGCTGGGTTGGAGATTTTCTCCGCTCAGTGGCTGGGTTTTGCGTCGTCCTAATCATCATCATTTCATCTCCATCGATGCGCAAGTCGCCGAAGTGGCGTCAAATCGAAATACTTGCACCCGGCGAACGGTCTACCCCACGGGAGGCCCTAGTCACACGACTTAGCATAGGCACTCGACTATCATTCCATAGTCGAAGCGTTGGGAAACGTTACTCGAACAGAAGAGTGACTCTGTATGTTGCTCAACTTCAATTAGGGCTTAATGAAGCTGTCCAAAATTTACGCTGCTGATTCCTACAGTAAAGAGTATGGGTTCACTGATATGTATGCTTTGGTCTGACTCCACGTGAAACAATCATGGTCAGACTTTGTGAGCACCTCATTATGTCACCTAGAGCAAACCTCTGAAGTCCAGGAAGTTCATCACGTAGATGGTCCAGAATTACATCGAAGTGATTTTTTCTAATCTTTGTGAAAATGTGGACATTAATGTTCTTGATTGGCACAGAGAATGAGCTAATGACAGTCATAAGCAGCAAGACTTATATAGTTATTCCAAGGACACTCTGCTGGTTGTTTGTCGGAAGGCGTCGATCTTTCTGGAGAGCAACGTTCCGATGCTTCACGGAGCATGTGCCACGGTCGATCACCATCATCTCCAGCGCCGGAAGATGTAAGAACATTTACCTCTCTGCTTCTGGTGCTTCTATGTTTTACATGTAAAGCGAGGTAAATGAATCGTCAGATGATCTGTAACGACAGTGTAGTTACAAAGGCAAGTGCTATTAACATACGTATGAAAATTTCGACTATGACGTCCGCTTGGAAACTGTGTCACCTCTTCGGTAATATACTCAGGTAAATTGTGCCGTGCGTTACATCAACAAATAAGCAACAGTCAGTCTTCAGCAGTTGCTGGTAACAAGATTATGTTAGAATTAAAATTCTCAAAATACGCAGTTGGACACCAGTTTACAAAGCACAGCAAATTACAGCTTTTTGTCATCAATTTCGATAAAAGCTTTTCGCACTAAAATTTGCATTAACTAATCTGTATTTTAGGATCTTTATTGAAGTACGCTGATGTACTTAGAGAGCCCATGGACACCATATCTTGCTTGCTTTCAGCTATGAGCGAATATTTGAAACATCTTTTCCCTTCTAGTGTAGTTACTTGCATTCGAAAATTCGTATCGCTGTCAAACACTGAAATCAAACACTTGATGAACTCCCCCCTACCATTCAGTAACAAGGTTAATTAGTTATACCTTTATTAGATTCATAGCCCACACAAAGAGAAATAAATTTTGGTATATTATTAACTCAACGCCACAGGTTGTTCGAAGTTCGCACTTCATTAGCTGGTATTGATTCAGAAGCAAACGTAGCGCGAAGCTTGAAGCCTATCCTATCAGCGAGCAAATTCAGAGGCGGCGAGATGAACAAACACGGACAATAATTGCCAATCAGGGCGAGTTGTCTCTCTCCGGTATTCGCACGGTCTGCACAGTACACAGAACTGTCTGTTCAAGGATAACTATGGTGCACTTCTCTGTATATTGCATTCCGAACACCGGACGCAGACTACGTCTCTCGTATGCACCTACGTAGATGCGATGCAGTGAAAATCGCGTCGTGTAGAATATGACATTCAACGTCGCCATGTATGACATTTATCGCTGCCCAAAAAGGTATTTCAGTCTCAGCTCCGATAATTAACTGCATCACAGTTGGAGCTACAAGAACTTCAAGAAATATGATATGAAAAATGCTTACTGATATAGTCGAAAGAAAATCACAGCTCATCCATCTGATTATGAAATTCTAGTACAGAAACTAGGGTACTAGCACTAGCGCTTCTTCAATTCCTAATTTTCATTACTGAGAACATCTACACTATGTGATCGAAAGTATCCGGACACCCCCATAAACATACGTTTGTCATATTAGGTGCATTGTGCTGCCGCCTACTGCCAGGTACTCCATATCAGAGATCTCAGTAGTCATTAGACAGCGAGAGAGAGCAGAATGTGGCGCTCCGTGGAACTCACTGACTTCGAACGTGCTCAGATGATCGGGCGTCACTTGCGTCATATGTGTGTACCCGAGATTTCCACACTCCTAAACATCCCTAGGTCCACTGTTTCCGATGTGATAGTGATGTGGAAACGTGAAGGCACGCGTACAGCACAAAAGCGTACAGGCCGACCTCGTCTGTTGACTGACAGAGACCGCCAACAGTTGAAGAGGATAATTCCAAACTGCATCAGGATCCACTGCAAGTACTATGACAGTTAGGCGGGAAGTGAGAAAACTTGGATTTCATGGTCGAGCGGCTGCTCATAAGCCACACATCACGCCGGTAAACGCCAAACGACGCATCGCTTGGTGTAAGGAGCGTAAACAATGGACGATTAAACAGTGGAAAAACGTTGAGTGGAATGACGAATCACGGTACACAATGGGCTTGCATCCCTTGTTGTTTTGAGTGGTACTATCACAGCACAGGCATACATTGATGTTTTAAGCACCTTCTTGCCTTCCACTGTTGAAGATCAATTCGCGGATGGAGATTGCATCTTTCAACACGATCTAGCATTTGTTCATAATGCACGGCCTGTAGCGGAGTGGTTACACGACAATAACATCCCTGTAATGGACTGGCCTGCACGGAGTCTTGACCTGAATCCTACAGAACACCTTTGGGATGTTTTTGAACGACCGACATCGATACCTCTGCTCAGTGCAGCACTCAGTGAAGAATGGGCTGCCATTTCCCAAGAAACGTTCCAGCACCTGATTGAACGTTTGCGTGCGAGAGTGTAAGCTGTCATCAAGGCTAAGGGTGGGCCAACACCACATTGAATTCCAGCATTACCGATGGAGGGCGCCACGAACTTGTAAGTCATTTTCAGCCAGGTTTCCTGATACTTTTCATCACATAGTGTACATCTACGTCATATTCCTCAATTCACCTGACGGTATGTGACAGAGGGTACTTCTGGTCCCAGTAACTGATGACCGTTATCCTGTTCCAGTCGCGAGTGGCGCGTCGGAAGAACGACTGACGGTAACTCTTTGTATTGGCTGTAATTTCTCGAATTTTCTCGTTGTGGCCATTACTTGAGATGTATGTGGAAGAAAGTAAGATGTTGTCCGACTCTTCCTGGAACGTGCTCTCTCGAAATTTGAGTAGCAAACCTATCCATGATTCACAACCCCTCTCCTGTAATGTCTGCCAGTGGAGATTGCTGATAATCTCTGTAACGCTCTCGCACCTACTAAACGACCTCTTGACGAAATGCGCCGCTCTTCGTTGGATCTTCTCTGCCTCTTCTGACACTTCTTCTGGTAAGGGTCTCACGCTGATCAACAATACTCAAGAATCGCTCGAACAAGCGCCTTATACGGCATTTCCTTCGTGGATGAGTTACATTTCCTTAAGATTCTTCCTACGAATCTCAATATGGCATCTGGTTTTCCTGACATCTATTTTACGTGATCATTCTACTTAAGGCCGCTCTGGACAGTTCTCCTAGATGTTGTACCGTAGATACTGTTTCCAGCAGTTTCTCGTCAATGGTGTAGTTGTACAGTAGTGGCTTTCTTTCCCTGCGTATCCGCAATATGTTACATTCATATACGTCCAACGTTAAATACCAGAGACTGAACCAATCAATCCTCTGCAGGTCATTATGTGAATCGATAGTGTATTCTGGCATTGATATTTACTTGTAGAGAACCAGGTTAACAGCGAACAGTCTTAAACATCTTCCGACGATTTCTGTTAGATATTTATACTATACATTGTAAACAGTAAAAAGGTCGTATGACAGTTCCTTGGGGTACTCCGTCTATTTTGTTCCGTTAAGAGCGACGTGTTGAGTTCTATCTATAAGGAAGTGTTGAATCCAGACGCAAATGTGGTCCGGTACCTGATAAGCTCTTTTTTTCACTAGACGGTTGTGCAGGACCGTGTCAAACGCCTTCCTGAAGTCAAGGAAAACAGCATCAACCTGAGAGTCATCGTCTTATGCGCTGTGGATCTCATGGAGGAAGACTGAGAGCTGAGTTTCGCAAGATCTCTGTTTGCGAAATGCATGTTGATTTTTATGGAGGATATTTTCGTTCTCCAAAAACGTCATATTTCTTGAGCGGTAAACACGTTCCAAAACTCTACAACAAATTGAGGTCAACGGTATAGGTCTACAACTGTGTGCCCTTCTTGAAAACTGGAATGACTTATGGTTTTTCCAATCGTTATGTACCCTTGTTTGCCTCAGTGCTCTACGATAAACTGCTGGTAGAAGGCGAGAAAGTTCTGTCGGGTAATCTTTGTAGAAACTTATAGGAATCTCATCTAGTCGTGATGGTTTTCCATTACTAAGCGATTGTATTTGCTTTTGTATTCCGCGATCGGTTATCTCAATATCTGCCGATTCGACGTACGTACTAGTATTGAAAGGAGGAACTTTGTTACGATCTTCCGCGGTGAAATAATTTCAGATGACGGAATTCAGTATTTCGGCCTGCTCTCCCGTTTCAGTGCCAGTACGGTTTCTGAGTGAATGAATGGATGATTTCCATACGCTTACTGATTTTACGTAAGATAAAAACATTTTAGCGTCCTCACTCAGATCGGGTGAGAAAATTTTACTTTCAAAATCATTGAACGCTTCTGTAATTGCTGTTCTTACGCTCATTTTCCCTTCGTTCAGGTTCTGTTCGTCAGCTAGGTTTATATTAACAAAATCTGACATTTTCTAATAGATCTTCATTCCTATTCGTATCGCTCAGGTAAGAGTTTTTGAATTGATTTGACGTCGTCTTATACTGATTTGTTTTCGCTGCCAGTTTCTGCATTCTACTAAACTTGCTAGACTGAAAGTCGCCATTGCCACACACTTCAAAACTTCAATGTCGTTTCGTGACCTCACAGACTATCAGCAAACATAATTTCACCATGCTCATCTCGGTTGTGACCTAGAGTAGTACAAGCGTTTCCGACCTACAATGAGACAACTCTCTGCTTCGGAAAAGAATGTATTTCGGTTTTCAAATAATTTAATTTTTCCTTTTCCCACCCGAAAGCTGGAACTGCACTACCTTTCATTCCTCAACAAGTCGCGAAGATATTTTTCAAAACTTGTGTCGTTTGATGTCCTACGAAAATCGAGCGAAGAAGTAGCAGATCTCCGTAATATCTCTGGTATGAATCACGATGGGGAATACTTGGCGTCTGAGCGTAAGCGGCGCCCACTGAATGGGAAACGCCGGTTATTGGAAAACACGGCGTGGCTGGCGCCTGCATATTCCTGCCTCTCGTGTTCTGCAGAGCAGGCCTCAGGTGCCTCCGCTTCTCTCGTGAAGCCCCCCCTCCTCCCTCCGCCCCTCCCCCTCCCTCCTGTCTCATATTATCAGCCAGATATTGGGTTGCGCTCTCACAACGGAAGTTCAGGAAGCTAGAGGAAAGGCATCCATTTCACGGATTTATTTCTTTTTAAATTATGTTCCACCTAAATTAAAAAGCCCCTTTGAATCGATACGGCGTTTTTACAGCACAGAATTTTTAGCGTTTAATATCTTACTCTCTTATTTTAACTGACTTTGTTTCATCTACACTTAAACATGTGTGGCACGTTATCATTTATTTCAGAACGCGATTTAGAAAGAGAAATAATCGACTATACAGGGCAATTCAAAATCGGTATAGGCCTAGAGATTACAAAAGGGCTACAACCATTCAATGCTGCTTGGTTATCATTAAAGCCAAAGGCCTTTCCGCAGTGGTAACACTGGTTCACGTCAGATCACTGAAGTTCAGCACTGTCTGGCTGGGCTAGCACTTGATGGGTGACCGTCCAGGTCAGCTGAGCGCTCTTGGCAAGCGGGGTGCTCCCAGACCTTCTAAGGCCAGTTGAGGAGCCACTTGACTGAGAAGTAACGGCTCCGGTCACGAAAACTAGCAATGTCCAGGATTGTGGTGTGCTGGCCACATCCCCTCCACTTCTGACACTGTCATGCTGCAAAATCACCTTTTCATGTCTATCGTTTAGCTGTGGCCGTCTGTCTTTCAGTGTTCGGCTCAAACACATCAATTACTTTCGATAACGACATCCTGTGATTGTTCCCGTCGGTTGCAGTAGCATCGAAAGCTTTCCCACTTTCACAACCATGGCGGTCTGCAAAGTGAAAATCACCGTTCTTTAAGCATGGAAACCATTTTCGCCAAAGTTCTGTCATTAGCAGGCGACTCATCATAGGTCTTACCCAGCTTTTTATGAGCCTCAGCCGCAGATTTCTTCATATCAAAGCAGAAAATTAAAGCCTCCCGCATATGGCGAGAGCTGGCTCGTAAGCTGACATTTTCAGCCGAGAATAACTTTTAAGATGCAATCAAAAATCGACTAATATGTTGATGGCATTACGAGGTGTGGCTAGAAAAAAACCGGACTAGTACTGGTGAAACAATAAAACGAATGCAATAAGGCTGAAAGTCGCGTGGCCTGTCACGTGACTCTCGCTCCGCCTACTGTTCGAGTTTCATCTGCCTCCTGCACTCAGTCTGCCCGTGGCGTCTTTTTTAGACGTTTTGTCTGTGCGTCGGAAAATGTTGAGTGTACAGAAAGAACAGCGTGTTAACATCAAATTTTGTTTCAAACTAGGAAAATCTGCAAGTGAAACGTTTGTAATCTTACAACAAGTGTATGGCGATGATTGTTTATCGCGAACACAAGTGTTTGAGTGGTTTAAACGATTTAAAGATGGCCGCGAAGACACCAGTGATGACACTCGCACACTTTGTTCATGTTGAAACTTTCATGAAGAATCTGCCTAACACTTTCCTTGTCAACTCCTGTTAACTCAGACACTGCTCTGATTGTTAAACGGC
Source organism: Schistocerca cancellata (assembly GCF_023864275.1). NCBI lineage: Eukaryota > Metazoa > Arthropoda > Insecta > Orthoptera > Acrididae > Schistocerca > Schistocerca cancellata. Next base: position 156,704,522 of record NC_064633.1, read on the forward strand.
GATCTTGTCCAACAAGTTTACCGATTTTTTTCAATGTTTGCATCAGTTTTTGCTGACAATGGTCTGCCAGTGCGAGTGTCATCACTGGTGTCTTCGCGGCCATCTTTAAATCGTTTAAACCACACAAACACTTGTGTTCGCGATAAACAATCATCGCCGTACACTTGTTGTAAGATTACAAACGTTTCACTTGCAGATTTTCCTAGTTTGAAACAAAATTTGATGTTAACACGCTGTTCTTTCTGTACACTCAACATTTTCCGACGCACAGACAAAACGTCAACTACTTAAAACAGACGCCACAGGCAGACTGAGTGCAGGAGGCAGATGAAACTCGAGCAGTAGGCGGAGCGAGAGTCACGTGACAGGCCACGTGACTTTCAGCCTTATTGCATTCGTTTTATTGTTTCACCAGTACTAGTCCGGTTTTTTTCTAGCCACACCTCGTATGTTCTAAAATGCCTAAGCTTACTGTATGACACTCACGACCTACGACTTGCGCCACTACTTTCCACTAATGCCGTCTACTGCAAAACGGCGGAAGCAAAGTTGTGGACCTAATACACAGTTTAAGTACCCGGAGCAACATAACTCATCTGCTTGCCAGAGTTGAAAGTAACTAAATGAAAAAAACAAGGAAAATGCACTTTCGTTGTTCAGTCAACCACTTCCAGTTGACAGTAACGATGATGCAGTTTTTAATCAAGGACTGCCTTTACTGACTCGATATACTGTTTAAACAGGACTGGTCACGGCTTGCCAAACATTATGCGGGCCGCGTGTTCGGGGCGCGTGTGAGCCAACGCTCTGACTATCTCGGCGTGACTCGATCCTTACCAACAGTACGGGAGAGCAGGTCTAGTTGATACAGGGTCAAGTTGATGCAGGCGCAATAACTTCCAAAAGTGAAGACGCTTGCAAACGGGAACGGGAGTGGAGGGGGAACTGATCGACAGTCAGTAACCACGCATGTGTCAGAAGAGAAGGTTGCTTGTCGCTGTGTTTTGTGAATAAAAACAGTTTTTTTCCAGCTGAAAGTAAAGTTTTACTAGACACTTTCATCTTTTATTGTCCGCCCCCGGCAGCTGAGTGGTAGTCTGCCGCCGGCAGTGCTGCGAGGCGGTCACGCGCCAGAGCGCTGCGGGCGAGGCGCGCACGGTGTGTTTGTGTTTACTTCGGCCGCTGTAAGTGCCGTTTTCCCTTCTAGACCACCATGGCGCACAACTATCGGAAGAAGACATTACGGTTCAACTTTTGTTCCGACTTCGCCCGACCCAAGGCCCTGGAGGTAGAACGATTTATTCGCGATGAAGTTAAAATACCGCCAACGGATCTAATTGGTATCCACTTGTCCATAGTTAGCAGTACCGTCTACGTCAAAATGATCAACGATGCGGCGTGCGACAAGGTGCTTCAAGAGGCAACACGTGGACTGTCATTCCGACGGCAACGTCGGACCCGTTACCGTCGATCACGCAGGTCTCGGCACACGGACGATAAGGATCTTCGAACTGCCGTTCGAACTACCTGCAGACGTCGTCATCGAGGCGCTCCGTCCCTATGGCAACGTTCTGGAACATGTTGCCGAACGATGGGTACAATTTCAAACCTATCCCGTTTTAAACGGTGTGCGACAGGTCCGCATCGAGTTGCAGAAACACGTGCCTTCCTATTTACGTATCGGAGGCTGCCGTGCCATTATAACGTACGACGGCCAACCTCGGACCTGTTCCGGTTGCGGAAAAGAAGGTCACCAGACGCTGAGGAGAACAGTACTTCTTCACAATGTATGTAGGCTGTTTATATTTTCTTATTGGCAACGTTACGTAGCGCTCTGTATGAAAATCACTGGCTGTGCTGTGTGCAGTCTGTGGCTAGTTTGCATTGTTGTCTGCCGTTGTAGTGTTAGGCAGCGGCAGCTGGATGTGAACAGCGCGTAGCGTTGCACAGTTGGAGGTGAGCCGCCAGCAGTGGTGGATGTGCGGAGAGAGATGGCGGAGTTTTGTAATTTGTCATGAACTGCTATATATATATTATGACTATTAAGGTAAATACATTGTTTGTTCTCTATCAAAATCTTTCATTTGCTAACTATCCCTATCAGTAGTTGGTGCCTTCTGTAGTTTGAATCTTTTATTTAGCTGGCTGTAGTGGCGCTCGCTGTATTGCAGTAGTTCGAGTAATGAAGATTTTTGTGAGGTAAGTTATTTGTGAAAGGTATAGTTTAATGTTACTCAGGGCCATTCTTTTGCAGGGATCTTTGATAGTCAGATTGCGTTGTGATAAAAACATTGTGTGTCAGTTTAAGCACAGTCTTGTATAAATTGTTCAAAGGGGACGTATCATATGTCGACCCTTAGCCAAGGATATCTCACTGGAATCTTCTGATTTTTTCTTGTAGTTTGTGTATTTAGTGTAGCTTTTGTTTATTGCTAGCGCGTAATTATAGAGAGAATTTCCTTGGTAGTTGTTGCACAGTAAAACAGTTGTGGCATGCATGTAGATTTGCACCAAGTATTTCGCAGCTGCAATTAACTAGATATTATTTTCAGTGCTATATTAATGTGTTCTCTTATTTTTGCTCTTCAAAATGTGTTTTTTTGTGTTGTCGTGTGAAATATTGTGACAATATGGCGTGTGAAAAACGTAACACTAGGCTCCAAAGTAAACTGAGAAATAATAGTGACGACGAGCGTAGCTTATCAGCACCACTGTGTAGTGAATTAACAGACATTCCAAGTAGTAATTTGGTATTTGTGCATAGGGAAATGGAGCGGGCGGCAAACAATGGCGTAGGCAGTGAAACAATTAGTGAACAGGGAAGCATTATCGATCGATCGCTCGGCAACAGCTCGCCTCAGGAATCCGAAATGATAGGACACAATTTTGCAAATACTGTAGTTTCAGGTTTTGCGTCCTCACCGTTTTCTCAAATAAGTCAAGACACATTTTCTGCTTGTCAAAATGTGAATGTTGCTGGTGCAAATGCACTGCCGAAAAGCGTAGAGGAACAGATTCCAGACACTAATGCATTGTTATTACAATTAATGCAACAAATGGGACAAAATCTTCAGAAGTTAGACACAATGGAACAGAATCTTCAAAAGTTAGACACAATGGAACAAAATCAGAGACAAACACAGCAAAAGCTGCAACAGTTAGACACAACGGAACAAAATCTTCGGAAGTTAGACACCACACTTGAACAAACACGTGAAGATTTAACTACTGAGTTACATAACATTGAATCGAAATGTCAAAAAGTCTGTAATGACGTAAAAACACAAATTTGTAAGCATTTTCAGCCTATTTTTTCGCGGCATGAAAATGCATTACAGAATCACGAAGCAGCCATAAAAGAGCTGCAAACCATTGTTCATGAAAATCATGAGACCTTGTGGGCTAAAATTGACTCAGTTGCATCTACCGATTCGGTTACGCAACTGGCAAAAACTCAGGAAAACTTAAAGAACACAGTAGATTCGATTTCAACACAAATGGACACTCTGAAACTTGGTTCAGAAAAACACACTGAGGAAATGTGTTCACTATCAGAGAAAGTAGCTGAACTTTCGGATCAGGTCACTAACTTATCTACAAAGGTAGATGATGATCTGAATGACACAAGACCTCTAGCCTTCACTGACACAGAAGAGTATGAACAAATTAGAAAATTCAAACAAAATCAAAATCAAATCAACACACAGTACAAAAGAGAAATCCGGGAAGTACAAGATCAGCTGACACAGGTAATACAAGAATTACGTATTTCAGAGGACACTCGCGCTCCAATACGGGAAGAGGGACATAGAAATACGGAACAGCCACAAAATAATAACACTGGGCATTTCGGAAGTTATGAAAGAAATTGGCAATGTGCACCGAATTTTGAGTCGAACCGCCGACACGACGTAACAATCACCGACATGCTACTCGCCGACACGATGATTTTGACTATAAGCTGTTCATTACTACACGTAAATTCAAAACGTTTAAGAACTCTGCCAACGACATTCATCCACAAGCATGGCTCCATCAATTCTCTCATTGTTTTCCTCCCAACTGGTCATTGGAGCACAGGTTAGAATTTATGTGTGGCTACTTGGAGAATGAACCAGCTGTAAGAATGCGATCGGTCATTCACGATTGCCACAGTGAAGGAGAATTTTACCATGCCTTCCTCTCAGCATATTGGTCTCAAGCCACACAAGACCGAGTAAAACATAGCATCATAATGATGAAACACTTCGAACAATCTGAATTTTCCAGTCTTGTGAAATATTTTGAAGACATGTTGCACAAGAATCAGTAACTGTCAAACCCATACAGCCCCTCAGAACTCATCCGCATTTGCTTAATCAAACTGCCTGAACATTTACGACATATTATTTTGGCAGGGCGTTGCAAAGACGACATTGAAGCTTTTCAGGGACTCCTACAAGAATTAGAAATTGACACAGTCAGTCGCCGGATGCGAAAACAGGAAAACAATCACTACAGGTCGCATACGTCACAATTCCGTGACGACAGAAACAATAACTGGACACGACAAGGCTATTCTTACAACGCAAATCGTGATCAAAACAGACACCACCCATATGACAACCACTGGCAGAGTAGTAATAGTTACAGAGAAAGATCGCATTTCTGTAGTAATGAATACGACAGAGACAATCATAGAAACAGACAATTTGGCAACCAGAACTATTATTATCACACAATAATAAGCGTAATAACTAAGATATTTATACGCAAAGCATTTCACTTTTGTTTATCATGAGGTAAGTACATTGACTTCTGCAGAACTTAGCTTTTGGAGGACAATAACTACGACACTTACACAGAGATTATCTTACAGCAAGACGCACATTTAGCGCTACAGGACACGTATTTGAGTGATTAATTTTGTACTTAAATCATTTATTTTTAAAGATATTTGAAGTACAATGATACAAAGGTTTTCCGTAATACATTTCATTCCATTCTTGTAATCAGTAACACCTGAGGGTATAATTACAATAATCCTCAGGGGGGTACACGCTTACTTTGTGTACCATGTGTTTGGCAAGCACAAGGAGCCCTAGCTAATATGGTATTTGCTTACACAACTTTACACATCGGTACCATATTTCTCTAAAACACAAATTACACAGCTATCTGATCATTTAACTGAGAGAGACAAACTTTTTTATGTCAGTGACAGATGTTTACATGATTACACCGTTGGATAACTTCACACTTAAGAAATTGTGTTTTGTCTGTACTTTGTGAACTGTTCATATTTTTTTTCAGAACCATTGTGATACTATGAGAGCTTTGAATGATGTATTTGGTATTTGAGGCAGATGGCACTATTGAAATGAGCAGAGAATATTTTTTATGGTTTGAAATTATTGCAGAAAGCTACGACTTTTTTGAGATTTGACTGAGGTGTTATGATGTTATTATTATGACGACGATGTGTATTATGCTGCTGAGGTATGTTTATGATTAATAGGCTGATGCTATATGAGTTATTTGATTAAGCCACATAGCTGTTATGATGAAATATTGAAGAAGTGTAGACGAATAAGGTAAGGAATAATGAGTAGTGTTCAGGGACTCTGGTTTGTGAAAAAGGTTGTTGGAAACCAAGAATCGTACTCTAAGTGTTATGAAATGTGTGTGTAAATGCGTGAATGTATCACAATGCCGGCGAAAATTTTTTGGACACTGTAATATTCATAAGATTTTGTTTCTACAGATTTGTAACGGAAATTCTCGACCCGTGAAATTTTGTATATGAGACTGTCACTGTAGCGGAAACTGCTGTCATAAATATTTCCGTAAGAAAGTTAAGTGACCACCTGCACGTAATGCGTTGTGGGCACGCAGCTGTGTCAGATGCCGGGAGAACAAGTCATTAGTGAGTGCCTCGTCAGAAGCACAGGTAGAAAAAAAGAAAGGGGAGGCCATTGTCCTCGCTATTGACATTTCCTTGTTGAAAGCATACAGTGGAGCTCGTAATTTATGATATTTACTGAAATGCCTAATGAAATGACGAGAAATATTTTTATGTCTATACACCTGATTATGACTACTGTCTCTCTAGTTGAGAGATTTTTCTACTAACTTATGAAATGCCTCATGACTACTGAATGATGTTCTTATGCTTTACTTTGTACATAGTTGCTTATTTCATTTGATATCTAGTTTCCTGCTATGTTGCAGCATTGGTTTTATAAAATAAAATAAAATGCATTTGCTAATATGAACACTTTCTGTCAACACATCTATTAAATAATTATTTTCTGATCCACATTCTTCGAAAAAGGAGCTCTTGGAATGGAGAGAACAATAAGAAGGGACTAATAACAATAACTGCATATATAATTTTCTTTTCAAGTACTTGGTAATTTTTTGTAGAATTAGTTTTTATGGTGCACCACTTTAATTACATAGACATTAAGATGTGAATAGACATTTCCCTTTTCTGCATTGTTGTTTTTACTGTAATATTTTTTCTGCTTGAGCTATGTCATGTTGAGGTATAAGTTACTGCTGTTTGCTAGACATAGTGTTACTGAATTTGACTTTGTGTTACTCTTCTAAGCTAGTTTTCCTTGTTTGCTGCACAGTGCCTTATATTAGTTGTAGTATTGCAATTGCTTTGCTAATTTCTTAATGCTGCTTGCTTCGCAAATCTGCGTTTTTTTTCATTGCTGTTTATATTGTTTTATGTGATGCTGCATTGCCTCGTCCCTTGGTATATATATCTGAGCTCAGTAGATTTAAGTTAGCTTAAGAGGGGTAGACTATATAAGAAATTAACTATGATGACTTGGAAGAAATGTATTGAGAAGCTATATGAAAATGGTTTGGGCAAAAGGAAAGGATACTGTACAGTGGAGAAAAACTATTTTTGACAGAGGATGTGAACAGAATACAGAAAGCAGGCTTAGATAGGACTTTAGGGAATAATGATGAACGAAGGGAGATCTCCATGCAAAATACTGCAGTAAAACAAACCCTGTCCTTTCCTTTAGTGTCATCCCACTATATGTTTGTGTACCCTTGTGTATTTGTTTTCTTCCTGTCTCTGTGTAGTTTCATAGAATTTTTTCTTCTTCTAATATTAAGCTACATTCACTATGATGAGGAATACTGTTATCCTCAAATATAATTGGCATTAATAATATGTTATTTACCTTGTAAAGATGCTTAGACATTATTTATTCTGTTTTGTTTTAATGCTCATGTGTAAAGTTGATGTGTCAAAAGTTATTCTGATCTTTTATGTATTTACTTATGTCATAATTCCTGTAACACTGATGTATATGTTTATTTCACTGCACACATTTCTGTTGGTCATAGTATATGGACAATATGTGAGAAGTAGGGACTGTTAGTGTTTGCACATGTGTTAATAATTCAGCAAGGGACTGGATAACAGTATTGCTGGTTCTAAGGACAATTCCCAAAAACTTTGTGAGTGCACAAGTGGTGGTTATGGACTTGCTATATTTTCCGCAAGACTCTTCAATGGTGATTGTGCACCTGCACAGTCGCAACAGATGGCTGCTGGCCGTCTCTACATGGACTACAGTGGGTCTGCATCTCTGATGACCCACCAATACCATTATTTCTACAAGGACTACAGTGGGTCTGCATCTCTGATGACCAACCAATACCACAATCTCTACCAGGAGTACAGTGGGCCTGTCCACACTTTCTACAAGGACTGCAGTGGGTCTGCACCTCTGGTGGCCCACCAATACCAATACTCTCTACCAGGACTACAGTGGGTCTGCTCAGTGATGACCTACCTACCAATCTTCTTCAAAACGTCGAATGACTCTGCTGTGGGTTTGCTCTGTTGTGGCCCATTACCTGTCTGCATGTCAAGAGTCAGCACAGTCTTTCCGTTGGAAGGACAACACTACTTATTCACGACTGCATGGAAATCCACTACTTCCATGTGCATTGTCTTTTACTGCTCAGACTTAGAAAAAAAAAACGCTGAAATTTTACTGTGATGAACAATCTGGACTGTCTTTATGGACTGTGAGAAAATTTTAGCTTTTGACCAGCATTGTATAAATAAGTGTGTGCATTTGATATCTTTGTTATTGTAATTATGAAAATTTTTTCAAATCATTATTGGCCACTGCCCAAAAATATTTTGTAAAATTTTTTTTGGGGAGCATGGGGGCTATGTAAGTAGGCTGTTTATATTTTCTTATTGGCAACGTTACGTAGCGATCTGTATGAAAATCACTGGCTGTGCTGTGTGCAGCCTGTGGCTAGTTTGCATTGTTGTCTGCCATTGTAGTGTTAGCCAGGTATCTTTGATAGTCAGATTGCGTTGCGCTAAAAACATTGTGTGTCAGTTTAAGCACAGTCTTGTATAAATTGTTCAAAGGGGACGTTTCAACAACACCTGTTTGACAATTTCACTGTACCCACCGACGCCTTCGAACCAGGACGACGCTCCTCCTTGCCGTCGTCCGACACTGAGGAACACGTGCGCAAACAACGCTCGCCACGTAGGCGCAAACGCCGTCGCCGTTCACCCACGGGCTCTCAAAGCGTCGCCACCCGCGACGACGAAGACGACACCCAACCAGCCGACATTTCCACACAGAGGTCGGCGGACAACTTTCACGATGAACAAGACGTTTCGCAGGACGGGACCACTATGGAGGTCGCCACGCACAATGTAACGATCGGTGCGCCGGGTGAGACGCCTGTCTCCCCGCCGACAACACCAGATCTCTCTCACCACGACGCAATTCCCATGGCCATTGGACAGACCCACGGCACAGGAGCATGGGCCGACGACATTGACGAAGATACGCCCCCTCCTCCGGATGAGTTGCCTCCGCCGGACAAGGCTGCCTGCTAACATCAAAAGCGAGGCACTGCAGCTGATGGGACGGGACTTCCTGTCGGTGCCCTCCTCTTCCTTCCCCTGGTGATGGTAGATATGCGTCCACCACCACTGAAACAAACGTACCGGTTTGCCACACTGAACATCAACATGATCGGCACTGCACCCAAGCTGCAACTCCTATGTGACATGCTTCGGGCCTCTGACGTCGACGTCGCCCTTCTTCAGGAAGTACGCGTTGCCACACTACCACCAGTCTACGGCTACGACTCATTCACGTCCACATGTGATCAATCAGGGCGTGGAGTGGCTTTCTACATACGCGAAGGAATCCCACTCAAGGACACGACAATCCTTCCCTGTGGAAGAGGCATGGCTGTTACCATCTTCGACACGCGCGTCATCAATATCTACGCTCCGTATGGCTCCACGAACCGTCGGCAGCGGTCCACTTTCTTCGGACATGAAGTGGCGCCCCTGTTTTCTAGACGCTATGATCGCCTCATCATGGGAGGCGATTTCAACTGTGTCCTCCATCCGCAGGACCAAATGCCTGGTTATTCGCCATGCCCGGCGCTGCTCACCTTAATCGAAGATTTTCATCTAGTGGACGTTTGGGAGAAAATTCATGGCAATACCCCCGGTTTTACCCATCATACAGCACATTCTGCGAGCTGACTGGACCGGTTTTATGTCTCTGCCCACCTTGGCTATGAAGTCGCCCAAGCTGAACGATGGCCGCTTGCATTTTCGGACCACTGCGCCGTCATTTGCTCCCTAGCTCTGCCACCTCAGTCAGTGTGGCGCAGCAGAGGTTACTGGAAGCTTAATACCTCCCTCCTTAATGATCCACACTGCCGAAAATGTATTGCCACTACATGGGCGTCTTGCGAAAGACGCCTCCCGCAGTACACATCCACGTTCCATTGGTGGCTCAAATGTGCCAAACCTGCAACCAGAAATGCCTTCATACAATGTGGCAAGGAAGCAGCAGCATGGCATCGAGACACCACAAATTTTCACTATGCCGTCCTCCGTGAGCTCGATGCACTCCCTCCATCACCTGACACCCATAGGGAACAACAACGTACTAAAGCTCGTCTCCTCTCTCTTCAGCGTACACGACTGCATGGTGTCGTGGTGCGTTCCCGACGACAAGACCTCCTCCACGACGAAACCCCATCCACAATCCATGCCGCATCCGACCATAGTCGTCGACGTCGACTATTCGTCCCCAACATCACGATCTCCGACGGTGTTCACCACACAACACAGGCGGCAGTGGTGTCTGCCTTTGCTGAACATTATCGCCAATTTTATGATGATGAACCGATGGCGACGCCCATTCCTGATGATCTCCGTCCTTCCCCTGATCGGACCCTCATCGTAGCGGAGTCAACGTCCATGATGTCTGCAATCACCGCAGAAGAGGTGGTAGATGCGATCAACAAAGGGGCCAAGAACAAATCACCCGGACCAGATGGTCTACCGGTGGAGTTTTACCGGGCGTTCACCACGTTAATGCTTTCTCGCTGGACGGAAATGATTCAGGAACTCTTTACTCCGTCCTTCCCAATTCCACCTGAATTCGTCACTGGCATTCTTCTACCTGTGCCTAAACCGAAGGGAGGGTCTCATGTCACTGCATATCGCCCCCTTACACTACTGAATGCAGACTATAAAATCTATGCACGCCTCTTAGCAGCACGCATACGCACAGTCTTGCCTACGGTCCTTTCACCTGAGCAGACTGCACGTGGTTCTGGGGCAACCTTACAAACAGCCCTAGGAGAATGCCGTGACCTCATTGCACTGGCGTCGGTTTGTCGCCTTCGTGCAGCACTGGTATCCATCGATTTCACGAGCGCCTTTGATCGCGTTCGACACCCATTCCTCCTCATGGTGGCGACACGTATGGGGTTCCCATTACTTTTTGTCGATGCCATTCGCCGGCTACTACTTCCCACGGTCTCGATGGTACAAGTCAATGGGAAGCTTGTAGGACCGATTCCTATACGCCGCTCTGTGCGTCAAGGATGCCCTATGTCTACTTTACTATATGCCATTGCACTTGAGCCCCTCATCACTAGACTTACCTCTAGACTGCAGGGCCTCACTTTGCGTGACTACACCTTTCACTGTAGGGCTTATGCGGACGATCTCCTCTTTCTCACCTGCTCCTCCATGGAACTCAATGACGCCATCCAATGGATCCACCAGTATGGACGTCTTTCTGGTAGCATTCTTAATGTCCGTAAATCGACTATGATGCACATTGGGCGCGGCCTCCCGGCTATGGTGCCGACCCCACTCCCAGTCAGTGCCACCCTTCGTTACTTGGGTATCGAATTTACGAGCTCCACACACACCACAGTGGCCCTGGCTTACCGGCGGCTTTTGCAGTCGATTCGGCACCATGTCCGCGGTCAAATGCACCGTAACTTAAACCAACTCTAACGTGTGTCCTATGTCAACATGTATGTCAACCCTAAACTGGTACACGTCGCCCAGGTCCTCCCAATGCCGTTACTCCTTGGCCGCCGCATCCAATCAGCCTTTGGATATTTCGTGTCAGCAGGGGCACTTTTCAAAGTCCGCTACAACACTCTAACACTGCCTCCTGCAAAAGGTGGCCTCGGACTCGTCAACGTGCGGGCACGATCTTCCGCACTCTTTGTCCACACTCTGTTGCGACACTGGCAGGGGCCGATCTCGTCCTTCACACGCAGTCTCTTAGATATCCTCCGACCAGCTTCTCTCGATCCATCGATCAATGTGTCACCTATTTCTCCATTATTGTACCACGTCGCCAACTGTTTCATAGAACTCAGCTACGTTCGGGCCGATCTTCCAGTCACCCGTCCTCCCCGTACAAAAGATTATTATCGTTTGTTTATGCTGTCCAACCCTTGCGACCCTATGGTGCTACAGCATCCTGACATTCACTGGCGCACGGTTTGGCGGTGTGTGCATGCACCCTTTTTACCGTCGTCTGTGTCTGCACTCTGGTATATTTTAGTCTATGGAAAATTCCCGATTAATAGTCGACTTTATCGCATAGGACTGGCCACCTCCCCACTCTGCCCTGATTGTCAGCTCTAAGACACCGACGAGCACCGTCTTACGTGCCCCCTGAAACAAAACGCATGGCTCATCATCCAACGAATCGTGGGCTTTTACCTCCGTGCCCCGCCAACGACGGTAACCCCGGATTTCCTGTTGTTGCCCCAGACATTTCACTACCCTCTTGCTAAGCACCATGCCCTCATCTGGTTTCGAGGGCAGGCTTTAGAATACCTCTTTCAGAGTGGTCCGCATACAGTCCTTGACTTCTGGTACAAAGTTGTGACCGCACATAGCACCCTCACCCGAAAACCATCTTACCGACAAACTATTGCCGGTTATCTCCGCAGCGTCTTCCTTGACCCCCCTCAGAGTTGGGGTGTACCATGCCTACCTGTCACATGATGCAACACCCTTATCCACGTTCTCATGCATCGACCAAATAAAAAAAAGGGAAGCAGACAGAATATGTTATATTTTGTTGTATTTAATGTTTTTCTTTTTAATATTTTTTTTGTTTTGTTTTGTTTAACTAACAGTCATTTGTATATGTTTAAATGGTACCTTGAAGAACTCTTGCATAGTGAATATATATGTACTTATACTTTGTTCACTACAAATTATTAAAAAAAAAGTGGTCAGCGTGACAGACTGTCAATCCTAAGGGCCCGGGTTCGATTCCCGGTTGGGTCGGAGATTTTCTCCGCTCAGGGACTGGATGTTGTGTTGTCCTAATCATCATCATTTCAATTTTGGTAAACATTTTTGGAATACAGTTATCAATAGATCATTATATTTTGACTAAAGTTCAGTCTTGATCACACCATTTATGTTTCAATCACATAGGTAACCGGTTTCGGTTATTTTTACATAACCATCATCAGACCTATGGCTCCCTTAGGATGGTAGGCGGAGCTCTCCTCAGCTGCTACGAAGTCATGATCAGTTGACTTTTTCACTTAGAATAAGGTCCGCCCCCGGTAGCTGAGTGGCCTGTCAATCCTATGGGTTAGGGTTCGATTCCCGGCTGGGTTGGAGATTTTCTCCGCTCGGTCGCTGGGTTTTGTGTCGTCCTAATCATCATCATTTCATCCCCATCGACGCGCAGGTCGCCGAAGTGGCGTCAAATCGAAAGACCTGCACCAGGCGAACGGTCTACCCGACGGGAGGCCCTAGCCACACGACATTTCATTTTCATCTTTTATTTTAGCGTTATTCGTGAGCTAGTTGAACAACCAAACATATCACATTGTTTCATGGTTTGAAGGAAGAATATTAACTTTAAAGAGTAATATTAACTGCTACCTGCTCCTCGTAGATTTTAGTTTAGTATAATGACATCGTTTGGGTCAAGTTGATACGCTCCTTTTGGGTCGAGTTGATATGGTGTATCAACTTAACCCACAAGTATTTTCTTACTTGGTATTTTTTATTTCAGAAATGCCGGGGAATTATAAGAAGAACACTGAAAGGGGTGAAATAACTATTGATATAAATGTCAAAAAAGTTTTCCATCACCCCGGTTCCCAGAACTCCTGAAAATAGACGTTGAATGTGGATATTGTGTCACAGACACAGTCCCTTTGACTGTTCAGAGACATCATGAAACCTGCCAAAAGATGTAAACAACCATGCATGAGCAGCGCATATTAGACTGAGGGAGTCCGACAGCCGATCAGTTCCAGTCATTCCACCAGGAAGGAGGTACATGGCTCGTGTTGTCTGTAGTTCAACCATCTGTAGACGATCAGTACCGACGTTCGATCGTGATACTTTACAACTGTGGATGGCACGGCAGTCGTTCTGTACCGTTGGGCCGTCCCGAGCCAGTTCGGACAGGCGGCTATAATTTAAGTGTAGCTACTCACGAAGATCCAGTGTGGGCTGTGCTTATCGTATGACAGCGATGTTTGGCAGGTACGATAATGTGGAACCGATTTACGCCCGAAAAAATTAGTTCCAATTTTGGCCACCAAGTGCAATCTGGCGCTGTAATTCCAAGAACGACGTGCGGACAGGTTTCCATGTGTAATGGGTTAGGAACGGGACTTGGGCGGAAACGGTCAAACAAGTGAGAACGGAAATGTGTTGACTTTATTGTTAACCATCACTTACACAATTTGTTCAGTATGAGCACTGGGGTCGTCGACGAGATGCTGCGTCCGTAAAACGACGTGATAACAGCTGCTCGCAGCAGTTCCGGTGTAATCTGAGCTGGGATACGCGTTTTCTTAGATATCCCAAGAGTCAAAATCACGTGGATTCAGGTCAGGTTATCTTTCAAACCAAGTTTATTTCAAACCTCTTGAGATAATACGTTCGTGCAAGGTTGCATTAAGCAGATCTTTCACTGGTCCAGCGACCTTACATGAAAACAGTGGTTCCCACACAGCTTCGCTCTTCCAAAGCAGCAATCACGTGCTGGACAAGGTGGTCTCGATAACGCACAGACACCGCGGTAGACCAGACAGGCCCTTTAGGTGTATTCTCTCCAAAGAACAACGGACCGAGGGTGAATGTACTTGTGAACCCACAAATAGACACATAAGGTGAGTGATATGTCTCTTAGTGCGCAACACGTGGATGAACTCCAGATTCGGCAGTTCTGTGTATATACTGCAACCTGTGGTGTAAAGAGTGCTTCGTCGCTCCGTAGAATATTGGCTGGCCGCACATGTCATGAACTAAAATCCGTGCCAGAAACCAAGGAGCAAATTCAGTACGTTGCTGTGCATCATGAAGTTGCAGTTGCTGCACCGTCTGGATCTTGTGTGGGTACTAGTGTAGAACATACCTAAAGACTTCCCGTACTAAAAAATTTTCGATGGGCCACAGTCATGCAGATTTGACTGAACAGAACTGTATTTTTCTTCTGTACTATCTGATTTCGGCTTTTACGCCATCATTGAGTGCAGTACTTTTAGCTTTGTACCCATAATGCCGTAAAAGCTGAAATCTACTCAGCACAGGAAAAAATACAGTAATATACAGTGAAATGGCGATCTATTCTTTCAGAAAAAGAAAAAAACTTCCAGTACTTTTGACCACGGGATGAAGAATTGTCCTGACGCTGCACGAACACTAGCAGCACCACCTGGGGCACGTGTTGCATGGTCGGTTACAGTGACAGCAACCTGTCAATAACTTCCTCCGGAATGGGAAGCCTTCCTCTTCCAGGTTCACAACAAGCTCACTCCTATTTTCGAATTTCGTTATCATCTTCTTGAAACCATTTACTGGTATCGAGTCTCTCCTCGGTCCTATCAGTCAGCGACCGCCTCTCGAAGCAGCACTGTAGTTGCTACCATACATGTAAAACAATTTCACTAACAGCCATGACATTTCTTCTCGATAGCCATGCTGCGCACTCACGTTATTGCTTGTCAAATGACTGCGTGGATGTCGTAATGTAATACGAACAGTGTGCTGCCCCAGATTTGCACCTGGTGGCCACAATCTCAACTAATTTTTTTTCCAGTGAAAATCTGTTCCGCATTAAACTACGAGTATCTACCAAGTTTCGTTCCCGCACGATAATTACGGCCCACACTGGAGCTCCGTAAGTAGCTAAACTTTGGTTGTAACCACCCTGTACAGCCGGCCGTAGTGGAAGCGGTTCTAGGCGCTTCAGTCAGGAACCACGCTGCTGCTACGGTCGCAGTTTCGAATCCTGCCTCGGGCATGAATGTGTGTGATGTCCTTAGGTTAGTTAGGTTTAAGTAGTTCTAAGTTCTAGAGGACTGATGACCTCAGATGTTAGGTCCTATACTGCTCAGAGCCATTTGAACCAAGCCACCACATACATAGTCATACATCGATACACATTACACAGACAGTAAAAATAAAATAAAATAAAATGGTTCAAATGGCTCTGAGCACTATGGGACTTAACGTCTTAGGTCATCAGTCCCCTAGAACTTAGAACTACTTAAACCTAACTAACCAAAGGACATCACACACATTCATGCCCAAGGTAGGATTCGAACCTGCTACCGTAGCGGTCGCGCGGTTCCAGGCTGTAGCGCCTAGAAAGGCTCGGCCACTCCGGCTGGCCAGAGACAGTAAAATAATGTTCAAATTATGTTTTAGATACTTCAATGATGTTCCATATTAGATATGTTGGTCACACTGACCACTTCCATGATATATTCCATTTCAAATCAACGTGACTCGCCGAAAGTTGAAGTGTTTTCTGCAATGACAGTACAAGAACTGTGCGGTTCAACACATTCGAGTTAGCGAATTGTTTTTGATAAATGAGCCACATACACAGAATCTTTGATATAACTCCTTAAAAAGAAATCCATGAGTGTCGCGTCCAGAGGCCATGGCGAACAACAGCAGAACACATCATTGTGTCATGGGATAGTGGATGATGGACAGAATCTGAAAGCCTTTTCTTAATTATGTTTGTCAATATAGTTCTTTCATCTGGATTATTCTTTCTACTACAGTACAACTAATATCTGAAGGTATCGTCCACCCTCTGCTGAAAAATGTATCCGCACATCATATATTGCTTACCGTCTTAAGAGTAATGAAAGGGCTTTTCCTAATTCCACGGTCACATAACATTAATTCTAGGAAATAGCAATTTTCAGCAGCAAAGTAGGATAAGAGGGAGTCGGAGTAATCATGTATGAACTAAAAGCAGTATAAAGATTGTTCATTGAACACATGCGAGCTTAACATTAAGATATTACGAATCCATGCAGGGTTATTATTCAGGTTCATAAAACAACTCGGTGCGAAGTGTGTTACACTCTAGTTATGAAATACATACGCATTAATTCTCGTGAACTTAATGCATCTTAGTGTAGAGCGGGAGCCAAAACACACTTAACTCAAGTCTTCCATAGAATACTACAGTATGACACCAGTCATGGCTCAACCATCTCCTGGTAAATGGTTGTTGACATGCCTATCTCAGAGAAGGAAAACTAATCATATAGTTTCACTGTCCACATGACCCACACCACAATAACATTAGGCAAATTACGCTGATGTTCCATTGCAAAAAAGGCTTTCCTGTATCCTACAGGTACAACCGAACGTTGCACCAGTTAATCTTGCGAAGTGTATGGAATACTGTCTCATCGTAGAAAATGACATGTGCTGCAAATGTTTCTTTGGCCATGGCTTCCAGCGTTGCCCTAGGCTTTACCTTGAGAATGCCGCCACCAACGGACTCCACTGTCGTGGACAGCAAATCTGTTAATGACAGTGGTCCATCTCAACTATCAATTGGTAGATGTTCATCGAAAAAAAATTACCCACTTAAAGAGCACACTGGTCACTTAGCAATGCTGTAGATGGTGTAGAATCTGTACCAGATGATCATGTGACCCTTCACTGCTCACTTCAGTCAGGAGAGTGAAGTTGTGTGTACCTACCAGTCGGTTGTATGGAATCAGCACAGTAACATGGGTCGTCATGGAGTTGTGGTGGGACAGCGAGGAACGATCGTGTGTGGAGTTCTCACTACCGCATCGTTATTGAATTTATGAAAGCATGCTGTAAAGTAATGTCTCCGAATTTTTTATTCTGTTTTCAATATTGGTTGACGTATTACATGAAATGTAGATTACAAAGTCGACTTCCCCTCTTCGCTGACGCAAGTTGCAACCTGCTGCCAGTAGAAGTCGCCGAATTGTAGCGTGTAACACGGCGGTGCGTAACGAAACTGAAATCTAATACAAAAAAAAAACCGCACAACGAATTAATTATCCAAATGGGACGGAAGTCAGCAGATGAGATATATCTGTAAAGATAAATTATTACAGTCTCAGATTAAGTGGATGAATTATCCAAGAGAAAGATCTTCACTAACTAAGCAAGTCATTAATGGGTTGATCCACCCCTGGCCCTTTTACAAGCGGTTATTCGTCTTGGCGTTGATTGACAGAGTTTTTGAGTGTCCTCCTGAGAGATATCGTGTCACGTTTACTCCAGTTGGCGCGTTATATCGTCAAAATGCCGATTTGATTGGAGGGCCCTGCTAATAATGCTCCAAACATTCTCAACTGGGGAGAGATCAGGTGACCTTACTGCCCAAGGAAAGCTTAGCCAAGCACGAAGATAAGCAGTATATACTCTCGCCATGTTGCTGAAATGTAAGCCCAGAATGGCTTGCCATAAAGGGCAGAAAAACGGGGAGTACAATGTCGACGAGTCGCTGTGATGTGAGGGTGCCGTGGACGACAACCAAAGGGACGCTGCTATGGAAAGAAATGATGCCATCACAGACCATCATTTCTGACTATTGGGCGATATGGTGGGCGATAGTCAGTTTGGTATCCCCTGCTGTTCGGGGCATCTACAGACATGTCTTCGCAGGTCATTGAGGCTCAATCCGAAGCGGAACTCATCACTGAAGGAAAATCTACTCCAGTCAATGAGATTCCAGGTCGAAGGCGTGTCTGGAGACGAATCGGACTGCGGTAGGGTGCCAACCTTACTGCTCAACAACCAGGAGTGGTGGTCTGGGGTGGCATTTCTTTTCTTTAGAGGACCCCTTTGGTTGTCATCAGCGGCACCCTTACAGCACAGCGGTACGTTGACGACACTCTACGCCGCGTTTTGTTGCCCTTCATGGACAGCCATCTTGGACATGCATTTCAGCAAGATAATGCCCGCCTGCGCACGGCGATAGTTTCTACTGCTTGCCTAAACCTACCTTGGGCAACAAGGTCGCCGGATCTCTCCCCAGCTGAGGACGTTTGGAGCTTTATTGCCAGGATTCTGCAACGAGCTCGGGGTTTTAACGATCTAATGCGCCAGTTGGACTGAACTTTGCACAGTATCCGTCAGGGGGCCATCCAACTACGTTATTAATAAACGCCAAGCTCGCATATGGGAGAGAGGTGGACCAAAGCGTTATTGACTTGCTCAGTTTGGGAAGATATTTTCTTGAACAAATCATCCAATATTTCTGAAACTATAATCATTTATTTGTCTGTGCTTGTACATCACATCTACCGATTCCCGGAACTTTCGTGGTTCGTTCTTTATTTTATTTTTTACTCATTTATTTATTTTTTGAACGCATATCAGTTCGTGAGGAACTGCATGGGATAAAGTAACACATGTTGATGGAACATACGTGAATCACATTCGCTTTGCTGATGTCTCTGATGTAAATAAATTTCAACAACTAAAGCTCACACTTACTAATGCACCGATGTGCAATCTCCACATCCCTGTATGTGTTAACTATGACTTCCTACAATCGGTTGCTGTTGCATTTGGAGCTACTGAAGACACCGTGGCATTATTTTAGAACATTCCGCAGAGACCTGTTATAAGAAAATGAAATTTCAGCCAGCTTTCGGAATATGTATATATATTTTTTTTCATTTTCTTTGGCGAGGAATGTGCTAAACACTAGCACAGAAGGCTGTCAGATTAATGGGTATACATATATTGAATAATACACTCCTGGAAATGGAAAAAAGAACACATTGACACCGGAGTGTCAGACCCACCATACTTGCTCCGGACACTGCGAGAGGGCTGTACAAGCAATGATCACACGCACGGCACAGCGGACACACCAGGAACCGCGGTGTTGGCCGTCGAATGGCGCTAGCTGCGCAGCATTTGTGCACCGCCGCCGTCAGTGTCAGCCAGTTTGCCGTGGCATACGGAGCTCCATCGCAGTCTTTAACACTGGTAGCATGCCGCGACAGCGTGGACGTGAACCGTATGTGCAGTTGACGGACTTTGAGCGAGGGCGTATAGTGGGCATGCGGGAGGCCGGGTGGACGTACCGCCGAATTGCTCAACACGTGGGGCGTGAGGTCTCCACAGTACATCGATGTTGTCGCCAGTGGTCGGCGGAAGGTGCACGTGCCCGTCGACCTGGGACCGGACCGCAGCGACGCACGGATGCACGCCAAGACCGTAGGATCCTACGCAGTGCCGTAGGGGACCGCACCGCCACTTCCCAGCAAATTAGGGACACTGTTGCTCCTGGGGTATCGGCGAGGACCATTCGCAACCGTCTGCATGAAGCTGGGCTACGGTCCCGCACACCGTTAGGCCGTCTTCCGCTCACGCCCCAACATCGTGCAGCCCGCCTCCAGTGGTGTCGCGACAGGCGTGAATGGAGGGACGAATGGAGACGTGTCGTCTTCAGCGATGAGAGTCGCTTCTGCCTTGGTGCCAATGATGGTCGTATGCGTGTTTGGCGCCGTGCAGGTGAGCGCCACAATCAGGACTGCATACGACCGAGGCACACAGGGCCAACACCCGGCATCATGGTGTGGGGAGCGATCTCCTACACTGGCCGTACACCACTGGTGATCGTCGAGGGGACACTGAATAGTGCACGGTACATCCAAACCGTCATCGAACCCATCGTTCTACCATTCCTAGAGCGGCAAGGGAACTTGCTGTTCCAACAGGACAATGCACGTCCGCATGTATCCCGTGCCACCCAACGTGCCCTAGAAGGTGTAAGTCAACTACCCTGGCCAGCAAGATCTCCGGATCTGTCCCCCATTGAGCATGTTTGGGACTGGATGAAGCGTCGTCTCACGCGGTCTGCACGTCCAGCACGAACGCTGGTCCAACTGAGGCGCCAGGTGGAAATGGCATGGCAAGCCGTTCCACAGGACTACATCCAGCATCTCTACGATCGTCTCCATGGGAGAATAGCAGCCTGCATTGCTGCGAAAGGTGGATATACACTGTACTAGTGCCGACATTGTGCATGCTCTGTTGCCTGTGTCTATGTGCCTGTGGTTCTGTCAGTGTGATCATGTGATGTATCTGACCCCAGGAATGTGTCAATAAAGTTTCCCCTTCCTGGGACAATGAATTCACGGTGTTCTTATTTCAATTTCCAGGAGTGTATGTCGTAAGATATGTTTCATTAATAACAGGTGGAGCTTAAGATTGATTTAAAGAACTCTCTTTTGGACGCGTGCTATCACGTCACTAATGAACATCTAGACAGTAACTATTAAAATTAATATTTTAGTAGTCTTTAAAATTAATATCAGTGCCTTAATACAATAATGTTTCAAAGTATTCAGTCGTTTCATTGTGTTGTATTTGAATAAAATGTCCATCCTTGGCGTCTTTGCACCTCCAGAGATCCTTCTCCAGGGAATCCATGGAGTACGATTAATATAATGTAATATGTTACATGCAATGCACATCAAGAGAAATAAAGAAAAGAGAAAAATTGACCCATGATTCTAACGTAATAACAGTAGACACACGTATATACACTGATAAGCACGAACATTACATCTACCTGCTTAATGGCGCATTGGTCCACCTTTGGCATTCAGTTGTCAGTTATTATTGACATTTGTATTTTATATACGCTCTTGATCTTAACGTGACATACGTTAGTCATTCTCAAGAGTGGAAGAGGTCTACAAATTGGTTAATTCATAATGCAGCGGGCTATGTATAGATTTGCTTTCTTGAAGGTCTTACTGGGAACAACCGCATCTGCTGATGAAGGAAGAAGCTTCGAAATTGATCATGGTATTGCAAAATGGAGACCATTTAACTGTTATCTGAGGGAAAATAGAGTTTTTCTAACAAATAAATATGTTTTTATTGTATGTTACACAGTTCTCTCAGTCTGTCTTACGAGGCCCCCCTCCATCCGCATACACACACAAAAGCACAGACAAATACACACATGCAGTGACGGTTGGTCCCGGTAGAGTGTTAGATCGTATTTCATTCGGTCACCTCACTGTGTGACACGCTGCCGGAGATAGCGGGGATTTTTCTGCTGGCGCAGTTCTTATGGAAGCGCTGGGGCGGAAAGGGAGAGCAATCGATGCCTCCACTTGAGCCGCCGTCTGCTGTCAACACGAGACTGATGGCTCACGGAACGGCGACCCGTGTTTCGCACCTGTCTTGTCACTGAAGAGGAAGAGAAAAGGGCGGTTCGCTCCGAAACCAAGGAGACATGACTACATTTGTCTCACGCCGCACCTACGGAATTGAAAAGACACACTAAAGAGTTCCAGTGTACGTTTTTCTACGAAATCGTCAATGGTGACTCAGGAACAACGAAGCAGTAGAGGTGCTGTGGCATATGGGAATGTTGCCTGAGATAGAAACGCTACATTTGGCTGGAAATATAATATAAGGGCGGGAACTTTATTGGAATCAAAAGCTCACCTTCACTGGACTGAGTGCTGTATTTAAGTTGGTGTGGCTTATTAATTCATTATGCAACTTGTAGGCTACCTCAAAGTCGGCAGTAAATTTGGCCACCACTTTCCCCCTGGGCTGCGCTATACAACGGACTTACTACAGCAGAAATCACACAGGTGTGAATAACAGTTTTACTATAGGGGATAGTGATGGACCTGGAGGATAGTGAACCTAGGAGTAACTGATGCTCCATGGTCTGTGTTTGAATCTAAGTGACGTAATTTTAGAATCACATGATGGGATGTGCACTAGAAATTGCTATAAGCAGTTTCCTGTTTTTTTTTTTTTTTTTTTTTTTTAGTGGGACATGAGGGTGTATTCGATGCAGCGTTTGTAAATTTTAAGAGTTCTAGATATTTAAGTACTGTACAACGTATTTACTGTCAGTTTTTCAGATACAGAGTTTTGTGGTGGTCAAAGTTCCGTATAGTTTTAAAATAAGTTACATAACATGTGGATGGTTAAGATATACTTCCTCTCTCGTGCTTCATTTTGTACCTTGGAACGGAAGAAGGTATTCTTCCAAAGAGCACGTGATATTTGCAAGCGAACAGGTTTTCTGTAATGTTTTAACAACTTTCCTATCTTGTGTTAGTAGCCAGTACCGCCTATTCCAAAATGTTTTTAACTTGTAACAAGTTTTTTGACTATACTTCTGCTTAATTTGATTTCAGTTACTCATTGTTGGTGTGTAGTAGATTAATTTGAGGTAACACATAGAGTATTAAATACAATATTGCTAACTTTTAAATTTGATTACTATGTTTGTTCTTAGGTACACGATCATGTACAGAGTTTTACATTTGGGAAACCTTAGTTTTCGGGAGTAATTTTTGTAATTTTAGAAAAAGGCATAAGAGAAAATATTGACTTGTATTACATGGCTAGCTAGAGACCAAAGCCTATAATGAGTTCCAGGGTAGAACACTCTCCCACACTCTGCGGAGTGTCGCTCTGGTTGTTGCGACAACGAACCTCTGTTGTCTCTCCTCGTTGTTCATTCGAAGTGTCGCGCTCATTGTCTGTCATAGAAGTCATGACACAAGTGCTTAACTACTGGGCGAGTGGGCTGTAGTGCAAACAGAAGGAAATCGTTCACGGGATTCCGAACTATTTAATGTCTGATGTATTTCTAAAACTACCCGAGATATCTTCGCATTAGCTTGAGCGTAATGTTTTGGGTCCGTCTGAATACTGAAGATAAATCATCATTCATGTGGACGATGGGAGAATTTATATCTTCAGGCTTCAGGTATGGCAGTTAATTATGTTGTAATTCGAAAACATTTCTGAGACTTCTAAAACAAGTGTAGAGGTCTCAGAGGCTTCTCCATCCGGTCCCTTTATACAGAAAAAGAGTTTAATCAAATTAAAATCACTTGTACAATCCTGGAATTGGCGTGCTTAAGTACTCAAGAGTTCAACGAAAGTAGGCACATGCCAGTGAATCAAATAATTAAAATTTTTTATTAAATTGATGAGTTAATTTATGCATTAAAAGCAAATTTTTCTGGCCAACTGAAACCACCAACGGCTCGCCCCGGCAGACGAATGGTGTCGGTGAATCAGTTTTCATGATCACCAATTAATTAATTCAAAAAACTCACAACTGGCTACAATATGTAGGCGTTATCGGTCATTAGATTCAGATTAAAGCTGCAGTCACCCCGATGCTTAGGACACTATTCACCCACATTCAAAGAAATGCGAAACTATAACTGGTTCTCCAGCCTGATCGACAGGAGGCTGAGCTGCCCCTCACGCCAAAAGCGGCAGGAACTGTTTTCACTATCAACTACAGTCAGGTAGGCTACAGGAACACTATTCTATCGGAGGACGTTCCCTTCCGTGCTGAGTCTGAGTTTACAAAAGCACGGACAGACTATCTCAAGGCTCCACTCGGTTGTTGCAGTTTTCTGTCGTTTTCGTTTCGTTATTACTAGCAGTGCGGATGTTATAGCTACTTTACTGTACAAGTGGTGGCTTCCATCACTTTGGACGCAGCCATGTGAAGACTTAGTCAGCTGTAAAGAGAACGCTCGTGTTAATTTCAACCACAGTTGTCATGCAATTACACTTTTCCAAAGTAATCAGCTGGCGTTACAGTGTCATGTTAATGAAGTGACTCATCATGGCTAACAACTTGGTTTCGTGAATTTCATTTCCCATAATTCATCCCAGTTTACCTATTATCACTCTCCTCGGGACTGGAGAAGTTACCGTTATGTCTAGCGTGTTCCTCATTGTCTTTCCATGATCTACAGTAAGACTGCAGCTTGGCGTATAACGCAGAATTGTGGGTTCGATAAAGTACAGTTGAAACGTCAAGACTACATCTCATTTATCATGTTTTTATATACCTGATTTATTTACAGCTCACTTTCTTTACTGGTTTGTAGGTTCCTATTGTCCTGTTCATCAGTCAAGTTATAAATTCAAGCAACAGGAACACTCCTGCTTTAGGAGAAGGAGGCTGATGTCTCCACGGTCCAGGGTACAGAAGATTGGCCGCTGAGGGTGTTTTTATCCACTGGTAGGAAAACTGTTACGAGGAGTACATCTCATTTCCATCTAATCAGTCTAATCTAAAACCACTAACGTACATGGTGCTTCTGTTAAAAGCAGTCCGCCTCCTGTTTGAACGCGAATGCAATATTCCTACTTCTGAAATAAACAGCTACATTGGAAATAAAAATGGGCGTTTGGCGTCATTGGCCGGGAAGCTCTTTACAGGGCAGGTCTGGCCGCCTTGGTGCAGGTCTTATTACATTCGACGCCACATTGGGCGACCTGCGCGCCGGATGGGGGTGAAATGGCGGTGAAGACAACACAACATCCAGTCCCTGAGCGGAGAAAATCCCCGACCCAGCCCCGAATCGAACCCGAGCCCGTAGGACGGCAATCCGTCACGCTGACCACTCAACTATCGGGGCGGACAACAGCAACAATAATGGACAGTTTAATGCGATAATGGATTGTATGCATTCTTCTGTCATCATTTTGGTTTATTTCATAAGTGAAGTTAGACCTCTCCGTTAGCGGTCTGCAAAATGAATCTAGGTAGCAGGAAGATTTGAAAATGAGGAAACATATACGAAAAAAACGTTCGATTAAGGAAATTCGATAAGTTTTCGTGGTGAAGTATCCGGATAGAGGACCACCACAAAGAGAGCAATACAGAGTCTGTATAAAAATTGGCGCACCTACGGACCTGTGCAAAATGTAAAACGACGGAAAATTCCTTCAGTTCGCACATCAGACATTCGTCGAAGAATTATTCAGAGCCCAACACGTCTACGCGTAAGTTAGCCCAAAAGGAGCAAGTAAGTAGGAAGAGCTGCCAGCGGCTATTGGAAGGTCTTAATTTTAAGCCACATCGTGTGACGGTTGTTCAGCGGTTGAGAGGATGACAATGAGAAACGTGTAGATTACTGAATGAGGCTTTTGAATAATATCGACGATAATTTTGTAGACCACTTCCATTACATCATGAATGATAAAGCATGATTTCGTCTTTCAGGCCACATGCATTCACAAAACACGGGTTATTGGGCGACGGAGAACCCTAACGTTGTGTGTCAGCAACCACTCCATGAAGATAGAACCTGCATTTAGTGCGGTGTAATTGGAACGCACATCATCTGACCGATATTTTTGTGACACTAGCCCCAACACGGCTGCATATACGCAAACATCGTTTGCGCACTAAAATAGATACGTTGTTGCAGCATTTAAGTTGCGAATAGTTTTGAACGCGATTGCGAAGGCCGTCGTTGGAGGAGCGATGGAAACCCTTCGTTGAGTGTGGACGTTTGATTTACGGTAGTAGTCGACAGTGTTAGTTAATGCTATACAGAGTCTCGTATTGTAGACAGAAATGGGTGAAAGTTTAACGACGTTGGCAGAACTAAGGAAATGCCGCAGTCAAAAATAAAGTTTCAGTCTGAAAGTTCGAGGCATAATCGTGACTCATAGTAGAATGCTGTGTGTGATGAGCATACTTTATCATGAAAGTATAAACCATCACTCTTTCTACCTCACTTGCTTTTCGAAGTTATGAATTAGTACCTTTTGTGGATCATTTTCTGTTTAAGTATCCCGGAGGTAAGAAGTAAATCTGAGAAAGACAATAAAGACAACACTGGCTGGTAACTGTAGGTAACGGTCAGTAGCACAAAGCCGCAGCTACAATCAGAATCAATTATAAATTCGGACATTTGTTAAAGGATATCTTATAATGCGGCAAATGACAATGATCCAACAGACCAGACAGGGTACCACTACAACATAGTGAGAGGAGGACCTTGTAAGTATATCCGGAGGCCATGGGCATAGAAAAGATACTTACAGAAGAATCAAGCCCTCAGTATCTCATTGACGTACAAGAACAACTACAGCACGCCAAGGACTGATCCCTGTGACACTCTCAAAGGACAAGCTTCCAAATGGTTCAAATGGCTCTGAGCACTATGGCACTCAACTGCTGTGGTCAAAGTCCCCTAGAACTTAGAACTAGTTAAACCTAACTAACCTAAGGACATCACACACATCCATGCCCCAGGCAGGATTCGAACCTGCGACCGTAGCGGTCGTGCGGTTCCAGACTGTAGCGCCTTTAACCGCTCGGCCACTCTGGCCGGTGACATGCTTCCAAGAAAATTTCAATTTCAGCAGGCAAGACACTGCTACCCGTTTCTCAAGCAGTTTTGAAAACACTGCCCAGCACAGTCTATGAATTTTTGTTGTTGCATTTTTCCGATCAAGATGTCAAAACTGATTGTATCAAGTACTTTTCAAACTATACTGTTGTAACTCTATGGACATCCAGGTCATGTATAAATTGATTGAAGGAAAGTAGTGAGTAGTATGATATATTGGTAAACGTTGAATTTGAGTAAGTAGTCATGTTCATGCGTAACATCTTAGTATACAAACGGTTCAACGGGAGCATTTATGACTCACAGAACCAAGTACAGGGAATATTTGCATAAATTTAAAGCTTTGTGCATGATCCTAATCGAAACGAGATCTCTGCCAGTTGAATTTCAAAACTCCACAGATCGCCACAATGAGAGCCTGACGTCTTCCAGTATCGAGTGTTATTGGTTAATGAATGTGCGTTCCTCAATTGTAGCTCGTCACTAATCCTAATGAAATTGGAAATTATAAAATTATCAAGAAATTAAAAGCATATACACCCGTTAATCTACATACACTGTCGTCACGGAAGTTACATGTCGAGAGCAACTGGCTAACTAAGCACTGGTCGCATTACAATTGTAACTCATCATTAATCTTCAAGAAATTAGAAATTGTATGATTGTCAAGGAATCACTAATCTACGGCAGCTGCCATTTACATACGATCAGGTAATAATATAAGAAGCTGAAGCTGAACTCTTGATTAGTACATCACTTATACCGAATATGTACAGAATGCAATTTTAAAATACCATAACATAAAACGAGAGTTGTGGCCTCTAAAGGTAAATACCTAATACGGTGGTGAATACTAATTAACAGGGAAATAACTCAAGAGCTATCACATTTTTAGTACCCGAGCTGCGCAAAAGTTAATTATGAAACTGACGTATATGATAATCTTCATCAATATCTGGAACAATAAACGGAACATTTAACTGCAAAACCTGAAAAGATCAGAAAATTAAATTTTGTAAAACAATAGCAAGATCGTTTCTATTGTATGGAAGTGAGAGTTGTATGAATAAAGAGAAACATGACAGCAGACATGATATTCTTGAGGATAATATATTGTCGAAAACAATGCTAAAGGGTCAATTTTCCAGCCAGAGAAGACTAAACAGTATGCTACTAGAAAGAGCATACACGCATGATAATTTCAATGAACAGAAATTGACAGATTTTAGCTTACCGTAGCTGAATTGTCGTGATAACCAATTTAAGAGCCCACTGGAATAAAATATTATGCGTGTGTCTACACACACACAAACACACACAAGACGAATTTACATAGACAAAAGTAAAGTGAAAAAATAAACAGTGAAACACGGATGGAATGACCCAGTATCACCATAGTGATACTCTATAATATTAATTTGAAGACCTAAAATTGGTAGTCATGAAAACGTCAGGACAAAATTGTGCCAATAAATGTGACTTTCGCTTGTCAAAATAACATGAGGTCCTCCCCTATTCACTAACAGTCGCACAGTTAATGTGTGCAGCGTGCAGTAAAGGCCGAGAGTGCTTCTCGCAAGGGTTTATGACAGCAAAATAAGCTCCTCTGTGAACTCTGTGCTCTCAGCAGACCTCAAACCGAAAACTCTCGCGCAATTTTTTGCCGAGCACTCAGCGCAAAAGCGAGGCAAATCCGCTTACCCATGAATTTTTCGACGCCAAACAGAAGCCGATTTTTGCACTAACGAAAAGAAAGCTATGTTTTATGCATATTAATGTTTGCCAGTTCTTAAAATAAGAGGATAAAAAAAGAGTATAAATGAAGTACTTACTGCATTTCTTAGCTGTAGAAAACTCTCTCATAATAAAGTTTTTTTCCAAGCTAATCGACGTAACGGTAAATATGTGTTACATACAAAGTATACTTTTTTTCATGATGTGTTTATTTTTTGTACATTTATTTTTCGTTTCCCGCATTCAGTTGATAGTTTGTTTAGGACCAAAAGTGTCATCAAAAGTAAGTTATTTGAACATTGTCCTCGTAGTGGTGAAAGTTGTTAAAAGGAAACCTGCAGTCCGAACTATGACACAATTCAGGAATCTCCTGTACAGAAACATCGCTGAAGACGTAAATAATACTAAAAGTTACAACTGGCCTGACGTTCGCATGGAAGGGGAAATTCGAATTAGTATCACAAGACGTCACCACAAGAATGTAGTTCTTGTTCCAAATCTCTTCCACTGTTTATTTTTCCATTTTATTTTTGTGTATGTAAATTCCCCTTGTTCTCGCGCGCGCACGAGTTTGTGTGTGTATGTACGTGGGTACGAGGGTTTGCGTGTACATTGTTGCGTGTGCATGTGGGGCCTCGCACGTTTGAGTGTGTGTGAATTTGTTTACATCCAGAGAAACACCAATAGGAAAAATTATAGTATTTTTAAATGGGTTCTTACATTTGCAATCATAACAGAGATACGTCAGTAGGAAAAAAGATATTACATTTTAGTAGTTCTTACATTTCTTACCATGACAATTTAGCATTAATAAGGAAAAATCCATTCATTTTTGTTCAGTTAAATGAACATTTCTGTATGTCTGTTCTAGTAGTCAACTATTCAGTTTTTCTGGCTCTTTACCACTTTTTTCGACAGAACCCAAGAGCCAATAGATGAAATCACAGATTCGTGCAAATCTGCAGACGACAAACATACTTTGCCTTTTTTTTTGTTTTCTGTTGGTACGTGTTCTGAAACAATTAATACTATATTCATCTTACGAATGTTGCAGTCCTTCTTTTTCTGTGCTTGCTAAGAAACATGGAGAGGAATTTCACATTATGCAAGACACCTTTGTAGTTTTCTTTTCACCCAGACATGTTTCAGCAGCCTTCAGTGGTTTTATTTGTTTATTTGTGCTACTAAACTGCTGTTACATGTTACCCTTCAAGAAATTTTTCGTAAAAATATTTACACTTGTAAAATTTTCGATTACTGTCAAATTTTTTATATTGGTTTGCAAACAGTACACAGGTGAGACTTCTATCATTGAGTCGCAGCATTCTGTACGGTTTATTTGCGTCATTTCTCAAGGTTCTAGTTCTATTGTAAATTTGGAAATAAAGTGAATGTATGTGTTTGTTTATATACCTCATATGAAGCTACTTGATGCTTATGCTAAAGCACTAGGTCTACTATTGTCTACAGCTTGACATATGCAAACAGTAAAACATCATTTTATTTTTCTGTTTATTATGCATTTACGACCAGGAACACTTTACATCGTGTCATTTAGTGTGTTATTTACTGACCCACAAACCAGCTTACCTGAAAAGAGTCCCAAACATAACAATAATGCTGTCACACAGGATAATAGAGAATATCATAACAGAAACTAAGAACATCAAGAGAGGGTGAAAATACCTGAATTCAATGCAGACCTACCAAGAGAACTAGTCGCTGAGGAAATAGAACAGATAGTCAAAGAAAATAAAACTACTATGTTGGAAGACTCAGTGACAAGTGAAGACAAAATGTCAGAAAGCTACAGAAAAAATGAACACAAGAAAATGACATTAGAACAAAACCTGTCATGGGAAACTGAATTTTACTCATAAAAGAAAATGAATACATTGAAAAAACACTATACTTCATCCATAGCAAGAATATCACAGAATTAACAAATGTCCCTACAAATTGGTACAAAAGAAAACTTCTAAAACTCTCAAAAACACAGAAACTATTTTCACAGACACATAGAGTAAAACAATGATAAAATTCGAAAGCCACCACTCTAAATTCATTGACTAAAATTCACAAACCAAGTATCCCTGTAAGCCATCTGATTAAGTTTACCAAAACACCAACAAACTACCTTACCAAACAGACAGTCACACTACTACAGACGATATAAAAACACTCTGAATATAGAAGTCTAAAGAAATCAAATGATTTAGTAGAAAAAACATACCAAATGCAGCAATACTAATTTTATTTGACATGATTTACGTGTGCATACATATTTCAACGGAAGAACACATCAAGATCATAGAAGGAACCTCCAGCTACAAGAAAATAAACCCACAACGAACATACAAGAAATATCAGCTGTACCCAAGCTTATCATAGCGTAAAACTACTTCACATTGAACAGCAAATTTTACCCTCAACAGGAAGGACTACCTATGGGATCCCCAATCAGTGGTCTCCTAGCTGACATTTTCATCAGTCTGATAGCAAATCAAATGTTTGACAAAACAGTAAAAACACAGCAGTAGCAAATAAAATACTGGAAGAGATGTGTAGACGATATAATTTGCCTAATAGATGAATCACAATCTCGTACTAAAGAACTTCATGAGGACATAAACACCACCCACCCACAAATACATTTCACCACTGAAGCATATACAGATGAAAAACCTAGTTCTGTATACAACAGAAACAATTTGTAGGAAACATACAATCACCATAACCAATCCAATCACCCAATAACTTGTAAAGAAGCCAGCTCCAGGTATGTACTACTCCGACTGAACGAAACACGCATGAACAAACTTGATAACAAAGAAGGAATGAAAAAAATATAACTAACTGCACAGGATAATGGGTGTGATACAAAGAATGAAGATTAAATAATCTACAAACTACAAAAACAGGTACACATAATCACAAAACAGTCACACACCCAGACACAACTCAAAACAAATGAGCAGACAGTAACGATCAAATTACACTTAATGACTAACAACAACAAAGTCACACAGGGTAGGCAATACACTAAACAGAGAAGGACTCAACATAGCACACAGACCCAGCAACACAATACAGAACACACTTGGAAGAAATACAACCAACACTAACAATTACAGCCAGTCTGGTATATATAAACTAACATGCAACTGCTGTCTATCTTTGTATGTGGTTCAAACATGCAGGTATTTTAGAACTAGGTATACAGAACATCTGAGAGCAATGGAAGGAAATACACTCAAAATTTGTAGATCACCTAATAGCACAGAATCATCACCCACAGAATATAGAAACCGACTTAAAAGTCCTTAAAACTAGTAACAGAAATTAACAATAGAAGAATCTTATCACTTCCGAAAAACAGTAGAAGGAAACAAAATATTAAACTAATACATAACCTTGTGCAATAAATACTGTCATCCACAATAGAAGAACTATATAAATAACACCTACCCCAGAACGGCATATGATAACACTCTAAAATTAAATTCTCTTCACCCAGTGCTGCACACAATTCGCTCTACACGCCTGTCCACAACCTTCTCACTCCCGACGCCCTATCTCTCTCTCTCTATCTTTCCCTGTCTCCCTCCCTCCTTGTCTTGATTACACACACACAGGCACACACACACACACACACACACACACACACACACACACACACAAATCAAATTCAGATCCGCGTGCCACATACCAAACAAACATACCACGAAACAAATGAACACTACACAACCAAAATAACGCGTAATGAAGGCGACAACGCTGTGCTTGGCGAATAAATCGTAGAAAATACATGTGTATCGACAAATGCACAAGAAATAATCATGTTACCTCTGCACACAAGAAGGAAAAACACTACATCAATAAGGGTAAGTAACAAGCAAATTAACTCGATACATACTGATTCTCAGTCGTAAGTGCATAATAAACGGAGAAATATAATAACGTTTTGCTGTTTGCAGATGACAAGCTGTACATTTTGTAGTAGACCTAGAGTTACTAATATAAAAATTCAGTAACTCCATGTGAAACATGTAAACAAATGCATACGTTCACTTTATTTTCAAATTTACTACAACACTAGAATCTTTACACATATATTGTAAATGAACAACATAGAAAGCTCCAAGTCGTTGGTACACATCTGAACTCTGCACTACATACAAACGAGTGTAAAATATTTGACCGTAATTGCTCATTTTATAAATGTAAACAGTTTTACCGAAAGTTTCTTTAGAGGTTAACATGCAACAACAACGTTTCACAAGAAACATAAACATATAAGTGGCTGAAGAGAGCACAAAAAGTGCTGAAACATGTCTGGGTGAAAACAAAACTACAAAAGTGTCTTGAATAAGGCGGAACTCCTCTTCAGTTTCATTAATCTACCTTTCCAGTACTACTCGCTGGAAGTGAAACAGTAGTTAGAGCAGCTGATATAAGTCAGTGGGGCTGTACGAAAGAGAAGAAACTACTTGCCAAATATTAAGACGCAGTTAAACATTCATCTTGTTCTTCTTCTTGTAGAGTTGAGGTTTAGGCGTTTTCCTCTGCCGTGAACATCATCTCCTCGGTCTTCCTTGCCGATCGAGGTGGACTCGCATTCGAGAGGACAACGGTTCATATCTGCGTCCATCCAAATTTAGGCTTTCCGCGATTTCCCCTAAATCGCTTCAGGTAAATGCCAGAATAGTTCCTTTGAAAAGGCACAGCCGATTTCCTTCCCCATCCTTGACACAATCCGAACTTGTGCTCCGTCTCTAATGACCTCGGTGTCGACGGGACGTTGAAACCAATTTTCCTTCCTGTTTCCTTTATTCTTCCTTGATTTCTTCCCCCTTTAGGTTTTTAACTTATGGTACTGAGAGGTGATTTTGGGCCACTTACACTGTTAATGTATCCATTCTACTTATTTCAGATTTTATTAATTTTATTTTCCAATTTATAGATGTTCAATTCATTTTAATGCCATCGTTTTTATTTTTGTCTAATATATTTTTCTAATATATTACAGCCTTTTACTGATTTGATAAATATCATTTACGCTGTATGTATTCTACTCATATGTGTGATTCACTTCTATACAGCAAAGCAGAAACACTCATGTTTTTATGAAATTTCAGTCATTCCTGTTTCCGTGTTTTGTTATGCAAATACCGAATAAATGTATCATATATACCTAAGGATCTTGCTAGTTTCTTCTCTGTATGTCCATCAGTTACATGTGGTATATTGTTTGCTCTGCATTCTATGACCGGGAGGCTTTTTCTGGTAGTTCGGTCTCATCCTGTTGTTGTTACTCATTTCGCACCACCCAGGAGGCACGTGCGACTTAGGGTATGTCACAGACGCGAGTAACCTCACACAGACTATAAACCAGAAGTTAAACTCCGAGGACAAACCTTGAAG
Source organism: Schistocerca cancellata (assembly GCF_023864275.1). Lineage (NCBI taxonomy): Eukaryota > Metazoa > Arthropoda > Insecta > Orthoptera > Acrididae > Schistocerca > Schistocerca cancellata. Next base: position 156,738,458 of record NC_064633.1, read on the forward strand.
TACTGCAGCACACCGAAGTGCCTCGGAATTACACTCGATAGGTCCCTAACTTTCCGACATCTCTCCAACGTGGCCGCAAAAGTGAAGACCCGTAATAATATCTTTCAGAAGCTTTATGGTACCTCCTGGGGTTGCAGCGTTCAAACCCTAAGATCAACTGCTTTGGCACTATCATACTCTGTCTCTGAATGCTATTGTCCAACTTGGATGAACAGTGCTCACTGTAGCAAGATAGACGTGCAACTCAACCAGACAATGCGACTTATCACAGACTGCATATGTAGCACTCAAACTGCGTGCGTACCAGTTTTAAGTAACATCCAACCTCCAGCTCTACGAAGATCAGATGCTGTCCTGAAGATCTGGAGAAACATCCAGAAGAACCCCCGGCTACCCTACACAGCGATATATTAATAGCTGAACATCAGCGTCTGAAGTCATGAAAACCACCTTGGCGAACTGCACAACATCTTGAAGCCTCCGACTTTACCATCAACGAAGTATGGAGAAGTCAGAGCGAAGAATCGTCAGTGTTCAACGGTCATCTGGTTGAACAGCCTTCCATGCGAGTTCCACGTTTCACACTCACCAGACGCCAGTGGAGAACCATCAACCGCATCCGAACAGGACAAGGGAGCTGCGGGTATCTAAAGCACAAATGGGACTGGGCAACATTTCCAGATTGTGACTGTGGAGCTGCCCTGCAAACAATAAATCACATTGTTGGTGAATGCCCGAAACGAGCCTTCGAGGGATCAATCTGAAGGGCTCAACTAGATGAACAGATTGGACTTAGAAGTCTAAGAACCTGTGTAATGTGTACATAATTTAGCATAATACTTTGGACATTTGATTCTGTGCCTGTATTTTGCTTGTCATTTCTTACACTGTATACTCTTAAAATTATGTATTGGATGCCAGCTCTGTATCATCATACGATAAATAAATAAATAAATAAATAAATATGGTATATCACATCAAAGATAGTCAAAATATTTATACTGTTCTAATATTTCATTATGAACAAAAAACTTTATCTTTTGGAGTATTTCTCATAAAAGCCAGGGTTTAAATTTTTTGCTGATATCTTTCGATTACGCTAATGGAGAAACCCGGCGAAGCCCAGGTATATTTATGTATAGCTGTGCACCCACACGGCATCTAGCATTGTGCTTAATGTCTATGACGTCATATCTCCTGAACTCTGTCGTACTGTGATATAATTTTGTAGGTACATTGAGAAGCATACGAAGATACTGTGTACAAAATTTATTGTGAATAGATTTGGTAGCAAAGGAGTAATAAATTTAAACGTCATGCATGATGTTGCAGTTTTTCACGAGTCTCAGTGTTAATGACGTCATATTTCCTGAACTATGTGTCTCATAATAGCATAATTTTGCACTTTCATTCAGTGGCAGACATACATACTATTTGTTCAATGTGTCGCGAATACAGTTAGTAGTAAGGAAGTATTAAATTATAATGTCATGCCTCATGCGGTACTTTCAATGCATGAACAGCGGAAAAGTATAAGCGACAAACGTTCTTTCTTTCACCATTTTCTTGAGGTTGTCAGAGAGGAAAAAATCTCGTAAAGGTTTGAAATTATGTGTAAAGTTTGTTGCATCCCGCTAAGTGGTCTCATTCTCAAGTAATGAATAAACATTTTCGGAACTCACGAGTCGGGGGCTACTCTTTCCTTTGACCCTCCCTCCCCGCCGCCCCCCCCCCCCCCCAACACTTTTTTATTGCTAGATGGTTCTTAATCCCACAGCGATTGCTGCCTGACATTAAGGTGTGTATATAGGTAGAAATCGGTACAGTGGTTTACGAGGAGAGGTGGAACATACACTAACACATACTTTCGTACATCCATTTTTGTAACGTGTATGGATTCCTTACGCATTTTAGCCAAAAAATATACAATTTTCACGTCCTTTCGTTCTTGGACAAAAGTATAGCATTGCCTGAATAGAATAAACAGAATAAAATACGTCGTCCGACCAAATAGTTCCGAGACTGATTTAATTCGTCTCTCCAACGAAAAACAACGATGCATGGAAACCTGACGTGACTTGTTTGAAATAAAAACGCTGACAATTCATTTCCGGGATATATTAAGACGGGCGGCGAAACTTCGTGATGTCAGAACGAAACTACCACAAAACGACAACGTGAAGAAAGAATCTTTGATGGCTGACGTTATTATATGACTGAAAAATCTGCGAATGTGACGCACGAGTTGATCAACAACCTAAAGAAGGACTTTTCGGACAATTTCATATGGTTGTATGAGCGTTCTGTGTACTGTGCACTAGTTGGGGAAGAGTATGTAGATTTATTATTAAACGAGTCCTGGACTTCTTGCACTGACGGTGAATTGCCTAACTGTCGAAATACTTGCATTCTCGTATTGCAGCATTTAAATATATGTTAAACAGTGCGGGCTGTATTAAGAAAGCTCATTTGAAGCAGAAAAGTTCTTGCATATATATGCCCTACTCCGAATAATTTCAGAGATCAAACACATTTAATGTACATTTGATTCTGGGCTAGTTGCGCGCAAGTATCTGTCTTACCCGCCCAACCTCTTCGACGTTTTATTCTAGCGCAAACTGCCTCTTTGCCTTCAACCAGTTTGCTCGGGATGTCTTTCTGCAAATAAACCGTCCCGTTGAGCACCTTGTTGTCCATGGTGTGTTGTGAGTGAAGTAGAGCGAGGGACTGGCTGTGTGTCAGAGATAATCATCGGTTAATTGTGTCTGTACACGCGCTGGCTAAAATGCCACTCTCCCTCATTAATGCAGATATGGTCTATGTTTACGACTTCTGCGTGGGTGGTGCTCCTGTTGCTGTCAACAGATAGAGTCTGCGCTTACTGACGTATTGAATTTCTAATCGTAGAATGTTTACCAAAGTTTTCGGTGCATTTTAATTGATAATTTGTGAAACGCATATGGTAATAATTACTAACTGTTGTACTTGAGTACATGTTTAAACGTGGCAATGTATTGAATAATACAGGAAATCGATAACAATTTATATTAAATGTGTTCCAGCTCCGAAATCATTCTGATTAGGGCACAGATCCATACGATGACTTTTGCTTCGACTAATTCATATTCCCCAATATTAAACATTCCTCCTGAGACACCCTGTATGTGCTGCGTTCATTTACCATTCATGTCTAGTATGGTCGAGGTTTCTCAATTTTAAATGTTATTTATTATCAGAGCGAATAGTTACTAGTGTGGCAATGTTGTAAAGACGCAAAAAAGTGAACCGAATCGTACCAATATAGCAGAAAACATTCTGCACCATATCGACAGTTCGAGGGCAGAATTAACTCCTATGTATAAATCAGCTTGAAAACTTCTGATTATTTTGCAAACGATTTGATGTGTTAAATATTTGACGTTGAGCATGTAAGCGAGAAAAAACTGGAAAAGGTTTGGAATTATTTTTAAAGTTTGTTGAAAGGTTATCAAACATCGCGTAATATGCGCTCCGCTCTAAACAAAAGCTTGTATGTCACGCATCTTGATGTTTATGACGTCATATTTCCTCAACTATTCGCCGTACAGTGATAATTCACTGGTGCATTCAGAGGTATATGTGGATACTGTCTGCAAAAGGGGTTGTGAGTAGAGTTAGTAGTAAAAGCTAACTGGTCATGTCTAATGCTGGAGTTTTACTTCATGAACAGCAAAAATCCAGTAAGCATGAAACTTTTTTTCCTTTGGTGGGGTGGGGGGAGGGAGGCGCAATCAGTGATAAAATGTTTTGTGAATGTTTGAAACTACGAGCACTTAAGTCACTTAATGCTCTCATTTTCAAATATTTTACAAATATCGTCTGGATATTCGTGTGCCTTGAGTAGCGGTTCCTCAAAACAGACACAGATTCCAACTTTCTTATGTGTTAAACCTTTAACAGAAGAGTATACCGCTTATTGATTTGGTTATGACAGCGTTACAGATTTTTCGGTTCGGTCAATAATTGTACGTAAAACTGAAAATCAAATTTTTGTTGCCCCGGAAGCCGTTAGATAGGCAAAGTGCAACTGTGATCGGCTGACCTTGCACCAGGTCAGTCGTTTAGTAATGTACGAGGGCATTCGAAAAGAAAGGTTCGATCAGACACGGCATGGAAACCACAGTGAAAATCCAATGAAGCTTTGCACAGATATGTTGGGCAGTGTCTCTTGTACGTTCGTCTATCGCGTCACGTCGTTCTTTTCTGTTCTGAGCGCACAGTGAGCAAGTGAAGATGCCTAGAAAATGGTGCATCCTCCCTGGTATGAGGGATTTCACCTGGTGTCATGCGGCCCGAATAATGGGTTTCCTTCTTCATTGGAATTCTCGGTCGCACTCTGGAGGGGTAATGAAGATGCTCCTGCAGCGTTTTCGATGAGTAGTGTTTTATCACCCACAATACAGCCCTTAATTGGGTTATCTTGAGTTTCATCTTTGCCCACATCAGCCCTTGACTATGAAGACAACATTTTGCTACGGAAAACGAGCTGCAGACCAGCTCAGAGAAGTCGCGGAAAGCACAGGCGGATGAATTCTATGACGAAGGCACGGCAAAGTTGATACATCGCTACGACAAAATGACGTAAGTCGGAGCGGCGACTGTCTAGGGCAATAGCTGGAAGGGTTAGCTATCTGTTCCCAATAAAACGTAGTAATTTTCACAGTGGTTTTCCATTTCGCGATGGATCAGATCTTACTTTCTGAACAGCCCTCGTAGATACACAGCAAGTGTCTCTTGCGCCACTATCCAACGTGAGGCGCTGTGCGACAGTAATGTTGCGCTGTCGACTGCCGAAGGCTTTTCGTGTGATCTGAAGTCGCATGTGACTGGATTGTGGAAGTTGCAATGTCGTATTGCTCTTTCCTTCTAATATGTGACGTTACAGTCTACAGTACAAACTGCTGCATAATCCTCTGCAGTTCACAAATTGACCCTTTTCTGACATCCTCTGAGCCTAAAAGCTTACAAAATGAAGAGAAACTGGTATAAGTCGATGGCTAATTTGAAGACCTTTCCGAATCGCATAACATTAATGGAATCTCTTCTTCTTCAGCACGTCTGTTTCCGACACGTACATACTGGAATTTCGGTGTTAACTAGTGTTTCAAACATCCTTTCTTCTCCCTCTTCCAGAAATTTTTCTCCGAACACCCTATCTTGCACGAAGTTTCTTGGTACCCAGCAAAGAAGTTTTTCCAAATTCCTGTCGTTTACAGTAATTTTCTCTCCTATAGTTTAGTGATTTAGTGGTTAGTCTGCCAGCTTCTATATCGCAGGGTTCCAGTTTCGATTCCCGTCCGGCTCAGAGACTGGGTGTTTGTGTTGTGCTAATCATTTCATCGACGCAATGTGGCAAAATGGCGTCAAATAGAAAGACTTGTATCAGGTGGCCGAACAATGCCGGACAGGATCTCTCGGTCAATAATGTCATACAACCATTTCGTTCCTGTCTTGTCTCCTGTTCATAGAAGTTCTTCCTCCTTCCTCAATATGTCAGTGAGTACTTTTCACTCGACAAACATTTCTTCACGATACCACGTTTCAAACATTATCTCAGTATTTCTACTCCTTACTATTTGTGTTTATTCGATTCGCTGTCAAAAAAGTTGTTCAAATGGCTCTGAGTACTATGGGACTTAACGTCTGAGGTCATCAGTCCCCTACAACTTAGAACTACTTCAACCTAACTAACCTAAGGACATTACACACATCCATGCCAGAGGCAGGAGTCGAAATTATGACCGTAGCAGTCGCGCGGTTCCATACTTAAGCGCCTAGAACCGCTCGGCCAAAGCGGCCGGTTCGATTCGCTGTCACTTGGTAGTACCCTCCAGACAAATCTCGGGCGAACACTTCCTACGTTCTAAGGGAATTCGTTTTCTTTGCTATTAACAAAATTTTCACTCTTTTAAAACCTGTTTTAGCATAGATAGTCTTCTACTATCTGGTTGGCGCGCGGAAGGGAGTACAAGTAAGAGTACAGCACGAAGCACCTGAAGAAGACGACAAGATCAGTCGTCGAAATATCATGCATGAAAATGGAAACACCAACTGACTGAACATACTAAAGTACGCAGTTATTCCTTTTCTCCAAAAGTCTTGAATTTACGAACACAAAATTTCTTCGGTACCTAAAGTACAGCCGGCCGCTGTCGTCGAGCGGTTCTAGGCGCATTAGTCTGGAACCACGCGGCTGCTACGGTCGCAGGTTCGAATCCTGCCACGGGCATGGATGTGTGTGATGTCTTAGGTTAGTTAGGTTTAAGTAGGTGACTGATGACCTCAGATGTTAAGTCCCATAGTGCTTAGAGTCATTTGAACCATTTGAACCGAAACTAAGGGGTCTGTTCGTTACGTAATGCAATACATTTTTCTTTCTCGGCCAGTTTCGGGTGAAAACGTGCGGAATTTGTTTTGGGACACTGTGGAATATTCCAGCTTCAGCCACTATAGTTTCATGAAGTTCCGTTAGGTGGCGACGCTATACGTACGTAGCCGTCAAAATTGTGTCTGTAGCGGAGGTGTGTTCCCAGCAGAGAAATATCATTGAGTTTCTTTTTCGCGGAACAATAGAGTATCGCAGCTATACATATGCGCTTGCAGAATGTCTATAGAGACCTGGCAGTGAACAAAAGCACGCTAAGTCGTTGGGAGAGGAGTCTATCATCATCGCAGTAAGTTCGTGCGAACTTTTCCGATCTCCCTCATACCAGCCGGCTGCAGACACTGTGCTACCCACAGGACGTCAGCGTGTTTGTCGCCATAAAAATGTAGTCGAACTTCTCTTTCTCCCTTATAACGCAAGACCTCACACATGTTTGCGCACCCGAGAGGAGCTCACAAAACATCATTGGACTGTTCTTCCTCATCCAGCCCACATCCCGGATCTTGCACTTTTCTGACTACCATTAGTTTGGCCCAATTAAGGATGCGCTCCACGGGAAGCATAACGTGGATGATGGGGAGGCTGTTGATGGAGCAAATGTTGGCTCCGACGTCGACCAGTAGAGTGGTACCATGCTGGCATACGGGCTGTCCCAGTGACGAAACGTAAAGCCATCGTACTGAATGGAGATTATGTTGAAAAACAGTGTTTCGTACCAAAAAAAAAAAAATAAAAAATAAGGTTCAAATGGTTCTGAGCACTATGGGACTTAACATCTGAGGTCCCCTAGAACTTAGAACTACTTGAACCTAACTAACCTAAGGGCATCACAAACATCCCTGCCCGAGGCAGGATTCGAACCTGCGACCGTAGCGGTCACGTGGTTCCAGACTGGAGTGCCTAGAACCGCTCGGCCACAACGGCCGGCCGTAGCCAAAAGATCTGCGAATAATATGGTGTACTGGAATCCTGAATATAATCAGAAAAATATGTTGTATCACTTATTGAACGGCCCCCGTATTTTACTTATTTCAAGGTCTTCCCTTCCAGTAATATTTTGAAGGAACATTCGTATTTATTAATTCTCGTCACTTCCACCTTCCCTTTCATCCTCATTCTGTAATTTTTTCCTACTTCTACGACCCTCTCCATCAGAAACTTAGTTCTTCCTCCGATTCAGCCGATACTGTAATTTTCTTCATCCTTCCTTTTCCCGCAATTGCGACTCTTCCGTTTTCTAATGCTATATCTGTCGATTTCTCAGCATAATCGCTGGAATTCGCTATTGGAAAAAAAATAGAATTTAGTCACCGATAAAACGGTGAACAATGAGTGTTTACCTAAAAGACGATTACATCGAGAAGGAAGTATTGTTTGTATCTGAGAAACAGTATTTTCACTCACTCCCTGAAAAAACGTCCTCTACACCTGCACCAGAGTAACTTTATATTCGTCGAAGAAAACTCGGTGAGTATTCTTTCCTCAACAGCCGCAGGTATGGTGTATTTCTTTAGGCAGCATAAACTGAAACTATTAAGAAGTAATACATGTGCCTAAAATCACTTATTTTGTTCTCTACCTGCGATCCGGCAAAAGTTACGTTTTAAATACATGGATATATCACGTGATTCTAGTTCTTACCTAAAACCATATCTTTGTTAATCTATGATGTCACCTCGAATTTCGGTTATCTGGCAAATAATTAAAACTGTTGTACAGATAAACGAATTCAGCCTTCACGCAGCCTTAATTTTGTGTGGCAGTTGGATGAGAAAAGCCACCAGTAAGACATGTAAGTCTTTGAAAGAATGCTGTATTCATCGAAGTCATTTGATGCAGCCGGTGAGAAATAAATCGTGCGATGCAGGAGGGAACGCCCAGATAGCATCACAATGCAACAGAGCCGCATCGTAGATTGTAATTAGTGGACAGAGGACTGAATGATGACGAATGATTTGAAAGTTTTGCAGAAGTATTGAGGTAACTAAAAATTTTGGAAGTAATGCTGAGGCATAAGCTTGGTGTGATTACTGAACTCGAAAACTGACAAACAATTTTGATATTTAATAAAGTATTGAACACAGGAATGTGGTGGGATCGATGGTAATATTGTGAGGCAACAGCTGGGGCAGTAAAACACAGTGGAAATAATAAGGAAAACTCAAAAGGAGTAGATGTAAGTCTTATCATTTCTTTTAGTCATATATCTGTGACTTATTGTGACGAAAATATCGGCTCCCTCAAGTGGAGGTAATACAGAGTGTGTTATACGCACGTGTAGCAGAATTCTTGTTCAAAGCAGGAGGTACATTAGTACATTGTTTCAGTATAAGGATTTGGGAACTTCGATGATCAAGATTAAATTCTGTATTGTCGAAAATTTTCTCACTTACATTTCATTCCAGTCAGATTACACCATGTGAACAGGTATAAGGTCCGTTACGGAAATAAACGTTTGAAAAATAACGCTTAAAGTTTCTATAACAAGAATGCGGTAAGTGTAGTCTAAGAATTTTCAAGATCTAGGTGACAACTTTCTTCGATTCCCGTGTTTGGACTTAACAGCGCTATCGTCTCCCTTTCTGCTGCTTTCCCTCGCCGTACAAACGCCACGCTCTTCCGAGATAGTGACTGTGCTGCACAATCCGGCACCCTTGACAAGATGTCTCCGGCACCATTCGGAGACGTGAGCGTTCACTCTGTTTGACGGCTATCGATCGTATTTGGGACGAGATGGGACGTTGTCTCCTCCGCCGTCGAGCCTTTGCACAGGGGCTGCGTGCCGGCACTTCAGGCGACGTTCGGGACCCAGCGCTAACTCGTAGCGCTCGCGATGGGGTCGCGAGTCGAATGTCTATCCGCCAGTCAACTCGGCTGTGGTGTCATATGACAATAGCGGACACAACATTTTGGACTACTTTGTGTCTCTGTTACATTAAACTACACATCCACTAAGTGCACTTAAAAAAAGCTCTAGGGTCTCGTGGAATCGATATCAGGTTCTACACAAAACTTCCGGTTGAGTTTGCCTCTCCTTCATCTGTAGTCTGCCGTAAATGCCCCCTAACGAAACCCCTTGTCCGGTAACTGGAAGAAAACACAGGTAACACCCGTCTAAAAGCAGCGCTGCAGAGGTTTTTCACAGAACTACCGTCCATTATCCTTGACATTCATTTGTTTTAGAATCTTAGAACATATTTTGAGAGCAAACGTAAAGAGGTACCTTGAATAGAACAACCTCCACCATGCCAACCATCCTGAAACCAAAGCAGTCCGGTGGAAGTAGTATTATACGATTTCTGAAAACCATGTGACTCAGTACCACATCTACGCTTATTATCAGAAGTATGATGTATGATATATCAACTGAAATTTGTGGACTTTTTAGATAAGAAGGACGCAGTATGTACGCTTGGATCCGGGGTCATCCACAGATGTAGAACGACCATCGGGTGCGCCCCAGGGAAGCGTGTTGGAACCGTCGCTGTTCATGTTACCTTGCATGCAATTTAAATAATACTCACAGATTTTTGCACATGATGCGTTTATCTATAACGAAGTACTGTCTGAAAAATGCTGAACAAATACGCAGTGTCATCTTGACACGATTTTCAAAGTGCTGGTAGGGTTGACAACTTATACAAAAATTGTAAAATTGTGCACTTTACAAAACTCAAGTGTATACTGAACTTCACTGGACACCAAAATTAAAGCATCACTTTTTCGAAAGCCCGTAATTGTCTACCACTGCGACACATAAGCCTGAAATTTGGCTGAAAGGTACGTACAACTTTACTCTGTAATGGTGCAAAACCGTGGTTACCTGCGACGTCACTTTCCCACTCGTCCACAGCTTGTGGGCTAGTGGCTAGCGTTGCTACCTCTGGATCACGGGGTCCCGGGTTCCATTCCCGGCAGGGTTGGGGATTTTCTTTGCCCGGAGACTGGATGCTTGTGTTGTTCTCATCATTTCATCACCATCATCATTCGTGACAGTGGCTAGACTGGACTGCGTAAAAAATTGGACTGAAAAAATGGGCCTTTGTACGGGCGCTGATGACCACGCAGTTGAACACCCAACAAACCAAACATCATCATTACTCTCCGGCACAACGTCAAACAGTGTGGTGTCAGCGCATATGGAAAAAAGCCACAGCTAAAAAGTTCATGTGACGTGTAAAGTGTGTTAATAATGTCACACCGACACTGAATTTCGTCGCAATTCTGCCCATTGCCCCCATAGACATTCACAGCCCTTCTTTACCCACATTCCACCCCTTCGTTTGATGGCTCTGAGATGCATGTTAAAATCCCGCAGATTTTTGATGAATGACCGTGAAAAATATTTCAGACTCACCGCCGCTCAGAATCTACAAGAAAAGACATTAGGGGGTGGCATAAAAGACTCCAGTGAAACTACACTTTGTTTTGGGGTGTTGATTCCCACACAGATCGCGGTCGAATACGAAAGCATGCAGTGCGATGAGCAACGGGAAGATGTTTTTGACCATCTTGTTGATATCTCCCTGACGCTTCATCCCTTTTCTATGGCCATCGCCGTCTAGCGAACCTATCGAACGTGATCTCATTCTTTTCGAGTGAAGTACGTATGCAGTTTTTGCTCTGGTGTACAGGGTGGAGCTACTAGAGAACGTTCAAAACCACTGGACGAAATTTGAAGCAGCGAAGCGGTCTTGTGCTTTTCAAATGGTTCAAATGGCTCTGAGCACTACGGGACTCAACTTCTGAGGTCATCAGTCCCCTAGAACTTAGAACTACTTAAACCTAACTAACCTAAGGACATCACACACATCCATGCCCGAGGCAGGATTCGAAACTGCGACCATAGCGGTCTCGCTGTTCCAGACTGTAGCACCTTATGCTTTTCAGTCCTCTTGTTTCGCGCCTCCTGTGGCGTGATCACAGAGGGGTGGGACATTGACATATGCATGAATGAAACGGCAGAGGCTTCCTCTAAGACCTGCCAGCTCGTCAATAACTTAGGTGGCACCCACCCCCATTCATTAAGAATTTTAAAAATATTTGTTTGCAGAAAAATTCTTCGAAGTTGTGCTACATAACTGCAGGTAGGCAACCACTTGATACACCGCCAATGCAGCTGCCCTTCTGCAGACGCCTAGTACTGCTTCGAAGACTTTCTCTATAAATAAGGTATGCTAGGATGCCGCTGAGATTACTGCCGTATAGAGGGATCCCACAGGAAGCCTTTGCCGTTTTTGTATGCATGTGTCACTGTCAGCCTCTGGTATCACGCCACAGGAGGGCGTGAAACAGGGACATTGAAAAAACGTAACAATACTTTGCTGCTTCGAACCACGTTCAGATTTCGTCGAATGGTTTTGAAAGGTTACTATTTGTTCTACCTGTACACCAAAGCAAAAATTACGATCGTAGTGCTCTCCAGAGATGTGAGATCACGTTCAGTACGTCAGTACGTTTGCTATAATGTCAGCAGTATCAAAGATTATCAAGAACGTCTTCCTGTTGCCTGTCACACTGCGAGCTGTCTTTTTCGACTACAAAATGTTTGAGAATCCACATCGCAAGGAAAGGCGTGTTTTATTTACGACCTTTGCGCCACACACTGAGGCCTTTTCTTGTCGATTCTGAGCGCAGTATGTCTAAAATGGTTTCTTCGGCCACTCAAAAGAAACTAATTTATCTCAACGCTGGGCGTCGCGGTTCTGACGTTCATCGCAGAGACGTCGAAAGAAGGATGGTTCAAAATGGTTGAAATGGTTCTGACGTCTGTGGTCATCAATCCCCTAGAACTTAGAACTACTTAAACCTAACTAACCTAAGGACATCACACACATCCATACCCGAGGTAGGATTCGAACCTGCGACCGTAGCGGTCACGCGGTTCAAGACTGAAGCGCCTAGAACCGCACGGCCACATCGGCCGGCAAAGAAGGATGATGATGACGTTTGGATTGTGGGCCGCTCAACTGCGCGATTAACAGCGCCCGTACAATTTCGTCACTTTTCTGGATGATGATGAAATGATGAGGACAACACAAACACCCAGTCATATCGAGGCAGGTGAAAATCACTGACCCCGCCGGGAATCGAACCCGGGAAGCGAAAACGCAACCACGAGACCACGAGCTGCGGACTCGAAAGAAGGGGTGAAATGTGAGTAAGAGGGGCTGTGACGACCTTCGCATCGTGTGAAACGTTCACGGCGGTGCCAGTGTGACATCATTAACCCACTTTACGCTACACAAGAACTTCCGAGCCCTGTCCTTTTATTCGTATGTATCGACACCTTGCCGTTTGAATCGCTGTCGAGTCGGGGGTGGCGACTCAGGGCGCCACGCTTTTGTACCATTAGATAGCAACCGTTTAGGTGCTTTGGAGGCAAATTTCAAACTTAGGCGTCGCAACAGGAGATAATAGCAGGCTTTCTAAAAAGTGAGCCTTTAATTCTGTTGTGTAGTGTATTTAACGCCCCTTAAAACAGGCAAAGCAACTTTCATCATAGGTCCGAGGTGCCGATGATGTAGGTTGGAATGCCAGTCTTAAGGCGCATGAAGTATTTTTCTGGACGAGTTTTATTTCACCCAGTCTGTAGCTGAACGAAGCTTCGTTTTACTTTTGAGTAGAGTACTTTCTCCCCAGAGAGAGGTGGCGCTCTTGTTAAGATACACAACCTTTTAATATCTCAAGCTGTTCATAAACTAATTAAAGTACGTCTCAAGTCGGTGCCTTCGAAAACGAAGGCATGGTTTCGTTCCCTCTTTTGTTACTTCGGACGAATTTCCCCTTCTCTAATGCCTTTGTCGCAGTGGGGTGCTAAAAGCAGATATTGATTCCTTTGCTTAACACTTTCACATTTGTTTTGGTTTCGGCGAGACACGTTCTTCTCGATGGGGGAGAGGGTGTCTCTACATTCACCGTATCGCATATCCACTACTTTATTAATTATATGACGGTGTATATATGTTTAAAAAAAACAACATCTATTACACCTGGGGTAGCGATAAGTAGTGGCTATAAATAGTATTTTGTAATTTTACGTATCTTGCATGGTTCTGGCGTCCGGGGTTTTCATCTAATAACATTCCAGGTCTCAATTCACGTTTATTTGTCATTCCAAAGTCCTTGATATATCCAGTTTGATACATATTCTCTTTGATAATACAACAGCTGACAGAGAGAACTTTCCCGAACAAAAGCGATCACACAAATACCAACTGACAGACTAAAACAGACAGACACAGCACTGAACTGAACTAGAACTGAACTGAACTGAACTGAACTGGCGCCGCATGGCAGCGTTCCCTATTTATACTTCAAAAACAATGAGTGTTTCTGATATTCATTATTACAGTATCGTGAAATTAATAGTTACAATTAAAATTTACAAATATGCAAAAGGTTAACAATGAGAGTATGTACAAAATAAAATATCATTTGGCTACGTAAAATTTCAGGTTAGAAATCGTACAATTTGATCTTTAAAAGTAAATATGAGTTATTTACAATAATGCATTTTGTTAATTTAAAACATACAAATTAATTACCGCACAGAAAATGTTCCTAACATTTGCATTAGATATGAACAAGCTGTTTGATTTTTCTACAACAGTAAAATTTCGAAATATGCGTCCAAACGTAAGTAATGTAGTTAATTACGAGTGCTGACAATGATCAGTTAACTATTTTGGTAATAATACTATCTCTGGTTTACAAATTTGGGTTTGAAGTTACATATTGCTAGAAATTACGTAATTTTAGCTTTGGTTCTACCTTTTTTTATTAAGTTACAATAACTCTTCCAAATAGAAATTACTGGATCAATTTACAGTTCATTAACGAAAGGAATAACAATACTAATATTTATGTTTGCTTATTGTTCAATGAATTACGTACTGACTATTATATTCTTGATTAAAAATTGATGGTTCATAGTTATTATTATGTTACACATTTACATATAATATAATTGTTAGTCGTTATATTTAAATATCAGTCTTTGCTCAAAATAATATCATTACATCATAAATCACTCTTCCACAGTGCCTTAAATTTAATATATTTAATAACTGGAATGATCGATACCAGGCTATACATTTCGGGTATCGACTATTATAGTAAAGCTGGGGGGGGGGGGGGCTGGTATGTTATAACCTGACATGTTTTCTGGAGAACAATGTAGCCTTTGCACCGTGCATTCCCTGCAGCTCTGTTACACCTCCGTGTGGGTTATACCGAAGTTTCAGGTCATAGAAATGCGCCTCTGTATTTCTTCGACGTTAAGTAGGACTCTACGTGCTACAGCAACAGTGTAGAAGAAACAACATCATTGCTTTCAGTTACAGATGCACTGATCTTTCTCAGAAACCTCCCAACCATAACTCTACCGTTCACTTTCCATACTACTGATGCATGCGTTCCCCATTCCATATTGCTTCACGGTATTGCTCCCTCGCATTTATACAAAAAAAGTCTCTAGAAATGTTTTAGTAATCCCTTAATCGCTTATCGTCACATCCTTTCTCTATGTTATTTGGATTTGTTCACGTCTACACCGCCCGCCCAAGAAGTTCAAGACCGGTTTTACTGCTGCCGTACAAGCGATGTCAGTGCTACAACCACGGTAGTAGTTGGATTGACAACTGCAAACAACAGATGTCTGTTCGAGCAGCAAATTGTGGGCAGGCAATGTTAAGCAGTGGACGTGTAACTGTAGCGTCGCAACTTTGTTGTGTCACATATCGCAATAGAGTAATGTCTGCAAATCAAGTGTTTAGGACATTCTCCGGAATATTTTGAGAGAGAGAGAAGTGTATGCAAAAGTTGACTCGTGCACCCTGATTCCCGAACAAAAACTACGACACATGAATCCGTGCGGCAGCTTCATTGAGATGCAAAACGCGGACAATTCCTGTCTGGAAAAATCATCACGGCTGACGAGACCTTGTGTTACAAATACCAACCTCCCACAAAAAGATAAAATGCAGAAATACACATGAAGGATCAACGCTTTGATGACGTAACCCGACATTGAAGTCCATATGACGTGCGAGTTGAACAACATCCCTAAAAAGGTCTTATCTGATAGTTCGTATGGTCATATGGGTGTTTTGTGCGTTGTACTTGTGGTATCACAGCCAGACACCACACTTGCTAGGTGGTAGCTTTTAAATCGGCCGCGGTCCGCTAGTATACGACGGACCCGCGTGTCGCCACTGTCAGTGATGGCAAACCGAGCGCCGCCACACGGCAGGTCTAGAGAGACGTACTAGCACTCGCCCCAGTTGTACAGCCGACTTAGCCAGAGATGGATCACCGACAACTACGCTCTCATTTGCCGAGACGATAGTTAGCATAGCCTTCAGCTACGTCATTTGCTACGACCTAGCAAGGCGCCATAGCATTTGATAATTAATAGTGTGAAGCCTGTACAGTAACAAGAGCGATGTTCTACAATTGTGGATTAAAGTTAAGTATTCTACCAGTTACTCTTGTTTTGCTAGTCTTATTTCTCTGACCTGTTCCAGACCTCACGCCAGCCTGCGTGAGCTTAATCGCGAGCCTTTCGGCTTCCTCCAAACTCCGTGAATTGGCTCCTGCCAATTCACAACAGTACTCATGTGGAGGAAAACCACGTAAAACACCTGGAACAACGACACTACAATCTTAGCACATCTCTGCTGTATATTAATCCCGTCTTGAAAGTTTTTGGAGTGACGGGCTATAATACTAAACGGTGACCTGGTCCTAGTCAAGGTCGCCTGTCTGATTGCTTCCAGATGCAAGAAGATTTGATTTTCAGTATTTTTCTTATAACTTTTGGATCAATTTGAAATGTTAAAATTCTGTCATAACCTACTCATTCCCAGGTATAATCTTACAATAAAGGTTTAAAATGGTAAGCCATGTATTAAACTGTATAAGTGTCTAGAAGCAGCAGAAGTATCAGCGATCAAATTTCTAACACTGTATTCATCCAGTATTTCAGAATGAGAAGACTTAGCGATTTCCAACAAACTTTACATTTCATTTCAAAGCGCTTCGAACCTTTTTCTCTCCGACAACTTCCGACAACTCCCCTCCCCCCACAAAATAATGAAAAGGAGGAATTTTGTCGTTTACCAGATTTTCACTGGTTAGGAATTTTAGCATCAGTCATTACATTTTAATTTATTACTTCTCCACCATTAATTCAGTTTACAGACAGTATACACATATACCACTGAATTCGCTAGCAAAATTATACATTTTGCAACTTATAGCTCAGTCGATACATCACAAACTTTGAGAAGCATGTAAAGGTAGCTTTTCGTCAAACTGAACGTAAATTACCCATACTAGATTCATCTAATGTTTGATAATGAGAGGTCACGCGGGGTAGCCGCGCGATCCCGGGCGTCTTGTCACGGTCCCGGGCGGCTCCCCCCCCGTCGGAAGTTCGAGTCCTCCCTCGGGCATGGATGTGTGTTGCCCTTAGCGTAAGATAGTTTAAGTTAGATTAAGTAGTGTGTAAGCTTAGGGACCGATGATCTCAGCAGTTTGGTCCCATAAGCCCTTACCACAAATTTGTAATTTGATAATGAAAGTACCGAAAAAGTTTCAACAAACTTCAGATATAATTTTAAACTGTTATAAACATGTGAGTCCTATTAGTTAACTAATTATGGTGAGTGTTGGGCTGCATTAATGGCTCAAATATAACTACCATTCAGTGCACCATCCATATTATTCAACATTTTCTCATTTATGCAGAAGAAAGCAGTATCATATCACCATAAGTCGATGCTGCTGATTCTAATTATCTACATTAACAACCTAATCGCTCATACCATGTATCCGTAGGAAACAATATCATTCGCGCTTCTGTTTCAGCATTCGCTATTAAATCTAAAGGGCCGGGTTCCATAAGTCAAAATCCTTCAAGGTAATAAAATATTTGTACTTTATGGGAACTTATCTTGGCAAATACTCGATAATGTGCTCAAATGGCACAACGGCTAACTTCGGCGCATGATTTACCAAGCTCATAAAGTTAAAATAATCGCTGTTTTCTGAATAACCTAATGTGCATCACGGATGGCAGCCGGCCGGGATGACCGAGCGGTTTTAGGCGTTACAGTCTGGAACCGCTCGACCGCTACGGTCGCAGTTTCAAATCCTGCCCTGGACATGGATGTGTGTGATGTCCTTCGGTTAGTTAGGTTTAAGTAGTTCTAAGTTCTAGTGGACTGATGACCTCAGACGTTAAGTGCCATAGTGCTCAGAGCCATTTCAACCATTTGAACGGATGGCATGCAACGTTCTTTGTGCAAGTTGTTTAACGACTGGTCAGTCACTACTACACACGCCGCTGTTCGCGACTGATGTCGTGAATGATTACGTCTTCAGGGTATGTGAGATCATGACGTCGAGGTTTCTAAGTAGCGAGAATTCATCGCAGTACTTCCCAAATGTAACATCTACAGACGTAGATCCTGACCTGAATCGCGTCTTGAGCACTGGTGTGGCAGACAGATAATGCGGCCCGCCAATACTTCCCCTTTCATCCCAGAGTACCACAAACACCTTTCGTCTTCAGTTATTTGCTGGATGTAATCCAGCTCTTCTCTTCCTCTGCAGTTTTTACCATCTGCATCTTCCCCTAATTGCTTGATGTCTCAATAGATTTCCTGTCATCCTGTCCCTTCTTCTTGCCAGTGTTTTCCATGTGTCCTTTCTCGCTGATTCTTCATCATCATTGCTTTTCTTATCAGTAAACGTAATTTTCCACGTTCTTCTCTAGCACCATATCTCAGACGCTTCGATTCTCTTATGTTCCTGTTCTCCCAATGTCCATGGTTTAATAACACATAATGCTGTTTTCAAACGTACATTCTCAGAAATTCTTTCCTCAAAGTAAGTCCTATGTTTGATTCTAGCATTACCCAGGAACGCCATTTTTACCAACAGTAGTCTGCTTTTTATATTCTCATTGCTGCGTTCGTCATGGGTTTTTTGTTGCTTAGATAGCAGAATTCCTTAACTTCATCTACTTCGTGATCACAAATTTCAACATTAGGTTTCTCAGTATTCTCATTTGTGATACTTCTCATTACTTTCGTCTTTCTTCGATTTACGCTCAATTCATATTCTGTACTCATTAGACTGTTTGTTCCATTAAATACATCCTCTAATTCTTCTTTACTTTCACTGAGGATAGCAATTTCATCAGCGGATCTTATCATTAATATTGTTTCACCTGGAATTTAAATTCCATTCTCGAACGTTTCTATTATCTCAGTCATTGATTCTACGATGTATAGATTAAACAATTGCGGCGAAATACTAAACTTCGTTCTTGGTCTTCCATTCTTATTGATCCATAATATTCCGTATTACCCGTCTTTCACGATAGCTCACTACTATTTTTCTCAGAATTTCGAACATCTTGCCGCGTTTCACATTGTCGAACGCTTTATATAGCTCGACAGATCCTATGAAGGCGTCTTGATTCTTCACTCTTGCTTCGATTGTCAAGCGAAACGTCAGAACTGCCTCTACGGTGTCTTTACCATTGCTAAAGCCAAACTGATCGTCACAGATCCTCAGTTTTCTTTTCTATTCTTCTTTATGTTGTTCTGTTCAGCAGCTTGAATGTATGAGCTGTTAAGCTGATTGTACGATAGTTACAGCACTTATCTGCCTTGAAAGAGTTTCGTGAGTAAGTCAATGGAACTACTGTGTTGTGCCATCGTAGAAATGGGAGAACTCCACCTTCTACTGAACTCTAAAGTGCGAGAAGGACAAATAACAAACTACAGCAAAACATTTACAAAGTGATATGTACAAAGTTCACTCTTCTCTAGAACAACTTCTTACAAAACAGAGTTAAAGTTTTATAGATGACGTAGGATCTTTGATATAAGGATCTAATTGTTAGAAGCGAATATTTAGTTTTTTGCTGTTGAGAACATCTTACAACTTGAAACTCTATATAGCAACTCTTCAAAGTCACGTCCTCCAGTCGGGTGAATCTAAAGGGTGCTTATTGACGTAACGTGTCCCATACGACCCATAACCTTCTCAGATTCTACTATGCGAGCTGCTCTCTGTCGAGAAGCTTGGACGGGCAACTCCCTGTGTCTTCGAAGACCCAGTTTCTCGGAATCTTCTGTTCCTGGTAATAAATATCTACTTCTCACGGTGACGCTCATTGCGAAATCTGTCTGCCTACAGTCGTCCAGTTTCCGGGAACTACAAATGTTGCTCCACATATTAATACAGGTCTGCTAGTTCGTTTAACGAATAACGCTCAATCTTAAATAACCAGTATGGAATACAAAAGTAGACACACAACATAAAACTGTTCATTACTTTTCAAGGAAGCACTATCACTGTCAATGTAGCAGATCGCTGTTTCTTATGAAACAAAAGCAGTCCATAAACTCGTGCATAACTCCATTGTTCATTGCACGCCTCATAATTCCTGTAATGTTAGCTTTCCATCAACAGTTCTTAATCCCAAAATATACAGTTCAAGGTCTTCTATTGTACGAATAATTTTATACGGAAAGTTTTGCTCATCCTTTACAAATAATTTAATTTCTGTTATTATCCTTTGAGTGGAATGTCAGCATTCTATGTTCTACCGTACACGCTCAGGGAACACTGTCGTACTTGCTAACATTTCACAGTTAAATTCTGTAAAAGACATCTTGGTAGCCTTTGATTGTAAAATTATTTATCTGAGTTACCCGAAAATGCAATTTCGGCCATATGGCCTGTATCAAGGGGAAAGAATTGTGTTTTAGCACATGTAAAAGCCATATAGTTATTGTTGTTAACATCTTTCGCATGAATAACATCAAGTCACAACTCGTGCCCACTGCATGCATAACAGCTTACGAGCAGCACTCTTTATGTTTGTGAACTGTTCACCGATCTTAATGAAAGGGTACAGTGAGCAAACCAATGGGACCATCAGTGATCTGTGTATGATTTACGCCATTTTCAAGATGCACCTAGCTTTCGTCTAGTCTAGATACAGTCTTACAGTTAAAGACACAACACATTAATGTGACGATCACATACATATAATTCAGATTTTTATGTTTTGAGATGTACCAAAGCACCATTACTTCCATTTGATAGTGGCCGTACGACCGTAATTGCAACAGTGTGTTTTTCAAATACAATTTTACAGTCAGATGCGACCATGACGTCTTTTACAAAATTTTGCCTGACTAGGAAACCAATTTATATTCCCTTGACATTCGGGTTGACCACAACAAACAAGATTCGCAACAGCATCTAACTAAGTGGTAGCGTATGAGCATTAATGGAACAGTTTATGCTTCTTTGTAGAGAAATTACGTGCCGATATCCCGAAGCCGATTGTCTGATACAAGTTCCTGGCTAATGAACAACTAAAGAAAAGAGAAATGACGAAAATTTAATTCGAGACGCGGCGTCTAGTTTCCTTTGATGACAACCTGTCGCAGCTTATTCTCTTCTGATGTCACGCGCCGTTGTGGTCTGGGACGTAAATGAATCCGTGCGGCTTTGTAGTCGCTTGGCCGGCGGCTTAACTTCTCTCCGCTGGACCGCCTTCCACCAAGCCTATATCGCTGCTCGGACAGCTCATACAGCGACACCGTAATGCCGGCAGGAGGCTGACGCGTGAGAAAAATATAAAGGCTGTTACATTTGTTCCCGTGTCCGGACCTATGTTGTGGGCAGACTGGGATGGATGTCTGGTCAGTTGTAACAGCTGCTTCATATCATACCGTTATATCAACATTGTTTTACAAAATCAGGAGCAGTACAATTCATTGAACAATTTTTTGACGCTACTAGCTGGTCCTGTCTAGGCGTTGCTAAGACTCAGTCTGGTTAAATGAAAAAGAAAGAAAAGACGAAGCACACGACCCTATTATATATGAGAATTGGATATAAGTCCTAATCTCCTTCATTCCCCTGTCTCTGTTCATCTCTTCCTCCCCCTCTCTTTGTCCATCTCCTCCTCCTCCTTTTCTCTATGTTCATAACCTCTTGCCTCCCTGTTTCTGTCCGTCTTCTCTTGCCTCCCTGTTTCTGTCCGTCTTCTCTTGCCCCCTACCTTCGTCCATCTCCTTCTTTCCCCTCCCTTCTGTCTCCATTTCCTTCCATCGTTCTGTCTCTTTCCTGTCCCTCCCCCTCTCACTGTGAGTGTTGTTTATTGCTATTGCATATTCAGATTTTGATTTGGTATTCTAATTATAGGAATCATAAGCCAATGAATCATAAACACAACTTATCTGTTTGCTGACAACATTTTTCTGTCTGTCTGTCTCTCTCTCTCTCCGTCTGTCTCTCTCTCTCTCGCTCTCTCTCTCTCTCACTCTCTCTCTCTCTTATATTACGTATATTAAAATGGGTATATGAAAACAAGGCCATATTCGAATGCAAACATGAGTCAAAATTTCAAAGCAAATAATGACTAACTTTCGGAGATTTAAAATTTTGTACAAATGAACATTTACATTATTATTGTTTTCCCTTATAATTATTACATTTACACTGAAGAGCCAAAGAAAATGGTACACCTGCCTAATATCGTGTAGGGTCCCGCGATCACACAGAAGTGCCACAATGCGACGTGGCATGGACTCAATGTCTGAAGTAGTGCTGGAGGGAACTGACACCATGAATCCTGCAGGGCTGTCCATAAATCCGTAAGAGGACGAGGGGATGGAGACCTCTTCTGAAAAGCACGTTGCAAGGCATTCCAGATATGCTCAGTAATGTTTTTGGTGAGTTTGGTGGCCAGCGGAAGTGTTTACACTCTGTAGCAATTCTGGACGTTTGGAGTGTAGGATTGTCCTGCTGGAATTGCCCAAGTCCGCTGGAAAGCACAATGGACACGAATGGATGCAGGTGATCAGACAGGCTGCTTATGTACTTGTCACCTGCCAGAGTCGTATCTAGACGTATCAGGGGTCCCATATCACTCCAGCTGCACACGCCCCACACCACTACTGAGCTTCCACCAGCTTGAACAGTTCCCTGCTGACATACACGGTCCATGGATTTATGAGGTTGTTTCCGTACCCGTACACATCCATCCGCTCGATACAATTTGAAACGAAACTCGTCCAATCAGGCAACACGTTTCCACCTCATCATGAGTCCAATGCGATGTCGACAGGCCCAGGTGAGGCGTAAAGGTTTGTGTCGTGCAGTCATCAAGGGTACACGAGTGGGCCTTCGGCTCCAAAAGCCCATATGGTTGATGTTGCGTTAACGCTTCGCACGCTGACACTTGCTGAAGGCCCAGCATTCAAATCTGCAGCAGTTTGCGAAAGGGGTGCTCTTCTGTCATGGTGAACGATTATCTTCAGTCGTCATTGGTCCCGTTCTTACAGGATCTTCTTCCAGCTGCAGCGATGTCGGAGATTTGATGTTTTACCGGATTCCTGATGTTCTCGCCAAATGGTCGTACGGGAAAATCCCTACTTCATCGCTACCTCGGAGATGCTGCGTCTCATCGCTCGTGCGCCGGACATAACACCACGTTCAAACTAACTTAAATGTTGAGAACCTGCCATTGTAGCAGCAGTAACCGATCTATCAGCAGCACCAGACACTTGTTGTCTTATATAGGCGTTGGCAATCGCAGTGCCGCGTGCTGCCTATTTACAAATCTCTGTATTTGAATTCGCGTGCCTGTACCAGTTTCTTTGGCGCTTCAACGTATGTTTATATATTGTATGTGGCGCTCTAGTAGGTATATAAAAATACGGACCTATTCGAATGCAACGCTGTGTCAATGTTTCAAAGCAATCAGGAACATCCCTCGGAAATGTATGATTTTCAGCAAATGCGTATTTTTATTTTTATTTACGTAGGTAATGGGTCGTTTTCCATTTAACTTTTATTCATTTGTTATTTATGTTCGCCCATTGGTTGGACTGTAGACTGTTCTTCAGCCTCTGATTTGCAAATAAGAAGCAATATCATATGCAAGCCAATAAAGCAGTGATGGTATACGCGGCGTGATACTGATATTGTACATTTTTATCATTGACTGTAATGGAGGCTCTGTCTGCTGTTCCTTTTAGGTAAGAGATTGGTCTGTGGAGGTGACGTAGAGGATAGTATTGGACAGACGTCTAAGTTGTAGCACTTTCGATGTTTTATTTATCACGCCGAAACAGAAAGCTACTAAATAATTTAAACAATGCCATTTTCAACGGAAGTCTGTTGTTTTCAATCTCTGATTAAAGAATGAAAATTCCGAGAACAATAAACATACTACACTTAATTTTCTAAGCCTATGCAAGTGACACAAATGAGGAATCTGGATTTGTATTATTCGTATAAACCATATCCATATGTATTAGTCTAAGAAAATGTTCCGTATATTAGTTCTTACATCAGTATTTGGAGGCATTGTAGTACAACTTTTTCACTCCTTTCCCTACACTGTTGTCATGTTGTGGCCCTCCCTTTGCTAGATACCACACCAACCTGTTTCATCCAGTTGAGTGTTAGAACGTTTTGTGTCGCATATCGCTGTCCGGTATTTCATTGTTTTCTGCACATTTCTCGGCTAATTTTGAAGAGAGTGCATAGCATGCTAACTCAGGAAGGAGATTTCACATTCTCTTGTTAGAAACGAGACGGTCATTGTGATAATCCCATGATATGGCTTGATCGCAGGATGTATGTCAGAGAGTCGCTAGACAAGGGAGTGGATCCCCAAGGCATTGCAATTTGCGGAAGTCGGTTCCAATATCCCCCTCTTCCACGCTTTGTAGGCAAATACGGTTTTCTCCTTTGAGGGCCATCTGCCGCTAAGCCACTGCAGGTCCCGAGTGTATCTTTGAGCGTTACGAATTGACCAACCTGTATGCAGATCTGAGAACGGGCCGCCACGTCTCTCCTCGGCCACCGTGAGAAAATCGCAGCCAAAAATGGGAAATATCTGCGGGGCCTCCTATATCCACGTAAATAAAGCAACATCTCGGTGGTCACGTTGGCTATTAAACTGAGTTATCTCTTCCAAGTGGAGTTTTCTGTAAAGTGCGGAGTTAGGGTTAGAGGAGAATAATTTTGGACACTTGTTCTCCTGCCGTGAAGGGAGGAGAGACTTCTGATCCTCGCGCCAAATGATGCACAAGCTTGCTGACGTCAATTAGGGCGATCCTTAATTCAACAGCGATCGTCACGGTCTGATGCCTAAATTTTTCTGAATGGTTTTCTCTATTTCAGGTTTTAGACTCTTGAGAAAATTGACCAAGCATCCCTCATTTCATACAGAACCAGTCTACATTAAGAGTATACTCAGGCTTTACCTACTGCCGTCGGCAGACTCCCACTCGTCGTATCCCTGCTGTCTTCCTTCCGTCTAATGGCGTATTAATTCAGAATTTCTGTCTCAGTGTCAGAACTATTCTTGTTTTCCCCGTCTTTACCTATTTTGGTTTCTTTCCTCCAGGTCACTTACCAGTTTTTCTCTCTCTTCTCCGGAATAGTTTCCAGATTTGTTTCCTTGTCTACTGATGCCATACATTTCTCTTTAGCATTATTACTCCCATTCGACAGAAACTTTTCGAGGAAATTACTTAACTTAGTATTGATTAGACTGATATTTCTGAAATACCAAATACTCATTACCATATTAATTGTAATAATAATAATAATAATAATTATTATTATTATTACCACCTTTATTTCTTACAACGGAGATAAGATTATTGTCAACTTTACTCTAGGTTACTAATCCTTTCCTCAGGAATTGGCCTGGTGACAAGTGATTTCACAAAATACGGGCGCTTCTAAACAGAACTATACAGGCCGGATGTAGTGGCCGAGCGGTTCTAAGCGCTTCATTCCGGAACCACAGGACTGCTACGGTCGCAGGTTCGAATCCTGCCTTGGGCATGGATGTGTGTCATGTTCTTAGGTTAGTTCGGTTTAAGTAGTTCTAAGTTCTAGGGGACTGATGACCTCAGATGTTAAGTCCCATTGTGTTCAGAGCCATTTTTATAACTATACAGGATGGTCCATTGATCGTAACCGGGCCAAATATCTCACGAAATAAGCGTCAAACATAAAACCTACAAAGAACGAAACTTGTCTATTATTTTTAAATAGGAGCCCCCATTTTTAATTACATGTTCGTGTAGTACGTAGAGAAATATAAATGTTTTAGTTGGACCACTTTTTTCGCTTTGTTATAGATGGCGCTGTAATACTCACAAACATATTGCTCACAATTTTAGACGAACAGTTGGTAACAGTTAGGTTTTTTTTAAGTTAAAATACAGAACGTAGGTACGTTCGAACATTTTATTTCGGTTGTTCCAATGTACCTTTCTGAACTTATCATTTCTGAGAACGCATGCTGTTACACTGTGGTTACCTGTAAATACCACATTAATGCAATAAATGTTTAAAATGATGTCCATCAACCTCAATGCATCTAGCAATACGTGTAACGACATTCCTCTCAACAGCGAGTAGTTCGCCATCCGTAATGTTCGCACATACACTGACAATGCGCTGACGCGTGTTGTCAGGCGATGTCGGTGGATCACGATGGCAAATATCCTTCAACTTTCCCCACAGAAATAAATCCGGGCACGTCATATCCGGTGAACGCGCGGGCCATGGTATGGTGCTTCGACGACCAATCCACCTATCACGAAATATGTTATTCAATACCGCTTCAACCGCACGCGAGGTATGTGCCGGACATCCATCATGTTGGAAATACATCGCCATTATGTCATGCAGTGAAACATCTTGTAGTAACAACGGTAGAACACTACGTGGGAAACCAGCATACATTGCACCATTTAGATTGCCATAGATAAAATGGGGGTCCATTATCCTTCCTCCCACAATGTCGCATCATACATGAACGATCCTAGGTCGCAGATGTTCCACTTGTCGCAGCCATCGCGGATTTTCCGTTGCCCAGTAGTGCATATTATGCCAGTTTGCTTTACCGCTGTTGGTGATTGACGCTTCGTCGCTAAATAGAACGTGTGCAAAAAATATGTCATCGTCCCGTAATTTATCTTGTACCCAGTGGCAGAACTGTACACGGAGTTCAAAGTCGTCGCCATGCAATTCCTGGTGCACAGAAATATGGTACGGGTACAATCAATGTGGATGTAGCATTATCAACACCGAAGTTTTTGAGATTCCCGATTCTCGCACAATTTGTCTGCTTCTGATGTGTGGATTAGCCGCGACAGCAGCTAAAACACGTACTTTGGCATCATCATTTGTTGCAGGTCCTGGTTGACGTTTCACATGTGGCCTGTTTCCTTAAATAACGTAAGTATCCGGTGAACGGTCCGGACACTTGGACGATGTCGTCCAGAATACCGAGCAGCATACATAGCACACGCCCGTTCGACATTTTGATCACAATAGCCATACATCAACACGATATCGACCTTTTCCGCAATTGGTAAACGGTCCATTTTAACACGGGTAATGTATCACGAAGGAAATACCGTCCGCACTAGCGGAATGTTACGTGATACCACGTACTTACACGTTTGTGACTATTACTGCGCCATCTATCACAAAGCGAAAAAAGTGGTCCAACTTACACATTCATATTTCTTTATGTACTACACGAATATTTAATAAAAATCGAGGTTCCTATTTAAAAAATGCAGTTGATATCCGTATGATCTATGGCAGCGCCGAGCGGTCTAAGGCGCTGGAGTCATGGATTATGTGGCTGGTCCCGGCGGAGGTTCGAGGCCGCCCTCATGCATGGGTGTGTGTGTTTGTTATTAGGATAATTTAGGTTAAGTAGTGTGTAAGCTTAGGGACTGATGACCTTAGCAGTTTTAGTTCCATATGATTTCACATACATTTGAACATTTGAACCTATGGCAGCGCCATCTAGCGGGCCAACCCTAGCGCCATCTGGTTACCCCCTTCAAGCTAGACGAGTTTCGTTCTTTGTAGTTTTTTCGTTTGATGCTTATTTCGTGAGATATTTGGCCCGGTCACTATCAATGGACCACCCTGTATATGGTATTTAGCTGCTTTTCCTGCATCCTGGGCTCCTAGACAGACTATTCTTCAGTTCATTTGCTACTGATACCGGGGTCCTAATGATGAAATGAGCTTTAACGTTCAACATTCGACTGAACTCGATACTCCGATCCTTAGAATTCAATTTCTTATGAACCATCTTCATTAATGATTGCATCACGTGGGACCGAAACATCATTGAAGAGGTCTGATCTTTCATGTGACTCACATACAACTATAAAAGGATTTTCAGCGGCAGTCGTTCGATCGGTATGTACTAGCTGATCGAACAGGATAGTTCTACATCCAGCTGTTGTGGCCGCTTCAAATATGTCGTCGTGACATTTGTTGAAGCGATCTATTACTTCCAGAACTCTGAATATTCACCAGATAAGGTGTAGGAACACCTTATTGTCTCTCCTCAGTTATTCTTTCTTCCCAAAGATAGGACAGCCTGGTATAAGGCGGTTCGTGGTCTCAGAGTGTACCCTATAAATTATAAATCTTTCGATGAATGGTTTTCACTACAGCTTTCGCCCTCAAATACTTGCAGTGCCCTTCATCAATAGCGCCCTTACACACAGCATTGAAGCTAGTAGAAAACACCTAGAGGGCTATATTCGTATCACAAAGCTAGACAAGTAGTTGTCATTCTGCTGGACACGAGGTCACTCAGAAACTCATGGAAACCAATTAGCAGATACTGCAGCCAAGCAAGAAAACATTGTTAACACTGCCATTCAATACATCCCTACATGATACATCGTCTGTGTTGAGTCACACGATGGTAGGAACTAGCCTGGGTCAACTATACAGACAGTGAGTTCCAACCAAAGTACGTGACTGTGGCTCGCCTTCTTACAACGCTTCATAGATGAATGGCCCTTCCTTTGAGCAAAGACACTGTCCTAAGATTCATAGGTTCCTTTCACAGCGAGCGTACCTTCTAATAAATGCACAACGGACGTGGTGCACACGTCTGATTGCGTCACATTTTAGATGATGGCATTTTATGGTTAGATGAGGCGTCAGAGCCTATGTTTCCAGAGGACACTCCCACTACTTTACCAGGAGATGACATGAACGTGGTACAACTTACTTTTTGAAGTCACTAAATCAGTTTCCTAAATTATTTCAGATTGTGTTATCCGTCTGACTGGGCTATGCAATTGTTACTTTAGACTTCCTTTGCTATTGCATCCTCAATTTAAGGTAGCTTTAGAAGAGTTAACAGGGTAACAGATTTTACATTTCGTTTGTGCAGGCGAATATGCTCGGAAATGGCAGAGAGTGAGTGTGACTCTAACTAATGAAGTATTTGTTTAAAAGTTTCATATGTTTTAACAACGTTCTTCTGGGTTTAACAGGAGCCAAAAATCCACATTGGATTACCTATTAAGAATTCCTCAGCAGTTTAGACCATATTAATTATTAAGTATTCCTCATCAGTTTAGGCTGTATACCATTTTAATAATTATCCATTTTAGAATATGATACTGCTCGTAGGCACTTTTTTAAACAACAAAAACATCCTATCATTCAATCGCACTGTCATACTTCCTTCATCTTACACATCAACTTGTCAAAGCTGTCATCAACAGCTTGCCCATAGTTATCACATCAGTAAGGGAAATTACGGAGGTCAAAATGTAAAACCTAAACTCACCGGAAGATATCATAGTTATCCCTTAAAGGAGACTCTGGTCGCTTTGGATACCTGCAGACGTGTAGAAATCCCACCAAGTGATCTTCTGAATTTCCACCTCCGATTTATGTCACGGCAGTAAAGTGCTGTGAGTAACTGCATATAATCAGTGCAGTAAAATGGTTTGACGTGACAATTGTCGTGTTTAGAATGCCCATAATCGTACCGTGGTTGAATTTACGCAATGTGTTGACGTACATTGCGACTCCACCTCGCACGTCTTTTCACACCTATCCGTAGTCAATGTAGCGAAAGACCAAAGCCGCAGTCAATAGACAGCTGCCTGCCGCGAAGCGAGAATCGGAGTGTGGTATCACATATACCATGGTTATAAATTAAGTGCAGCTCCTCATGGAGTTTCAGTGTGGGCTTCAGTTATCATACGGCAGCCAAACTTGGTAGGTTGCTAACGCGTTAGTGCGGAACCGATTTACGCTGGAAGAACAATTAGTTCCAGTTTTGGTCACCAGGTGCAAATCTGGCTCTTTAAACCGTTTGTGTGACTGTGTGACACCCACGCTGTCATTTTACAAGCCATAACGTGAGTAAACAGAATGCGTATCGATAAGTGAGACTGTGCGCTATTAGTGAAACTACACTCCTGGAAATTGAAATAAGAACACCGTGAATTCATTGTCCCAGGAAGGGGAAACTTTATTGACACATTCCTGGGGTCAGATACATCACATGATCACACTGACAGAACCACAGGCACATAGACACAGGCAACAGAGCATGCACAATGTCGGCACTAGTACAGTGTATATCCACCTTTCGCAGCAATGCAGGCTGCTATTCTCCCATGGAGACGATCGTAGAGATGCTGGATGTAGTCCTGTGGAACGGCTTGCCATGCCATTTCCACCTGGCACCTCAGTTGGACCAGCGTTCGTGCTGGGCGTGCAGACCGCGTGAGACGACGCTTCATCCAGTCCCAAACATGCTCAATGGGGGACAGATCCGGAGATCTTGCTGGCCAGGGTAGTTGACTTACACCTTCTAGAGCACGTTGGGTGGCACGGGATACATGCGGACGTGCATTGTCCTGTTGGAACAGCAAGTTCCCTTGCCGGTCTAGGAATGATAGAACGATGGGTTCGATGACGGTTTGGATGTACCGTGCACTATTCAGTGTCCCCTCGACGATCACCAGTGGTGTACGGCCAGTGTAGGAGATCGCTCCCCACACCATGATGCCGGATGTTGGCCCTGTGTGCCTCGGTCGTATGCAGTCCTGATTGTGGCGTTCACCTGCACGGCGCCAAACACGCATACGACCATCATTGGCACCAAGGCAGAAGCGACTCTCATCGCTGAAGACGACACGTCTCCATTCCTCCCTCCATTCACGCCTGTCGCGACGCCACTGGAGGCGGGCTGCACGATGTTGGGGCGTGAGCGGAAGACGGCCTAACGGTGTGCGGGACCGTAGCCCAGCTTCATGGAGACGGTTGCGAATGGTCCTCACCGATACCCCAGGAGCAACAGTGTCCCTAATTTGCTGGGAAGTGGCGGTGCGGTCCCCTACGGCACTGCGTAGGATCCTACGGTCTTGGCGTGCATCCGTGCGTCGCTGCGGTCCGGTCCCAGGTCGACGGGCACGTGCACCTTCCGCCGACCACTGGCGACAACATCGATGTACTGTGGAGACCTCACGCCCCACGTGTTGAGCAATTCGGCGGTACGTCCACCCGGCCTCCCGCATGCCCACTATACGCCCTCGCTCAAAGTCCGTCAACTGCACATACGGTTCACGTCCACGCTGTCGCGGCATGCTACCAGTGTTAAAGACTGCGATGGAGCTCCGTATGCCACGGCAAACTGGCTGACACTGACGGCGGCGGTGCACAAATGCTGCGCAGCTAGCGCCATTCGACGGCCAACACCGCGGTTCCTGGTGTGTCCGCTGTGCCGTGCGTGTGATCATTGCTTGTACAGCCCTCTCGCAGTGTCCGGAGCAAGTATGGTGGGTCTGACACACCGGTGTCAATGTGTTCTTTTTTCCATTTCCAGGAGTGTATTTTTGTAAACGCCAGCAATTACAGTTCTGCCCAGAGAGGGTATCGCCGACAGAAAGGTCTGAGGAGAGACCCGATATCATTATACGGATTAAAGAAGATGATCATAAAATTCTGAAACACGGGTGAGCTTGGTATGGATCCTGGAACAGGAAGGCTTCTTATCCCAGGAGAAGATATTGACGATTTTGCTGTTGATGTAACTGATTACGCAGCACGTACCGAAGGAAATGCTAGTACCCGCACAGTGTGACGAGTTTTGTCGATCCCTTGTTTAATAATACGAAAAGTCTTGGGACTATTTTACACAGATATCCGGTGCAGCAACTGAAATCTCATGATCCGTGCCAACGTACTGAATTTTCTCTTCGCTTTCTGGCACGGGTCGAAGCTGATGACGTCACCGGGGTATATTCATTGCAGTGACGAGGCACATTTCACACTACAGGGTGCAGTGAATACACACAATTGCAGAGTTTGGGGTACTGTTAAAAACCGCGTGTTCTGCACGAAGGGTCATTGCACTCGTTGTATGTGACAATGCTGGGTGTAAGGATGATATTGATTGAAGAGAATACACCCAGAGTGCTGTCAAGAATACCGTGACGTCTGTACGTTATCGAGACCTAGTACAGCATGTGATTCCTGCTTTGGAAGAGCGCAGGTGTGTGGACACCACGGTTTTTTCTCAATATGCGGCAACTCCTCATGTCGCTCACCCAGAGAAAGACCTGCTAAGCGCTACCTTCCAAGAACATGTTATTCTAGAGGCTTTCCATATGCATGGGCTGCAACGTCACCTGATCTGATTCCATGTGAATTTTCGCTCTTGGGGATATCTAAAAGAACGCGCCAACCAGGGACACGTTCGGTGTCCTACCTGATATGAAGCCCTGTATACAGGAATACATTGCCCAGATTCCACTGGAACCGCCACGAGCAATTGGTGATCGCGTCGTTTCGCGGATGCAGCATCTCGTCGGCGTCTCCAGTGCTCATATTGGACAAGTTGTGTAAACGACGGTTAATAATAAAATCAAGCCAGCTGCTGTGGCCAAGCTGTTCTAGGCGCTTCAGTCTGGAACCGCGCGCCCGCTACGCTCGCAGGTTCGAATCCTGCCTCGCGCATGGATGTGTGTGATGTCCTTAGGTTAGTTAGATTTAAGAAGTTGTAAGTTCTAGGGGACTGATGACCTCAGATGTTAAGTCCCATAGTGCTCAGAGGCATTTTTTGAACCAATAAAGTCAACATTTTGCCTTTCTCATTTGTTTGACCTTTTCTCCCCACATTCTGTTCCTAATCCGTTATATTTGGAAACATTTCTATACGTCTTCCTTGCATTCACTGCACTAGATTTGCACCTGTTTGCCAGCATTGGGATTAACTGTTTTTGAAAAATGGCTCTGAGCACTATGGGACTAAACAGCGGATATTATCAGTCCCCTAGAACTTAGAACTACTTAAACCTAACTAACCTAAGGACATCACACACATACATGCCCGAGGCTGGATTCGAACTGCGACCGTAGTAGTCGCGCGGTTCCGGACTGAAGCGCCTAGAACCGCTCCGTCACCACCGCCGGCTAACTGTTTTTCAAGAGTAAATACTTTCACATTAACTTGTTAGAATACCTGCCAAGTTTCGCTGCTATACGACGGTTGCAACTCACATTGGTCCTTCGTGAGTAACTGCACATTAATTACACCCAGCCGGAGTATGTGATAGCGGTTATTTAACTTCGTTTTCTACAAACCAATAAAGAGTCTTATCTTTAGGTGAAGTGTATACTACCGTGAACGCGGCCTACCCATCGTGTATGTTAGGAAATGTCGAGAAGAGCGCCGTAAAAACACTCTAAGCGACAAGAACTGCAGACGAATGTCTCGGCTTCTCAGTAACAATCAGTTTCAAAGGCAACAAAAAATTTCTGTCTTAGTGGAAAATGGCTCTAAGCACTATGGAACTTAACACCTGGGGTCATCAGTCCCCTAGACTTAGAACTACTTAAACTCAACTAACCTAAGGACATCACACACATCCATGCGGAGAAAGGATTCGAAACTGCGACCGTAGCGGTCGCGCGGTTCCAGACTGTAGCGCTTACAACCGCTCGGCCACTCCGGCCGGCAGACTGCAGGAGAGTCTTAGTAATAAGGAATAAATCTGTTAGAACTTCTCGCATGACGTCATACCTCCTGAACTATGAGCAGTGCAATGATGTATTTCTGTAGGTATATTCAGCGCCATATGTGAATACTGTCTGCGAAATGTTTTGTTAATAGAATTGGCAGCAGGGAAATAATAAATTTAAACGTCTTGCATGATGCGGCAGTTTTTGCCGCGTCTCACTGTTTATGCCGTCATATCTCCTCAGCTGTGGTAGATAGGTGGTTCTTACGTCAGAGCGATTGTTGCCTAAGAGTGAGAATTATATGTAGCAACGTTGGTAGAAATCGCTTCTGTGATTTAGAAGGAGATTTGGAATATATATTCAAACACACATACATACATTTTTGTAATATGTGTGGATTGTTTTGTTTTATGTAGCCCTCTTTTCCTCCCATTTTTTCCGTTTTGTGTGTGTGTGTGTGTGTGTGTGTGTGTGTGTGTGTGTGTGTGTGAGAGAGAGAGAGAGAGAGAGAGAGAGAGAGAGAGAGAGAGAGAATTTGTATAAATTGGTGAATGCGAGAGATTCGAAGCACACTTCCTCGTACTGAGCGGGTATCGTATAGTTGTAGGCTTCTAGTGCCAACTTCACATTTCAACCAGTTGGGGTAGGATCAGAGACATAGCTCAGTAACAGGAAGCGGTCACTCCGCTTCGGGATCCCAGGTGCAGGGATAGGCAACAGGTCCTGTTTCTGCCGCACCAGTTGTAGTGGTCAGTGGTGCGCCCCGGGAGCAAAACCTTAGACACTGTACGCTGGGGTCTGTTAAGTGGCGCACGCTTTTGGCTCGCTATGCCCAAAGATTGTGGACAAAGCATTCTGGTAAACTGTGTCGGTTTGGGTTTGTAATCAACTTGGAAAATTTTTTCGTTACGATCTGAGTTAGTCTTCGAGAGATTATCTTATGTTTTCTGGAGTAAATTCATGTGTTTAACGGAATTTGATAGGACTTTCTTTGTTCCTAGAAACAATGGTTAAACTTCTGGTCTTGTAACAGTATTTGCAGTAAAAATATATTGGATATTACTTGCATAGAGTGTCCATGTTGTTTCTACCGGCGAACTGCAATGTATCTATTCGTATTGTCCAACTTTTGGAAGTGTTACCTTTGTATTATCTGTCTGATTTAGCAGCCGTCAACCAGCAAGGGTCCTCCAATTGCGATTTACTTCCCTGTAACTATGCTCCATTGACAGAGGTTTTCCCCCTGAGCTAAATGAATAACTACACATCAACTCTGTCTAAGTTACTTCGCGGTTATTGTATCACACATAAGTGACTGATTTTGTTGTCATTAGCTCTGTGTGGTGTTGTGCTGGGAGCACTGGGCTCAGTGTTTACTACAAACATCGTAACAGCTGTTAGATCCTAGTAACTCCTGCCTGGAGAGTTTACGTCAGTTAAGCTGTAAGTAGGGTGAGCGTATTGAGCTCGTTCAGGTAAGTAAGATGATCACCTACATTAATTGAAAGTTTCTGGCATTCAATGAATTTTACATTTTCGTGCCTCAGCAATTCGCGTGGCCCCCCTAAGCGCACGTCCCACAAAAACCTGACTGTTCCCCAGGTTCTGCTGAGAGCCTAGCCAGTAAGATCACATTAGATGCATGTTTCCTATATGTATGTTTCGCGCGTTTGACTGACTGTGATGCCCATTTTTTCGCACACATTCTTATAAAACTGGCTGCACCTTATTATGTCTCATTTCTCCCAGTTTCATTGTTTTGCCTTGGTCTGTTTCAATTGATGGATCACTTTACGACTTCTCTTCCAGTCATTTTTGTGGGACCCCGAAAAGAGAACAACGTGAACACGAGCGTTGTAAAAAGTAAAGAAAGATTAGCCTTCTCATTTACTAATGCACCAGTTGCTCTGCTCATTACGTTACCTCCCTCTTATGTCTCTATTCCCATCATATGTTTAATTGACTCCCAATGTAGTTATCCGTTGCACTGCAGAATTAAATCCATTTTACTTATTGATTCATTTGCTCCATTTACACCGTTTCCATTACCGTAAGCTGTGGTTACTTTGGCCCTTTGCTGGTAGCATCGGCCCACTGGTCGGCAAAAGACAAAAATTTTATCCCGCTAAAACTGCATCATTAGCGTATCGTAGACAAGGCAGTATGGATTCACAATGTGCGAAGAACGAGCTAGAAGGGCGAGATTTCCATGAAGACATATTGTGCTGGGAGCACTGGACTAAGTGTTGACCATAAACGTTTTAACAGCTATTGCACCCGAATAACTCCTACCTGGAGAGTTCACACCATTTAAGCTGTCATTATGGTGAGCGTAATTTTGCTTTCTGTCTTTATTAGGTAAAAACGTGAGAAACGTCATTTGTGTGAAATACAATGTAAATAGCGTATTAACCACTTCTGTGAAATGGCACATATTTTTCAAAAATATGACGCTGCTTTAGTTCGGGCCAAAGTAAACCCAAAATGAAGAGGAAGTGGTGCTAGAATATGTTGGTGATTCTGAAAGTTTCTGTGGTGTCACCGCCAGACACCACACTTGCTAGGTGGTAGCTTTAAATCGGCCGCGATCCATTAGTACATGTCGGACCCGCGTGTCGCCACTGTCAGTAATCGCAGACCGAGCGCCACCACACGGCAGGTCTTGAGAGACGTACTAGCACTCGTCCCCAGTTGTACGACGACTTTGCTAGCGACTACACTGACGAAGCCTTTCTCTCATTTGCCGAGAGACAGTTAGAATAGCCTTGAGCTAAGTCCATGACTACGACCTAGCAAGGCGCCATTAACCATATCTGAGAATTTCACTTGTATTATCAAGAGCGATGTACCACAAGGATGAATTAAAGTTAAGTATTAAAGAAGCTACGTACTTTTCTATAGTGCATTCATAACGTATCCGGTTCCAGACTTCACGCCCGTCTGCGTTAAATAGCGTGCATTTCGGCCTCCTCTATCTACAAGGTGTTGGCACATTTGCCAACACATCAGTTTCTATGATGTGAAAGATGATGCTCAGCACGAAGAAAAGTTGAAAGATAAATTAGGAGTAGGACAATATGCCACAATTTTATACGACAGAGAAGCATTTTATGGAATTGTTTTGATGATGGTGCCAAAGTCAAATGTGTGAGCAAGAAAAGAAGATCAGTTACTTTATCCTAGAGAGAATCTGATAACAATTAGCAGTTCAACAAGACTAACAAAACGTGGCTATTATCGAGTACCAGAGTTTTAGTAATTTGTGTAACAAGGCTCATTCCATACCATACAGCATCCCGAACACATAATATATTCTCTTTGCAAATATTTATGACAGTGAATTAGTCAATTGGTGAAGTATGCTACATTTGTATATTTACTGAATAACCTTCTGAATTAATTCCGTGCTTTTGCGTTCAAAATTTAGTGTTTTGTTACTAATGGTCCCGAATGCCTGCTCTAGAGGTAATCTTGGAGTTTACTGTGACCCAACCTTATGTTACTGCTTTTTTAGAACAAATGACTGATTGGGTTAAAGTAGCCAAATGGTTCAAATGGCTCTGAGCACTATGGGACTCAACTGCTGAGGTCATTAGTCCCCTAGAACTTAGAACTAGTTAAACCTAACTAACCTAAGGACATCACAAACATCCATGCCCGAGGCAGGATTCGAACCTGCGACCGTAGCGGTCTTGCGGTTCCAGACTGCAGCGCCTTTAACCGCACGGCCACTTCGGCCGGCGGTTAAAGTAGCCATGAGTGACATTGACCCACTTCTTTCTAGTGTTACGACAGCAACAGACATGACACGCCTTGTTTAAAATCTTTTTTAACTGATGCTACAAGTCTTTGATAATGCTAGGAAAAGTATGTCAAATTTTCGCTCTGTCACTAACCTATGTTTTCTTGACACACATAAAAAGACAGGGAAAAAGGGCCAAAGTAGTCTCGGTTTACGGCACGTAAATTCCATTGATTTTCATACTACGGTAGTGATACGTAATCGAGAACTAGCTACTGAAACAGAGAATAGAGGATCTGAATAACGATCAAGGAGCAATAAGATTAATTTACACCGGACGGTCGAGCTCACATGACAGGAATAGGAGCATTTCACTTTCTTCTATATCTTCATGATGAATATCCTGTGGACACTCACGTTTCCAAGATGACATGAGTCCTGCTGACAGGGCTGCACATATCCGCCTCATGTTTGATGAGCACTCAGGTACTCTGTCGCACCTTGACTGGCCCGTTGAATCACACAGTCTGAACCATACAGAAAACGTCTGAGAGTTTCTTGAAGCAGCGAATGAACGTGGCAAACAAAATCAGCGCCAGCTCCTAGCCATACGGGATCTAATTATCTTTACGCAACTTCAGACTGTTGCGGAATAACTGAAGAAACTTGAGGACGCTCGTCCTCGCCGAACTGAGGCTGTTATCAAGGCTAGATGTGAGGTTACACAGTTGTAGCAGGGAGCCTGCTGGTCGTCACTAATATGAGGGGCGTTCAATAAATAATGCAACACATGTTTTCTGGGCCAATTTCGGTTGAAAAAATACGGTATTTGTTATAGTAATAGTGAAATATTCCCGTTTCAGTTCCTGTAATTTCATGAAGTACCGATGGGTGGCGGCACTTTAGTTAGCCTTCAAAAAGGCGTCCGTAACAGAGATGCGTTCCAAACAGAGGACTGTTACTGAGTTTCTTATGCCGGGAAAACAGCGCATCGCAGACATTCATAGGCGCTTGCAAAATGTCTACAGATACCTGGCAGTAAACCAAGTACGGTGCCTCGTTGGGTGAGGCGTCCTCCATCATCTTAACAAGGTCGCACGAACCTGTTCGATATCCCGCATGCCGGTCTGTCGCACACACCTGTGACTTCTCGTATGTTGAAACGTGCGGACATTCTCATCCGAGGTGATCGACGGATCACAATCAATCACCTCGCTGCTCAACTGGACATCTCTGTTGGTAGTGTCCACCAGTTGGTGTGCCCGCTGACCTACTCGCCGCCTAACACAAGACCCTAAAGACCAACGAAGGACCGTCTGTGTGGAACTACTTGCGAGTTACGAGGCTGATCGTGAGTATTCTTTGTCGAACATTGGTTCATCACTACGAACCGGAAGCAAAGGGGCAATCCATGGAATGGCACCACACCACTTCTTCCCTGAAGAAGAAGTCCAAAGCCTCACACTCAGCTGGTAATGTCATGTCGACGGTCTTCTGGGACTCCCAAGGGGTTATTCTGTTTGACGTCCTCACGCATCTACATCTACATCTACATCCATACTCCGCAAGCCACCTGACGGTGTGTGGCGGAGGGTACCTTCAGTACCTCTATCGGTTCTCCCTTCTATTCCAGTCTCGTATTGTTCGTGGAAAGAAGGATTGTCGGTATGGCTCTGTGTGGGCTCTAATCTCTCTGATTTTATCCTCATGGTCTCTTCGCGAGATATTCGTAGGAGGGAGCAATATACTGCTTGACTCTTCGGTGAAGGTATGTTCTCGAAACTTTGACAAAAGCCCGTACCGAGCTACTGAGCGTCTCTCCTGCAGAGTCTTCCACTGGAGTTTATCTATCATCTCCGTAACGCTTTCGCGATTACTAAATGATCCTGTAACGAAGCGCGCTGCTCTCCGTTGGATCTTCTCTATATCTTCTATCAACCCTATCTGGTACGGATCCCACACTGCTGAGCAGTATTCAAGCAGTGGGCGAACAAGCGTACTGTAACCTACTTCCTTTGTTTTCGGATTGCATTTCCTTTGGATTCTTCCAATGAATCTCAGTCTGGCATCTGCTTTACCGACAATCAACATTATATGATCATTCCATTTTAAATCACTCCTAATGCGTACTCCCAGATAATTTATGGTATTAACTGCTTCCAGTTGCTGACCCGCTATTTTGTAGCTAAATGATAAAGGATCTATCTTTCTGTGTATTCGCAGCACATTACACTTGTCTACATTGAGATTCAGTTGCCATTCCCTGCACCATGCGTCAATTCGCTGCAGATCCTCCTGCATTTCAGTACAATTTTCCATTGTTACAACCTCTCGATACACCACAGCATCATCTGCAAAAAGCCTCAGTGAACTTCCGATGTCATCCACCAGGTCATTTATGTATATTGTGAATAGCAACGGTCCTATGACACTCCCCTGCGGCACACCTGAAATTACTCTTACTTCGGAAGACTTCTCTCCATTGAGAATAACATGCTGCGTCCTGTTATCCAGGAACTCCTCAATCCAATCACACAATTGGTCTGATAGTCCATATGCTCTTACTTTGTTCATTAAACGACTGTGGGGAACTGTATCGAACGCCTTGCGGAAGTCAAGAAACACGGCATCTACCTGTGAACCCGTGTCTATGGCCCTCTGAGTCTCGTGGACGAATAGCGCGCGAGCTGGGTTTCACATGACCGTCTTTTTCGAAACCCATGCTGATTCCTACAGAGTAGATTTCTAGTCTCCAGAAAAGTCATTATACTCGAACACAATACGTGTTCCAAAATTCTACAACTGATCGACGTTAGAGATATAGGTCTATAGTTCTGCACATCTGTTCGACGTCCCTTCTTGAAGACGGGGATGACCTGTGCCCTTTTCCAATCCTTTGGAACGCTACGCTCTTCTAGAGACCTACGGTACACCGCTGCAAGAAGGGGGGCAAGTTCCTTCGCGTACTCTGTGTAAAATTGAACTGGTATCCCATCAGGTCCAGAGGCCTTTCCTCTTTTGAGCGATTTTAATTGTTTCTCTATCCCTCTGTCGTCTATTTCGATATCTACCATTTTGTCATCTGTGCGCCAATCTAGAGAAGGAACTACAGTGCAATCTTCCTCTGTGAAACAACTTTGGAAAAAGACATTTAGTATTTCGGCCTTTAGTCTGTCATCCTCTGTTTCAGTACCATTTTGGTCACAGAGTGTCTGGACATTTTGTTTTGATCCACCTACCGCTTTGACATAAGACCAAAATTTCTTAGGATTTTCTGCCAAGTCAGTACATAGAACTTTACTTTCGAATTCATTGAACGCCTCTCGCATAGCTCTCTTCACACTACATTTCGCTTCGCGTAATTTTTGTTTGTCTGCAAGGCTTTGGCTATGTTTATGTTTGCTGTCAAGTTCCCTTTGCTTCCGCAGCAGTTTTCTAACTCGGTTGTTGTACCACGGTGGCTCTTTTCCATCTCTTACGATCTTGCTTGGCACATACTCATCTAACGCATATTGTACGATGGTTTTGAACTTTGTCCACTGATCCTCAACACTATCAGTACTTGAGACAAAACTTTTGTGTTGAGCCAACAGATACTCTGAAATCTGCTTTTTGTCACTTTTTCTAAACAGAAAAATCTTCCTACCCTTTTTAATATTCCTATTTACGGCTGAAATCATCGATGCCGTAACCGCTTTATGATCGCTGATTCCCTGTTCTGCGTTAACTTTTTCAAATAGTTCGGGTCTGTTTGTCACCAGAAGGTCTAATATGTTATCGCCACGAGTCGGTTCTCTGTTTAACTGCTCAAGGTAGTTTTCAGATAAAGCACTTAAAAAAATTTCACAGGATTCTTTGTCCCTGCCACCCGTTATGAACGTTTGAGTCTCACAGTCTATATCTGGCAAATTAAAATTTCCACCCAGAATTATAACATGGTGGGGAAATCTACTCGAAATATTTTCCAAATTATCCTTCAGGTGCTCAGCCACAACAACTGTTGAGCCAGGGGGCCTATAGAGACATCCAATTACCATGTCTGAGCCTGCTTTAACCGTGACCTTCACCCAAATCATTTCACATTTCGGATCTCCGTCAATTTCCTTCGATACTATTGCAC
The DNA here is from genome assembly GCF_023864275.1 of Schistocerca cancellata. Classification (NCBI taxonomy): domain Eukaryota; kingdom Metazoa; phylum Arthropoda; class Insecta; order Orthoptera; family Acrididae; genus Schistocerca; species Schistocerca cancellata. The sequence goes on from NC_064633.1 coordinate 156,779,624, forward strand.
TTCTTATCGCTATAAACACGCCTCCCCCTTCACTGTTCAGCCTGTCTCTACGGTATACATTCCAATCTGAGTTTAGGATTTCGTTACTGTTTACGTCTGGTTTCAGCCAATTTTCTGTCCCTAGTACTATATGGGCGTTGTGATCGTTTATTAATGAGAGCAGTTCTGGGACCTTTCTATGTTGCAATGATCAACTCTGATGTGTATTGTGCTACTCTCAGGAAACTGAAAAAAGGACTTCAGTGTGTTCGTCCACAGAAAAATGCAAACGAATTTGTCCCTCTCCATGACAAAGCACAGCCTCACACAAGTATGCGCACCCAAGAGAAACTTCATTGGACTGTTCTTCCTTGTCCATCCTACAGCCAGGGTCTTGTACCTTCTGATTTCCATCTGTCCCTCCCAATGAAGGATGCACTCCATGGGTAGCAGTACATGAATGATTGGGGTGGTACCATGGGGGCATATAGGCCCTCCTAGTATGATGACCTAAGGCCGTCGCACTGAACGGAGATTATGTTGAGAAATAGGGTACTGTAGCCAAAATATTGGGGAACAATTGGGTGTACTGGAACCCTGAATAAAACCAACCTGATTAAAAAAAAAAAGTGTTGCATTACTTTTTGAACGCCCCTCCTACAATGAATCATGGACATCGGCATAAAACATGGCTTCAAGGTGTGGCTCAGCTCTAGCTATAATGGTTTTCTTCTTTATAGCCGATTTCACTATGCCGAAATTTCTGCCACAATGAGAGAATTAGTTTCCACCTACTAGGAAGCCCCACCATGAACCATGGACCTTGCCGTTGGCGGGGAGACTTACGTGCCTCAAAGATACAGATAGCCGTACCGTAGGTGCAACCACAATGGAGGGGTATCTGTTGAGAGGCCAGACAAACGTGTGGTTCCTGAAGAGGGGCAGCAGCCTTTTCAATAGTTGCAGGGGCAACAGTCTGGATGATTGACTGATCTGGCCTTGTAACACTAACCAAAACGGCCTTGCTGTGCTGGTACTGCGAACGGCTGAAAGCAAGGTGAAACTACAGCCGTCATTTTTCCCGAGGGCATGCAGCTTTACTGTATGATTAAATGATGGTAAAATAGTCCCCCATTCGGATCTCCGGGAGGGGGGGGGGACTACTCAAGAGGACGTCGTTATCAGGAGAAAGAAAACTGGCGTTCTACTGATCGGAGCGTGGAATGTCAGATCCCTTAACCGTGGAGGTAGGTTAGAAAATTTAAAAAGGGAAATGGACAGGTTAGAGTTAGATATAGTGGTAATTAGTGAAGTTCGGTGGCAGGATGAACAAGAATTTTGGTCAGGTGAATAGAGAGTTATAAATACAAAATCGAATAGGGGTAATGCAGGAGTAGGTTTAATAATGAATAAAAAAAATAGGAGTGCGGGTAAGCTACTACAAACAGCATAGTGAACGCATTATTGTGGCCACGATAGACACGAAGCCCTCGCCTACTATAGTAGTACAAGTTTATATGCCAACTAGCTCTGCAGATGATGAAGAAAGTGATGAAATGTATCATGAGATAATTATTCAGGTATTGAAGGGAGACGAAAATTTAATAGTCATGGGTGACTGGAACTCAACAGTAGGAAAAGAAAGAGAAGTAACTGTAGTAGGAGAATATGGATTAGGGCCAAGAAATGAAAGAGGAAGCCACCTGGTAGAATTTTGCACAGAGCATAACTTAATCATAGCTAACACTTGGTTCAAGAATCATGAAAGAAGGTTGTATACATGGAAGAACCCTGGAGATACTAGAAGGTTTCAGATAGATTATATAATGGTAAGACAGAGATTTAGGAACTAGGTTTTAAATTGTAAGACGTTTCCAGGGGCAGATGTGGACTCTGACCACAATCTACTCGTTATGAACGGTAGATTAAAACTGAAGAAACTGCAAAAAGGTGGGAATTTAAGGAGATGGTACCTGGATAAAGTGAAAGAACCGGAGGTTGTACAGAGTTTCAGGGAGAGTATAAGGGAAAAATTGACATGAATGGGGGAAAGAAATACAGTAGACGAAGAATGGGTAGCTTTGAGGGATGAAATAGTGAAGGCAGCAGAGGATCATGTAGGTAAAAAGACGAGGGTTAGTAGAAATACTTGGGTAACAGGAGAGATACTGAATTTAATTGATGAAAGGAGAAAATACGAAAATTCAGTAAATGAAGCAGGCAAAAAGGAATACAAACGCCTCAGAGATGAGATCGACAGGAAGTGCAAAATTGGTAAGAAGGGATGACTAGAGGACAAATGTAAGGATGTAGAGGCTTATCTCACGAGGGGTAAGATAAATACTGCCTACAGAAAAATTAAAGAGACCTTTGGAGAAAAGAGAACCACTTGCATGAATATCAAGAGCTCAGACGGAAACTCAGTTGTAAGCGAAGAAGGGAAAGCAGAAAGGTGGAAGGATTATATAGAGGGTCTATAAGGGGCGATGTTCTTGAGGACAATATAATGGAAATGGAAGAGGATGTAGATGAAGATGAAATGGGAGATATGATACTGCGTGAAGAGTTTGACAGAGAATTGAAAGACCTGAGTCGAAACAAGGCCCAGGGAGTAGACGACATTCCATTAGAACTACTGACGGCCTTGGGAGAGCCAGTCCTGACAAAACTCTACCATCTGGTGAGCAAGATGTATGAGTCAGGCGAAATTCCCTCAGACTTCAAGAAGAATATAATAATTCCAATCCCAAAGAAAGAAGGTGTTGACAGATGTGAAAGTTACCGAACTATGAGTTTAATAAGTCACAGCTGCAAAATAATAACACGAATTATTTACAGGCGAGTTGAAAAACTGGTAGAAGCCGACCTCGGGGAAGATCAGTTTGGATTCCGTAGAAATATTGGAACACGTGAGGCTATTCTGACCTTACGACTTACCTTAGAAGAAATATTAAGGAAAGGCAAACCTACGTTTCTAGCATTTGTAGACTTAGAGAAAGCTTTTAACAATGTTGACTGGAATACTCCCTTTCAAATTCTGAAAGTGGCAGTGGTAAAATACAGGGAGCGAAAGGCTATTTACAATTTGTACAGAAACCAGATGGCAGTTATAAGAGTCGAGGGATATGAAAGGGAAGCAGTGGTTGGAAAGGGAATGAGACAGGGTTGTAGCCTCTCCCCGATGCTATTCAATCTGTATATTGAGTAAGCAATAAAGGATACAAAAGAAAAGTTCGGAGTAGGCATTAAAATCCATGGAGAAGAAATAAAAACTTTGAGGTTGGCTGATGAAATTGTAATTCTGTCAGAGACAGACCGTCGGTCGGAGGACGGCATTCACGTATCGTACAGCCGTTACGACGCCTTCCATGACCACCAGCGGCGTACGTTGGCCCCACATGATGCCACCTCAAAACATCAAGGAACCTCCACCTTGCTGCACTCGCTGGACAGTGTGTCTACGGCGTTCAGCCTGACCGGGTTGCCTCCAAACATGTTTCCGACGATTGTCTGGTTGAAGGCATATGCAACACTCATCAGTGAAAAGAACGTGATGCCAATCCTGAGCGGTCCATTCGGCATGCTGTTTGGCCCATTGTACTGCGCTGCACGGTGTATTGGTTGCAAAGATCGACCTCGCCATGGACGTCAGGAGTGAGGCTGCGCATCGTGCAGCCTATTGCGCACGGATTAAGTCTTACCACGACGTCCTATGGCTGGACGAAGCATTATTCAACATGGTGGTGTTGCTGTCAGGATTCCGCCGAGCCACAATCCGTAGGCAGCGGTCATCCACTGCAGTAGTAGCCCTTGGACTGCCTGAGCGCGGCATGTCATCGACAGTTCCTGTCTCTCTGTATCTCCTCCATGTCCGAATAACATCGCTTTGGTTCACTCTAAGACGCCTGGACACTTCCCTTGTTGAGAGCCCTTCCTGGCACAACGTAACAATGCGGACGCGAACAAACCATGGTATTCACCGTCTAGGCATGGTTGAACTACAGACGAGAAGAGCCGTGTACCTCCGTCTGGAGGAATGATTGGAACTGATGGGCTGTTGGACCCCTCCGTCTAATAGGCGCTGCTGATGCATAGTTGTTTACATCTTCGGGTTGGTTTAGTGACATCTCTGAACAGTCAAAGAGGCTGTGTCTGTGGTACAATATCAAAAGTCAGTGTCTATCTTCAGGAGTTCTGGGAAGTGGAGTGATGCATAAATTTTTTTGATGTGTGTATGGCATTTGTTATATCTTTGGTTCCGTTATTCTTAGATTTTTTTTACTACTAGCCGATGATCAGTTATAAACGCGCCATTTTATCTGACACATTTCCTCTTGAGTATAGATTAATTTTTTTATGATGTTCAACTTGTCTAAAGGGAGTGTGTTAACAATATCTCCATATTGATGTGACCTAGTTTATACATAATATACGAACTTTTGTATTTGATTATACCACCTTCTATATGACTGATTGTACTTTAAACACTTCCGCTTGTTTCATGCCTCTTTTGTTGTATATAAATTATTACTCAAAACTGTTGAAACACGTACACTTCCACGCCAGCGTCTTTCGTTACGCGTACGCATGCCCCATGTGTAAGTCATTTTCCTACATCTACATCTAATTCTACACAGATACTCTGCAAGCCACAGTACGATGCATGGCGGAGGGTACTCTGTACCACTACTTGTCATTTCCTTTCCTGTTCTACTCACAAATAGAGCGACGGAAAAAAGACTATCTAAATGCCTCCATGAGCCGTAATTTTTCGTATCTTATCTTCGTGGTCCTTACGCGCAATGTATATTTGTAGCAGTAGAATCGTTCGGCAGTTAGCTTCAATTGCCGGATTCTAAATTTTCTCAATAGTGTTTCTCGATAAGAACGTCGCCTTTCCTCCAGCCATTCCAATTTGAGTTTCAGAAGCATCTCTGTAACCCTTACGTATAGTTCGAACCTACCGGCAACAAATCAGGCACCCCTTTTCTGAACTGCTTTAATGTCTTCCTTCAATCCAACCTGGTACGGGTCACAAACACTCGAGCAGTACTCAAGAATATGTCGCACTAGCATCCTGTATGCGATCTCCTTTACAGGTAAACCACTCTTTCCTAAAATTCTCCCAATAAACCAAAGTCGACCACTCGACTTCTGTACTGCAGTTCTCACATGCTCGTTCCATTTCATATCGTCGCCCAACGTTAGGCTCAGATATTTAGACAACTTGACTGTGTCAAGCAGGACACTAGTAAAACTGTACCTAAATGTTACTGGTTCGTTATTCCTACTTTTTTACACATTTGGAGCTAACTGCCGTTCATGATACCAACTAGAAATTTTGTCTGAATCGTCTTGTATCTTTCTACAGTCACTCCACTTCGACAACTTATCGTTCACCGCAGCATCATCAGCAAACAACGGCAGATTGCTGCCCACCCTGTCCACCAAATCATTTATGTAAGTCTCAAAGATCTCAGTCATTCGCAGTGTCCAGTCTTCTACAGCAGTGCATCTTCGCGAAGGAACCTCGAGGAGTACAGTACCTTAGCGGCACCCACAAGCTTTGACTGGTGTCGGCCAGTCAGCGCAAATTTTAGTCTGGACCCCGCTTGCAGCCAGATAAAGTTGACTTGCTGAGATACTGATTCTGCTCTTGCAGGATGGAAGTAGTTCAGACGTTTGTCTTGTAATTTCAAGATGGGCGCCTTCAACTGACAACTGTTAGAAATCACAGCAAGCTACGTGCATTGGCAATGTATTTACTTTATTGCAATATACGCGTGCTTCTTAGGTTATGCGGAACTGTGTTCCTTTCTGCGTTGCATTTTGTGTTGGAATTTGCAATGGGGGACGTTCTGCCTTTGTTATCTCTTTCGATTACATCAGTACATATCATGATCAGCATCCGTTTCGAATTTAATGTACATGGATTCAAGTGACTTACACTTTCTCCCACTGGTAAGATTGTTTCGTAAGATTGTATTATTATTTTGAATTTTCTTGTAATACGTGGTCCAATGCAGATATTACGCCGTTTAATATAATACGTTGTATTTGTCTATGAAGGATAACTTTGTGTGTACTTCTTGTTGTAAAAATTAGATTACATTTTTCATGTGTTCGGCAATGGCCAATTAATTATCTGACACAGGTTCCTTTGTAACGAGTTTCACCACGTTTCCCGCATCTCTACATGAGAATACAACTGTTTACCAAAAACGTGTTCCATTCACTTTCTAAGCATTTAGTTCATGCGTAACGGTACATAAACACGCGGCGCTTGTAGTTATCTTCCGTAAGAAAATTACAGCACTTCAGGTAACGTTACACAATGCAGTTGCTTCGACAAACGCGACGGCAGAGACGGTGTCATCACATAGATATACAAGTTATTGAGCAGATTAGGTCACAGATGATAAACAATCACTACTGGCTATTGAAATTGCTACACCAAGAAGAAATGCAGATGACAAACGCGTATTCATTGGAAAAATATACTAGAACTGACATGTGATTACATTTTCACGCAGTTTTAGTCCATAGATCCTGAGAAATCAGTAGCCAGAAGAACCACCTCTGGCCGTAATAACGGCCTTGATACGCCTGGGCATTGAGTCAGAGCTTGGATGGCGTGTACAGGTACAGCTGCCCATGCACTTCAACACGATACCACAGTTCATCAAGAGTAATGACTGGCGTATTGTGACGAACCAGTTCCTCGGCCACCATTGAGCAGACGTTTTCAGTTGGTGAGAAATATGGAGAATGTGCTCGCCAGGGCAGCAGTCGAACATTTTCTATATCCAGAAAGGCCCGTACAAGTTCAAATGGCTCTGAGCACTATGAGACAATTTCTCAGGTCATCAGTCCCCTAGAACTAAGAACTACTTAAACCTAAGTAACCTAAGGACATCATAGACATCCATGCCCGAAGCAGAATTCGAACCTGCGACCGTAGCGGTCGCGCGGTTCCAAACTGTAGCGCCTAGAACCGTTCGGTTACTCCGGCCGGCAAAGGCCCGTACAGGAGCTGCAATATGCGGTCGTGCGTCATCCTGCTGAAATGTAGGGTTTCGCAGGGTTCGAATGAAGGGTAGAGCCACGGGTCGTAACACATCTGAAATGTAACGTCCACTGTTCAATGTGCCGTCAATGCGAACAAGAGGTGACCGAGACGAGTACCCAATGGCACCCCATACCATCACGCCGGGTGATACGCCAGTATGGCGATGACGAATACACGCTTCGAAGCCGAGTGGTTCTAGGCGCTACAGTCTGGAACTGCGCGACCGCTTCGGTCGCAGGTTCGAATGCTGCCTCGGGCATGGATGTGTGTGATGTCCTTAGGTTAGCTATGTTTAAGTAGTTCTAACTTCTAGGGGACTGATGACCTCAGATGTTGAGTCCCATAGTGCTCAGAGCCATTTTGAACCACGCTTCGAATGTGCGTTCACCGCGATGTCGCCAAGCACGGATGCGACCATCATGATGCTGTAAACAGAACCTGGATTCATCCGAAAAAATGACATTTTGCCATACGTGCTCCCAGGTTCGTCGTTGAGTACACCATCGCATGTGCTCCTGTTTGTGATGCAGCGTCAAGAGTAACCGCGGCCGTGGTCTCCGAGCTGATAGTCCATGCTGCTGCAAACGTCGTCGAACTGTTCGTGCAGATGGTTGTTGTCTTGCAAACGTTCGCATCTGTTGACTCAGGAATCGAGACGTGGCTGCACGATCCGTTACAGCCATGCGGATAAGATGCCTGTCATCTCGACTGCTAGTGATACGAGGCCGTTGGGATCCAGCACGGCGTTCCGTATTACCCTCCTGAACCCACCGATTCCATATTCTGCTAACAGTCATTGGATCTCGACGGACACGAGCAGCAATCCGACCTTTATCAAAGTCGGAAACGTGATGGTACGCATTTCTCCTCCTTAGACGAGGCATCACAACAACGTCTCACCAGGCAACGCCGGTGAACTGCTGTTTGTGTATGAGAAATCGGTTGGAAACTTTCCTCACGTCAGCGCGTTGTAGGTGTGCCACCGGCGCCAACCTTGTGTGAATGCTCTGAAAAGCTAATTATTTGCATATCACAGCATCTTCTTCCTGTCGCACGTCATCTTCGTGTTGTAGCAATTTTAATGGCCAGTAGTGTATATGAACTATACAAGTTCAGGCCGTAAGCCACAACCTATTGCACTCCGAACAACATAGTACGATGTTTGCGGTCAATGTTATGACTTGAATTCAATCTCTATTACTTCTTAGCAACTTCCTCATTTCGCTGCGATTTATGAAATCTTTGCCACTCACGAAGCATCCGCTTTGCAGTCAGACTGATGTATTAGTGGATCATGTTCAGAGTCTGCGTGTATACAGCGACAAAGAAAAATCGCGGCATCAAGAAGGCATTGTGCAACGTAAACGAACATTGGTAGCAGTGTCTGTACATCTGAAACATAATGTCTACCCAGATCTCGCGCCAGTCGAACAAGTGTGACGCTAGGAGCGCCACTATGTGGATGCAAATCAAGTTTGTTTTAAATACCCACCGTAACGGTCACCAGTGTCAATTACCTTAGAGAGTGGACGTGATGAGCTGATGTTAGTCAAAAATCCCTGTAATGCGACAGAGACGTCATTATCAACACCTCACTCAGTTTTAACTAGGTCGTGTAACAGGCCTACGAGGACTTGGATGTCCTGTCTGCGCTAATGCAGGAACACTTGGGAGGATTGTAGCTATTGTATATGATTCGTGTCAGTGGCCGTCCCGAGAATGTGCAGTCGCAAGACGTTTGGGCTCCTGACGGCCATGTGACACTACCGAGAGGAAAGACCCTCGTATGGTTCTAGCGCATCATTCTGCATCTGCAGCATCAATTTGAGCAGCAGTTGACATCACAGTGACACAACGAACTGTTACAGATCGGTTACTTCACGGATGAGTTCGAGCCAGTCACCGTGTAGCGTACATTCCATTAACCCCAAACCACAGATATTTGCTACTCCGATGGTGTCTTGCGAGAGCTCATTTGAGGGCAGAGTGGAGGTCTGTTATGTTTCCTGATGAAATCTGGTTCTGCCTCGGTGGCAGTGATGGTCGTGCGTTGGTTAGAAGGAGGTAAGCTGAGAGCTTTCATCCAGCCTATCTGCGGCCTAGAAACACTGGATCTACATATGGAGTCATGGTCTGATGTGTGATGTCGTATGACAGTAAGAGCATCTCGTGGTTATCCCACGCACACTGACTGCAAATTTGTACGTTAATCTAGTGACTCGACCTGTTGTGCTACCATTCAAAAATACTATTTGGTTCAAATGGCTCCAAGCACTATGGGACTTAACATATGAGGTCATCAGTCCCCTAGACTTAGAAATACTTAAACCTAATAAACCTAAGGACATCACACACAGCCATGCCCGAGGCAGGGTTCGAACCTGCGGCCGTAGCAGCACCGCGGTTCCGGACTGAAGCGCCTAGAACCGCTCGGCCACACCGGCCGGCAAAAACGCATTCCATGGTCGTTTTCCAACTGGATAACGCTCGCCCTCAAATCGCTGTTGTAACCCAATATGCTCTAGAAAGTGTCGACATGTTGCCTTGGCCTGCTCCATCACCAGATCTGTCACTAAGCGAGCACATATGGGACACTGTATTGACCGACCAATTGCAACAGGCATGTAACTTCATCCCACAAACGGATATCCGGCACCTCTACAACATAATGCATGAACGTTTGAGTGCTTGCATTCAACATTCTGATGGTTACACCGGCTATTAATGTACCAGCATTTCACATCTGCAATGGCTTACCTAGCACTTCCATTCTCCTGTGATCTTGCAATCTTAATGACTTATAGATGGTACCTAGACAAATGTATTTCAGAAATTTCGTTACTCTATGTTAATTAATTTTTGGCAGGATTTCACCGTTAATGGTGAAGAAGTATAGACAACTACGTCTCATGCATTTTATAAAGTATTAACAGCTGTTTTGGGGAGTTTTTCGCCATGTACAACAGTTCGTCCATTGTTCATTACACACTACCTTATCACACATATTCCTTTATTATTATATCATCAGACAGCTCCTATACCTGACAGTAAAATTCTTTAGATTTCAACTTCTATGCCTTCGACTATTATATAACACCGCTTACTTCCCATTCGGTGGGATGTAGTATCAGACAGTTCATGTTAAACGATAACAATTGTCTGGAACGGGAATCACACAGTAATGAGACAAGATGTTGAGGAAAGCATTCAACCTTTTGTTGGAAGCTCGAAATCAATCTACGCAGCCGGTGTGTGGGTAGGTCGATACTTCTTCACGCTAAAATGACATAGGTTCTTTCTGATACCTGATGTACCGATAATCCTTTTCCCGATGTATCATCTTCGAATGGGATAGTTAAGGCGGTGAGGTGGCGTAGGGGGAGGACTGTGCACGCTCCGCCACTTATCGCACGTGGCTTTGGAAGGTCTCTATATAGACGTAGAAGCACGCACACAGACTAAATAAGGACCAGCCTAGCAGATATTTTGGCGCGTAACGCTAAACAGGTGGCCGGTCCACCAGGGCGCATCGTCGCTAATTAACTGTGTTTGCTCCGAATTACGCCTCCATTCAGCAGTAATTGCGATCTCATCAAACCATAAAGCCAAATTCCTGCTACAACGGAAAACAGGGTAGAGCAGCTATATTATGTACGGGCAGAAGGCTCCCTGTTGAGAACACGGCTCACAAAAATGTCACCGACTGAACACATGGAGGGTACTCTCTCCAAAAGTCGCTTCACGATCAGTAGCAATGGGACGCAGACTCTTAGTAAAGTGTCCTTAGATGCTGCTATGGTCCCTCATGTCATAGCATGAGGTCTGATATTATATTAACAGAAGTGACTTTTTTGCTACTTCCAGATTCACGTTCAAAAGAACTAGAACAACACGGGTTTCAACATTTGGCATGTTAAATCTATCTCGACACAGTCAGTACCTATGCTCTTATCGTATGGCTTGAAATCTTCGCTTTCAATGCTGGTAATAATTAAAATCATTCGCCATGTGTCAGCTGATTCCTCAGTAGAAAGTGAGTACATGTGTCCCAGTGTTCTCTACTAAGGTACACATGTGTCAGTTGCTATTGTGGACATTATATTTAGCCAAGCACATGCAGTGCGCATTTTGGAAAGGCGATCTTTTTTATCCAATGACGATTGACTTTCGATCGCATTGCCGCACGTGCCAATTCCTCTCCATGTTTCATCCATATACTGAGAACACGCTTCAGAGAGGTTGGTCGCTAGACAAGACGAGTTACACAAGCTCGCCGACTCATTACAGCACACGTGAAGACCGATATCTGGCCATCTCTGCATTGCTCCGTGGTACGGATACCGCGAGAACACTGCAAGATGATCTCATAAGGACCACTGGAGCCGCTGTGTCTGATCAGACTGTAATGAACAGGTTACAAGATAGGACCTTACGACCCAGTCGTACTTTTCGAGTACCCCGTTTGACACGACAGCATCCTGCAGATCGCCGATCAACTCACAACTTCGTCAAAGGTGAGACGCGTTATTAACAAACGAGTCCAGACATCCTCTGACGCAAGGTGATGCCATGTTTGTCCACAGAGGCCCGCGATGATCGGTACCTGCAAAATAGTCTCCAGAAAACCGACTGGTTTCCACGGATCTTTGATGTCGTGGGATGCTTCGGTGTTCACAGCCACACGGATTTTGCTGTTGCCCATGGTCGCCCAATGCCAAGCAGAGCAATGAATACATGTTGTTGGAGCATGTGGTAGCTGCTGCATACAGTGCTGTCCCTGAATTCCTTCTAATACCAGAGCCTATGTGGCGGACGTCGCCAGGTCTGTCTTGCGAAGCCTGGACGATGAAGTAATGAAATGGCCACCGGTGAGACCCTACGTAAACCCCACACTGCATATGTGGGACATGTTTGGCAGTTGTGTTCTTGGTTGTCCTGCTTCACCACAGGCTCTGTAAGAGCTTTCTCACTGAAGAATGGGAACAGATACAACAGGGTGACTTCCGTACACGGAGCTTGGCACGTAGGTCTCAGGCAGTAATAAAAGGTCACGGAGGACATACACCTTACTGAACCTCTCAATGAAAAGCACCTAGGACGACGGATGAATGATTGTTTCTAGTTTATTTTCGACACCTGTCAGACATTTCAGTTGTTGTTATGTAAATGACCGAGGATGTAATGATGTATTATTGTATACCTAGTTTGTGAAAGGTAAAGGTATAATTTAGTAAATATACCCAGTCACGAGTTGAACGGGAATATTGAGTAACCCCACATATTCATTTTATCTGAAATTGAGCTACCCATGATTTCATATATTGAACATATAAGCCGATCACAACATCTTTACCCCATATGTTTCGGCATTTTCTGTGTTGTTATGTAGCCATTGTAACACCTAAATTGAAGAGAAAGCCCACATCTACAAAAGATGTGGCCTTTCTCGAAATTTTGATTTGTCTCCACTGTTTCAAACAGAGGGAATAACCTACAAGGGTTCTACTCTTTGGTTTAAACGACTTCTGTCGTTTTTGTTGGTAAAATGTCAGACGTTGGTGAGCTAGTGACAAATGTCAGGAAATAATTAAGAAAAGGAAGAATGCAGTGGAGTTCCCGAAATATGTAGCCATTAACCGAGCGAAAATAAAAAATGAAGCACATATAATTCGGAAAAGAGATAGAGTGCAATCAAAACAACATGATTATGACTGAAATTTAGTATTGCTTCAAAATTAATGTTTAATTATCACTGCTACAAGGACAGCAGTAGCTGAGGTAGTAGTGCACAAGAAGGGTGCTGAAAAATTGTTCAAGAAATTACATGCAGTTAAAGCGAATACTGAAACTGATTCTACCATTGCAGACCCCTCGTTTGATTTTACGCAGAATGTGCAGTTGCATTAGATACCAATAAAAGACACGTTTTAGTTGCGTCAGCGTTCAGTAAATGACATCAACGTGCATTACTTACTGACAACGGAACCTCCCCATCGCACCCTCCTCAGATTTAGTTATACGTTGGCACAGTGGATAGGCCTTGAAAAACAGGTCACAGATCAATCGAGAAAACAGGAAGAAGTTGTGTGGAACTATGAAAAAAATAAGCAAAATATACAAACTGAGTAGTCCATGGGCAAGATAAGCAACATCAAGGAGAGAATGAACTAATCAACGCCGAGGTCCCTTGGTCAGCGTGAGCAGCTCTGGAGCGAGAGGTTCTGGGTTCAAGTCTTCCCTCTAGTGAAAAGTTTAATTTTTTTTTATTTCAGACAATTTTCAAAGTTCAGACACTCACACATAATCAACTTCGCTCTCCAAAATTCCAGGATATGTTAAGATTTGCTTGGACATAAGCAGGATTTGACGGTCTACACACGGAAACATTTGAAAACGTTAAAAACATATGTTTTGACAGAGCACAGGGAAAACTGAGCGACTGTGAAACTGTTGCATTCATTTGTTGCAGTTTATGTCACAAACTCTGTTTTCATCACTTTTTTTGGAGTGGTTATCACATCCACAAGAAAACCTAAAGCGGGCAAGGTAGAAGAATCTTTTTACCCATTCGCCAAGTGCACAAGTTAGGTGGGTCGACAATATATTCCTGTCATGTGACGCACATGCCGTCACCAGTGTCGTATAGAATACATCAGACGTGGTTTCATGTCGAGGAATCGGTTCACCTATGACCTTGCGATCAAATGTTTCCGGTTCTCATTGGAGAGGCACGTCATTTCGTCTACTAATCGCACGGTTTTGCGGTGCGGTCGCCAAACACAGACACTAAACTTATTACAGTGAACAGAGACGTCAATGAACGAACGGACAGATCATAACTTAGCGAAAATAAAATTTTCACTTGATGGAAGACTTGAACCAAGAACCTCTCGTTCCGCAGCTGCTGACGCTAACCACAGGACCACGGCGCTCCTGAGCTTATGCTGTCCTTGCAAATGGACTACTCAGTTTGTATATTTTGCTTATTTTTTTCATAGTTTCACACAACTTCTTCCTGTTTTCTCGATTGATCTGTGTTCAGTTTTTCAAGGCCTATCCACTGTACCAACTTATAACAAAATCTGAGGAGGGCGCGATGGGGAGGTTCTCTTGTGAGTAGAAACGACAGGTTTTATCACTATCACGAAGGAACAGCACGAAGGAGCCCAATGAAGTCTGTTCATTTTCTTTTAGTTATATAAATGAAAATGTTCGACAATACCCTAAACATCTTAGCTTGTTGTTCGACTCTTCGGGAGGCCAGTATAAAAACCATTCGGCTGTGAGATTCTGTTTAATGCTTGATTCACAGGGAAGATTTCAGTTCGTCACCCATTATTTTCCAGTAAGTGGGTAGTCTTACCTTCCGTATGATAGAGATTTCAACATCTTAAAAAAGAACATTAGGAAGATGGATAGGATATATTTTCTGAAAGAATGTTAATAATAAGAATCCACGCAAATATGAAATTTGAAGTAAAAATACCAAAAGCACAAGATGTCCTATTTTAAGGAATGACGGCCAAAGTTCTACCGGAAGAACGCTATTTCCGTTGAAACTCAGGGAAGGGCTATACAAAGAAATAGCAAACAGGACTGTCATTCATGCAGTTCTGCTATTCAAGTGAAAGCCTTGATATTGTTAAGGTTGGGCCGTTCACTGATGGAGCATAAGAGCACACATTCCAGGTGGCTCTTCCATTTGTAATTCCAGAGCACCCTGTAAATAAGGCTTATAAAGATCATTTACCATTCCTACATAAGGAAGAAATCATACAGGACTTTTATTCTGACATATGCAAGCGGCAAACGTGTGTCAAAGAATGAACCATGCGTGGAGTATAATGCCAAAGAGAATGGAAAATAGACATACTCTGTTTGATTTTTGTCCATATTAGCAATAAAGTGTGAGAAAAGTAGTGAATTATGCTTATTTATTACAAAATATTGAGAAAGCTCTCATGTATGCTGCATAAATTTTCACTTAACGTCAAGAAACCGTATCAGGATTGTTTACACTGCATGGGAATTCTGCCTTAATTTTAACGAAAAATTAGAAGAAAAACGAAATTTTAGAATAATTTTAAAGTCTGGAAAGTTTTTTGTATTTCCTAAAAAGTTTAGTTTTGTGGATATGTGGCGTTTCTCAATATTCCCATTCAGCTATTGCTCGATGGAGAATGCCAGATGCCCAAATCATGTTCCCATAATTCTCTTGAGCTTCGTACTTTTCCATCGAGAAAGGGTGTTTTCTAAACGCGATTCTATAAACATTATTTAAGTGAAAATACATAACATTGCTTTCTTTAGGGGACTAGCTTGTGAAAATTACCTGAAATTAGTATCCAAATGAAGTAGATAGTTTTCGTTTAGATGTATCGCAACATTCCAACAAACGCGGTCTGAGGCGTCTTGCCACGGTTCGCGCGGCTCCCCCCGTCAGAGGTTCGAGTCCTCGCTCGGGCAAGGGTGTGTGTGTTGTCCTTAGGACAAGTTAGTTTAAGTTAGATTAAGTAGTGCGTACACTTAGGGACCGATGACCTAAGCAGTTTGGTCCCATAGTCCTTACCACAAATTTTCCATTCCAACAAACCGTCACTTAACACAGAAAGGGGTATGTTGCAAACACAGTGCTTTTGGTGTTATTTCCTCTTTTTGTTTCATCAAACTTCTGAGTGATTTCATACGGCTCGTTACGACTTCCTCTCCCGTGCCAACCTCGTCATCTCTTACACCTATCGCTCTCAGTTATCTGTTGTATATATTACAGACTCTGGCTTCCACTACACTTTTTGCCCTGTACGACTTCGTTTACAACCAAGGAAGTTATTCCATAATGCATTAACACACGCCCGAAAGCCCATCCGTTCACGAAAACTGACAACGGCCGGGGAGGCGGTGTGCTGACCACATGACCTTCTGTATCCACATCCGGTGACGCCTTTCGGCTGAAGATCACCCAGCAGTCGGTCTACTCCATAGGGCCTTCCGAGACTTGTTCGGACGGAGTTAAATACAAATTCCCTTCTTCTAGCGAGTGTTTTCTGTGCATTTCTTTCCTTGACGATTCTATGGAGAAACTCCTCATCATTTCTCGTCGTGTCAGTCTACTTCAATTCCTGCATCCTCCAGCAACATCACATCTCAAACTCTTCAGTTAACTTCGTCCCTCGTTTTCTCACAGCCCTTAATTCACATCCGTACAGTGCTGTGTTCGATATGTTCAGTCTTAGAAGTTAAGACGTGTGCCTTGTAGTGGTAAACTTCTTGTAGCGGGGAATGCTGTCTTTGCCTGCACGAGTCTGCTTCTTGTATCTGTTTTAATTCTCCCGTCATGACTTACTTTACCTCCAAGGTAGCAGAGTTCCTTCACTTCTTCTACTATGGCTCCTCAGTTTTGATGTCAAGTTTATCGCTAATTTCGTTTCCGCTACTCCTCGTTACTTTTGTCTTTCTTTGATTTACTCTCAATCCATATTTTGTGGGCACTAGTGTGTCCATTCCATTTAACACGTTTTGTAATCCTTAATTTCATCGACGATAACAATGTAATCTACAGATCTACCCTGAACTTAATCCCACTCTTGTATCTTTCTTTTATTTCATTCATTGCTTCTTCCATGTCATGACTGAACGAAAGCGGAGAAAGGCCGCATCCATCCATTTTCTTTCTTGGTCGTTAACATTTACCCTTTTAGTAACTAAGAAGATCATGGAAATGATTGAAACCAATAACTAGGTTTTATAATGACATAGCAACGTTTCTTTTTGGCAAGGAGACAAAAAGTCTGAGATAGGATATAACACTCTTTCAATTTCATTTTGTCATTTTTCTAATGCCTTACAAGCTTGATTTTTCAAATTTATTACTGCAGTTCGATTCAGCAAACAATATACTGCTATGTGCACTTTGCAAAATTGTACCTAGATTACTACGAATCCTTCGAAAGTACTTCACTATTGCCTTCTCAAGCAGATGAACGAAGTGATTTCGGTAATTCATTAAAGAATCTACGTACAATGTCGCTGCCATCTGTTTGAACGTCACACTGAATTGTTCCACGTTTACTGCCGTACTTCTACACACCTCTTCACTAAAAATCAGTGACTTAAAGTAATCAATAGAAAACATTAATTTTCGTTTCATACACGTGTGTTGGTGAAACCAGTTAATAATGCAAGCTACAGAATAATGTTGCTACATCACTGTTAAAAAATGATATTTTTTGGGGACGCTATGGCCAGTTGGAATAGTAGATACATACTGCTACTTAGAGACGTGTTTCTAAAGTATTTCATTCGGTGCTTATTTTATCTAAGTGCTTATCTCACAGACTGACTGCCACTTACACGTCTATGGCAGTTTAAGGTGGTAACCGAAGAAACTTGTACCGCATGTTTCTAGTCGCTGGGGAATTGATACCTCCTGTGGGCGGTAAAGTCGCCCTAGGCAGTTTGGGCAAGTGTTCGGACGTAGTTGCGTTGACATACCATCTCAGAAAAATTTAGCTCCAGGATCGGCGCAATAACCTACATACAGCAGACACTGATGCAAAAGTCAGCAGGTCTTATCAGTCAGCCAAGACCACAGAAAATTCTAACACCCGCTGACTAACACACTTGCAGTATGTAACAACTACACTAAGGCCTGTATTACATTCTAAATAGAATTTGTCAAACATCTTTTATAAGATACGTTTTACTCTTGTACGATATTTTTCTGTGCGCTGGGAGACGTCCAACATATCGTTTATAAAAGTTAGAAAATGGTTCAAATGGCTCTAAGCACTATGGGACTTAACATCAGAGGTCATCAGGTCCCTAGAGCTTAGAACTACTTGAAACTAACTAACCTAAAGACATCACACACATCCATGTCCGAGGCAGGATTCGAACCTGCGACCATAGCAGCAGTGCGGTTCCGGACTGAAGCGCCTAGAACCGCTTGCCCACACCGGCCGGCTTATAAAAGTTAGACCATAGTCCTAGCTTTTACGGAAGATCGGTCACAGCCGTTTAAAAGTAGTATAGGAGCCCAACTGTGTTCCAAGTAATATCTCGCAGTGAGCATTCATCAAGAAGCATATAAATTAGTTTCTCTTGCGTCAGTGAAATGCGACGAAATAAGAAACAGAGCATACAGCCGAGTTGACATCAAGGCATACAAAGGGCTGAAAAAATACGAGCGTAATAATTCTAATAATCCCCTCTGCTGACAGGATTAATTCTTGAAGAGTAGCATTAACGACATGGCATTTGGTGGTGCATCGAACTTCTTGGTCATTCATGTAATTTGGGCAATGTATTTCCCAGATCAAAATACAAGTGACGGGCCGTTTAATTTACTTGCAAAAAGCAAATAAATAAATTGAGAGGAACCAAAAGTAACTGTGAACTGCTTTGGTCTAAGGACTTGGGAACGAAGTAGATAGGATATAAAATGAAAACGAACAATAGGAAGGAAAGCATTTCTCAGAAAGAGAGGTTTTTTAACATGTAATAAAATTTAAATTATTAGGAACAGTTTACAGAAGGTATTTGTCTGGAATTTAGACTCGTAAGGATATGAGACGTGTACGATAAGCAGCTGAAACAAGAAGAGAAGAGAAGAGAAGAGAAGAGAAGAGAAGAGAAGAGAAGAGAAGAGAAGAGAAGAGAAGAGAAGAGAAGAGAAGAGAAGAGAAGAGAAGAGAAGAGAAGAGAAGCTTCTCAAATGTGATGCTACAGAAGGATGCTGAAGTTCTGATGGGTAGATTTCGAAACTAATCCGCTGACAATGCCCATCTTCGTACGTTAATGAATATCTTACTGCGCGGTAAATACTATTAATAACAGCCTAGGCGTAAGAAATAAGCCAGACGACCGACTATTGATACTGGCGTAACGATGATAATGTGTAATAAGTAGAAAATGGCTAAACAGGTCGTCCAGGCCACTTGATTTCTTGGGATTCGTAATTATAGAATAAGGTAAATATTACAGAATATTTATTGTATTCCTATAGTTCTTGCAAGTAAAGCGGTAACTCTCAAAATACTATTTGTGATTTTATTTGACTAGTTACTTGGAATTTCTGGCTCACGTCGTTTCTTAGAAACGCAGCAGTAAATGGAGGTGTTGCCCCAAACATTACATTGATTGGATATCCAAAGACATGTACTTTTTTCTTGATTGTTTGCCGTATAGTTTCAAATCTGAAGTATGTTGACTCAGTTTCAGCTGCATAAACAATGCTACGAAGACAAATGAAACTCACGTTAGTAAAACTAGTAAGATTAGCAGAGTTTTGGAAAGTAAGTATTACAAGACATGTTGCGAGACGGTGTCGACGGAGACTGAACGAACTGAGCGAAAAGAGGAAAAGTGACGTGAAATCCCCACTGAGACAGCATCAAAATTAGTCTGACGTATGCCAATAGTGCTCCACCTAAGGAGAAGCCAGCGTCAACTCGCTCCCTTGTCGATCTATCCCCGCATGCACTGATGCCCATATTTCCATACTCGGTGGCTCAAATGGCTCTGAGTACTATGGGACTCAACTGCTGTGGTCATAAGTCCCCTAGAACTTAGAACTACTTAAACCTAATTAACCTAAGGACAGCACACAACACCCAGCCATCACGAGGCAGAGAAAATCCCTGACCCCGCCGGGAATCGAACCCGGGAACCCGGGCGTGGGAAGCGAGAATGCTACCGCACGACCACGAGATGCGGGCATATTCGGTGGCGTCACTGCATAGGGTCCCCAGTCTTCGTATGTATAATTTGGCCCTCCAGGTGTCCTGTAAGATACGATAAACTTTTTCAAAATCTCTTTGAAATATTCTTGCTGGACATACGTTTCAACATAATTACGTTCCGTCTTGTGTACCGTATCGCATGACAATAGACGAGCGCAGTATAAAATTTCTGCCCAAATATTTCTCCATATTTTCTATCATTTGGCGCTAGTCAACAAGACACTCAACGCTTTAGTTTTTTATAGAAATTAGACAACAGATGCAGATTTAAAGAATAATTTATTAATGGAGCTCTCATGCGATAGATTTTGAGTGACTATTTTTCCCTGTAGCGGTTTTATCATTATTCGCAAAAATAATGGGACGTAATTATTGAAGCTGACGCGCAAAATATATGAGGCAGGCGAAGTACCCTCAGACTAAAAGAAGATATAATGATCCAGATTCAGAAAAAAGGAAATCACTACAAATGTGTATCTACTGAACCACCAGTTAAACACGTGATCGTAGCAAAATAATGACACGAATTATTTACAGAAAAACTGATAGAAGATAATCTCGTGGAAGATCAGTTTTGGTACAGTAGATATATAGGCATACACAATACAATACTGATTCTATGATTCCTAGAATACACGAACTTCTAGAGTACTACAGTTATTTGTATGGGCGTTTGCTCTTGCTATACATACGTGTATGTTTGTTATTTTGACATGGTTCTTATACTTTCAGAATAACACGTTTGACTATCTGGATGATTGTAAAACAGGCCCCGGCTCAAAAGTGCTCATTAAGTAAATAAAAATGAAATTTGTAACTTTGGCTGTTTCTTCGTTGTACTCTAGAATACAGATTGAAGAAAGGGCAGCCTACGTGTATAACATTAAGATTTTGACAGTACCGTATTTACTGTAATTTACGCTTCATAATTTTGAATCTAGTAGGGATAAAGTACAGGTAACAGAAGGTTATTTATAACTTGTTTGAACCGAAGCACATGAAAAAGAAGTAGTGGTCATACAGTGAATTAGATATTGTTGTAGCTTACCTCCAACGTTATTCAATCAGTATACTGAATAAGTAAGTAAAAGCAGCCAAGTAGAAATGTTGAAAGAGAGTTAAAGTTCACAGAGAAGACAAAAAGCTTTTGAGTATAGCCGATGACATTTTTTCTAACACACAGTGTGTTAGAAAGAAATTATATGATGAATATCAACAAAAGTGAAACAAGGACATTGGAGTGTAGACTAATTAAATCAGGCGATGCTGCGTGAATTAGACTGGAAATGAGACAGTATAAACAGCAGAGGAGTTTTGCTATTTTGGCAGAAAAATAACTGTCGATGATCGAAGTAGATAGGAAATAAAACGAAAACGAACAATAGGAAGGAAAGCATTTCTCAGAAAGAGAGGTTTTTTAACATGTAATAAAATTTAAAGTATTAGGAACAGTTTACAGAAGGTATTTGTCTGGAATTTAGACTCGTATGGATATGAGACGTGTACGATAAGCAGCTGAAACAAGAAGAGAAGAGAAGAGAAGAGAAGAGAAGAGAAGAGAAGAGAAGAGAAGAGAAGAGAAGAGAAGAGAAGAGAAGAGAAGAGAAGAGAAGAGAAGAGAAGAGAAGAGAAGAGAAGCTTCTCAAATGTGATGCTACAGAAGGGTGCCGAAGTTTTGATGGGTAGATTGCGAAACTAATCCGCTGACAATTAGAAGAGGAGAGAAGAGAAGAGAAGCTTCTCAAATGTGATGCTACAGAAGGGTGCCGAAGTTTTGATGGGTAGATTGCGAAACTAATCCGCTGACAATTCCGCTGTACATAGAGCAATAGCGTTATTTTGGGAAGGCACAGGCTTGAATACGGATGCTGTTTTGGGACAGTTTCATTTCCGTGTACTTTTTCTGAAAATATATTGTTATCACAGATGTATATCACATTTGGGATACAACTCCTCACTTCAGTAGTGTTCAGTTTCATTACTGTGAAACCCCAGTGGGTATACGCAGCTGAGTTATTAGTAAAGTATACTTTTTTGTGGACAATTGCACCTTTCCTTCTCGACGAGTGAGGGTCATCTGAATTTGTCCAGTATGGCTACGATGACGATTCTTGTAACCTTTAGTGTTATGCTTCTATCTACGACAACGATGCAAGAGAGAAGTCCTTTACTGGCAAGTAGCCTTCTCTTCTACAATAGCACAAAGCCGCTGATCTGAATGTTCCCAACTGGAAGTTGAAAACCCCCAGTAGACGTTTGGATTTTAACCCACCACTTTGACATGGAGTCTGCTATTAAACAAGCTGTACGTCATCGTCACTGCTCCACTATATTCAAATTATGGTCATGTAAATATCGTTTGGTTGCAGATGACAAGCTACCTGTAGTAATTAACACACAAGTGATCCAGAAAATTCATTCACACCAAATGTAAAGGTATCTACAAAGAGAAACGATCTGTTGTTTGAACTAAAGATCACGTAATTTTATAATCATTTAACAAAAATGCTCACATTGCAGAACTAATAAAAACGAAAACCCACTGATGATGGCACAGTGGTGCCGAAGGATGTTTGGGTACTAAGAAAAAACGGTGTTTTGCATAACTGGTGGACCTCACACCCAACGATGTAAATATTTTTAGTACCCGGGCTCGACCGAACTACATTCGAGTCAAGCGCCGACGCACAAATGTGTGTTTTCTCGGCCAAGGATACCGGTTTCAATCAAACACCATAAATTGTTTTATGAAAAAATGTAGACAGTGGTATAAAATGAGACAGTCATAGGTAAATCTATATTAATATCTCGAAAAATGATTTCCTTGCTTTGGAAGAGAGACATATTTCTTACTTGTTAAAATGATGTATCTAATTGTTCTTACTCATCAAAACAATTACTTAAATACTCTATCAAATATTGAAGGGTTATGATTTCGGGCTTTGCATGGAATATAAACGACGACTAGATAACCTTCACAGACTTAAATATAGCTGCGAAGGTCATTACTGCATTGTGTTTTGACATCTTGATCTCGTCACAAGTGGATGAGCGAAGCCTGGTTCAGACTTCTGAGAAGTTTCCTAAGATTTTAAAATAGCTTTGAAACGAAAATGTATAGGTTTATCACTTGATCTAGTTCTTTGTGTATTTTTGTGTCATTAATCATTATTTTTGTTGGTGGTGCCTATTCTACACAGAGGTGACAAGAGCCGTGGGATAGCGATATGCACATATACAGACGGTGGTAGTATCACATGCACAAGGTACAAAAGGTCCGGCCAATTGTGGGGCTGTCATTTGAAATAATGTGATTCATGTGAAAAGTTTTCCGACGTGGGTGTGAACGCACGACGGGAGCTGACAGACTTTCTACGTGGAATGGTAGTTGGAGCTAGACGCACAGGGCATTCCATTTCGGAAATTGGAAGGGAATTCAGTATTCCGAGTTTTCCGAGTTTCACAGTGTCAAGCATGTGCCGAGAATACCAAATTTCAGACATTGCTTCTGACCACGGACAACGCACTTAACTAACGAGAGCAGCAGCGTTTGCGTACGGTTGTCAGCGCTAACGGCCAGGCAACATTGCGTGAACTAATGGCAGAAATCAATGTGCGACGTGCGAATAACGTATCCATTAGGACAGCGCGGCGAAGTTTGGCGTTAATGGGCTTTAGCAGCAGCCGATCGACGCGAATGCCGTTGTTAACATCACGACGTACCCTCCAGCGCCTCTCCTGGGCTCTGGACCATATGGGGTGGAACCTGAAAAAGCGTGACCTGGTCCTATGGGTATCGATTTCAGCTGGTGAGAGGTGATGGTAGGGTTCGAGTGTGGCCGACGGCACAGGAAGCCATGGACCCACGTTCTCAAGAAGGCACTGCTGATGGCTCCATAATGGTGTGGGCTGTGTTCACATGGATCATTTTCAGCCATTCATGGACCTTATGTTCGCAAACGGCTGGAGGGGCCGCACAATCCGTGACATAGCGCCTCAAACCGCGCAGCCACTCCGCGCGGCAGGGGCCGCACAATCCGTGACATAGCGCCTCAAACCGCACGGCCACCCCGCGCGGCTGCAGCGGCTATGTATAAACTGTAATAGTTAGTACCAAAACATCTTTTTGCATGCTGCACATGAATTTTTATTTATACATCCAGAAGCATTTCATCTGTAGACCTGACAAGGCGTCCTCAGTGGATGTCCTCGATAATTACAGGATTTTTTCATTTTCGCATACTGGTATTAGCATTGAGATTTAAGAAAGTGCACTTTATTTTATGACGAAATGGAAAGTCTCACAGTTATCGTGCGATTCATTGCTTGAAGATCGTGCAATTTTACAGACTGGGAAAATCTGCATTATATTCTAGTAAAGAATCTTGTGTTTCTGTTTTAACAGTTAGCAGTCCAACGTGTAGGGCATCGTCAAATTTACGGCACGGTAACCCGCTTATCACAACTTTTATTACAAGTTCCTCGTTTTCATGCTAATGTAATCACAATGAGACTGCTATTGACCATGCACTTTTAGATAAAAATTCTTCAGGTCGTTATGTTCTTATGGCAGACTTCAGCTGAAGCCTGACTGCATGCAGTACTTCACGCTAGCCTATCCAATGCAAGTTTTCATCTCTGCGGTGTTGTCGCAACCTATATCTGCTTACTGCATTTTAGACTTTGCCTCCTACTACTGCTTTTATCCCTCCCCATCCTCTCGGTTACTGCAATTATCAATTATATTCCTTCATGTTACAGGATGTGTAGTTTCACTTTATCCAAATATTATTTTGTAACACCACTTTTCAAAACTCATTGAATCTTTTCGTGTCTATATTGCTTGTCGTCTATGTTTCATTTCCATATTACACTACACTCCAGACACATATTATCAGAAAAGATTAGCTATTATCCCAGTTGTACGTACATTGATGAATCGCAACGTGACTAACAGCCTGTTGGTCCACATTTCGAACTCAATAAAGCAACGTCTATGCTTTACATGGATTCATCAAGTCCGTGGTAGCTTTCTAGAGGTATTGTGAGAATGCTGTGTCCTTTTATTTGTGACATTTGTTGTAAGTTCATTGATTAACTTTATAACAGATTACGTATTACGTTACTGTCGCTACCGTTGGTTTCGTGAAGTCCAGCATTTTAGATTTATCTTTGCTGTGGCTTTGTTTTTGCTTCGTACACGCACTCTGTATGGCACAGTAGTGGCAGTAAGTAGTTGGCTGGAGTCTCTCGTTGATCGTCCGCGCTCGCTAATGCATTTTCGGGATAATTAGCCGCTCCGCGTTCTGACGGTCTAAAGTTTCAGGATGAAGCAATTAACGTTGTACAGTGTCATACAGCACGTTGATGAGTGTAACTAATTTGTTTGAAATAAGTCATGATTTCAATTGAACTCCTCATTGCCAACATCCTAAATTTACCAGAAAAGGGAAATAAATTATTAGCTCTTTGGAGTACAGAGATGTAAGGAGGCATTGTTTAATATAAGGCACCACCAAGATACCGCCTTATGTATAACGACAGTTATTACAGGACTTTGCAAAAATAAAAAAAAATAAAAAGTCGTAAGTAAAACTGAAACTTTCAGTGGTGCCAAGAATTTTCAAGTAGCGTTGAAGCGTTGAACAGGAATAAGGTTATGTAATTAGTGGAGATGGCAGTGTTAATCGGGATAGTGTTGTTACAGAAATTGTTAACGAACTGGGACTACTTAACACAATTCAAAGTGTAGGGTCAACTGAAAATTTAACTGCAAGAGTGAATGTAGATACTCAGCGGAGACATGCAGTGCTAGACAATAGCTGTGTTGATAATGTAGGAAGGGAGGATATGTTATGCAGTTTTTACAAAACATGAAAGCAGATTTGTTCCAAACAGTTAGATGATAATAGTAAAAAACTGAGCTCATATTCCAATAAAAAACTCGACGATAAAAATCAAAATTTTAA
Source organism: Schistocerca cancellata (assembly GCF_023864275.1). Lineage (NCBI taxonomy): Eukaryota > Metazoa > Arthropoda > Insecta > Orthoptera > Acrididae > Schistocerca > Schistocerca cancellata. Next base: position 156,805,381 of record NC_064633.1, read on the forward strand.
GAAAAAATACTATGAGCATAGCAAAAAACTGAGTGCATATTGGAACAAAAATAGAGATACGCATAGTCAATAACTGAAAACATACTGGAACAAAATAATGAAGAAAAAGATAGTTGATACACTCCTGGAAATGGAAAAAAGAACACATTGACACCGGTGTGTCAGACCCACCATACTTGCTCCGGACACTGCGAGAGGGCTGTACAAGCAATGATCACACGCACGGCACAGCGGACACACCAGGAACCGCGGTGTTGCCCGTCGAACGGCGCTAGCTGCGCAGCATTTGTGCACCGCCCCGTCAGTGTCAGCCAGTTTGCCGTGGCATACGGAGCTCCATCGCAGTCTTTAACACTGGTAGCATGCCGCGACAGCGTGGACGTGAACCGTATGTGCAGTTGACGGACTTTGAGCGAGGGCGTATAGTGGGCATGCGGGAGGCCGGGTGGACGTACCGCCGAATTGCTCAACACGTGGGGCGTGAGGTCTCCACAGTACATCGATGTTGTCGCCAGTGGTCGGCGGAAGGTGCACGTGCCCGTCGACCTGGGACCGGACCGCAGCGACGCACGGATGCACGCCAAGACTGTAGGATCCTACGCAGTGCCGTAGGGGACCGCACCGCCACTTCCCAGCAAATTAGGGACACTGTTGCCCCTGGGGTATCGGCGAGGACCATTCGCAACCGTCTCCATGAAGCTGGGCTACGGTCCCGCACACCGTTAGGCCGTCTTCCGCTCACGCCCCAACATCGTGCAGCCCGCCTCCAGTGGTGTCGCGACAGGCGTGAATGGAGGGACGAATGGAGACGTGTCGTCTTCAGCGATGAGAGTCGCTTCTGCCTTGGTGCCAATGATGGTCGTATGCGTGTTTGGCGCCGTGCAGGTGAGCGCCACAATCAGGACTGCATACCACCGAGGCACACAGGGCCAACACCCGGCATCATGGTGTGGGGAGCGATCTCCTACACTGGCCGTAGACCACTGATGATCGTCGAGGGGACACTGAATAGTGCACGGTACATCCAAACCGTCATCGAACCCATCGTTTTACCATTCCTAGACCGGCAAGGGAACTTGCTGTTCCAACAGGACAATGCACGTCCGCATGTATCCCGTGCCACCCAACGTGCTCTAGAAGGTGTAAGTCAACTACCCTGGCCAGCAAGATCTCCGGATCTGTCCCCCATTGAGCATGTTTGGGACTGGATGAAGCGTCGTCTCACGCGGTCTGCACGTCCAGCACGAACGCTGGTCCAACTGAGGCGCCAGGTGGAAATGGCATGGCAAGCCGTTCCACAGGACTACATCCAGCATCTCTACGATCGTCTCCATGGGAGAATAGCAGCCTGCATTGCTGCGAAAGGTGGATATACACTGTACTAGTGCCGACATTGTGCATGCTCTGTTGCCTGTGTCTATGTGCCTGTGGTTCTGTCAGTGTGATCATGTGATGTATCTGACCCCAGGAATGTGTCAATAAAGTTTCCCCTTCCTGGGACAATGAATTCACGGTGTTCTTATTTCAATTTCCAGGAGTGTATTTATAATGAGATACAAGATTAGTTAGTTAAATTTAGAAAGGAACGTAGTGAGTCACTCGAAGTGCAACTGTCTAAGTTCGTATTCGAGGTCAATAAATACTGCCAGCAGACAGAACCAGATGTAACGAAAATACAGGTCCAAGTAAACTCACGACAGACTTTGTCAAACAAGATTTACTGGACAGTGCAGTAACAAATAATGAGGTAGTTCGTGCAAAACAATCATGCCAAGAAAATAAAAATTTGGTCATTAAAATACTGTTTTATGTACAACAACAACACTCCAATTTAGAATCGAAAGTACAGAACTGGAAGAGACAAAGAAGAATGTAAAAATCAGCACCACGATTCATCATATGAACTTAATCTTACAAGAAATAGAAACGCTAGGCAAGGAAATCTTAGTGCAGGTTTTTGTACAAATATTAATGTTGGAAACATACTCAGGCAAGGACAATACTGATCCAGTTGACTCCAAGAAACAGTTTGAAGTTGTTTTAGCGCAAATTCGGAATGAATCAGAAAAAACGATATATGTACGTCACGTTAGTGCAGATGCTAGAACATGTTCAACCATGTATCTGATCAGACTTTAAAAAAATGTGGTTCTCCACAAGTATTGGTGGTGAGAGAAACAGTGAAACATTAAAGGGAAACTGTTTTCGATGCACAATTACTATCGAAACGACGATAAATGTGTAACTTCCTTCAAAAGCACTATAAGGGGATGACCCCGTTAGCAATAATGATCTCATTATCACATTGGTAAAAGATTTATTGTGAAGAGTGAGTGGAGAGTTAGCTTTGCAAACATTCTATGGTTTCAACGAGTTATAACGAGTTGTTGATCGTTTAGAAGATTCTGACAATGAAGGAACACCAGTTGAATCAGAACAAGGCACAAGACTTCACTATCAACATTTTGAACAACGAGAAGCACCGTTTCAAGATAATCATGCAATCAACAAAAGGTTAATCGACCACAATACAACCATGCACGAAGAGATAACCAATCGCGGAATTATGCGCACAATGATAATTGCTTTAGAAATGACGAGAGAAGATAAAATGATTTTCCAAGATGGAACCAATATGCAACACAAGTCAGCAAATTTCGGAATCGTTTGCCTCTCCAAGATAGAAATGACAGACATCGACAAAACAGGCGAACGCAGGTAAATTAAATTTAGTTTGAGACAAGGACCACTCCGGAACATACGAACAATTTAATGGCTCATCTCAAACACTACATGTGATTAAATGCGAGAAAAAGGAGATTAAGACTGAACTGCTATGAGATGAAGGAAAAACAAAATTTTATTCATTAATTCCAATGATTGAACTTAATGTAAAAGGTTGTAAAATTGCAGCCATCCTGGAGTCTGAAAGAGATACCACTGCTATATCCAAAAATTTGAATGAACAGCTTCTTGATACAGAAGAGCTACTTAAACTTCGTGTAAATAGTGTACCTAAAGTTACAGCAACTGGTTGTAAAATTGGCGCAGTTACTGCGCAAGTGCTCATTAGGTATAAGATTTTAGAAATATAATTTTGAATTGTCTGTAATAATTATTAATTCTTTAATTGTGCATTAAATGCTTGGTTGACCAAAAGAAAATGTAGATTTGATTTTGGGAGAGGATATTTAAGCATTTGTGATAATGAAGAACTGGAGTTTCGTTTCGTCGGACTAGTTGCAGAAGAAGAAGCTTCTACAGGTTTAGAATGAACGATTACACTAGCCTGGGAAGCAGACCAAAGATTCGGGTACGGAACTGTTCTTCTTTTCTTCATAGAAAATCCTGCCTTTATGGGTGGAGTCATGTAGAAATAGCAGTCATCTGTGCGGTTTGTAGGCTCCCGCCAAGCCATAGGCACACCAAAAGCCATAGATCGTTTCTTATTTTTCAACCGGTCTCGCAGTGTAACTGAACATGCGCTGCAACATATATGTGGAGCACAAGACTCATCCTGGTCCCCTACTTTCATACCGAAATAATGCTGATAGGCATTCTTCACAAGAGACGTCAGGTTGCGTTTCTGTGAGGAAAATGTTATTTCACCACGAAGGTAACAAAAATTATTCACCTTACTTACACGTTTTCGTGTCATTTTTACGAATGTTACACCTGAAAAGCACCCTCAAACCAGAAATTCTGCTTTAATTACAGGAGAAACTATATGAAACTCACAGTCTCAGCAACAGCTTAAGAGCATTTGTGTTTTGTTATTGGACACATGTGCTAACCCCGAAAACAAAAGTTCCCCCAAACTGAAAATGTTGGCTATAAAAACGATATACCAATTTATCTCCAAAATCTCCAAAGCAAGAGCTAATCTGTAATTTTTATGATGATTTTTTTAATTCAGCATATGGAAGTACATCACAATTAACTGTTTTTGAGTCCGAAACATTTTCATTGTTGGCAAGTGTTATTAAGAAAGACGTAGATGTTAGCGCTAAAGGGACAGTGTACATGAAAGATAAATAGCCCGTGTAAGAATGGGAGAAATTCGGGATGTCATGTAATATTTAGGGCAGAATTGTGAGAAGTTTTATGTATGTACGCAGATGTATTTTAAGTAAACCTGGATTAATGAAAGGATATCAATGCCAAATTAAGGTGCGACAACTCAGATAATTCAAAATGAAGTAGTATAATGTGCCACTAGCTTAAAGAGAAACTGTACAAAAGGAGATGGAAAACATGATAGACAATGGCGTAATTCAGAGATCAGTCAGTGAATGTTGCAATCTGGTACATACAGTAATATAAAGGATGGCTCAGTCAGACCGGTTTTGTACACCAGAGTTGTCAATTGCAACATTATGTGTCAGAGAGATCAGCCCAGAAATACAGAAGAGAATTTGCAGAAATTCAGTAGTGCTTGTTATCCTAACAGTGTGGTTATGGCAAGTGGTTATTGGCAGTTGAAGCTGGAGGAAGGAAGACAAAATTTCACCACATTGTTGTACAATAGATGTTCTTACCACCGGATTCCGTCCGGTTAAAACATTTTCTCAGCGGCATTTATTTTCGAGCATTGGATGAGGTTCAATAGGAGAAACTTCTGCAGAAAGTAATGGTATGCGTGCATGATATTTTTATTGTTTCTTTGTCGTAGTAAGAGTGCATAGAGATGCTGGATAAAGTTTTGCCTACTGTTAAATGTTTATATATGAAGATGGTACCTGTTCTTTCGAACATGTCCGAAAGAAGAGATGCCATCTTCATATATAAATATAGTTAAGGCTCACCGGCCATTGGACCATCTTTTTCTTCTGTGCGGATGCACAAACAGTGCCCGAACTCTTACGGGAATCGGCAAAAAACCACGAGTAATGAGTATAATGGGCAGGGGCACTATGAATAAAGTGCGGGACATTAAGTTGGTAATGTGGGTTTCACGGGAGGCGTGTCACAGATAAGTCCCTGCAGTTGCACTATCATCTGTGCCCTCGATGGCTCAGAAGGACAGAGCGTTTGCCATGTAAGCAGGAGATCCCGGGTTCGAGTCCCAGTCGGGGCACACATTTTCTACTGTCCCCGTTGACGTATATCAACGCCTGTATGCAGCTAGGGGTAATCATTTCACTGTAACTTTTAAATGTATTGGGGCTACTGTCAGCCTGCAGAAATCGGAATTCGTTAGGAAGAAGATACAATTTTTAGGGCATTTGATCTCATCAGATGGAATTTAGACAGATTCAAATGAATTAGAAGCAATTCAAAACTTTTTAGTACCAGACTTTAAAAAACAACTTCAATCACATCTTGGCTTCTGTGGATGCTACCAAAGTTTTCTTATAGACATTGCGTTACTGCAATTAATCAAGAAGTAGTAAGTTTGGATATGAGGAATTGATCAACAGAAAGCGTTTGATGCGTTCAAGAAGCAGCTCTTAGAAGCTGTACCACTGCAGCCGCTGGATCTTATTAATTATCTTGGGACTGACACTAATTACATTGGGCTTGGAGCTGTTTATAACAGATTTTAAGTGAAACTGGTTAGAAAGAACATTGCATAATCGTGTTCGGAAGTAGAGTTTTAACAATGTGAAATTGGACATATAGTGTACCTGAGTGCAAAGCACTTGCAGGTGTTTGGGGCTCTGACTGGTACTGCTATTTTCTGCCCAAAAGGCACACCACAGTACGAACACAACATAGGGCATTATTATTTCTCCTTCAGCGTAGATTAAAACATAATCGACTTGCTAGATGAGATCTCACCTTCCAGGATTTAAATTTTGAGATCCAATATATTCCTGGCGAAACAAATATGGTACCTGACACTTTGTCCTAGTTTCCACAACATTTAAAAAATGCCTGCACGAAGACCCCACATAGAAGACAGGTCAAGATGAATTTTATAAGAGACGTGGATAGAGAGTCCTAAATTCACATATTTCTACGTAATATCCAAGCAGAGCACAATGTGGATGATATATCAAAAATGATGACAACAATGTATCAAGTTGAAGAAGACTAAATTTCGGTAGTATCATTTAATTCAAAATGTCTTATACTGCAGTACGGACTTGAACTCAGTAACATGGAGTCTTTGTCTACCGAAACACAGTATTCATGATCTGCTTAAATACATCGTTACCAGTTTCACAAATTTTGATCCAAAGATGTGTTAACAAACATTTTAGAAGGAAGTGTTCTTTCATAACAAGTCTCAGTGCTCAGTGAGCACGAAGAACTATAAAAGCAAGCGTCTTACGTCAGAAAATGGTTCAAATGGCTCTACGCACTATGGGACTTAACATTTGAGGTCACCAGTCCCCTAGACTTAAAATTACGTAAACCTAACTAACCTAAGGACATCACACACATCCGTGTCCGAGCCAGGATTCGAGCCTGCGACCGTAGCAGCCGCGTGGTTCCGGACTGAAGCGCCTAGAACCACTCGACCACAGCGACTGGCTCTTACATCAGCATACCAATGTCTATGCAATGCAAATAAGGAAAGAATGCACATTATTATCCCATACATAGCAGGCAAAGTCATCGTTTTGGACCTCTGAGACCACTTCCGAAATCTCGTGGAAGTTTCTCACAGATCTTAGTAGTGGTGGAACTATTCTCAAAACTTGACTTCTTTCTGACGAGAAAAGCTAGCAGGAAAGTTATAATTAGAAATTAATGGCAGATTATTTTCTGATTTCCGTTCGGCTCAAGGCAACGTGTTGCATAATGGATCGCAATTTTATTCTAGAACGTTGAACTAAACCGTTGAAGAGGGGAAAATTCGTCGCAATGCTATGTCTATTATTTACAAACACCTGATCCAGCCGACTGTGTAACGAAAGAACTAGGGAGACTGTTCGAAACATACTGTGGAAAGAGACATAAGATTTGTATTAATAAGTTGACTGATTTTGAAGACGTGATGAACAGTTTAGCCCGTGATCATACTGGTTTGCCAGGCTAAAAGTCTGACAACATATTCGATTAGACTACTGATTTTGCGTCACGAATGGTGTTGAACACTGGAGAAAGACAGCAAGCAGCAATACAGCAGATGGAGAAGATGACACTGGTTTGGAAATTAAAAGGCGACAGTTTAGTCAAACCCATTATATGCAAATAAGAGATTATATACTGATACGATCATATTTGAAACCCACAAAGGCAAGGAATGAAAACAAGAAAGTACTGTTTTGGCTCTTCAAGCTTTCAAAAATGTTCATATGTGGTGAACTCAAATGGTTCAAATGGCTCTGAGCACTTTGAGACTTAACTTCTGAGGTCACCAGTGCCCTAGAACTTAGAACTACTTAAACTTAACTAATGTAAGGATATCACACTCATCCATGCCCGAGGCAGGATTCGAACCTGCGACCGTAGCGATCTCGCGGTTACAGACTGTAGCGCCTAGAACCGCTCGGCCACTCCGGCCGGCTGTGTGTGAATTGCTATGGGACCAAGCTGCTGAGGTCAACAGACTACTTAAACTATGTTATGCTAAGGACGACACACCCATGCCCGAGGGAGGATTCGAACCTCCGGCGGGAGGGGCCGCGCAATCCGTGTCATGGTGCATCAAACCTTGCGGCCACTACGCGCGGCTCAAGCTTTCACGGTGGATATGTTGTAAATAGTCTTCACTGGTTTTCCGCCTGATTACGTTGTGCGATTTCCACAACATTTTCTCGGAGCAACAAGAAATTTCTGCATTGTTATTTGGGTCCATTTAGAATTCGAAATATAGGTGGTGCTAAGTTCCTACGCGACCAAGCTGCTCAGGTAATCGGTCCCTATGCTTACACACTACTTCATCTAACTTAAATGAACTTACGCTAAGGACTACACACACACCCATACCTTATTGAGGACTCGAACCTCCGACCGGGGAAGCCGCCCGAACCGTGGCAAGGCGCCCAAGACCGCGGAGCTACTCCGCGCTGCTCGAAAGATAGCACATCCAAATTCTTTCCAGTTCAAGAGGCTTAATAGCAAAAAAGTATTTTGTATTTCATCATGTGGAGAACACTTAAATGTACCACTGAATGAAAGAGAATAAGAACTGAGTGGGTAGTGTTGTAGGAATGACATTTTCATATTGTACGTTGATTAGGATATGACGGATGGTTGAGTGTCTCTCCTGGTGATGCAGTATCAGAAACTGGTTGAATATGCTACTTGAGGTTAGGTTAATGAACTGTACATTATTGTCCGTGAACTAGTGTGTAAATATTTTTGTGTACACAGAGATTCTCTTAGGAATGACAAATATGTAGCAGATAGAGTGATGGTCTACATAAAATCACATCTTTGTAGTGTCTCAAACGAATTTGCTTGTGATTTTTACTCACGTGTTTTATGATGTAGTGCCGCGAGTTCCGTTTCTGATTGATGCTGGCATATGTTCATTCTCTGCTTTCCGGAGCACCAGCAAGCGATACCATATCATTATCACGTCAGAGCCTGAGAGAGTGGTGGCTCACAGGAAACGTACTACAGCACTGCATGTGATACCAGCAATTTGCGCACCCTTCAACGAGTGCCGCTGCCAGGCTACCCTTGGACTAGGCTGTGTAGTTGTTTGCCTACTGCAAGCAATGTGGAAGTGAGTGGTTTGTTAACACGGCCACGTGATGTCGCGCGAGTATTCGCCTATATGTGACGACCTAATTGCCCGTCTTTTACAACGAAGAATACTCAAGAGTGTAGTGAGTCATTAAGATTTAGTAGTGCAAGGTAAAGTGTGTGTACACCTGAATATTCGAAATTCTGAGGTAGCCACGTACAAAAATGTACACTTGTAACGCCAGAAATGCATATCCTCCTATTTCCATCTATTGTACTATAATTTTTTTCCTTGTTTTGTTACCTCAAGATATGACATTTCTGTCTCTTTATATATTGTAATTGTTTTACTGTTTGTATATATATATATATATATGCATTTATGTCGATGTATAATTGGTTTGTTTTGTGAATATTATTTGTATTTATACGCTGGGTCTTGCCTAGGGAAAACTATGCTATCGAACGAATACATCGATAGGTCGTGTGGAGAACCAAAGTGTTTACGATCTTTGGGAGTGTTAACTGCCGCGTGGAGCGCGGGCAGGGCAGAGGGAGTCTGGCTGGAGTAGCGAGTGGAGCAGGTGTGTTGTGTGAAGCTCCCGCGAGTTGCCGCGCTTTCGGGGTTTGGCAGCATGTAATTGCGCTCGACTTGCGATGATAGTTTCTGACATGGTGTCGCGGACGGGAAGTATTAGCTGGTGCACATCAAGAACCCGTTTCGTCTGGCGACCGTGTCGAGAAGAAGGCGCGCCAACATCCAACTTGTGCAACAGCGACGGCCGTCAATGAGTGACTGTCGCCACCTCCTCGATCGACGGCTTCAAGCCTTCAATCAACCAACAGGGAAGACTGGAAGCACGTAAAGTTTTAGAACTCTATGGCACACTTCAGCTTTTCAAACTTTTAAAATTGTTGCATCACAGAATTACAGCAACTTAGCATGAACGTTTGTTGCTCATTGTCCCGATACTTGCATTACCAAGCAGGGTCCCTTCCTTTTCCGGAATGAACCAGAGTGTCGTTGAAATTCAAACGCCAGCGTCAATCTATTTCACTGCTTTAATTTCGAAGTTCAGTTAAGATATTCATGGCTGGCTACAATATTTAGATTACACAAGCACAAATTAAGAGTGCGAGTTTTGTTACCGTATTTTAGCTTACCTGTGACTGCAACTCAGCTTGGTACGTACTAAATTTTACTATTGTTAATTGTTCAGAATCATTTAATTCAAGTTCAAAGTTAAATCTCTTATTTCTAAATTGCGTAGATTCAAGTAGCTTTTGAAATGATTGTTGAGGTAGTCCAAGAGTAACCGTATTTTACTGAATTTCGATGTGCTTCAGAAAGAAAGCTCACTATTAACTTCAGTCACTAAATTAACTTTCGATTATCCGGTTTTATTAATTCTTTTGCTAAATTAAGTCAGAGTGTAGCGAAATTTATTACTTCTGACAAGCTTTCAGTTTTCACACTACACGTGTCAACCTTCAGTTGCCACGCTTCTAGTGCTAATTATATGTGTAATAACCTTTCTTTTTCAGTTACTATAGTAATTGTCCTTAGGACTGGCGACCGTAATTTTCCCCAAATCTCAAATATCTAATTACCGCTAGTTAATTGTTAACGTAACGGCCGCACATTTACTTTATTTATTCATTTTACCCCTTTTCAAAATTAATTTCCAGCAGTTTCATTTGCATTTTTCCTTTCATTTAGATGTAACCCTTTCCTCCCTCTTTACCGACAAATTAACTTCGGTAACGATTACTTTTCCCAAATTTCCATTAGGTACACGCGGTTTAATTTTTAACTGTCATTAAGGTCGATAAGTGAGGGGGAGGCTACACACTGATCAGCCGGGATATTAGGACCTTCGACCTGCTATCGATATAAACCCGTCCAGGCGATAGCAGCGTCACTTGTCGACGAATGACTGCTAGTCAGACATAACCGACGGTGCATGTAGTATCAGTGAGCGTGCTGTCCGTTTGTAGAATAGGGAAGGCGCCCTATCTGTCTGAGTCTGACCGAGGGCAGATTGTCATGGCCCGAAAGCTCGGCACGAGCATTTCGAAAATTGCACGACTTATCGAGTATTAGAGGAGTGCTGTGATGAGTCTCTTCAACACGTGGCGGAACCAAGGTGAAACCACATCCAGATGTCGTGTGGTTTGGCGGCCATCCCTCATTACAGATATCGAACGTCATAGCATGGGTAGAATGGTATCAGTACATGCGGTGAACTGTGGGGCAACTAATGTCGACTATAATTATGGGCAGAGTACATGTATGTTTGAACACACAGTGCACCAAAAACTCTTGACGACTGACCTCGGCAGCCGACAAACCATGCATGTGCCAATGTTAACACCACGACATAGGCAACTACGAGTACAGCTGAAATGGGCACATGGACATCGGCACTGGACGTTGGCGCAGTGGCAGAGCGTTGCATGGTCTGATGAATGCCAATACCTCCTTCATCACGCCAATGGGAGGGCGCGAATGCGTCATATTCCAGGGGAAACAGCTACCTGATATCTGTACTGCAGGACGTAGACAATTGGAACATTCACGTGGAGATTCATGGGTCCAATGACGGCACCGTGACGGCCGAGGAGTACCGCACACTGGTTGCAGACCACAGGCAACCCTTCATAGCGATCATATTCCCCGACGGCAGTGGCACGTCTCAGCAAGATAATGCCCCACGTCACAAGGCCAGGATCGTGATGGAGGGATTAGAGAAACACCGTAGCGAGTTCCATTTGGTGTGCTGGCCTCACAACTCCCCATATCTGATGGTGTACGTGCTAGGAAAATGCTTTTCTGGGACGTGGCATCAGAGCTCATCGCCCCTCTTTCCGGAATTAACGGTAATGAGGCGACCTGTGAGTGCAGACGTGGCGACAACTCCTCCAGTGTCGCACCAAGGCCTCATTGCTTCCATGCCACGACGCGTCGCCGCTGTTACTCGCGCCAAAGTTGGACATACCAGCTATTGGGTAGGTTGATCAGCGTATTGAAACTGTGTACCACAAATCTAGATCCGCCAATTCTACTTTATTTCTTCATTTGTGGTTCTCGAACTAACTTTTATGTGTTTAACTTGGAAATACTATACGCAGACCTTGTCTGTAGACAGTGGCTAGAGACAATCGATGAGAAACAGGATTATTGCATCTAACCGACGGTAAGTGATGTGCTTTATTCATATTAGTTATTTGTTTCACAATAAATCCATAAATGGCGGCTCAATCTGTAATTCAGATTCTCAGCAATGGCAGGTTGCTCAAGATGTATGCATGTAAAAGTGGTAAGTGCCTTAAACATGGCTCCTAGTAGCAGTAATGCATATGGTGTACGCGTTAGGACAATGCATTTCAGGGACGATTTGTACAAATCCGAGGACAACTATAACTCAGAAAAAGATCTTGAACATGTTCCCGAATGGGTACACTCTTCTAAAGGTTTTGCTAATAGCGCAAATGTGAATAATTCTGTCGATCAAACAGTCCACGGGTATATGGTGGGTCCATATTGTCCAACTGGCACAATATTTCGGCCACCAAAGAGTTCACCATCGTCATGTGTTTTGAAGAGCAGAATTCAAAAGGGAGCGCAGCCGAATTGTATCCCCTCCCACTGTAAGCTGTTCCCTTCGCAGCCCTTCTTGCCACACTGACACCGAATCTGACTTATCAGACATTCATTTGTAGAAGGCCAGGGCATATTAAATTCCGTGACTGTGTGGTATGACATATATTGGACAAATAGTGCGTACCATCTAAGATCGATGGCGAGAACTCCAGCGGCACCCTCGACTGGTGCACCCCAACAAATCGGTGGTCGCAGAGAAATGATTGTCAAAAATCACGCAATGGAACCCTGACCATACCAGGATCTTAACTCAGATTTCCCAGTTCCGGGACAGTGTTGCTAGAGATGCCATCGAAATTCGCACTAGGGATAATTTTTTCAATCGGGCATGTGGGTATAATATCAGCAAGGCTCGGGAACCAGCACTGAGTCTAATTAAGAAAATGTTCAGCAAGCATAGCTATCTGGGGACCAGGCGGACAGAGAAACTAACACAGGCGCCGACCCGAGCGTCTCCGCTACTGCCGACGCGAACCCTGGGAGAGGGTGGGATGGGGGGGGGGGGGGAGCGGGGGCGGTGGGAGGGAATACAAGTCGGCCACGAGTCTTAAGATCTCTGCTCGTCGACGCACTTGACAATGGCGACATGTCTCGTCGCAGAAATGTTGTGCCCGTTAAACACAATCTGGCAGTACACATGTGGACTGTTCAGTCCATAAATACGCCAGGAGAAACTGAAGAATTTCAATGTTAAGCTGTGTCTCTTACGTGAATTTACGTGACAGTGTGATGGCAGAAATGTTATATGCCATCCTCAATATTATAGGCCAGTTTTGAGGTTTTTATACGACACTGAAGAGCCAAAGAAACTAGTACACCTGCTCAGTATTTTGTTGGGCCCCTGCGAGCATATAGAAGGGCCGCAAAACGACGTGGCATAGACTCGACTGATGTCTGAAGTAGTACTGGAGGGAATTGACACTATTAATCCTGCAGGACTGTCCGTAAACCCGTAAGAGTGCGAAAAGGGTGAAGATCTCTTCTGAAGAGCACTTTGCAAGACATCCCAGATATGCTCAATAATGTTCAATTCTGCGAAATTTGGTGGCCAGTGGAAGTGTTTAAACTCAGCAGAGCGTTCCTGAAGGCACTTTGTAGCAATTCTGGACGTTTGGGATGTCCCATTGTCCTCCCGGAAGTGCCAAAGTCCGTCGGAATGAACAATGGACATGAATGGATGCAGGTGATCAGACAGGATGCTCCCATATCTCTCCAACTGCACCGCTCCACAGCAGTACAGAGCCACCACCAGTTTGAACAGTCCCCTATCTACATGCAGAGTCCATGGATTCATGAGGTTGTCTCCATATCCGTACACGACCATCCGCTCGATATAATTTGAAACTCGACTCATCCGACCAGTCAACATCTTTCCAGTCATCAACAGTCGATTGTTGGTGTTTACGGGCCCAGGCAGGCGTAAAGACATGTGTCGTGGAGGCATCGAGAGTACACGATTGGGCCTTCGGCTCCGAAGGCCCATATCGATGATGTTTCGTTGAATGGTTCTCACGCTGATACTTGTTAATGGTGCAGCATTGGAATCTGCGGCAATATGCGGAAGGGTTGCACTTCTGTCACGTCGAACGATTCTCTTCATCGTCGTTGCTCCCGTTTTTGCAGGGTCGTTTTCCGGTCGCAGCGACGTTGCAGATTGTATTATTTACCGGACTCCTGATATTCACGGTACACTCGCGAAACAGTCGTACTGGAAAATCCCCACTACGTCGGTACCTCGAAGATGCTGTGTCCCAACGCTCCTGCGCCGAGTATAACACCACGTTCAAACTCTCTCAAGTCTTGATAACCTGCCGCTGTAGCATCAGTAACCGATCTAACAACTACGCCGGACACTTGTTGACTTCTGTAGGCGTTGCCGACCTCGGGGCCGAGTTCTGCCTGTTTACATATCTCTGTACTTTCTTTGACGCTTCAGTGTACTTCATTTCAGAACTTACTGATGCAAATCCAAATATCATAAACTGAGACAGCTAGCATTTTTGAGAGGTTTCATAGTAATGATCGTTAACACGTCCAGCAAGTAAACAACCGTAAGCCAATGGTAACTCATGTTAACCCTGAAGTCCCTCTGGCTACAATTGTGTACACTAATGTTTGCTGTGTATTACCTGCAACAGAAATATTCTTCTTATAGGGAAATTTCATGTACGCATTTGTGAATATTCAATCTTTTCAGCATGCACATGTGTTGCTATCTGTTGAGCATAACTATAAAAGTATCAACAAGAGAATGTAGCAGTACACAGTAGTTTTCAGCCTCTAGAATAAACAGAAGTGATTGGTTAGTTGTATTCCATTGTATAACTGGCTATTATTATTGTTATTTTCATGATAATTATTGAATGTTTAGCTTATTTATTACAACAGTGAATGTTTAAAAATTAATTATTTTAGTCCACAGCAAGAAGAAGTGTACAAAATTTGTTTTGAAAACTGGTACTTATACGTATAAAAATCTTGTATCTAAAACCATTAAAATATCACCCAAGACTTCTTAAGTAATAGACTTCTTAAGTAATAGAACCCAGTACGTTGTCCTCGATGGTGAGTGTTCATCGGAGGTGAGAGTATCATCTGAAGTGCCCCAGGAAGTGTGGTAGGTCCGCTGTTGTTTTCTTTCTACATAAATGATGTTTTGGATAGGGTGGATAGCAATGTGCGACTGTTTGCTGATGATGATGTGATGTACGGGAAGGCATCGTCGTTGAGTGACTGTAGGAGGATACAAGATGACTTGGACAGGATTTGCGATTGGTGTAAGGAATGGCAGCTAACTCTAAATATAGATAAATGTAAATTAATGCAGATGAATAGGAAAAAGAATCCCGTAATGTTTGAATACTCCATTGGTAGTGTAGCGCTTGACACAGTCACGTCGATTAAATATTTGGGCGTAACATTGCAGAGCGATATGAAGTGGGACGAGCATGTAATGGCAGTTGTTGGGAAGGCGGATAGTCGTCTTCGTTTCATTGGTAGAATTTTGGGAAGATGTGGTTCATCTGTAAAGGAGACCGCTTATAAAACACTAATACGACCTATTCTTGAGTACTGCTCGAGCGTTTGGGATCCCTATCAGGTCGGAATGAGGGAGGGCATAAAAGCAATTCAGAGGCGGGCTGCTAGATTTGTTACTGGTAGGTGGGATCATCACGCGAGTGTTACGGAAATGCTTCAGGAACTCGGGTGGGAGTCTCTAGACGAAAGGAGACGTTCTTTTCGTGAATCGCTACTGAGGAAATTTAGAGAACCAGCATTTGAAGCTGACTGCAGTACAATTTTACTGCCGCCAACTTATATTTCGCGGAAAGACCACAAAGATAAGATAAGAGAGATTAGGGCTCGTACAGAGGCATATAGGCAGTCATTTTTCCGTCGTTCTGTTTGGGAGTGGAACAGGGAGAGAAGATGCTAGTTGTGGTACGAGGTACCCTCCGCCACGCACCGTATGGTGGATTTCGGAATATGTATGTAGATGTAGAGAACATTGGTCCATGTGATGTAACAACGCTCTACTCATTCTGAAGAAGATATGTTTAGTAATATCTAAACCTAGGTCAAGGGCTAATAAATCTTTATTTGGAACTGGTTGGCTGATTTTTTCAACATCTGCAAGTTTATGCAGTTGCTGATTCCAGCCATCTTTAAGATTTTGAAATCTGTCATTGAGTTTATTTTTATTGGAGACCAGAGCATCGCATATGTTCATAGTCGCTTGCAGAATGGCTACGCAGACCTGGCTCTGAACAAAAGCACAGTGAGTCATTGAGCAAGGTGTCTGTCATCAGTTCAACAAAGTCGAGCAAACCTGCGCGATCTCCTGCGTGCCGGCCTGCCACACACACTTGTCACGATAGCAGCGATGGAAGATGCAGACACTCCCACTCGAAATGACCGACGGATCACAACCAAACACCTCGCTGCGGGGCGTGTCACACCACCGACTACACGCAGCAGTAGATGGTGCCGACACACTCGTCCACCAGTTGGGGCACTCAAGGGTGTGTTCCAGCTGGGTTCGTCGCCACCTAGCAAAAGACCATACAGAGCAACTAAGGACGATCTATGTGGAATTGCTTGCACATTGCAAGTTTGATAGTGATATTTTTTTGTCGAACATCTCCACAGGTGATGAAATACAGGTTCATCACTTCGAACCGGAAACAAAGCGGCAATCCGTTGAGTGGCGCCACATACCCTTCCTCTGAAGAAGAAGTTCAAAGCCACACCCTCAGCTGGTAAAGTCATGGCGACGGTCTTTCGGGACTCTAAAGGAGTTGTTATGCTTGACGCCCTCCCTCTTAGCGCAACGGTTAACTCTGAATTGTATTGTGCTGCTTTCAGAAAATTGAAGAAATGGCTTCAACGTGTTCGTCGTCACAAAAATGCAAAGGTATTTCTCCTTCTTCATGACAACACAAGGCCTCACACAAGTCTGCGCATCTGAGAGGAGTTCTCAAAACTTCATTGGACTGTTCTTCCTTGTCTACACTACAGCTCGAATCTCGCACCTTCCGACTTTTATCTGTTTGGACCAATGAAGGGTGTATTCTGTGGGAAGCAATACGGCTGACGGAGATGTTACTGATGCAGCAAAACGTTAACTCCGACGTCGTACAATCGAGTGATACCATGCAGGCGTACTGGCCCTCACAGTAACGTGGCGCAAGGCCGGCAAATTCAAAGAGATTATATTGAAAAATAGTGTTTTGTGGCCAACAGAGTGGTGAATAATATGGTGTGTTGGAATCCTGAATGAAACCAACCTGCTTTCAGAAGAAAATGTGTTGCATTATTTACTGAACGCCCGTCGTACATCGTCGTCAGGACTGCCACTGGTCATTGCCTATCCTACGTTACACAGTGCGGAAGTGTTCGACCACCACGTTCTGTGATGGGGCAACACATTGTGTTTTACCACTGTCCTTCAAGCATCTTCCATCGATAGTCATATCACTAATTTGGAAACCGTCGCTCGTTCCCAGGTGTCGGGCCGTAACAATCAGCCATTTGCGAAAGTCGCTTATGTAACTGTGTTTCTCAATTTTGGGCCACAGTAATTACATTTTCGACCCTGCTTTCTCCGGTTGTATACTTCTCTGTAGCACTACGCGGCCACTACGCCGCAATGAAACATTCAGTCTTGCGTTTGGGAATGGTCATAATATTTGTGGTGATCAATTTTATTTCATGTTACGATATAGTCTGTATTCTATATTCTCTTATCTTCTATTAAACGAAGGGTTGCCATTTCTGTAAACTCTCGTCGTCAGTTTTGTAAAGACCTCGTCGCTACCGCTGTGGAGGCGCGAGTTGCCACTGTTGTTACGGTAGGCCGAGTTTGTGAGTTCGTGAAACGGCTTCTGGCGCAGTACACCATTAAGACAATTCCTCCATGCCACAATTACACAGCTATGCCCCAGGGTCAGGTAACAGGATAGGAGAACGAAGGTTCCACTACCTACAACATTCCAACACATTAGTAACGAAGTCACACAAATGAGTTAAAAGGTTTACTTATCTTTGTGATTAGTTGAATAATGAAGCTGCAACACTAATAGTAATATAACACAAAAAGGCCCTCAATAGCTAAGTGCAAATAATTGTAGGTAAACTTCACAAAACATAGCAAAAGCAATTTAGAACTACTGTCTGTTCACTTCGAAGAGTTCACTAAACGATGTTCCCTGTCTAAGTCAGTCCTGGACGATGATCTATATCCAAGTGGGCGAGATCTGGTCTTCTATATTCTGAGTACACTTCTGTCTGTTGTCACCCGGTCATTGATAGATTGTACTCGGTTATGGCACTGGCACCAGCACTCTACTTTGCGCCTGTGGTGCTTTTTCTCTTGCTGTGCCTTGTTCGGACGACACAGCAGCTATGATAACTCACTTGATTTGTATTCGGTGAGGCGAAAGTTTAAATCCCCGTCCATCCATCCAGATATAGATTTTCTGTAATTTCCCTAAATCGCTTAAGACAATTACCGGGATGATTCCTTTGATAGAGCGCAACTGAATTGGATGCTGTATCCTTTTCCTTATCGAATATCTGCCCGTTACCACGATGCTAAAATCTTTTCCTCTTGCCTTTCTTTCCCTTCTGCTACCATCAAGTATTTAGCTGCCATACAGCAAAATACTTATACTACTTTCAGCGCCTCGTTCTGTACTTTAATTACCCAGCATCATCTAATTTAATTCGACGACACTCAGTTACCCTCGTTACATACATCATCATCATCATCATCATCAGCCAGCTGGGTCACTTGGCGATGTCGTCTCTTTGAGTAGGAGTGCAACACAGCATTCCTGCGTGTTCTTCCATTTCTATTGATTTGTCTCATTATGAGAAAATGTTTCTTCCATTTCCGTCGGTCTTGAGCTTGCCGTTCCTAATTCATACCGGCTGTCTTTCGTAAGTCTCTGCGCCATCTGTCAGGCTGTCTTATCCTTTGTGTTTTTTGGTCAGCCTACTACCATTTCAAGGTATCCATTCTTTTCATTACGTCACTGACATTTGTTATTTGTCTGATGGGAACTACTTTCTTTTTGTTTTTCCTTTTGTAGCTCAACATCGGTCTTTCCATTTCCCTCTGGACTACTATTAGTTTTCTGACAGTGAGTTGATAAATGTCCATGTCTCGCAGCCATAAGTTATTACTGGCAGCATACAGTGGTCGAAAACTATTTTATACAGCTCCTCTGACATCTTAGACTTCAAAGCTGAGGAGTAACTTCCATACGCTTGCCAGGATAATTTAATACGTAGAAATATTTTTGGTTACAGATCTCCCTTCATGTTTAGCAGTTGACCGAGGTAGACAGACGATTCTGTGACCGTTTGTAGTAGCGTACTTCCAGAAGGTGTATTTCACACCATGGGATTGGTTTTTTTACCGTTCAGTTTTATACCAACTTCAGAAAAGATTAACGCAAGATCACTAACCAGTATCTGAAGTTCTTCTATACTATTTGCAAGTAGAACAGTATCATCAGCGAACCTCGGGTTATTTAAGGGGGAATGTAATGGATTTTGGTGTGAAAAATCGATTTTTTCAAAAATATTATTTTCTTGATCTACACAGTTTAATCTATGTTGCGCTTGAATTTTATCGTGATAGCAGCTTTAGAAATACCTCTAAATTGGTAAATTGATTAACTCTTCACTGGCGGCCGCACCCACCTTTTCTTAATTTTGGGAAACTTCTTGCTTCAGCGGAATTTTTCTCAGTGTGAAGGCTATTATCTTTCGACATATTTGGCTGACATCTATATCTCTGGTTGACATCTATATTTTTGTCTGACATTTTTCTTGCATATGGTTTATTTACGTTTTGACAATACTGACACATAGTAGTAGGAAGGTGAAAAAGGCAGGCTTTCTCTGAAAGAACTTCATTTTCTTCAGTTATTTTATGGGAGAGCTGTCAGGAAAACCACACATAATTTAGAGGCAATGAGGCGTGCTGTGTGGGCAATTTTTTTCCACAAACTATCCACTGACCAAACACCAGTGCACAATCTGTGTCCGAAAGACGATTGGTGTAAGTTAAACAACAGAAATGAGACGAAGTCACATAAACTTTCATTATCATAACCTGTTATGAATCCAATTAAGTCCACATTCAGCTTTCTTGCAAACCATGATTTATTGAGGAAGTGTCTTGACGCAAAGACACGAAATGCAAATGAAAGTCTCAATAATTTAATTTCGATTATATACTCAAAAAGGATATTCTATGGACTTGAAGTACTCGAAATAGGTGTCTATGATGCAGTTTTATATTACAATAACGGAAATAATGGCAGATTTGAAGTGCTGGAGGGAGTTGGTATAGATGGGAAATTGGAAATTTATGGTAAGATCTTTTGGGACCAAAGTCACTAAGCTTATACACTACTTAATCTAACATAAACTAACATACGCTAAGTACAACAAACATACACCCATGCCCGAGGGAGGGCTCGAACCTCGGACGGTGGGAGCCGCGCGGACCGTGACAACGTGCCCGAGACCGCGCGGTTACCATGCGCGGCGGTTGAGATCCTAATGTGTTTACAAGAAAAGCATTTTACAGCATCGACGAGAGCAGGGCCAAGAAAGCCAACAGATCGGTGTCTTACCTGCAAATACAGGTCAGACAGATTCGAGGAGGAAAGAAGAGAAACCTGCAGGACGAGGAGTATCAGTATGGAGGATTTTAAAATTGAGCTAAGCTTATTACATGTAAAAGTATGAGAAGAAAATCTCTGAACCTCATTATCTCTGTTTTACATTTTTTACTTTATTATCAAAAATTATATTCGCTAATGCAATGAAATTTTCATGAAATGTTCGCAACGTGTTGCTGTCTCCCTGGAATAAAAAATACGAGATGCTGCAGTCACATTCTGATTTTTAGATAACTGTATGCAGAAAAAAAAGTTAATTTTGGATGTGCAGAAAAATGGTTCAAATGACTCTGAGCACTATGGGACTTAACTTCTGTGGTCATCAGTCCCCTAGAACTTAGAACTACTTAAACTTAACTAACCTAAGGACATCACACACATCCATGCCCGAGGCAGGATTCGAACCTGCGACCGTAGCAGTCGCGCGGTTCCGGACTGAGCGCCTGAACCGCTAGACCACCGCGGCCGGCTAGGATGTGCAGAATTAAAAACTCTGTTAATGATACAATTTGTGCCATCAGTTAATGACTGTAGTTTAGTGGTCTTATAACCTTCTCAGGACACTACAACAAAATTTTCAGATTAATTGCATGATTAGAATTTGAGTTATGGCTTTTTACAAAAAATACAATAAAAAAATAAAAAATTCAAGTTTCTGGTAAAATATTAATCCTGCATGTTTTATTATATTTTTCCATTAAAACACAGCTCTTTTGCTTTACACATGCAAAATTTTAGATTTGTACATTGATAAATATGGCTGTAATGATTTTTTAAAATAAATGTTTACATTTACCGTTATGTCCACCCCATAATCTATTTTCTAGAATTTGGATTCAGTTTGTTTCCAATCCAATTTAGACATTCATTTGCCGAGGACTGTTGAAAATACTTTCACAGATATAGAGCAACCTTGTTTCATACCCTATTCGAGGGTAAATTCATTGGTTTCTTCAACTACATTCACGCCGCCACTGGTGGCCTAGCGGTTCTAGGCGCTTCAGTCTGGAATGGCGCGACCGCTACGGTCGCAGGTTCGAATCCTGCCTCGGGCATGGGTGTGTGTGATGTCCTTAGGTTAGTTAGGTTTTAGTAGTTCTAAGTTCTAGGGGACTGATGACCTGAGATGTTAAGTCCCATAGTGCTCAGAGCCAACTACATTCACAACCGCTGTGGAGATTTTGTATATGTTGTATAAGACTTCAGTATAGGCCTGTTCTTTTACTTGTTCTGTGAGAGCCACGAAAACAGCTCGGTGACTGATCCAATAGAATGCCTTTTCCAAAATCTACGAAGGCAGCGAAAAGATGTAGTTGGTAATAGATGTTGTTCTAATTATTTCAAGTAGAATGAGGATCAACTGTACTAAACCCTGTACGGAACACAGCTTGCTCAATGTACTGGGCCAGGTCCTCATAAAGTACGAAATACACACATACTCCTCAATTGATGATGACGCACTTTTTAAAGATAAGCATAATCAGAGAGGAGTCGCCAAACGCACGTAGTGGGTGGCTGCGGTATAGCTGACGCCGGAAGCCATCAACCTGATGAGCATCGATTGTAATAGTTACACAACGCGGCATGCTGGTACTACCAATTAACTTTGCGCAAAAAAATAAATAAATAAAAGAAACTGTAAGTGAACAATCAGACAATTTAAGTATCACCACCTGAAAACATCACCTTCCCGAAAACTTGATTACTTTCGATTCACACTTAGGTTTATTGCAAAAAGTCCCGCAGTTCAGTATATTCAATACGTACATTACCTTAAAATAACAAGTCAGTAACACCGAATTAAAAATAATCTAGAAAATCACATTGGATCATCTTCTTACCAAAGCAGTATTGCTCTTTAACGTTTTTGATTCAGATTGATGCAATATTTCAGGTTGAAAAATTATTAGCAACAAACAAAAGACTTTGTGAAAGCAGTTATAGACTATTTTCACAGCACAGAGTACTGACGTCAAGCACACATAAGAAAGACAATTTAATGTCTCTCAAGCGTATTAAAGGTAAACAAAGGGCGATTTATTTCTCGTGCAAGTTAAGAGGCCTGCCAATTGAAATGTCATAAAGAACTAATACAATACGAGGCCTATTTTCTCCTGAAATACTCTGCCAGTTTGTCTTGACCGACAAGGAAAACGGAACATTACGATTAAAAAAGGCACCGCAATAGACGCCATCTGCATTTGTTTTAAGTAACAGAATACAGTTTAATGGCCTATGAAGCATCTAGAATAGTCTTACGACTCTAACAATAAAAGACAAACTATATTGAAGACAATACTATTTAAAAATGTGAGATAACCCTAACACACTTCCTATTCCATTTAAATGAAAAAGTAGGAGGAAAAAAATATGCTTCCGATTCAAGAGCTGTAATCATCGAGACCCAGAATGTGGTTTCAAGTAGCTTTATCCACAATTTACGCTTATGCTATTTAAACAATAGTTAATTTATTGTTCAGTGCTTTAGATCGCTATATACATTCACGCAACAGAAAGCGCGACGAATTTCGGAAGATCGTACACCACTCTCATGCAAAGCGTTGACACCAATTCTATAACATTGAACTGTGTGAATAAAAGCCAACCCACATATTCTATAAAATATTAGACAGTCTTCGCCTTACTTATTGTTGGTTATTGAGAGTTTTAAAAAACTAATGGATTGGTTTTAAGTGATCTCTTGTAATGTACGCGAATACTTGTGTGATTTTAGCCGATGACTGGAGGATGATCTTCCAAAATTCAAACGTTTCTTGATGTGGACAGCATTAGTTAACATTGTGTTTGAAGCTGACTGAAACAACTTTCGAAACTGCTAACAGCCACGACTTCGTACGCAGCAAAATGTATGGAAATAAAGTTGTCGATAGGCTTAGATGTGACATGTTATTGTGGGCTGGCTATTAAATGATTCTGCAGAATACTCTTTCAACGATTAAAGCCGAAACATGTATAGAATAATAAAATTTGTGTCAATAACGACGATATGACTCCAGCGCTGAATCATTAAGATACGTTTTTCCAGTAATATAAATGACGCTAACTAATTGCGTAGAGGTTAAATACCGATTCAGATAGGGCACATGTCGGTTGTTGCTCACACGAGAAGAAATATAAAGCTGCGAACAGTGTTTTTTCATAGCGAGACTATACAAATACTGATTGGGCCTGTCTGAGATTTTGTACGGAAATGCATGGAGCTCCGCACGAAAATCTCCGGTTAAAAAGAGGAGTACACGAGGTAACGCCTAACCTGCATTAAACAATTTCGGAGAATATTCCAACAAAAGTAAGAAAGAAACTGAGAAAGCTGCAGAATACATGATAATAGTTACTGTTAAGGTATTTGTGCAATCTACGTTAAAGCCAACAGTTGTTTAAGTTCATTAATTTCTTACATGTCAATTATTTGAAGATGCTGATGAACTGGAACTAGTACATCTAGAGACACAATTTTCTTTTGTGACTTAACTTTAGTTTATGATAAAAGGAGACTTGCAAATATATAAGTTCAGAATGTTGATAACTCTGGAAATATCTTCAATTTTTTTGTCTTACTACATTCTCTTGTCACTCCGTGAGTTATTTTCTCTCCCCCTACCCTTTATCCGTACGGCTGTATGGATGTGTGTAATTATGTAAATTATTGTTTTGGAGAATAATTATAAAAACGATCAGTTAGACATATCGTATTGTGGTTATTTACTTCCTAGTGTTGGGTATTTTAACAGTTGATGCTTTAGAAGCATTTCTCTCATTTTCTCTCATGAATTTCTCTCATGACAAGAATTAACCGGCCTGGACTTAATTTGTTTACCTGCCATAGCGGCTCTCTTATTGAGATGAGTAATAATTGCAGTAACTATATAGAATCCGCTTTTGGTTATTTTTAAATAACGAAGTGCGATGCGACAGTGTGAATAAGACTGGCGCACAAAAAATATTCAAAATTCGCGGTCTCAAAATAATTAAGCAAGCCAGCTACTTCTAAAACACAATATTTCGTATTCTTCATTTAAAACTTGATGAGTGTAGTCAATGTGACATTTATCCTACATACGACAGCAGAGAAATTTGATGAAAGGTGGATACTTCACTGCTATTTGCTGCTCATACTCTATCACTAACAATAAACAACACATACACAGTAGTTCTTCATACTTGTTGTAACATAAAAGGGGATGCATTAATAATTTATCTTGTATTTATAATACGAGAGACAATACAGCTACTCAAAGGATCAGTATAGTAGAGAGCAAAAAAGACTCGATTTTTTAGTTATAAAAACTGGTGCTAGAGTGTGTAATGTAAAGGTAAACTGCCTAGTTCAAAACACACGTATAGCAAGTAGCTTAAGATAAAATGTGGAACAAAACCGAAAAACGGCAGAAAAAATATTAAGCGTTGCAGCAAGTGTAGTGTACAGTATAAACGCCTATACTTGCTAAAGTTCATTACTTGTTTAAATTGAGATGATTAAAGGTACTGCAAAAAATTAGCCACGTACCGTGAGGTATAAGAGACAGACATGGTAAAATCGGACTGCTTGCGACTGTTAAAGATCCAGATTAACAACCAAAATGACGCTTAGTTATCCAGTGACGAACAGTATTCGTGCTATTTGTGACATAAACGGCAAGTAAGTAGATTTTTGCGATGAGACAAATTTTTGAGAGGTCAAGTATTCAAGATCTGTATTATAAGCTCTTTATGAAACATATTCATACATAAAATAATAAAAAGGAAGTAGTCATAGGACAAAGGAGTAAGAAGATAATATGTTTCGCCAAGAAAGTTATTTTTAGAGCGCACTACATAAAACTAGACAATAGAACTGGATAAGTAGGAGACAGAAATATTACTTGTTACAAATATGTACAATATACAGTTCAAATTAACATAACAAACTGAAAAATTTTGTTGCTTAACATTCACTTCGCTGGGGATCCTTTAGTAAATTTCATCCCAAATTGAGAAGAAATATAATTAATTACATTTGTTAACGGCTATTTGATTTCTATACTTAATGAATAAAGATCATGTTTACTATAAATATCAGTTAACAATAGTGGCGTTGTTTGTTACAAGAAGCAAGAACACAAATATTGAGGGTAGTCTCTTTTATGAGAAAGACATTATACAGGATGAAACTAATTTAAACCGACATCCTCTAGGAGGTTGCACGGGACATCAAAACAAATAATTTTCTCTGATGTTATAATTTCCTGTGAGTATTTTTTAATCCGATGGAGGAATGTACTGACTCGTTTGTCGCCGTAACTGTTCCGCTGTACCTGTAGAAGGCAGACTTAGCTCTTCAAAAACGGTTCAAATGGCTCTGAGCACTATGGGACTTAACATCTGAGGTCATCAGTCCCCTAGAACTTAGAACTGCTTAAACCTAACTAACCTAAGGACATCACAAACATCCATGCCCGAGGCAGGATTCGAACCTGCGACCGTATCGGTCGCGCGGTTCCAGACTGAAGCGCCTAGAACCGCTCGACCACACTGGCCGGCTTCGCTCTTCAGTTGCAATAGCAGTTTCTCATTCACATTTAGTTGTACGTCTTGACCCAGCATAGTACTTGTTTACTAATGGAGAGATAAACACGGCGTGAGTACACTGATATGGTTGGTGCTTCTTACACAGCGAAACAGAACAGACAAGCAGCGACTCGGGTTTATCAACAACAATATCCCAATCGTCGTACCATCATTCCACGTTTACTGCTACCCGTCAGTGTTTGCGAGAGACCGGGCCATTTAGTAGATTACGTGGTCAGGGACGAACGCTCACAGTATGTACTTTTGCAATTTGAGGAAGCTGACTGCAGCATACGGAGCAAGATCCTTCTGTCGGCACTCGCGCCAACTGCTTGTAACATGGGAACCAATTAGACGAGCGTAAGAAACGTCCTTCATGAACAATTATTACACTTATTTCACGTACAGCTTGTGCACGATCTGGAACCTTAAAGATTACCCAATCAGAGCACAGTTTACGTAGTGGTACCGTGAACAGTGTCAGATGCATCCTTTCATTCCATCCTCTATGCTGTTGATAGAAGAAGCAACGTTAGGGCGTGATGAGATCTTCAACATTTATAATTCACATGACTGGTGTGAGTGTGATCCACATGTCATATTTACTCGCGCTCATTAGGTGCGATTCTACCTGAGACTGTATGAGAAGCAGTTGTTGGCTACATCTCCTACCAAGGCCATTAAATGGCACGCATTATTACGGCATCCACGCCAGAGTTTTGGGAGAATTGTGGGATGACGTGCCACTTGCTACAAGATAGCGCGTGAGGCTCTAGCATGACGAGGCGCCGGCACATCTCAGAGGTTCCCCAGTGCCTCGATTCTTGAACCGACAGATTCAATAAAACTTGATTGGCAGAGGTGGCCCTTTAACATGGCCTACTCGATCCCCTGATTTATCCCCTCTGGGCTCCTGAGGTCTACTCTATATGACGAGAGATGCTCAACCTTCTTTACAAAATCCATGTTGAGTCAGAAGAGGATCTGGTTGCCCGGATATTAGCAGCATCAGGAGAAATTAAGGACACTGCTGAAGACTTTGACAGTGATAGTTGGAATATGACCCGCCAGTGTAACCTTTGTTCACAAGTCAATGGCCGAATTTTTCAATCTCTGCTGAAATTGAAGTAATTGTGTAGTTTTTAATGTTGTTGTCTATTGGTAATTAACATACAACAATTGTGTTTTTGTCTGTTGTAAGTAAGATATGATATCCTCTTAGAACGGCGCCTCACAGAAAAACATCTTACAAAAATTTTTCCAATATCCTATGCAAGGTAATTCAGTTTTTTTCGAGAGAAAACTTCCTCCACCGGTTTAAAAATGCTTACACGAAAACATGACGCTGGGAAAAACATTTTTGTTTATATCCTGTGCACCCTCCCAGAGTTTGTGAGTTCAAATAATTTTCACAAGCTAGAAAAACATAACGAAAGACGCCAGAGCATTGTATGCATGAAAGAAAAAGTTAAAGTTGTGATTCCAAGAGACTCTATTCAATGAAAAAACTGAAAAATATGTACGTGTAATCAGATAAAAGGGACAATAATAGAGAAAGAGTTTTAATTATGAAGATAACAGTGGTTTCATATCTCAGCTAGTTTCGATTAAGGTACAATCATTTTTATTCGTTCACTGTCAGATGTCGTAAGAAAGTACAGGTTGATGTGCGGCATGTGTCACTATATTATAGCATATCAAACACACATACCGATTTTCTGTAGGCGGTGCCCCACAGCTTCTATATAGTTAAGGGACTTCATGATCACCATGAGAATCTGATAGTGTAATAAAGCTGATAGTTCAATAAAAACGTTGTACCAATTTAGAGCACAGTGTGCACCATCGGGACATGATAACAGCCAAGGCTTACGGGGAGTGGATGATTTTCTGCGTGATTGGAAAAAGTAGTCATAATATTTTTTATTCAAACAGCAGTTTCTCTGTTCATCATAGCGTTTATTGAACATAAATGAAGAACCTGAACACAAACCCCACCGCAAAAATTTCGGAGTTTTCAGAGATATTTTCTGCGTATTTTTGTAGAAGGGATGCGTGTTCTCGTTACATGTGGCTTG
This sequence comes from Schistocerca cancellata, assembly GCF_023864275.1. Taxonomy (NCBI): domain Eukaryota; kingdom Metazoa; phylum Arthropoda; class Insecta; order Orthoptera; family Acrididae; genus Schistocerca; species Schistocerca cancellata. Next base: position 156,833,475 of record NC_064633.1, read on the forward strand.
TCATAAATTAATGCGTAATTATGGTTTATTCAGTTTATTATCCCAATTATCATTGTTTTTGTGAAAATACATACGCATAGGGGAATTTTGTAACATGCAATCGCCAAAACGTACAACACAAAACAAAGAGTAATGAAGCAATCCCCAGAGGCGAAAGAATTGTGATATGGTTGACGTCGTTGCTGGAGGAGCTTAACATTTACTGAGTCCGTACACGAGGTGCATATTGACCGACTCTTCGTTAGCAAACCTGTCCATACCACCGTGTATCACCTTTAACACATCCAGAACAAAAAAAAAAACCGAGACAGAAGCGAGCGATACTGAATAGAAAGTTCAGGGGTATAGGGAAGAGCGCATTATTGTTGTCGACAGTAAGTACCATGAGTGATTGTACAATTTTGTTTCCAAAAGAGACATATAGCGCTAAAACCTACATTTGCAGTGCTGTGCAGAAATTTTCAGTACAATTGCAGACACAGATATAAATGAGGTTATGAAATGGAACGAAATTGAGTTACTCTGTAACGACATACGGGAGATCACGGTTCACATTACCTCAAAATTCTCAGAAAATATCCTAGTACAGCCTTCAAACTGTAGTCGTTTTCCGCATGTATCGCATGCGGATCCTGGTTTGGGACAATATCCCATAGTGAATATCTGAATTGATTACAAATTAATAGAAAACAGTAGGTAGTGATAATAAACCACTTGTGCAAGTGGAGCTGTTTTTTTTCTTTTTGTGGTGGTATGGTGGAAAATGGTAAATGTCAACAAAACCTTCGTATATTATTATGTATTACCCGATAAAGCGGACCGTGGATATGGCCGTAGGGGATGGTAGCTTGGTCACGTAATTACGTACAACGATAATCGAGTTCAAAGTATTGCGCATTGTTACATCGCAATGGGAGAGTGGGAAACGATCACTGAAAATGGCGTCACTGGCGGAGGCGATGGCTTGCTGTTAACGTTATTCGATTTGCTGACTATAAGAAAAAGAAAAAAATTACAGTGCGTGCGATGGAGAAAGTGACTGATTGTGCAGACAAAATGTTACACTTGAGTAGGTCTATGGGTTGCAAGTTACAGAAATAGGAACACGATGCTGAACGAACAATCACACTGTAAATATCCAAAATACGATATCAATACATGTGCTGTTGTGCAACAATTTCTGCAATTTTATGAACAGCACAAGGAAATGAAAATTTTGTGAAGATTTCACAGTTTTTGTTGCAGAGTCAAATTATATAAGGCTAGCAAGGAAAATCTGAGGAAAATTGTTTCGTCCATTGGATTCGATTCTAGAAGATGCCAGAGTAAATGGGTTCTCATCTGCGAGCGAGACGTCATAGTTTTAGGAAAGGTATACTACACTGGAGTCGGTCGGAAAAAGAAGGCAAGATGAAAGTGGCCACTGTTTCCTTCAGACGGAACGTGAAATGATACGCTTAATACGAATTAAATCGGGCGATGTTGAGGGCATTAGATTAGATAATGAGACACTAAGAGCAGTAGATGAGTTTCCCTATTTGGGCAGCAAAATAAGTGATGATGTGCTAACTTGAGAGAATATAAAATGCACACTGGCAACAGCATGAGAAACGTTTCTGGAATTTGTTAATGTTGAACTTAAAATGTGTTAGGAAGTCTTTTGTGAAGGTATTGGGTGAAATCTATCCTGATATGGATGTTAAATGTGGCCAATAAAATGCTCGTACATAAAGAGACTCTAAGATTTAAAATGTGATTCTACATATCAATGCTGAAGATTATAAGGGTAGGTCGAATAACTAAGGAAGAGGTAGTTAGTCGATTTCCTGGAGAAGAGCTGGTTGACACTAGGTGATTAACCATAAAACACTAAAGGAGTGAAAATGTTTCATTCCTACAAAACCACAGAAATGGTACTACTCGATAGTTATTCAAAGGAAGTCGTAATTTCTAGATTACACATTAGTTAATTACAATTATTAGATCTCCAATGGCATATTATATACCAAATTAAGTAGAAAATGTCCTATTTGACGCTCTGCTCCAGTCCTAAATTTTGCGAGGGATAGTAATCTGGGGTTAAGACACATCCTTAGCCTACTAGGAACTATCAGTGCGGTGATAGAGGGAATTTTCGAGGATAAAAGCTATAGAGGGAGACCAGAGCTTGAACATCGTCGATGGGTTCAAGTGGAGGTAGGTTGCAATAATTACGCAAAGATGAAGAGGCTTGCATGGAGTAGGCTAAGGTTGAGAGCTAAAGACCACGACAGCAAGAACAACAATGCTGTGAATAAATATTGTCGAAGTGGTAGTACTTAAGGACTATTGTCAAAAGAGAGCGTCAGTCAACCTTCATTTATTCATTTGTTCTGGTATGCAGGGAACAGGCATACAGACGTGTATCGGGTGACATCTCCACAACTATAAGAGTTGCAGCAGACCACGACATTACTGCATTTGGCCTCCCGTGTCTGTTATCGGAAAGATTCAGTGACGTCACAGTAAACAAGTCCAGTGCTGACAGACGAAAACGCATCGCGTTGTAAATGATTTGACGAGGACTGTTCATATACTGTCAAGTGGTTCACCGCGTTCTCATGAAACATCACCGCAAAACTCACGGCAAGCCGACCGAAGTGCATTCACCACCAGGTGCAATAATATTATGGTCGACTAGTGTGTACGCTGACGGTAATTCTCTATCTCTTTGCTAATTTGTAAACACGACAGTGTGGTCACATTGACTAGAATTTCAGTTCGTTTTCCTGGATAATACCGAAATATTTTTCTTTAGTTTCATCTGTCAAGATACAAAGAAGACACCCAACAGGAGTTGTGGTTGATGGTGGAAAAATGTGTAGGTAAATAAGACAATTCCGTCCTTCACATTGACTTCGTTGTGATAAGAGTCACTTGTTTTTACATTGTCAACTGGCAGCAGCCATATACCACTTGTATGTGCCTCCTCATGTTATTTGCATTGTGCGTTACCAAATCCCCGTATTTTACAATGTTGGCCAACGTGATAGTGTATACACCATTATGCCTGCCGTGTTCATTTGCAATTGCTCGCGTAGTAAACAAGAACGAGAACAACGTTCGCATTCTTGTACCAATCGAATAACACTACTACCATAACGCATACGTTAGTAAATACACAAAGAAAACTTGAGCAATATATCGTAGGTTTTACGTTTAGCTATGTATGACAGTGTGGTGGTAGTGTTATTCAACAGGTTAACGAGAGTCAAATCGTATTGTCGTTCGAGTTTACTACGCCAGTTATTAAGTATGAATGTGGCGCACGATGTATTCGCTAAAAGAAGTGAGTTTATACCATTTAAGTATATCAGAAGAAAGGTACTTTGAAACATCGCTGAAATTAGCTGAAGATAAGTAATGACTGTATACATAACTGGACCAAGGGGGATAATGGGGTTACAGTGTAGTATTGGGCCACCACTGAAATCTTGGTTGTGTTGACAGGTTGATCTGAATTGTAGCCCAAGGTCTAGGTCAGTCTGGAAAATGATAATTTGTAGATGATTTGGGGAATCCGACGAATGTGAATGCCACATAATGGTTGTGGTAACAGATTGACCTGTGCCGTAGTCTAATGTTAACGTTCGTGCCATATTTACTGCACTTTGACATACGACCCCACCTTTCGTTGTCAAAACTAAAACTGGAAAGTAGATTCAGAAAAAGTTTGTTAGATTATGGACAAGTCTCCAGCGAGCCTCTGATGCATATTATTAACATACATCGTGCGTAAACTAGGGAAAAAAGGCTCCGATACGTATGTTTTGTCGATAGTGGAATACTGTGTTTTGGTAAATTTTGTTGCTCTGACACGAAAAAACGTAGGAACTATTCTCTGCCATTCACCGAACAGTGGTTTGCAGAAGACGGAGTACTCGGGTGAATGGAAGGGAAGACAATGACGGATGTGTGCGACGTACCTGCCGGTTTGCGTGAGTGGTCTGCGAGTGCTGGGGGCGGCCTATTCGACGGCGGCAGGTGGCGAGTGGCGGTTGGTGCGTGGCGGGTTGCCGGTGGCAGGCGCTGTCGAGGGCCGCGGACTGCGAGTCGCGACGCACGGCCGACTGCGAGCACGTGAGGCGCGGCGAGGCTGCCGCCACGGCCACGGCACAGCACGGAGCGCGCGCCTGCGCACGCCGCCTCCAGGTCGATAGGCTTCATTTGACGAGGGCGGGCTGGCTAGGGAGGGCTCTGCCCAAGAGGCGTCGAGCGCCTCGCGCACCACGGCCCGTTTCTTTCGCTCTCCGCTTTTGTTTTTGCTGGCGCCGTCTTTTATCGCGGGAACCTACCGGCGCGTGGATGGCCTGAATGTGGGACAGACTGGTCAGATGCTGGAGGATTTATACGCGGCCGCTTGGCTCGTCCTTTCTGTTTCGTTTGTATTAGTGCCTTATATTAGGTTGATTCACAATAATTACAGCGATACGCGAATGCATGCTTTCTTGGCGAATTTCACGTCGAAATCTTCTCGGGTTATCAGCCGACTCAGGCTGTCGAGTTTTCGCTATGTTTCGACTTGGTTTTTTATTCGTCATCTTCAGGCGAAATGTTGGGTTCATAATTTGTTCCTTCCTTTATAGCCGCAGTACCACACACACCACAGGCGAGAGCCAAACGCTTCGGACATCTTCCGGGGCTATGCGACTGACCCAATCACTGGGCTCCCGGCAGAGAAGTCTGGGGTCGAGCAACTAGAAAGGAAGAATCTGGAGATGAACTCGCCCGAAGATCATGAGTGCGAATCTCGTCGAAACGTTGAGGCAAAATATCGCAATTTCGCTGTTAACCTGAGTAGACTTCATCATAGACAGATGATTATTAAATGCCACAGAGTTCATCACTAGAAGACAGCAAAATTTGAAATTTAAGTTTGTGAAAACTGTGTCACCCAGAAATAAGTAATCCTTAGGACAACAATTTACGAGAAGTCTATAGTTATAGCCGCAGGCCCAGCATCACCCTATCTCCCATTTTAAAGTCAGATTTCTTTTGACTTCTTTCATACGTTCTTCACCTGTTCTCATCATGAGATAATCTTTTCATTTTAACTTAATTACCACACTAGGAGGGCAAAATAGGAGTTGCTCATAAAGTATGTCATGTCCCTTAAGATGGGTAACCCCACTTAACATCGTCTGGTACGACGAGGATGGTGTAAGAGGGTTGCGTATCTTAAAGTGGTTGAAATAATTTTCAGGCAATTTTTATTATGTCCGCTGTGCATAATCAGAGTCCTTTTCTTCTGAAGACTACGTTCCACTACTGAATATTAAGTACACCAGCCAAGAAATTAATTACATACAGGAGACATCACGCTATTATTGTATGACACCTCCTGCAGCCTTCGTAACGGTCGCACATTGTTGAGGAGGAGAGTCCACAAATTTCTTAACCTATGCAATATCCAGCTGAAGCCAGTGATTAGTGATCCCGAAGATTTTCAATACGAGGTAGACAGCCAACCGGTTGCCTAAGTTTAATGTGAAATTCTTGACCAGGTTTCGATAAAACTAAGTCACTGTTGATAAATATCTCGAAAAAATGGCAAAATCATCTCCGGGCTGAACTACACCACCCTCGCACACTGCGGGTTAAATTTCTCATCATCTGGAAAGGAGCAAACTCAGACTCTTCGGAGCACACGGCCCGGCTCCGATCAGTGGGGTGCTGATAAACTCAACGTTGAGCGCGAGTAAACCCCAAAAACAACACCAATCCGATCAGTTATTGCCCAGTTTCATTGCTACTTGACCCATTCAAGGTGTACAGCTGTATTAGCCGCACTGAGCAATAGCCTTTTGAGAGGTACACGACTACAAATGTCCATTTCATGGCAGTTCCCCTCGTAATTTAAGAAGTATCTGCATTCACCGACAGTAGCAAATTCCTGTTGCATTTGAAACCGACTGTCATTTCCAATACGGGACGTTATAGTCTCCCTTCTTAAGTATCTTCTTACGACCCCTGCTCTTACGCTGAGTTACAAGGCTGCCAGTGGTACAACATCCCCTACAGGCACCTTTGACAGCCGCGTTGATGCACAGTTCATGTCCATTTATTTGCGTTGTGATCACGGGCACGTTCAAACACTATACCTCGTTTTTGCCGAAAGACAATAAAATGACGTAATGTGACATTTGCGTCAGCTTCCAGAATGCAGTCAACATTCTATTGTTATCAAGCATTCGTGGAAGCCCGTGGTCAGCGAAATTTGGACAGTATTATGTACTCTAACCACACTTCTTGACACTGTGAAGAATGGCATACCTGTGTCCACTGCTAGCCGCTTCTAGTTCGTGCTGCTGTGGCGCTGCAGTGTGCGTGCGCGGATCTGTGGCAGATTGCTTTTTATTGGTTGACGCGAGGAGAACTGACAACAGCGTGTCGGTTCGGTAGGACCGTTCGGTATCGCTTTCGAAATGCTTACTGAATAATGTTGGGGTTCTGTTTCGAAAACAAGACCGTTCGGCGCACTCGCGTACCGAACCGATCGGCCAAATAGCGGAAAGGTACAGAATAAGGCACCAGCCTCGGCCCCATTCCCATCTGTCTCGGTCTCGGGCGCGGTTTGTAACTTATAGTTTCCAGGAATGGGAAATAGTCGGTCTCATTCCCGCAACAGCATGTCGGCGGGTCTCGTTCCAGCCTCGATCCCGTTCCTGTCTGTCTCGGGCGACTGTTTATAATTAGTTCAGCATGCAGTTGTTGTTAGTTTTGTCCCCTGAGCACACCCATTCTAGATATGTTTCAAACCTTTTTTTGGACTTGGAACTTCTGGTTCTTTTCGTCTTCTATTCAGTGTCCACGACCGATAATTAAAATGTATTTTATAATTACATAAATTACATAAAAATTATGTGGTAAGTAATAGAAACAACTTTTCAGGTAACAAAACAGCATATATGCTTACTTCACTATTTCAATAAACAGCAGAAGAAATACTTGTAAAAAGGCAAGATTTGTTTTTGTTATTACACAAGCAAAGGAAGTCAGCATGGCACACACGAGTGGCCATTTTCCATTTCTAAAAATGGTTCAAAGGGCTCTGAGCACTATGGGACTCAACATCTTAGGTCATAAGTCCCCTAGAACTTAGAACTACTTAAACCTATCTAACCTAAGGACATCACACACACCCATGCCGAGGCAGGATTCGAACCTGCGACCGTAGCAGTCCCGCGGTTCCAAACTGCAGCGCAAGAACCGCTAGACCACCGCGGCCGGCTTCCATTTCTTTTTGGTCCAAAGTAAAAGAGCATGTTCATTGTTATGGAAGGCAAACCGACTTACAACTGAATGAGGCCCGCGCTCCACAATTGAGTATCTGGTGTCACATTTTGTAAAGAGAATGTGATAACTTCTACAATATTATTTCAGTGGTACAGGTTGGCACACGAAAAATCGGCCCGAGTATTCGCCGCTCATTGTCGCCCACCAATCGTCATCTATCGTTTCGAATTTACTGTTTGCATTAGCTTATTTGTTATTTCTTCACTGCCTAGTTATTACATGTTTACCTATTCTGCTCATAGCGGTCAACAAACCTTGCGTAATTGGCGAGCAGTCTGTACTTGGGGGGTCCGTTTTTCGTGCGCCACCTCATATTATTTCACTGCGATCAGCCACATAACGCAACAGTTGGCTAAATGAGAATCAGTAAAATTACAAGTGTGTGAGAATTCTGCTATGAATAAAAACTTCGTACTCCAGGGGGGTGGCAAGTGCCCCTGTTGGCGCCTTCCATCTTCAGTCACCTATGCTACTAATTTTCAATTTTTCATAAGAACCATATACCAAGCACAAATGAACGGTGAACGAGTAAAAATGAACTGTTCCCAAAAAAAAAGCGATCATCAGTGAACTAGTTCCCAAGGAGGAACGAATTTGCCAATTACTACTTAGGATCATAATCGTATATGGCTGCAGGATCAAGAATGGTGTCTGTTATTTGGGACACACCACATATGTATTAGCTGCATCAGCCTGACTGAATGATCGCTGCATGGCTATAATGAATGCCATTGACGCATCCTCAGAGATTTTTCGACTCAGACTAATCATAAAAATAAACAAAAGTCACATTGAAAAAGGAGCCTCACTATGTTAATATCTAAACTGTGATGGAAAGTTAACAGTCATAATCCACGTTTGACTGAATTCAAACCTTGTCCTTAAGAATAGCAATTTAAGTTCACTACAATGTATTTGAGACTAATGCCAGTTCGTAGCTTCCCTTACAACCAGACGCAGCCTGTGACGTCAAGTGTGCAGGAGTAGCGAAGTGAGACTGAAGTCGATGGGTGAGTCAGAGGAGTCTGTAGCGCCGTTTAGCATCGTGGGCTGTCTCGTGTTATTGGAAGGGAGCGCCGGCGGGTTTGAGGAGTACCGGGAGTTTACTCGCAGCTGTCCGTCGTTAATGCGTGTGTGGCAAACAGAGGGCGCTAACCGTGATGTCAGACCTTTGTTACTCTGCCAACTCCGCGCAGAGCCGGTCGCATCGCGGCATTACGTGGCTCTGCGAGCTGCCCGCTAAACACAGACACACATCACGTGACTAACTGGGGCTCCAACACATTGGCTCAGGAAAATTTGAAAAATTTTTATTTTGTCCGTCTCAGCTGCACCAATATATGACTTATTTCTGCAGTGGTTACCGGTTTCGGGCTGAATCGTTCATTCTCAAACCACACACCTAAAACTTCGAAGCGTACATCTTACAGAAAATATTTACATAGAGTATGCATGTCAATATTACGAGCACTTGTATGATTATAGACACATTGTTATTAACCGTATGTAGTTACACAATATGGTGCCAAACGCACGAATTTCCTCATACGGGAAAGCCAAACTGCGAGCAACAAATACGCTCATTGATACGACAGGATATGTTCCACCTGAAGTAAATAATCAAACTGACAAATATAAAATTTAGTAATCAACAGGCCTTCTTTTCCGATGAAGCCCTCATACGTATGCGCATGCGCTTAAGGCAGCCTATTAGTTTACTATGGTGCTACCACACCCATGGTCATTTATTAATACCATTTTTATAACGCAGGGAATACCAGCTTTACACTACATCAGATGTTAACAATTCCATAAAAAATAACCTAGCATCTAAATTATTCAAAGCCAGGAGACGACGAGTAGGGCCACCCTTCCCCATATACAACCCTGTATTGTCATTACACGGTAAAAATTATCGACGTGTCTCTTTAAACAAAAATATAATACCAAAGCTGTTACATTCCATCCACGAAATCGATGCTAAAACATAAAATTTCCTTTTTTACTATACATTACTCACAACCTGTCCGTAGAAATAAGATAAAATCTTTGATAGCCCGCCCGGTTGGCCGTGGGGCCTAACGCACGGCTTTCCGGCCGGGAAGGAGCGCCTGATCCCCGTCACGAATCCTCCCGGCGGCTTTGTGTCGAGGTCCGGTGAAGCGGCCAGTCCGTGGACGATTTTTAGGCGGTTTTCCATCTGCCTAGGCGAATGCGGTCTGGTTCCCCTTATTCCGCCTCAGTTACACTATGTCGGCGATTGCTGCGCAAACAAGTTCTCCACGTACGTGTACACCACCATTACTCTACCGCGCAAACATAGGGATTACACTCGTCTGGTGTGAGACGTTCCCTGGGGGGTCCACTGGGGCCGAACCGCACAATTACCCTGGGTTCGGTGTGGGGCGGTGGAGGGGTGAAGTGGACTGCGGTAGTCGTCGTCGGGTTGTGGACCACTGCGGCTGCGGCTGGGACGGAGCCTCTCCGTCGTTTCTAGGTCCCCGGTTAACATACAATATAATACAACCTTTGATAACAAAATTCCAGTGATGCAAGTAATAAGCGATACCCAGCACCATACTAATAATGATCCGACGCAATCATTATCCTTCGCGCGAAAACCGCATTCAAAGCCAAACCCTTACTTGTACGTTGATCTTACACGTGTGAAGTCTTAGGTAAAAGTATTAGAGAAAATTGACATTAGTAAATCATTTCATAGGGCTTATATTCGACAAGGAGCTGTTACAAACTACATGTGTCATCACGACGCAGATTAAGTGGTCCTACACGTTTGAGTTAACGTAGCAAGCGAGTACGCACACACGCAGCATATGCAGGCAAATAATATAACACCATTTGCCTTTCACTTTGAAATATGTCAAGTTTTCTTAAATATTATCAATTATGGACCCGCATTCTGAGTCAATATGCCTCGAAGGAAAAGCATTGTTTAATGTCACATCATTACGTATATCCTTACACGATACGTAAGACATAAAATGATTCAAAATTGAGGAATTACTGCAATCAAGAAAAGTAGGGAGGGCCTTCACCAAAAGCCATCTATTTGCAAATTATATGCTGAAGTTTCTCAATTTTGGAACACGAGCGTAGTAACAATAGTTACGTTTCCAAATTTATGAGAAGAGAAAGGGACAGGTGTAGTTGCATCCTAGATTTGACAGAAGAACGAAGACATAAAATTATTAAAGGAGCTTATGACAGCAACAGCAGATGAAAAGCATAAAACATATACGGAACTTAAATTAAGCTTGACAGTTCCAGTTTCCGTAAGAAGACCGTAACATTTTATGGAAATAAATCATGTACCGAAGAAAAACCGTAAAACAAAAGAAACGAAGTGTTTGAGATATGAAGAGTTTAGTCGACTGATGAGATAAGAAATGAGGAGCTTTCCACAGAGTCATCAAGGAAAGAAACTTTGGAAAACATCGAATAAAATAAAGGACTTGATGACTGGACATGTGTCAGAATGTCAAGGATCACTTCCATGGTATTAGAGGAACAGCAAGGAACAGAGATTAGAATATATCCAACACATAATTGTGGAATTAAGCTGGAAATATATTCTGATACAGACAGATTGGTACAGGGAAGAAAGTCGAGGCATGGTGTATCAAATTAACCAACTGAAGACCCTGAAGGGAAAAAAGTCCTTCAGTAATTGCACTACTGTCCTCCTTGCTAATAATCAACAGCAGTGATGCTACAGATGCTCTAAAGTGACCTTCAGTTCTGAAGGAAGAAGTACTGAAAGCCTTAAATCAGACAAGATCTGTAACAGCATTTGGACCGGAAGTAGTGGACACAAACATTCTCAAACGTATCGCCTTAGACATCACTCCCATCGTCCTGAATGTTGCCCAATCGTATTTACAACACTAAGAAAACACGAAAAGAAATGCTGAATTCTACTTCTGTAAACTTGTGCAAGAAGTCAAATGTTGAACACTACAGTGACTACAGGTTAGCCACTCTAACGTTTATAGTCTGAAAATGTTCTTGAGAATACTGGTTATGGAGGAAAATGGATGCAAACATCAGCGCAACATAATTTGATTTTATGAGACGTTTCTGTAGAAAGATAGCCTTGTTTTCTATTTAGGTTACTCTACTCCATAAATTATGTAAAGTCATTTGACAATGTTAAAAATTTCATCTTTATTAATCAATATAAACTCTTAGAGATAAACAGTAAAAGCATCAACATATGGAAAAATTTTACTGGATTGAAAGGCTCACATCAACGTTGGAGATATCGTTTTCGTTGACATCCATTAAAAGGTGTCATGCAAGGAAGTATATTGTTTGTTGATATAGCACCATGTATGAAGCTGAACAGTCAAAGGAATCAAAATCAATGGCACAAGTTCAAACAGGTTCCGTTTCGCGGATAACACTTGTACGCGGCCTGTGCTTGGTTAAAACTCTGAGTACATACAGAAAGACTTAGGAAAATTTCCCTGATTAAAATTCACCTTTTGTTTCTGTGAGTACTGACCTATTAAAGAACTATCTACTATGATCTGAATTCGTTTCAAGAACAAGTTAACACGAGTACCACTTATTTTGCTCAGTGATTAATTACGGATTAAGAAATGGTTAAATTCAAATTAAAGGGTTGGATTGGGTTGTTTGGAGGAGAAGACCAGACAGCGAGGTCATCGGTCTCATCGGATTAGGGAAGGACGGGCTAGGAAGTCGGTCTTCCCGGCATTTGCCTGGAGCGATTTAGGGAAATCACGGCAAACCTGAATCATGATGGCCGGACGCGGGATTGAACCGTCGTCCTCCCGAATGCGAGTCCATTGTGCTATCCACTGCGCCACCTCGCTCGGTAATGATCGAGTTTCCTAGTAAAGTTTCCTAGTAACAGTAACAGAAACATTTGACTTTCGGAATGATTCATACGCTCCAACTTATGAGCAAAACATGTACAGTGAGTATGTTTGGCTCGTAATTGAAGAGCCTGCCATCGGGTTCCCCTACGTGGCAAGCATCACAGCATAACAGCCACGCTATGAGGGAAACAAACCAACAACCAAACAGGCGAAGACATCAGGTAAACACGCCGAAGATTCCAGTCGATTAATAGGAACCTTTCCTTGCAGAGGTCGTCACGACATATCCGGCCACGGATTCCTACGCCGGGTTTCTATTGGCTCCAGCTCACTATATAGGCCCGGCCGGTCGAAGGCAGACCAGTCTTCGTCCGCTGCTAATGGCAACCGTTATAGCAAAGTCTCCGAGAAGGTTTCACTGAAGCCGCTGTACTGCACCGCCGATCGAAGTACCAGCCGACCGAGAGGAACCACATCTCCGGCTATATGGACGGACGTCTACATCTATTGTACAGCCAGCTATTGTATTGTAGAAGACGTTACGTTCAATAAACTGTTGGAGAATACAACAGTAATTGTAATTTAAGCACTTCTCTTCAAAGGAAAATGAAAATACTAGATAACAAACACTGTATTGAACTTAATGTATCATTTACTGCTCCGAAGATCTGGACGAAAACTCACCTTCTGAAACATGGAATAATCATACGAAAAATACTGCTAGCTATCTTGGGCTGGCCGGCCGTTGTAGCCGAGCGGTTCTAGACGCTTGAGACTGGAGTCGCGCCGCTGCTACCGTCGCAAGTTCGAATTCTAACTCGGGCATGGCTGTGTTTGATGTCCTTAGGTTAGTTAGGTTTAAGTAGTTCTATGTCTAGGGGACTGGTGACCACAGATGTTAAGTCCCGTAGTGATTAGAGCCATTTGAACCATTTCTTATCTTGGGCTGAATAAATGCGTGGAGCGCATGTAATGAGTAAATGCCCTTGCTGAAGGCAACTGATCACATGATCACAAGGCTTCTTCAAACCAAAAGTTATGTAAATACTCTCAATTTGATGATTGAGAGGTGAGTGAGTAATTACATAACGACAGTCATTTTAGATGAAGAACATAGTTACGGTTAGAGCAATCCCGTAACATCTAGAGCACTATAACACAAAGGCTTCGTGCACAAAGTACTCACAAAAGCGTCGAAAACACTGGGAATCGTTGGATGAGTGAAGATCGGATTTATTTAGCTCGCCTGTAAATCAGATGCATAGCAAAAAGAAAACGAATTCTGGCAACATTAATGGGAGTTAGATGTCCCACAGTATCACTCTTAATGGCTCAATACAGACGTGAATACTTTGAACCAATCTAATACGCAAGGCAGCGCACTGCAGGATGTATTTCTTACTACTCGTTGCTCGTGACAAGAGAATGCAGATCGCAGTTCTCATTGTAAGTTTTTGAACACAAACTCAGGTTGTAACCACTAACCAATTTCTTTCTCTCTCGATACACCTTAGATACACTTCCACCTTGCGTCGAACACATCACAGAATAGCGTAGAGCTGATCAGAATCTTAGTTCCCCAATCAAACACAGACCATACTGCTTCCACAACAGCAAAGTTGAGTTCATATTGGCCAATCCTTACCGCTGACAAATTCTGTCGTTCAGACAAATCAGTAAAACTGAGCAACAAATAAATATACCACAGATATCGACTAGCAGGCATAGACTTCCATAGCAAAATTGCTCGCCACACGGAAAGCATGACAAACTGGAAGTTGAGAAATGCAACAGGTAACTATCTCACTGAGGTAGTAACTGATAACTCACGAGACCTTCACCTTCTTTCAATCAGCGTTTCATCACTAATAATAGTTCTCGATTTAATATCAAGAAAACTAGAATTTTGGTCACCAGTAACAGGATAGCAGACACCCGTCCTCACAGCTTTACTTCTGCCAGTACCTCGTCTCCTTACAAACTTAACAGAAGCTCTCCTGAGAACCATGCAGAACTAGCACTCCTGAAAGAAAGGATATTGTGGAGACATGGCTTAGCCACAGCCTGGGGGATGTTTCCAGTATGAGATTTTCACTCTGCAGCGGAGTGCGCGCTGATATGAAACTTCCTGGCAGATTAAAACAGTGTGCCGGACCGAGACTCGAACTCGGGACATTTGCCTTTCGTGGGCAAGTGCTCTATCCTTTCTTTCAGGACTGCTAGTTCCGCATGGTTCGCAGGAGAGCTTCTGTTAAGTTTGGAAGGTAGGAGACGAGGTACTGGCAGAAGTAAAGCTGTGAGGACGGGGCGTGAGTCGTGCTTGGGTAGCTCAGTTGGTAGATCACTTGCCCGCGAAAGGCAAAGGTCTCGAGTTCGAGCCTCGGTCCGGCACACAGTTCTAATCTGCCAGGAAGTTTCATATCAGCGCACACTCCGCTGCAGAGTGAAAATTTCGTTCTGGAGGATAGCAGACAGTTTATATGGAAAGATACTGAGGATGGGAAACAGTATGGGGGCACGAGAAGACACAACATTTAACCATGCCTGATACCATGATACGAAACCCATCGACTTTTAAAACTGCTTCCAGTTGTCTCTAAATGGATAAATACAGGGGCTCTGTATGGCTTCCAAGGAAATCTTGTTCCATTCTTCCCGCAAACCAATGGCGGTGGATAGCAATCACGCACCCTTCCCCCTAAACTAGACTACAAAGGCCCAATAACAATGTGATCTGGTCACTTGGATGGCCAGGGGAGATGTGACAATTCATCGCAGTGCTGGACGATGTGAGCTGTGTGAACAGGAGTCCTTTCGTCTTGAAACACAGCATCATTATTGGAGAACAAACATTGTACCATGGGATGCACCTGATCAGCCAAAATGGTCAAATAATTTTTGGCAGTAACTCGACCTCGAAGAGTAGCCATGGGGCCCTTGGAATACATCGATATGGCTGCGCAAATCGTCACCGAACCCCCCCCCCCCCCCCCCCCCCGTGTTTCATTCTTGGAAACTGAACTCGGTCAAATGAGCGGCCGGGGTGGCTGAGCGGTTCTAGGCGTTACAGTCTCGAACCGCGCGACCGCTACGGTCGCAGGTTCGAATCCTGCCTCGGGCATGGATATGTGTGATGTCCTTAGGTTAGTTAGGTTTAAGTAGTTCTAAGTTCTAGGGGACTTATGACCTCAGCAGTTAAGTCCCATAGTGCTCAGAGCCATTTGAACCATTTTTCGGCCAGAAGTTGGAATTATGTGAAACAAAACTCACCCGACTGTATGACTTTCTTCCATTGCTCCATAGTCCATGTTTTGGACCTCGGGCACTATCCTTTCCTGTTGCAGGTATTTGCATCACTTAGGAGTGGTTTTGGAATTCCAGCTCTCTATGAAATTCGCAGATCATGGAGCTTCATTCGTGTTGTTTTGGTGCTGATATGGTTCGTGAGTGCGACATTTGGTTCTGCAGTGACTTTCGCATCTGTCTCCCTTTTACTTTTCGTCACAATGAATGGTAACTCTGGTGGGATTGTTTAAGTGATTGAGACTGTAGGCAAAGGGTAGTAAACTAATAACATTAGTTTCTAAAAATAGACATAAATTACGCTAAACAAGTTATTGATTGAATACCATAAACAACTAACAGGTGATTTAAGAGTACACTGGACAAGGATACTTGGTAGCAGAGAGAGTTTAACTAGTGAACTGAGTCAAGTACCCTGACCCGAAAAATGTGGATAACGCAATCTGAATTGATCTGACGCTGAGCAGACTTTGACTGATCAAATCTACTGAAGTTTCTCTACATAGGTGCAGCTGAGAGCAAGTGTCGATTGAGATCTGTACGCCCTGAAAATGCTGGAGCGGCAATACATTACCCTGTTTGCTTTGTACGGCGATGTAACTTTCAGCTAGCGAGTAACGAGATGTGTGCGGCAGAGGTGAGACGTGGAGGCGGCACCTGTAAATCGATCGCTGACATGAAAGAAATGTGAAGATCTCACGGCTAGCGATCAGGCAGATGGATCGCAATTTACTCTTAAAGCCGTGAAATCACGGTGGATTTCAGTGTGTGAGACACCCATTCGCTGGTCATACAAGGGTCCAATTTGGCTTACTTATACGACAGAGCCCACAAGGATACCAAACGTCAAGACTGGTAAACCAAAAACGAATAAGTGGGTCCTCAGCAAACGAGTAGTCTGAGACGTTTGAAGTCACACTGTCAATACAGTAACAGCTTCACCACGGGCTCCCCAGTCCAAACTACTTGCAAGTGAAGTCAGTCTCAGGACAGGTCCCAAGTACCAACCACACACGCCAGAGCTTCAACCAGAAGTGCTTACTAGACCAAAGTCCCGCACCCAAATGCCTCACACCTCTCCACAAAAATGATCTGTTTTCCCACAAAGTGCACAAACGTTTCCGCCTTCACCTCGTCTTGAGCCAATCACAGGGCTGTAGAGGCGCTAAATCTCCCCTCCCACATGACAGCACAAACTCGTTTCGAACTAGGACATGAGTTAAGAAACCTACGTCTCTGGAAAAAAAGATCCCACCAGTTACTGGCTTTTTTAAGTTTTCGCAGAGGAGGAGATGATTTTTTCTGAAGTCGCATCCCTTCCCATGGCAACAAGTGAACAGATACAGTCTCAAAGATATTTATCTAAATCCCCTATGCCTTTGAGCTTCTTAGTCCTAGCTATTCAGTGTAACAAAGATTTTATCTCTAAACGTTTCTCAGATGACAGAGTGTTCTTATACAACAGAGGTGGCCAGGAAAGTGGTTCACTGCCCTACTTGCACTATCGGCGGACACTAAAACGGGTGAATTTCTATTATGTGTGGCTCTGCATACAATGCCCAGTTTACATGTCCACTGTGTAGATGCATTCCTTCAGATTGTCCCCTCTGCCCAAGCTTCAGCTGGCGCCACAGCAGGTAGCAAGGCATTGTTCTGCTGAAGTGCTGTCTCGATAAGGGGCTGTCCTGTCTGCCCTGTACGACTGTGGGCCTGTCTGGCTCGCCGCCAATTGCTTTTAAGTCCCAACAAGCCGTTTCTGCGAGCTAAGAATCATAATTATACATCATACTTTTAGTGCCCTACCAGGCTACATCAATGTCTGCTCAGGCTGTTAACTTTCTAGAGTCTCTCTCAAGGTGTATCAAGTTTTTATTAAATTCTTTAATAATTTTCCGTATGCGAAAAACAGGTGAGAGAGTAACTTGTCCTGTCTTAACAAACCTCTTCAATGATAGTCTGTCACGATCAATCGACGCACATTTCCATGTACACAATGACTAAGTGAATGATGTCTTGCCAATTTCTTTGTATGCTGTATTAATACGGCGATGCAGGGCCTTTTGAAACAGCAGGCACTTAGACTCCCTTGGATACGGAAGCAACCACCACTGAAACACAAACAATTTGCTCACTTTCGAATTCACTTAACTCCGACCTAACGCACTCACAGCTACACAGATCACTGTTCTCACCACGACTTACACTTGCCATGTATTGAGGACATTGTGCAAGTTCCATTTGTGGAAAAATACAACAGCTCAACCTGCAGCCTTGTCTAGCATCTGCTTTACATCCAAGCATTCGTGTCTTGCAGTGTTCCCATATTTTGCCCAACCCATTTACTTCAAAGAGAAAGCAAAATCAAATTCACAGAATAGTATTAACAAAAAACTGGAGTCATGATCAGGAGATATGAACTAGAATTGGCACTGAACTGCTGACAAAAATCACAACAAACGCATGAAAGCAGCGTATTTTGGGCGCACTTCCCGAAACAGCGAATAACGCTTCATTCGGTTCATTATGGAAGAAAAGACAGAACCGCAACGTGAACCTGCGAAAGACCTTTATCCTCTTTCAGCAGCAGTGTATCGTAGATCGTTATAGGAATAAAGTGTTGCAAGTGATCCTAAATATCCGAAGGACACTTTCGTTTTCAAGAAAGATGGTAGGAGACATGCTGACAACTATAGTCCTATGTCACTGGCGACATTTAGTCATATAATTCTGAAAGACTTATGCTTGTATATGACAGGACTGCAATCCTTGCCTAGACTAGTCAACTTTTTGTGTCTTCCTTCCTATGTCCATGGCAGCAGAATTCCTTCTCTTCGTCTACCGCATGGTCCCCATTTTTGATATTAATTGTATCCCTATTCCCATGTCTGTTATTCGTCATTGTTTTCGTCATTCTTCGGTTTACCCTCAATCCACGGTGTACGTTCCTTAGACTTTTCGTTCCATTAACTATTTCCTTCAGAACTTTCTTACGATCACTGAGGACAGCAACGTCATTAGCGAATTCTGTCTCCCGAATATTTCATTTATTTCGATCACCGTTTCCTTGATGTATAAATTGAACGAGGAGGTAAAAGACTAGATACCTTATGAAGTGTGCATGTTATCTTCGCTATTACAGAACTGTTAACTTATTGCTTTTATACATCGATAACCACATATCTGAGAACAGACCATGTCGATCCCCGATATTTGGTTGTGTTGTTACACCGTCACTGCCTGAAAGCGCGCACGGAGACAGCATTATTATTAGTCGAGGTGTGTTGTGAAGCAGACGTGGAACTGAATGGCCGGGAAGTTTTTATTCGGAACTGAACTGCTAAATATTGAACATAAATTTGCTGGAAATTATTATATAAATGATGATGAGAGTATTTATGGATTTTGGAAAGAGTTTTGAAGGAATTGTGATTAAAGGTAAATTCGCAGCTTTGCATACTAGCTCATAGTTAGCACTCTGTTGTAAAATTAATTGTCGTACCGAGATTTGGTTGAAGAATTTTCTAAAAGCAGCCATTTTTGCAGAAACTCGCTATTGTTCACGATCTTTAAAGTGAAGTTATGAATTACCTCACTACTATAAAATTGTTTTAGAAAAATTATTTGTAGAACATGAGCACCCAAAATTATTCCCATGCCAACAGTTCTTTGTTGCTTGTGTCCACGTTGCAAGTGGTAATGCAAAGATTTTTGAATATCATTTTTAGTTTACCAATTTAATTTAGTTTTGCTGTGGCGCTGCTTGCTGTGCTCTACTTTCGAGAGAACTTTTACTGTACCGAGGTAAGTAGTAGAATATTCAGATCCATAATCATACAGTTAAACAATACACACAGAACAATGTCATTACAAAGTTAAGGGCGGTAGAACGTGAAACGGGCCGATTTGGAGCAGGAGAGGCACCACAGGACATTTTAATTTCCACTGTCTATACTTTTACAAATAAATTCATAAAACTTGGTTAGCATGACCAGGAAGGATTCAGAATTCACATTCATAGCAGAGGAAGTTCAAAAACATAACAAAACATTTTTTTTACATGTGAAATTTCATCATTTTTTCACTTGGTATTAGCTTCATTTGTTGCTGTAGGTACACTTTTCTTCATAAGTAAGAGAGATTCTTCGATGAATTGTGCACAGAATACAAACCATACTTGCAGGTGTATGAAACTCTAGAATTTCCCAAATTTGTTAAAAACTGTGGTAAAAATTGAGATTATAAAATTCGAATTTTCTGTAAACACGAAGTTTGAAACGTACCAGCCCATTCACTTTTTCATAGATTAAATAAATTCTAGAGTTTCATACACCTGTAAGTATAGTTTGTAAGCTGTGCAAAATTCATCGAAGAATCTCTCTTACTTATGAAGGAAAAATCATGAAATTTCGCATTTAAAAAATATTATTTTTTCGTCTTTTTGTACTTCCACTGCTATGAGTGTGAATCCTGAATCCTTTCTGGTAATGCTGACCAAGTTATATGAATTTATTTGTAAAAGTATAGACAGTGCAAATTAAAATTTCCTGTGGTTTCTGTGACCAGTGAGATATAACAGTCTATGATACGTTTATCGTATTCTGAGTTTTTTTTTTAAAGTTAATTGCTTAAATTAGCAGTTGACTTTTATTAAAGTCATCTGGTAAATTATTCAGACAAAATTTAGTAGCTCATTAGATGTGTAATTTTTTATTGGTTTTATTGCAGTCTTCTGTCAGGTAGCGAGGAAGCCAGCAGGCACACACCTTTGAGTACCCCAACTGGTGGATGAGAATGCCAGCGCTACCAACAAAGACGTCCAGTTGTGCAGCGAGGTGTTTGGTTGTGATCCTTCGGTCACCTCGAATGAGAGTGTCTACTCGTCCCAACATTGCAGGAGTCACACCTGTGTACGGCCGCCCAGCACGCGGGAGATCGGACAGGTTTGCACGACATTGTTGCGATGATGACAGACGCCTCGCTCAATGACTCACCGAGCTTTTGTTCAACTTTAGGTCTCCGTAGACATTCGACAAGCACCTGTGAATACCTGAAATGCTCTGTTTTTCCACCAAAAGGAACTCAACGACAGCTCTCTGCTTGGAAGGCACCTTGCCTACAGAAGAAATCTGGAAGGCTATGTGTAGCACCGCCACCTATCGGAACTGCCTGAAACTATATGGGCTTTCTACACTACTGGCCATTACAATTGCTACACCACGAAGATGACGTGCTACAGACGCGAAATTTAACCGACAGGGGGAAGATGCTGTGATATGCAAATGATTAGCTTTTCAGAGCATTCACACAAGGTTAGCAGTCGATATGACAGGCATGATATCTGCATGGCTGTAAGGGATCGTGCAGCCACGTCTCGATCCCTGAATCAACAGATGGCGACGTTTGCAAGTCAACAACCATCTGCACGAAGAGTTCAACGACGTTTGCAGCAGCATGGACTATCAGATCGGAGACCATGGCTGCGGTTACCCTTGACGCTGCATCATAGACAGGAGCTCCTGCGATGATGTACTCAACGACGAACCTGGGTGCACGAATGCTAAAATGTCATTTTTCCGGATGAATCCAGGTTCTGTTTACAGCATCATGATGGTCGCATCCGTTTGGCGACATCGCGGTGAACGCACATTGGAAGCATGTATTCGTCATCGCCAGTATCGCGTGATGGTATGGGGTGCCATTGGTTACACTTCTCCGTCACCTCTTGTTCGCACTGACGGCACTCTGAACAGTGGACGTTACATTTCAGATGTGTTACGACCCGTGGCTCTACCCTTCATTCGAGCCCTGCGAAACCCTACATTTCAGCAGGATAATGCATGACCTGCAGAGCCTGTGCGAGCCTTTCTGGATACAGAAAGTCTTCGACTGCTGTCGTGGCCAGCGCATTCTCCAGATCTCTCACCACATCTGGGCAATAGTGGCCGAGCAACTGGCTTGTCACAATACACCCATCACTACTGTTGATGAACTGTGGTATCGTGTTGAAGCAGCATGGGCAGCTGTACCTGTACACGCCATCCAAGCTCTGTTTGACTCAATGCCCAGGCGTATCAAGGCTGTAATTACGAGCAGAGGTGGTTGATCTGGGTACTGATTTCTCAGGATCTATGCACCCAAATTGCGTCAAAATGTAATCATCTGCATTTCTTTTTGGTGTAGCAACTTTAAAGGCCAGTCGTGTACAATTGTTGTGTCAGAAAAACGCAGGTACATGTACATACATTTCACACAGTTGTGATTAAATCACCTTTGGCCAAAACTTTGCCACTTCCAGTGCATTTTCTGTTGCTTGTTGAAGATCATCTACTGTACAGGAGACTGGGCACAGTCGATACTATATGAGCTGAAGTGGGAATATTCCACGAAGTCACACAAAAACATTCGCATTTTTTCAGTCGAAATTGGTCAAGAAAAAATATTTTGGATTATTTACTGAACGCTCCTAGTATTTTTGTTCTTATCGATTAGTTGTTTAACTATCGCAAAGCGATTTTAAGAGTGCTATGTGATTAATGAAAAAGCTGATGTTTCTTTGTTTCTTTGAGGCTTTTGTTTCATAAAGCCGTAGGACTGAATCACTCATCTGGTACGTACTTGTTTAGAAAACACCACTGCTATCTGTAGGACGGTAACACACCATTCATGCTGAAATTGACAGAAGCCGATCGGCGTTGTGTGGCAGAAGCCGTGAAACAGGTTATTCCGCCTTGCGTGCCAGACGCAGCGGAGCAACAGGTCCATGTTTTATGGAGGTGGCTACCCACGGTCGCAGCCAGCTAACGCCCATCGCTTATGTAGCTTCAGAGGTGGGGCCGTTTCGAAGCACAAACAGCCACCGGCCAAACTGAGCGTCATAACAGTCGCCTACAGGAGTGGTGTGCTTATTAATAATTATCAAAAACATAGTTATTTCACTTTATTACTGAACTAGCGAACTCTGCAAATAGATATAGGAAGTGGATTTAGGTCCTAATCGCCTTCTCATCCATCACTTCACCCATCTTCTCCTAAGCCCTCTCTTCCTCCATGTCCTCCTCCTCCCCTCTTATCTCTTTCCATCATCTGCCCCCTACTCTCTTTGAGCCTACTTTATTGTTATTGAAAACAATTCCTTTATTGGGAACTCAAGTAGCTCAAAATGTGTGGGTAAATTGGCTGGAATCATTGGTATACGAGATATGAGGAAGGTATCTGAAGCTGTTGGATCTGTAAGGATAGTAACGTCAGTGACAATATTGCCCACAGTTCTATCCTTTGAAGCGGTGCGATTAAAAAGATAGCCGTAATTGCAATTTTCCTGTTTTCTGTTAAAACAAGCTTCAACGAAAAAACAAAACAACACTGTGTTGTGATATAATTATTGTGTAAAACTATAGAAAAGAAAAAAGAATATCTCATGCTTTAAATGTTTTGCAATCGTAGTTGAGGCCAACTACGAGAAAGAAAATGACACTACATTTTCACAGCAAAGCATAACACTTTCTTTCTCGCAGAGTAGAGAACCTACATATTATTGTTTAAAAATTCCGAGTGATTATTATATAGGGTGAGTCACTAAGTATTGCCACCTAGAATAACTACGAAAGTATGATAGGAGCTGAAACGTTTGTGGGACAAATGTTGCACAGGGCAACGGGGGCCGTAATATGACGTTGGTTTTCTGTTGCTAGGTGGGGTCGATCGGAGATATGAAGGTCAACTTTATTTTTTTAAATGGGATACTATAGTTTGATACCTATTTTCTGATAGCGGCTATCGAGGCGAATCCAAGGATGTGTAACAGTAAGTCTTTGAACCTCAACAAAGGTCAAAAAGGTTGGATGAAAGTCCATTTACAGAAGGTGTTCGAAGTGATGACCATTGGTATCAATGTAGTTCTGCAATCTTCTTATCGTGAATTGTAATACTTATCACTTCGGCCCTTACCGAACCACAAGCTCTGACAGTTCTCTCTCGTATATCGTGCAAATAGTAAATATTCGCCGAATACGGCGTATCCATCTAACGTGCCATTGGCATGTAAACACCATTCGACGTTTTCACAATACAACACTAACAGGAGCAGTAAGACCAATATCGTCGAACTAAGCGAATGTGAATGATGTATTCCTTCGAAGAACAAGTCGATATGCTTCCCATTTACGGAGAATGCCAACGAAATTCAGTGAGAGCTAGAGACTTACACGCTGAAAGATATCATCGACGTACTCACCCTACATGTCGTACATTTAAATATGTGTATGATAAATTGAGAACAACTGGGTCTTTAACGCATCGGTAACATATCCGGCAAAGGAATGTTACTAACGAGGAAACGGAAATTGGTACTCTTGTCTCCGAGATCCTTGTGTTAGTTCGCGTCAAATCGCAGGGGAATCTGAAATGAGCCAGAGAAGTGTTGTTCGTGTTCTGCATAGCTATAAATATCATCTCTATCATATCAGTCTCCACCAAGAATTAACTGGTACGGATTGTATGCGTCACATTGAATTCTATCGATGGGCCCAACTTCAGATTCAGAGCGATGACACATATGTTAATTTGAATTTATTTACTGACGAGGCCACATTCACGAACCATGGAAATGTTAATTTGCATAACATGCATTACTGGGCAACTGAAAATACATGATGGCTGCGGCAAGTTGCACACCAAAAACTGTGGTCGGTGAATGTATGATGTGGGATTCAGGAGGAGAAAATTATAGGCCCCTATTTCATCGAAGGAAATCTTAATGGTAGGAAGTACATCACATTCCTGCAAGAAACATTAGGTCTGTTATTGGAATAAATAGTTTTAGGAACAAGGAACATAATGTGGTATCAACACGATGGGTGTACGGTACATTTTTCGCTGAGGGCTAGAAATCAATTCCAGAGACAATTGCCAAATCGTTGGATTGGAGGCAGAGGAGATGCGTCGTGGCCGACTCGTTCGCCAGACTTGACGTCTCTGGATTTTTTCTTGTGGGGATTCGTAAAAGACATTGTTTGTAAAGACGTTCCAACTACATCTAAAGATATACGAGAGACACTTCAAAAATGGTTCAAATGGCTCTCAGCACTATGGGACTTAACGTCTAAGGTCATCAGTCCCCTAGAACGTAGAACAACTTAAAACTGTCTAACCTAAGGACATCACACACTTCCATGCCCGAGGCAGGATTCGAACCTGCGACCGTAGCAGTCACGCGGTTCCAGAACAGCTCGGCCACTTCGGCCGGCGAGAGAAACTTGTCAGAGCATGTGCTTCGGTAAGTGCCGAAGTGATAAGAAAGACCACTTAGTCGATGATAAGAAGATTGCAGCACTGCATTGATACCAATGGTTATCACTTCAAACACCTTCTGTAAATGTACGTTCACCTTTGTGACCTTCGTTGAACTTCAAGGACCTTACTGTTACACTTCATTGGACTCGTCTCGATAGCCGCTATCAGAAAATAAGTACCAATCTATAGCAACCCATTAAAAAAAAAAGAAACAAAGTTGGCCTTCATATCTCTAAAGCGACCCCACCTAGCAAAAAAAAAAAAAATACCATGGCCCTCGTTGTCCTATACAACTTTTGTCCCATGAACGTTTCAGCATGCATGTGGTATTGCGGTAGCGTTCTTGTTTCTCGCGCACGGGGACCTGGGTTCGATTCCCGGCGGGGTCAGGGATTTTTCCTGACTTGAGATGACTGGGTGTTTTTGTTGTGTCGTCGTCGTCGTCTTCGTCGTCATCATTCATCCACATTACAGTCGAAGGAAGGCAATGGCAAACCACCTTCGTTAGGACTTTGCCTAGTACGGCGATGCGGGTCTCCCACATCGTCCCCTACGCTCCTTGGAGTATGGGACCTCGTCACTATAATCTTGAACCAACATGCTACAACGCCTACAGTTATTACTATTAAAATCAATAAATGGGACATTATTTGACGGACACCCTGAACTGACGTTACATAATGGACACCTTGTGTTACGAGGAGCGTTCCATGCAAAAGATTTTTTCTGCAAGCAGGTTGATTTTATTCAGGATTCCTATGCGCTATATAATACTCTGCTCTTTTAGCTAAAAATATCTATTTTATTTTACAACATAATCTCCGTTCGGTGTGACGGTTTTACGCCACCTTACTGGGACGGTCTGTAGTGGTCGACGTCGGAGCCAACGACTTGCTGCGTCAACAACGTCCCCATCATCGAGAAACTGCTTGCCGTGTAGTGTTGTAGGGTGGATCAGAAAGCTCTGTGAGCTCCACTTGGGTGTGCAGAAATGTTGAGGCCTTGCGTTGTCATGGGGTAGGAAAAGTTCATTTACGTTTTTGTGGCGACCTACACGCTGAAGTTGTTGTGGTTGGCAGGAGAGCCAACACCGTGTTACTAGAGGAAGCCGAAAGGCACGCATTTTAGCTCACGCAGGCTGGCGTGAGGTCTGGAACAGGACAAGGAAATTAGAATTTAGAAAAACGGACGTAGCTAGTGGAATACTTAACTTTAACCCATTAATGGTGAACGTCGCTCTTGACGGTACAGGATTCACAGTATCAATAGTAACTGGTAATGGCGCCTTGCTAGGTCGTGGCAAATGACGTAGCTGAAGGCTATGCTAACTATCGTCTCGGCAAATGAGAGCGTATTTTGTCAGTGAACCATCGCTAGCAAAGTCGGTTGTACAACTGGGGCGAGTGCTAGGAAGTCTCTCTAGACCTGCCGTGTGGCGGCGCTCGGTCTGCAATCACTGATAGTGGCGACACGCGGATCCAGCATATACTAACGGACCGCGGCCGATTTAAAGGCTACCACCTAGCAAGTGTGGTGTCTGGCGGTGACACCACAGAAGTCGTTTCTTAAATTTCCTGAAAATAGCACAATATGCTTCCGAGATGATCGTTGTACCATGAGGCAGGACATAAAATAGAATAGGCGGCGAGAAACCGAGTAGGTTCAAAAATGGTTCATATAGCTCTGAGCACTATGGGACTTAACATCTATGGTCATCAGTCCCCTAGAACTTAGAACTACTTAAACCTAACTAACCTAAGGACATCACACAACACCCAGTCATCACGAGGCAGAGAAAATCCCTGATCCCGCCGGGAATCGAACCCGGGAACCCGGCGCGGGAAGCGAGAACGCTACCGCACCACCACGAGCTGCGAACTAAAACCGAGTAGGCACCCAACTTTTCAATACCCCCCTACTGAAGGCCGAGCGTGTCAGCACTACCAACAGAGACGTCTAGATGAGCATCGAGGTGTTTGTGACTGTTCAGTTTCTCCGGCGTATTTGTTGGTCGAACAGTCCACGGGTGTACTGCCGGCTCATAGTCTCCAACTGACATTGCAGGATTGCAGATGTGTGCAGCCGGCCGGCAGGGGGGAGATGGGACGGATTTGCGCGACCTTGTTGCGGTGATGCCTCGCCAAAATACTCACTGTTCACTGCCAGGTCTTTGTAGACATTCTGCTAGCGCCTATGGATATCTGTGAACCTCTGGTCTTTCGGCAAAAGAAACAAAAACACAGTTCTCTGCTTGAAACGCACCG
This sequence comes from Schistocerca cancellata, assembly GCF_023864275.1. NCBI lineage: Eukaryota > Metazoa > Arthropoda > Insecta > Orthoptera > Acrididae > Schistocerca > Schistocerca cancellata. The sequence continues at coordinate 156,860,533 of NC_064633.1, forward strand.
CCGTTAGAGCGCTGCCACATCTCGGAACTCCGTGAAACAATAGGGGCTGAAGCAGGAATATTTCACAATGCCCCACAATAAATTCCGCATTTTTTCAACGTAAAATAACCGAGAAAAAAATGTGTTTCATTGCTTATTGGGCGCAGCGCGGAGTGGGCACGTGGTCTGAGACGCCATGTGACGGATTGCACGGGCCATCCGGACGGAGGTTCGAGTCCTCCCTTGGGCATGGGTGTCTGTGTATTGTTCTTAGCATAAATTGGTATAAGTTAGGTTAAGTAGTGTGTAAGTCTAGGGAACGATTACCTCAGCACTTTGGTCCCTTAGGAATTCAAACACATTTGAACATCTGAACTTATTGAACGCCCTCGTACTGTGCTACTATGACGACATAACAATAAACGTCTAGCTGACCACTGCTTGGTTCCAAGAGTAAGCCCTTCGACAAAAGTCATAGAGAAAAAGATACTTGAACCTTAAAAGAATGTGATTATTATATACTGAGACAAATGTATTTCGTCGCAGCTAAGCGTTTGTATCGATTTCTTCATACACGGACTAAGAAAAAGATGGAATGAATAGATTAATTTTTGAGAATCTTCTAACAAAAAATCGGTTTTATAAGATCCACAATCTATTACAATAATATTCTGATATACGATTTGAAAGATACAACTTATGCTTCAGGAAAACGTGTGATTGCGGTTTTAAATCGTTTTCTGTCTACAACGTACTACATGTCATTTATGTGACAAACTATCTTGCCCCATATGTATGACTGCATCCATATTAACAACTGGCGTATACTATAATCGGTTAGCCAATAAAAAAAGACCAAATTTGCCAAGATAAACCTTTCGAGGAAAATAACGACATCTTTCACAAAATTCTTGGTTGATTACCAAACATATAAAATTAATCACTCTTTTGTGGAAGAGGCCGTAATGAAAGAATAAAAAGCCTTAGGCGTGCAACAGACAGTGGAGTCGTTCTCCATTTTGCTGTTTCTTTGTGTTAAAAGGTGCAGCTTAGGGTAAACGAATTACGTACTATTATTCCTTATATTTGTAATCATGTGCACTTAATGAACATTTGTGACAAGCTATACCTATGTGCCAGAACGGGATTGGCATCGAGATCCGTGCCTTTTGTTGACGGTACACTATCCATGGTAACTTGGAAATTGCTGCCTTTGGATATTGTATCACAGACACAGTCCCTTTGACTATTCAGAGATGTCACTAAACCCGCCCAAAGATGTAAACAACGCTGCATGAACACCGCCTATTGGACAGAGGGGGTCTGGCACCCGATCAGTTCCACTCATTCCTCCAGGAAGGAGGTACACGGCTCGTGCTTTCTGTAGTTCAAACATGCCTAGATAATAGAAACCGCGGTTCGATCGCGTCCGCATTGTTACTTTGTGCCAGGAAGGGCTCTCAACAAGGGAAGTGTCCAGGCGTCTCGGAGTGAACCAAAGCGATGTTGTTCGGACACGGAGGAGATACAGAGAGACAGGTATTGTCGATGATATTTCTCGATCAGGCCGCCCAAGGGCTACTACTGCAGTGGATGACCGCTAGCGACAGATTATGGTTCGGAGGATCCCTGACAGCAACGCCACCATGTTGAATAATGCTTTTTGTGAAGCCACAGGACGTCGTGTTACGACTCAAACTGTGCGCAATAGGCTGCATGATGCGCAACTTCGCTCCTGACGTTCGTGGCGAGGTCCATCTTTGCAACCACGACAGCTTGGTACAGGTGAGCGCAACAACATGCTGAATGGACTGCTCAGGATTGGTATCACGTTCTCTTCACCGAAGAGTGTCGCATATGCCTTCAACCAGAAAATCGTCGGAGTCGTGTTTGGGGTGCAGCAAGGTGGAGGTTCCATGCTGTTCTGGGGTGGCATTATGTACGCCGCTGGTGGTCATGGAAGGCGCCGTAACGGCTGTACGATACGTGAGTGCCATACTCCAACCGACAGTGCAACCATATCGGTAGCATATTGCTGAGGTGTTCGTCTTCATGGACGACAATTCGAGCCCCCATCATGCCTGGGATGGATTGAAAAGGGCTGTTTATGGACGACGTGACCCACCAACCACTTTGAGGGATCTACGCCGAATCGCCGTTGAGGAGTGGGACAATCTGAACCAACAGTGCCTTGATGAACTTGTGGATAGTATGCCACGACGAATACAGGGATGTATCAATGCAAGACGATGTGCTACTGCGTATTAGAGGTACCGGTGCGTACAGCAATCTGAACAACCACCTCTGAAGGTCTCGCTGTATAGCAGTACAACATGTGTGGTTTTGATCACCAGTAAAAAAGGCAGAAATTATGTTTATGTTGATCTCTATTCCAATTTTCTGTACAGGTTTCGGAACTCTCGGTAATGCAAAACTTCTTTTGATGTGTAGTAACTGACAAAGCACTGGCGGTAAAATCCAGTGTTCTGAATCCAAACCTCAGTACGGCACCTAGTTTAAGTTAGTAAAAAAATGTTCATCGCTGCCAGTATTCCGTGTAGTAGTAAAACGTGCCGCCTCATGTGGAATTTGAAGCGACAGGAAGTCCACGAGATGCATCAGCAGACTGGCTAGCTAGCGGTAGCAAAGTTTGAAAAAAAAAAAAGCATTACATTCTGTACGAGATTAGTAGGAGCCATTTATTAAACAGTTAGAAGGAGACATCATACTTTAGGATAACGAACAGCGTATCTAGATTAAAAATGTATTACTTTATTTTTCTTGTTCTGACGAATAGTTAATTTCATCTCGCACAGGAAAATGTTTAATTTTTGATCATTTGTGATTTAAATGTCTCTGTTCGGGCGTCGTTTAACCATGCTCAATTTACCTGTTTTACCGGTCTGATAATTTTTTTAAATTTCCGTTACGGGGTTGGCACTACTGTCTGAACTATTATCTGTATGCAATTTTTGCATGGATGGCATCTGCAGTTTCTGATGGGTGCAGCTGAATTACGTGAACTAAGTATTTCCATCGTTTTCTATTTTTATTTCTTTGTAAAATGTCTAAAGTTAAAAAAGCGTTGGCTGCAATTTCAGTAGTTTCCAGCTGTTGTGGAATTCTTTAAGACTCCTGCACATTGTTTTAGCAGTTTCTCCGTTTTTTTAATCGATTTAGATTTAGATTTAGATTCTGATAGAGAAGATCCAACGGAGAGCAGCGCGCTTCGTTACATGATCATTTAGTAATCGCGAAAGCGTTACGGAGATGATAGATAAACTCCAGTGGAAGACTCTGCGGGAGAGACGGTCAGTAGCTCGGTACGGGCTTTTGTTGAAGTTTCGAGAACATACCTTCACCGACGAGCCAAGCAGTATATTGCTCCCTCCTACGTATATCTCGCGAAGAGACCACGAGGATAAAATCAGAGAGATTAGTTCCCACACAGAGGCATACCGACAATCTTTCTTTCCACGAACAATACGAGACTGGAATGGAAGGGAGAACCGATAGAGGTACTCAAAGTACCTTCCGCCACACACCGTCAGGTGGCTTGCGGAGGATGGATGTAGATGTAGATTTAGAAGTAGGACTCCTAGGGACCGCGTAGGAAACTACTTTTGATTTCAATAAATGAAAAGTGGTACGCTGCTTTTGTTCTAAGTATTCATTTATTGTATTAACAGGTGTTCGGTTAACCCACTTCCGATTTTTTCGATTATCTTTTATTCGATCAGATTGAAGCTGTTTCTGATCTTCTGACTACTTTCGTCGAGTTTTCTTTTTTTCTGGAGAGAAAACTTTCGTTCGAAACAAAAGCCTGTTCAGTTTCATGTTCTTCAGACTTCATGTCTTTCACATCAGTTCCGATTTTTTGGAGCCGGAGATTTTTTCCATTTGACACGTTCAAGAATTTTCTTGCATATCTTGTTCTCATTCATCCGAACCAGACTATCACGAAGTATCATTATAAGTTTTGTCATAGTTATACTGGGTTGTTAGATTTTCTTGTACAGATCTTCATTACTCACGTTCGTGCATGCACCACTGCGACTCATTGGCATCAATATCTTTAACACAATTCTGCTCTCCTTCTTTGCGATATTTTCTTTTTCTTCTGTCTTATTCAGCTACGGGTATATGGCTGCGTATAACCATTCTGGTTTTATTACCGCAACATAGTGCTGTAACTTTTCTTGAGGTGCTAGGTCTCTTATTTCACAAAAATTCAGTCAACTGAAGGGCAGTTCCATCTTTCTTGCCTTGAGTTTATTAGCCTCAGCTTCACAGTCGTTCTTCTCCTTTCTGTGTCCAACATATTTAAATTTATTGACTGTCTCACTTTTCCAATCACCAGAGTTTGTGAAATTTGGAACGTCTTTTACATTTGTTATAGGTTCTTTCTTTGTTTAGAATGTTTGATGATCTGTTTTTCTGCAGTTCTTTTCAAAATGTTATCTACTTTATCACTCACTCACTCACTCCTTTGGCTTGTTTGGGACCTGACGATTCCGCGCCTCTTTCACTGTCTGCCCCCAGTTCTTCCTGTCTTGTGCCGTTCCCTCACATTCAGTAACACCCAGCACTTTGCAGTCGGAGGCCACCTCGTCTTGCCATCTGCTTCGTCGTCTTCCAGGGGGTCTTGAGTCTTCTCGTCATATATCTGACGGACTATTCTGACATGGTCCATTCTGAGGACATTGCATGGCCATTGCAAACGTCTCGCTTTAACTATGTTCAGTACCGAGGGTTGGTCGGCTAGCTTAACCAGTTCTTCGCTGGATCTCCGTATCCATCTTTGCGTTGCTTGGTCAAATTTTGGTCCAACGATTTCTCTGTACACTTTATTTTAGAAGACAGAGAGCTGGTTCTCTTCTTCTTTGGTCATGCTCCGTATAGCAATACTGGCCTGATGATTGTGTTGTAGAGTTTCAACTGGGTTTTCCTGATCAGTTCTTTGGAGGATAGAAGTCTTTGGAGGAAAAATAAAACTTTGTTTTTCTTCCGCAGTCTAGTTCGGTATTCCACTCGTCATCTGCTGCAATAGCTTGTATTTACACAAAGATATTTGAAGTTGGGAATGCTCTTGAAAGTGTTGCTTTCTGTGTGAAGATTATCACGTTATCCTGTATCATATTTTCACTGCGGTGATCATGTATTCTGTTTTTTCTTCATTAATTTTTAAACATATTTTCATGGCGGATTCATTTAGCTTATTGAACAGCGTTTCAGTTTCACCAATGTTACTTCCTATTAAGCTACGTCATCTGTATAGGCCAGCATATTTGTTTATCTGTGATGTTTTCATCTGTTGCTCGTTTGGTGTCTTTTAATACTCTTTTCATGACAAGGTTGAAGATATACATAAATGACCTTGTGGATGACATCGGAAGTTCTCTGAGGCTTTTTGCAGATGATGCTGTGGTGTATCGAGAGGTTGTAACAATGGAAAATTGTACTGAAATGCAGGAGGATATGCAGCGAATTGACGCATGGTGCAGGGAATGGCAATTGAATCTAGTTGTAGACAATTGTAACGTACTGCGAATACATAGAAAGAAAGATCCCTTATCATTTAGCTACAATATAGCAGGACAGCAACTGGAAGCAGTTAATTCCATAAATTATCTGGGAGTACGCATTAGGAGTGATTTAAAATGGAATGATCATATAAAGTTGATCGTCGGTAAAGCAGATGCCAGACTGACATTCGTTGGAAGAATCCTATGGAAATGCAATCCGAAAACAAAGGAAGTAGGTTACAGTACGCTTGTTCGCCCACTGCTTGAATACTGTTCAGTAGTGTGGGATCCGTACCAGATAGGGTTGATAGAAAAGATAGAGAAGATCCAACGGAGAGCAGCGCGCTTCGTTACAGGATCATTTAGTAATCGCGAAAGCGTTACGGAGATGATAGATAAACTCCAGTGGAAGACGCTGCAGGAGAGACGCTCAGTAGCTCGGTACGGGCTTTTGTTAAAATTCGAGAGCATACCTTCACCGAAGAGTCAAGCAGTATATTTCTTCCTCCTACGTAAATCTCGCAAAGAGACCATGAGGATAAAATCAGAGAGATTAGAGTCCACACAGAAGAATACCGACAATCCTTCTTTCCACGAACATTACGAGACTGGAATAGAAGGGAGAACCGATAGAGGTACTCAAGGTACCCTCAGCCACACACCGTCAGGTGGCTTGCGGAGTATGAATGTAGATGTAGATGTAGATAGAGCATCACCTTGCTTCAGCCCTGTTTCGTTAAAAAAACAGTGCGATACCGAGCCACAATATGTCACTCTACTTACTGCCTTCTCCACATATATTGTGACCAAGCTGATGAGTTTGTAGGGGATTGTACCATGATTTCCTATATCGATCGCTGATGTTATGGGAAGTCTATGAGCAGCTAACAGATGAACCCAGATTTCCTGCTTATGGCGGTCGCCTTACCATTTGGCTATCCGTGCACGGCTCACGGCTAGAGCCGAACTTCCGTATGTCGTCAACCATACGCCTACTATCTGTACTCGCACATCCATTATGTGTATTCCTGTACAGATCAGACGTTGTGCTTGAAAGTCGCATTCCCGGTATCGGCAGATAAATATGGAAATTGGAAATTTGTGGTAAGGTCTATGGGACCAAACTGCTGAGATCATCGGTCCCTAGGCTTACGCACTACTTAATCTAACCTAAACTAACTTTCACTAAGGACAACACATACACCCATGCCCGAGGGAGGACTCTTACCTCCGACAGGATAAATATGATATTGCAGTGCCTGTGTTATTCTGATGACGATGCACTGCGGCGACTGCAACTGTTACGAAACATATGAGATGAATTCGCAATTGGGAATGATGACTACCATCAGCTGTAGAATGGAATGACGACAATGACAATCGTAGACGTATGGTTGACAATACAGGGTGAGTCACCTACCGTTACCGCTGGATATATTTCGTAAACCACATCAAATACTGACGAACAGATTCCACAGACCGAACGTGAGGAGAGGGGCTAGTGTAATTGTTTAATACAAACCATACAAAAATGCACGGAAGTATGTTTTTTAATACAAACCTACGTTTTTTTAAATGGAACCACGTTAGTTTTGTTAGCACATCTGAACATATAAACAAATACGTAATCAGTGGCGTTTGTTGCATTGTAAAATGTTAATTACATCCGGAGATATTGCAACCTAAAGTTGACGCTTGAAACCTCCGACTTTCTGTTGCGAGAGCCGGTGGACTGAGTCAAAGTAGTGTCATGCGCATACTGCATCGTCACCGCTTTCACCCGTTTCATGTGTTGCTACATCAGCAATTACATGGCGATGACTTTAATCATCGAGTGCAATTCTGTCAATGGGCATTAACAGGGAATACGTTGCAGTTCTACCTGTTTACCGATGAAGCGGGTTTCACAAACCACGGGGCAGTAAATCTACGGAACATGCATTACTGGTCCGTGGACAATCCTCGCTGGCTCAGACAGGTAGAGCGACAGCGACCGTGGCCTGTAAATGTATGGTGCGGAATCATTAGCGACCACCTCATTGGTCCTCACTTCATTGCAGGCGCCCAAACAGCTGCAATATACATCGCGTTTCTACAGAATGATTTGCCAACGTTGCTCGAAAATGTTCCACTGGAAACGCGTTGACGTATGTGGTATCAGCATGATGGTGCACCTGCACATTCCGCAATTGACACTAGGCTGACCCTTGACAGGATGTTCGACGGGCGTTTCATAGAACGTGGAGGTCGCATAAATTGGCCAGCCCGTTCTCCTGATCTTACACCTCTGGACTTCTTTCTGTTGGATACGTTAAAGGAGAATGTGTACCGTGATGTGCCTACAACCCCAGAGGATATGAAACAACGTATCCTGCGGCGACATTACACCAGATGTACTGCGGCGTGTACGACATTCATAACGCCAGAGATTGCAATTGTGTGCAGCAAATTATGGCCACCACATTGAACATCTATTGGCCTGACATGTCGGGACACACTCTATTCCACTCCGTAATTGAAAACGGAAACCACGTGTGTACGTGTACCTCACCCCTCATGGTAATGTACATGTGCGTCAGTGAAAAAGACCAATAAAAAGGTGTTAGCATGTGGACGTAATGTGCTGTTCCAGTCCCTTCTGTACCTAAGATCCATCACCGTTTCCTTTGGATCCCTACGTAATTCGGTGCTCTCCGATACACACGATCGAACTGCGTCAACTTTAGGTTACAGTATCTCCGGATGTAATTAACATTTTACAATGCAACAAACGGCACTGATTACGTTTTTGTTTATATGTTCAGATGTGCTAACAAAACTAACGGGGTTCCATTTAAAAAAAACGTAGGTTTGTGTTAAAAAACATACTTCCGTGCATTTTTTTTATGGTTTGTATTAACCAATTACACTAGCCCCTCTCCTCACGTTCGGTCTGTGGAATCGATTCGTCAGTATCTGATGTGGTTTACGAAATATATCCAGCGGTAATGTTAGGTGACTCACCCTGTATATGGGCAAATTTGACTTTAACATACAGGTTGTCTCAGGACGAATGGTCAATGCTCGGGGATGTGACATAGCGATCATTAGAACCCTAAAAGGTCTAGTAAACAAGGGCGCGAAAATTCGTATTTTAAGAGCTATGAGCACTTCATCTTCGATACTGTGAAAGAAATCTCTTCTACTGCAAGCTCTTTGTTGTCAATATTTTGAGAGGCGGTTTTATGGGCTAAAACAAGAAAAGATGTTCAGTAAACATAGGCTCACATCTGCATACTTTAAGGGAAATTAGTGAACAGAAGACCAGTACTCACAAATGAAATTTCGCGGGCAGTAGGACTAACACCAAGAAGAAAACATACTTTCTGTCATACCAGTATTCGACATGTCTCTATGCTGCGCGGAAGTACTTCTTTGAAGAACGCAGTTTAAAAGACTGCAGTCGACACTTATACGACCCTGATTACTGGAACTGTCCCCGCCGCTGTAAAGGCTTGCCATACCACTGGATTGCTAAGTTTCCAATGGTCTTTGACGCCTATATCATACAATTATTAGAGACAAAACAGTGAGCATACATTGAGAGTTTACCCCCTTGACTCTCTTGGGTACTTAGCGGACAACCACTAGATATCTGGCTTGACGAGAGGCTAATGTTTATGCTAGTAGTGGCAGTGGTCACGCATCAAACCGATGTCTTGGACATAGCGTCATTTAGAGCAACAGATTTTCTGTTACTAATGCATTGAAAGAATGACCTATGATTGTACCTTTAATTTGCGCAATGGAATCAATACTGTGACCAGCTGTACGCGAGACGCAGACTCTCACAATATCACAGCTGTTATCGAATCACACAGCAAGATATTGACTCCTCTGTTTCGTTGTTAAGGCGCGGCACGTAAACCCGGCCCGTCGTACGCAACGATAATGCTACAGTGCGTCATTAATAATGGAAAGCGAGAAACGCCATCCAAACAGTCGCGCACGAACTAAGCATTTCTCTGATGCACCGACACTGCGCTGAACTTTCTTGTTGTGTAAGGCAGCTGCAGCCACAGCCAGTGAAACTTGTCAAAACCAAGTGACAAAAAGGCGTTGTGTGAAGCCGGGTTAATGTGAATGTTTGATAATGCCGTATTTGTTACCTGAGCGTGTTACCGTTGTTGAAGCGTACATTCGCACTGGATCTTAAGTAAATATGTAAATGTCGTGTGACTAGGGCCTCCCGTCGGGTAGACCGTTCGCCAGGTGCAAGTATTTAGATCTGTCACCACTTCGGTGACTTGTGCGTCGATGGGGGTGAAATGATGATGATTAGGACAACACAACACCCAGTCCCTGAGCGGGATTCCCAGCCGGGAATCAAACCTGGGCTCTTAGGATTGACATTCTGTCACGCTGACCTCCCAGCTGCCAGGGGTGGACTGTATCTTAAGTGAAAACAAAGAACTTGTTTCAGGTGAAATTTGCAGGACGTTCTGTGCCAGCAAAAAGCACCATACAGGAATTGATTGAAAAATGATGGCGTACAGGACCGTCTCAAAATGGGCCCAGGAAGAGGGCACCACCTGTCTGCACAGCAGAATTAAAGAGGCAGGAGCAGGAGATAATGACAAGAAGTCCGCGTGAGTCAACCAGGAGATTGAGTCAACAGGTTCATGCGAGTGAGAGGAGATGAAGACGTTTTTAAATGGACTGAAGTTAAAATCATACCGGATAAATACTGCGCGAGAACTGAAGGGGCCTACATGCAAAAGAGAGTGCATTTTTTATTCATGGCTGTTGAGAAACGTTGCCAGTGGTGTCTCGGACACATTAAGACTCATAATGTGTGACGAGACATGGTTCCATCTGTCCCGGTACATAAGTTCCCAAAACAACCGGTAGTGGTCAACGGAAAATCCACACGCGATCCTTGCATGACGAGAAGGTTGGTGTTTGGTGTGCTGTTACATAGACACTCGCCATGGCGCCCATATTCTTTGAGACGACAGTCAACAGTGAAATATATTTGGGAATCCTGGAGGAGCTTTATTCAAACTTGACGGAAGAGGTGTGTCAGTTACGTTAAGGGCCAGTTTTAGGTGCTGTGATAAAATTTTGTCATTCTTGCATATCATTAACTTATGGGTTCACAAGGAACACGTAATCGCTTGGCGGAAAGAAAATGGCTACTGACTAGAATTCACAAAGACCACCTTCTTAGATCACTGATATTCATTTGTTATTCCCACAGTTCGCACATTCCTAAAACAATCTATTTCGTACATTATTTACTAGTACCGAGCTGGCATAACTGTTCGTTAACGCTACAGTTCCACTTCCAATATCCTAATATACTATGGACTCATAATATCATAGCCTGCAGTGCACATATCCGAATTGATTTAGAATGCCCATACCGTACGTGTTTTATTAATCTGGTTATTCAAACACACACTGACTCAGCGTTCATACTCATGCACCGAAATAATCACTTTCTAATTAACTGCCTACCACGAAATCTGTATCTCGGTATCTTACACGAAAAGCTCGTCTGACGACATATTGTATCAACGGAAATCAATCCGGAAGTATTTATTTTGCTTCAAACAATCTCCAAAAATATTGAATTATCTACCTGTACTGTTCCCCCATAATTATCTGTAATCCCAGTACACAAGTTACGTGCCTAAATCTGTGTCGATCATGGCAACTTATTTGTGTACCGTATCCACTGGTGCTCTACATTTCTTTGTGCTAATGATAATCTCCCATGATAAGACTTACTCCACACGCTCAGTATTCCACACACGATATTTTTCCTGGTAAAGTTAGATTTAATCTCCGGAGCAATCATGCGCATAATCTAGTCCAAAGCAGTCCTCGTGGAACCGCTGCACAAATGCTAATGCACTGACCCTTATCTTTCCCACGGAGCATAGAAGCAAAAGCTTCACACGATATCACTCATCTTAATTAGCTTTAGCATATGGATTTCCTCCTCAAACAAGGAGGAGTGGTAACTGTACATGTTGAATCCACGACGTATATGCTGAAGACAAAGCCTACCTTTAATCTCATATGAGTATCACACGCAAATATACATATAACACACACGCAATCTGGAAATTAAAGCACTTCTGGTCTATTTTATCTGTACAGCTCACTGCAACGAAGGCTGTATGTAAATTTACTCACTCTTGAGAAAGTGCTTGATCTAATCAAAAATCTTCACACGGCTTTCTTAAATAATCTCAGCTAAGAATCTAATAAAGTATAATATTTAATTTACATCTAACAAACGAAGTTACATTATTTTCTAATCACGTCCAACAGAGACAGGCCGTTGGTCTGTAAGGAATAATCCTTACGTTATCAGACTTACTTGTCTAAAACTGCATCAAGATTTAGAAAAATCTCCCCCCATCTGTTTGCCATCGTTGGCGTCCTGAAAATAAGAACATTACTGATTAATAGAGACTTAAGTGCTACGACTGCATACCAGTCTGCAGAAGAATATTCCAAGCACACTACAAAGTCAACCGTTCATATCAGGAACCAGCGCCAGAGTGCCACAATATGGCACCCCAAAAGACACCACCTAGTCAGCGGTGGTAGCGTTCCCTACATACATTGGCCAACAACACACCACACTCTTCACTACTTTGGAATAGCTGCTTTCTTTGGTTTACTTTAGGCGAGCAAGGGACTGCTCAAAGATTATCAGTGATTACAGATACGCTGTCTGTGGCCCCCTGCACCCGTCTCCATGCAGTTGACACACACACACACACACACACACACACACACACACACACATCATCCTCATCATCATCATCATCTCAACGTAAATAAATTGGAAAACAGTACAAATGAGGAGACAAGGATCAATTGGGATAGGCAGTGCACATTCACATCACCCTTTTCTACTTCCGGCATCGGTAACCAAGTGTTAAATAACTATGCCAAATCATATTCCGACAAGGACAACGCTACAAATATGTATGTGAGGGGCGAAACTGTAACCTCTCAACCAGAAAGAAAGTGTAAAAGTTTTTATTTATTTTCGTTCAGGGTGTTTGTGTTAATAATGTTATTTGTTTTGTATGTTTCTGCTGTCTGTCTAGAATGTAATGAATGTTTATTTAAATATTATCAACTCTGAGTACCTCCTTTCCCACTAGCAGAGGCATTACATGTCTTATTAGACTTCGAGCCATTGGTGACAGTGCGTATTCTGAAACAGAGCCGTTAAACAGTGCCTCTAACTAATCTTTGAAAGTTAATCGTTAGAATTCCCATCTCGCTAGTGTGTTGCAGTGGTTCACGTCTGAAATATTATCTCTCAATGCTCTGGACTAGCGCTATACTTATAATCGGCTTTGTTCGTGGGCAGCTCTAAGCCCTACAACGTTAATCTGGTGCTACAAGTTGTTACCATAATACATATGATGCCAAAGGAGTACTAATTTTAGAAATGACATCTGCGTCCTGGAGTCTGCGCATACCTTTTACATTAATGAGGGGTTGTAGTGGAATTATACTGTAATTCGTACAGATTAGAAACAGTGATGGAAATAGGCATCATCAGCTACTCCAGAACAGATCAGGATTATCATGTAATTAAGAAAAATATTGCCATTCCGAGCCAAACCTACATGCAACAAAGTTCTGTATCATCACAGAGTAATGACACTGTGTATAATTACTTTGTCTCGATGGGATGTATAGCAGAGGACATGTTTCGCGACATGGCTTTCTACCCTGCTACCGTACTTTTGCATTACTCGGAAAAAAGGAGAGTAACGGCTGGCGTGACTACCCATGAATGGAAGTGTGTAATATATTAAGCTCGTTGAAGTGATTCTTTCGTTATTAAGGAAATCAGCCAGAATGACTCGAGTGCTGTCAGAGTTTTTGAATGAATTAGGAAGTGTGACCCAAATTAGAAAACTGCCAGTTACGAGGTCCAATATCGGTACAGATGATCCAAATTCAGTGTTGTTCTGTCTTCGTCATAAGGTCATTCACTCCTGGATACGTCATTCTCTGCTAAAAACAAAACAGAATGTCACGTCTAACATCCTTATAAGTTATGAGGTTTCTTGCGTCTACATCCACATAACGTCTCTGGAATTCACACTTAAGTGCCTACAGAGGTTTCAGCATACCACTTTCACACCACTTCTCCAACGTTCTGCCGCGTAACAGCGCACAAGAAAAATTAACAATTAAATCCATCTGTGTCAGCTCTGATTTCTCTTATTTTGTTATAATGATCATTCCTCGAAGATGAGTGCCAGCAAAATGTTTTCGCAATGAGAGGAGACCGCTAGAGATTGAAATTTCGTGAAAATATCCCACCAAAATGAAAAACGCCTTTGCTGTAATGACGGCCACCTTAAAACGCGTATGATATCCGTGACTCTCTTCCCTACTTTGCGATAATGCAAAACGAGCTGCCCTTCTAAGAACTTTTTCGATGTCCTCCGTCAATCACAAAGTTCTTTGTTGTATAAAGAGCTGTTACCTCTACCAGCAGAGAAAATTAGAGACTTACTGGAAATGCCTAAATACCTGGAAGTACAAGGCAGGGAATTTTGTGTAAGCTTACCTTCCGAGTAATCATTCCAATTTATTTTTCTTCCGTTTAACTTCTTCTTTGTTACTGTTTCTTGTCCCGTATAGAAGTAGTTTTTTTTAGGTTCGGTAAATACATTGTATTATGTCAGTATGTCAGATAATATATTCTGTTAATACTTTCCATTAGTTATGCCACTGTAAGAGAAAATCATTTTTTTTTGTATACAACTTAACTCAACAAGTATTTCTTCAGAATATGCAACGATCCTACACTGAAATCCACATAAAAATTAAGATAAACTACTAAACATTGTAAGATATGCTAAATACATGTTGCTGTCCAACAATACATTCTGTATAACTTTATCGTATACAATAAGACATATAACTAGATAGTAGCAAGGAAAAGAACAATGACTTTTATTTCCTAAAAAAATATCAAAGAATGATATACAGCTTTCTTTGAGGGAGTCTCCAGTTGCTGACTGGAAGTGTGAATTGTACTACAGCGAATAGCAGCCTTGTCTCTTCTCATACGGTGATCGGCGTTGGGTATGTAAGTAGGCTGTTTATATTTTCTTATTGGCAACGTTGCGTAGCGCTCTGTATGAAAATCACTGGCTGTGCTGTGTGCAGTCTGAGGCTAGTTTGCATTGTTGTCTGCCATTGTAGTGTTGGGCAGCGGTAGCTGGAGGTGAACAGCGCGTAGCTTTGCGCAGTTGGAGGTGAGCCGCCAGCAGTGGTGGATGTGGGGAGAGAGATGGCGGAGTTTTGAAATTTGTAACACTGGATGTCATGAACTACTATATATATATTATGACTGTTAAGGTAAATACATTGTTTGTTCTCTATTAACATCTTTCAATTGCTAACTATGCCTATCAGTAGTAAGTGCCTTCTGTAGTTTGAATCTTTTATTTAGCTGGCAGTAGTGGCGCTCGCTGTATTGCAGTAGCTTGAGTAACGAAGATTTTTGTGAGGTAAGTGATTTGTGAAAGGTACAGGTTAATGTTAGTCAGGGCCATTCCTTTGTAGGGATTTCTGAAAGTCAGATTGCGTTGCGCTAAAAAAATATTGTGTGTCACTTTAAGCACAGTCATGTATAAATTGTTCAAAGGGGACGTTTCATATGTCGACCCTTAGCCGAGGATACCTCACTGGAATCTTCTGATTTTTTCTTGTAGTTTGTGTAATTAGTGTAGCTATTGTTTATTGCTAGCGCGTAATTGTAGAGAGAATATCCTTTGTAGTTGCAGTCTTTCATTGTTGTACAGTAAAACAGGTGTGGCACGTATGTAAATTTGCACCAAGTATTTCGCAGCTGCGCTTGCAATTAATTAGATATTATTTTCAGTGTTATGTTAATGTGTTCTCTTATTTTTGCTCTTCAAATTGTGCTTTTCTGTGTTATCGTGTGAAATATTGTGACAATAATGGCGTGTAAAAACGTAACACTAGGCTTCAAAGTAAACTGAGAAATAATAGTGACGACGAGCGTAGCTTATCAGCACCACTGTGTAGTGAAGTAACAGACATTCGAAGTAGTGATTTGGTAATTGTGCATAGGGAAATGGAGCGGGCGGCAAATAATGGTGTAGACAGTGAAACAGGTAGTGAACAAGGAAGCATTATCGATCGATCGGTCGGCAACAGCTCGCCTCAGGAATCCGAAATGACAGAACACAATATTGCAAATACTGTAGACTTAGGTTTTGGGTCCTCACCGTTTTCTCAAATGAGTCAAGACACATTTTCTGCTTGTCAAAATGTGAATGTTGCCGGTGAAAATGCACTGCCAAAAAGCATAGAGAAACAGATTCCAGACACTAATACATTATTATTGCAATTAATGCAACAAATGGAACAAAATCAGAGACAAATGGGACAAAGGCTTCAAAAGTTAGACACAAAGGAACAACACCAGAAACAAACACAGCAACTGTTAGACACAATGGAACAAAATCTTCAAAAGATAGACACAATGGAACAAAATCAGAGACAAACACAGCAAAAGCTTCAAAAGTTAGACACAATGGAACAACACCAGAGACAAACACAGCAACAGTTAGACACAATGGAACAAAATCTTCGGAAGTGAGACACCACACTTGAACAAACACGTGAAGATTTAACTACTGAGTTACATAACATTGAATCGAAATGTCAAAAAGTCTGTAATGACGTAAAAACACCAATTTGTTAGCATTTTCAACCTATTTTTTCGCGGCATGAAAATGCATTACAGAATCACGAAGCAGCCATAAAAGAACTGCAAACCATTGTTCATGAAAATCATGACACCTTGTGGGCTAAAATTGACTCAGTTGCATCTACCGATTCGGTTACGCAACTTGCAAAAACTCAGGAAAACTTAAAGGACACAGTAGATTCGATTTCAACACAAATGGACACTCTGAAACTTGGTTCAGAAAAACACACTGAGGAAATGTGTTCACTATCGGAGAAAGTAGCCGAACTTTCGGATCAGGTCACTAACTTATCTACAAAGGTAGATGATGATCTGAATGACACAAGACCTGTAGCCTTCACTGACACAGAAGAGTATGACCAAATTAGAAAATTCAAACAAAATCAAAATCAAATCAATACACAGCACAAAAGAGAAATCCGGGAAGTACAAGATCATTTGACGCAGGTAATACAAGAATTACATATTTCAGAGGACACTCGCGCTCCAGTACGGGAAGAGGGACATAGAAATACGGAACAACCACAAAATAATAACACAGGACACTTCGTAAATTATGAAAGAAATTGGCAAGGCGCATTGGATTTTGAGATGGAATCGCCGAAACGAAGTAACAATGAGCGATGTGCGACTCGCCGACACGATGATTTCGACTATAAGCTGTTTATTACTACACGTAAATTCAAAACATTTAAGAATTCTGACAACGACATTCATCCACAAGCATGGCTTCATCAATTTTGACATTGTTTTCCTTCCAACTGGTCATTGGAGCACAGGTTAGAATTTATGTGTGGCTACTTGGAGAATGAACCAGCTGTAAGAATGCGATCGGTCATTCACGATTGTCACAGTGAAGGAGAATTTTATTATGCCTTCCTCTCAGCGTATTGGTCTCAAGCTACACAAGACCGAGTAAAACATAGCATCATAATGATGAAACGTTTCGAACAATCTGAATTTTCCAGTCCTATGAAATATTTTGAAGACATGTTGCATAAGAATCAGTATCTTTCAAACCCATACAGCCCCTCAGAACTCATCCGCATTTGCTTAATCAAACTGCCTGAACATTTACGACATATTATTTTAGCAGGACGTTGCAAAGACGACATTGAAGCTTTTCAGGGACTCTTACAAGAATTGGAAATTGACACTGAAAATCGCGGAACGCAAAAACAGAAGCACAAAAATTACAGGTCACTTCCGTCACAATTCCGCAAGGACAGAAATAATAACTGGACACTTCAAGGCTATTCTTACAACGTAAATCGTGAACAAAACAGACACCAACCATATGACAACCACTGGCAGAGTAACAGTTACAGAGAAAGATCGCATTTCCATAGTAATGAATATGACAGAGACAATCATAGAAACAGACAATATGGTAACCAGAACTATCATTATTAGGGGAGACAGAATAACGTCAGCAATCCAATGAGGCATTTAAGCCACCGTGTGGTTCAAATGGCTCTGAGCGCTATGGGACTTAACATCTGTGGTCATCAGTCCCGTAGAACTTAGAACTACTTAAACCTAACTAACCTAAGGACATCACACACATCCATGCCCGAGGGAGGATTCGAACCTGCGACTGTAGCGGTCACGCGGTGGCCAAGCCACAGTGTGTTGAAGGTGTAATTCTGGCTACAATTTCATCTGTGGTGTTTTGGTAGTGTTCGTGTCATGACTTGGACCCATTCAGTTTACCGTGATTGTTGTTTAGGATGTTTACTTCAATACATCTCTGGTGTGATGAAAACTCAGGCATCCTGTTAAACCTAGGCTGCTTCTCTAAAATGTCTTAGGAGAGCTCATTTTACCAGCCTGTACTGTACAGCTAAACATGGATATTAGATTAATTAGGGAACTCCTAAACTGGTCTTTTCTAGAAACGTCCTCCATTTGACTGACGAACATTCGCTAAGGTCGACTGCTCCCAGCTCTCCCAACCACACTCGTCTTGCGCACTTGTTTCGTCTATCTCCTTTGGTTCATCTTATCTATGTGTCGTAACCATCTCAACATACCTTTTTCAGTACTCTACAACCCTCTGTAAAATGAACTTAACACTTTAAGTAAAATTTTAAGTCGTAACGGCTCAAACTAGAAAACTAATAAAATTTAAATTGTACAGTATCCATTTAATTAAATCGTGACAATGACTGAAAGACTCTAATGTGAACAATGGCCATGTATCCCCTTGGAAACTTTGTGTAAGTTAAGTTTATACGATTTTTTTAATTTTCTCCTGATTACAGATTCTCGTCAATAACACCACTTCTTAATTTAGTCATAGCGCTCATAGTTGAAAATCATTCTTTGCATGAGCATGTAGACCGGAATAAGGAAAGAACAGCAGACGATAGTTTTTTCATCTGATTATATGAGCCATGAAACTCGGGTGTTAAAAATCAACATACCACCTCCTCCTAGTCCTTCAAAGCAAACTACTTGTTCTGTGAACTAAGTTCACATTTGTTTTTCTCCAAAATTTTCTATTTCAAAACAGACATCAAAAATTTCGAGCTTTACAATTCTTTGTTTTTCATATCACACGACAATTGTACTTCAAAGTTGGCAATAAAATTAATGGGCGAAAAAATTTACTTCTCTTACGGTAGCATTAAAAAATTTTGTCAACTAAATCTATTGCTTTGCTCGTTCTTAATTTATGAAACGTGTTGAGGAAAGCTTCCCTCACATTTAAAACTGTTGTTCTGAAATAGCGGATATGAATATCACCATTATTTCTTCTGGTGATGTTTCATCAGGCCTGTAAAACTAACCCAGCGCGGTGGCGCGGTGTTCAGCACAGTAGCCTCGCATTCGGGAAGACGACGGTTCAATTCCGCGTCCGGCCATCTAGATTTATATTTTGCGTGATTTCCTTAAATCACTCCAGGCAGATGCCGGGATGTCTCCTTAGAAAAGGGTGCGGCCGATTTCCTTTCCTATCCCTTCTTAATCCGAGCTTCCTTCTTGTAACCACCCACTACATTTTGGGCTAGTTAGGATTTAAATGGACCGTGTACCTAAAGTTCCCGAAGAATAAAGGAAATCCGTTAACTGTAGGAAAAGTTATAACCAAATCATCAGTGCTTTGACATGCAGCAATGATGACAAGAAGCAAAAAATCGATTAAGGTTCGCTGGAAGGAATTACAGTAATTAGTTACATTTTTGAATTGTTATGAGTTTAGTTAATGAATTAAAGATAATTACGGCCGCGAGCTCACTATGTGGGCAAAATTACTGTCACTGTAATCACTGCCTATTAATTGCGAAAAACTTACGTAAAATGCTTGGTTTTGTCGCAAGGCGAAAACAGTAGAAAATTGGTAAATACTGCTCTGGTGTGGTTTCCCATGGATATATCACGCTGACCAAATACTTTTCAAATAAGTAGCAGCTCTTGGAAATCAATTAATAATAGTCAAAGAACAAAAAAATCTCATCAGTAATAAATGATTACGTAAACACAAAAATTCGTGGCATCACTCACTGTAATGCTTACTGTCTTAAATTTTATTCAAAAAGTTATTTATGTTTATTCATTACTGAAAGTTGTTATCCAGTTAACATTTATCTTACTTAAAATTTACCTTAATGATATATCAACATTAACCATCACTGACCTGCAAATTATAGTTACGTAATTTGCAAAGACAAAATTTCGGATGTTAAAAGAATGTCAAAGTTCGTGATGTGATTTTACGCACTCATTGGTTTCTTTTATTACTATTCAGTAGCAATTACTGCTAATCACTTTGTGTAAATACTACTATCATTGGGTCAAGACGTTAACACACATCATTTCTGAGTGACTGCAGTTCTGTAAATATAGAAACTTTACTCAGAAATCATGAAAAGTACAACAAAAATATTTTTACTGAATTTTGCTTTGTTAAGAACTGTCTTTCAAATTGCTGTTTACTAGACTGAAGCAACTGCGTTAATTATTGTTTTGCAAATTATTGAAATTTTAATTACTATTATTTCTTTAATAAAACACTGTAGTTGTTTCACAATCATCAGTAATTGATAGGGTGGATCCTGCTCAGGTATTCTCTCTTACGGAAAACTAAAGGTCAACACTTTGATATAACTCGGTATTATTTAAACATAAAATTAACTACGGCACTGACTACCGTACACAAATATGACCAAGGACTTATCTGGATCTTACATCAGGTTGAAATGTCGTCGGTGCAGTGTAAGGCATCGTTCGTTGACAATGTGTGGTATAGGCTCCTCTTCTTGTAGCTCCGTAACAAATGAAACTGCGCCTACAGTACCTTCATGTTAATTTGCATCCCCCAGCGGTAGTTATACAGCTCCCATTTAATGTCATACATTTCACCCGTCCACACCGAATGTACGCCGAGGCATTTCACACTTTAGCTCCACTGCTTTACGACCATTTATCAACAAAAAAGTCGTAGTGCTACTCCCCTTAGATGTCTCTCTCAACACTATCGTAGTTTCTCCTCTGCACTGAACAACTGCTGGCGAGCTTGCGCGCCCAGCGATAATGCAACTGCAGGTTAGCTATACTCTCTTACAATATGGTGTTGTCCTGACTAAGCCAGCGTGTCTAGTTCCCTAGCTTACAACTAACGTTTATTTAATTTTACAATGAGGAAATATTTTATTTCATCATACAAACATTAGTACACGTATTAACACACTTTGATTCACAGAAAAATACATCGAAAAGTAAAACTGCAAGGAATAAATTTGGTAGAACGCAGAGTTGTTGCCACTATGACTGCGCTGTCGACGGGGCCATAAACTCTAATCTTCCTTCCTTCCTTGGAACTTTGAAGGCGACTCGAGTTTTCTCTTTCAAGATCTAAAAAAAAAAAAAAAAAAAAAAAAAAAAAAAAAAAAAAAAAAAAAAAAAAAAAATTATATATATATATATAATTTGTTCTCCTACTGAAAAATGGTGTTCCCTTTCCCCCTTAGTTTACGATTTAGATGAGATATAATGTCCGCAGTTTTCGGATCCACTGATCTTTCGTTAGTTCTGGATAGTTGTAACTAACCCATCTTTAAATCCACAACTATTGTTCATAATAATGTTGTTACGTTATGTTATTTCATGTTGTAGTAATTATTTCCTAGGTTAAGGATAGGATTCAGTGCACCGTTATAGTAATTGGTACTTAACTTTTCATGATGGCTTCATTGTCTGGGTGACATCTCCCGCTGAGTAATATTCGATAAAATGAGATCCTAGGTGTTGTGTATTAACTGTATCTGAAGAATTAACCTTTTCAGTTTACCGCAGCTATTTATTTTTGTCTAATCGTTTGCGCAGCCATATTTGCACAAATACTGCATCAGCTTGTTCAAAAACAACATGTAGAAAATTTTCCTTGTTCATACAATCCAAAGACGCTCATAGAAAAACTATCCAGTCATAAGCTCAGAGCAACTTGATCAACTCTAAAAATGCAATCCCCACTCTGACGCCCTCGGCGTCAATTATATATATATATATATATATATATATATATATATATATATATATATATATATATATATATATATTGCAGACTCAGGTTCCAGAACTTCCTACAACCGGAAACAAGTCAGTTTCACATTACGGTAGGTTTCGTTATTGCAGATGTTTGCCAGTCTGGATTTACGTATTTTTTCTGAAAATAATTACTTGCGTGATGATTTTCAGCCGTAATAGGTAACAACAAAGGTTTCAGATTTTGGAAATATTAAAAACAGAAGCTTCTTGTTATTTTGTAATGTTGATTTCAATATCGATACTAAAATTAGTGAAATTACTGCTAATTTTTATGGTGCAAGATCGATACCTAATAATAAATTGAAACAAATAGGAAAATACATTCATAGAAAAATTATATCTTGTTATACTCCAGGTTCGCGAAGATCGCATCCAAATTTTTTTACTGACCATCGGTTTCTATAGATCTCAGCTGTCTCATCGGATCTGAAATTTTAATAAACAAGCATTCCAAGTGAAGGTAGCTAATACACATAAGATTTCATGCGAATACCCTACACGTTACTGGAATAATAGATTTGCTCACATGAGTCTGTATACAGTTGATTATATTGGTACTAACGCACTTATACTACTAGCTAAGTCGCTTTTATGATATTAATGAACGAGTTGGCTAGGACATCAGCACAACGTGATTTGTGTTTTATATTTGTGGTATTTTATGTATGACAAGCTGATGTTCCTTCCTGCTTTTTATTGTAAAATAACACAACATCACTATGTAGCTTGCAAGTTTCTAAAGATCATGAACCTCTGTTAATATGTTATCTGGTATGTTTCGACCTTCAGCAACAATGTTTACTTGAAGTCTATACATATTAGCCACCTTGACTTGGACTGTTCCGTTATTAATCTTTCTGATCCGATTATGACAGCACAGATCTGTCGAATCTGGTAATCAATAAAAAGATTTACAAAACTAATTTGACGAACCAAATTTTTGAAAATAATATAACAATTTGTCCCAACAGTTGACACAATGTCAAACATATATAACACAGAAAGACTGCATTTGACAGAAAACTTTATAAGCTTTCATAGATAAGTAAGTTATAATTTATTTAAGAAAATCAACACAAATCTGGGGAAATATTAGATGGTATCGGACATTTCAATACCTGAGCGTAAGTTCATTATATAGTGAACATCCATCTCATGGAGAAATGTTTTAATTTCCCTCAGCAAGAAAGGGAAACATCTCAAAACGTGTCCTCTAGATAAAAAATGTTCCCACTTAGGCAGCAGAAGATCTGCGAAGCGATTTTAAATACAAATCGGAAATTTCACGCACTGGCCACTAAGCTTCAACCGTACCTCTGTGCGCACCCGCACGAGGAATTTTGCGGAAGAGCTTCATGCAAGGAAGTAAAGTGCCGTAAGTGACTCGTGAGTCGAGGTTTGCTGACCACTGCCATAGAAAACGTCTCGGACCGACTGGAACAGCAGATGACGTGTAGCAGACAATATTCCCTCAATTTGGTAGGGTGATGGAATCTGGTCATAAGCGATCGTCTTGATTTGGTTATGCCTTACCTGAACAAACGTGTGGACTAACTTCCACGCCGAAATGTAACCATTATGAAGGCTCACGGCTGTGTTACATGGTATTAACGATGTGTCTGCACGGATTGATGAATATCTTACTTCACTTTCCATTTTTCTATCTTTGCTCTTGCTTCACGTCAACACAAACAAAAGTCTTTCCTCGCAGAAGGTCCGTGTCCCAGCGATGTCTAGGAATTGTCGGACACAGTAAAGTCGCGTAGCCTTGGTTACCTTCTAAAAAGTGCCATATTTCCGTTGTCGCATGACGGAAAATTTGTAACAATTTTTACGTTTTGTGCATCTTCGTAATTTACAGCGTATTTACATGCTGAACAAATCAGCTGTAAAATCAAATATGTTGCTTATGTTCTTCCACCTTCTCTTCCATCATTCGTTTGGTGTGCCCAGTGTACACGAGAAAGGAGCTATTGGTTGTCAAATCTTTGAACTGCCCGCAGGAGTGTCAAATTTCCTGACAATCATTTGAGAGACATGAACTGTGTTGTGTTTCACTAAAACGTGACCTATTTTATTAGATGCCGTATTGATATATATCTAAATATTTCATCGTTGTTTCAACCCTTCATACAGTGACATATGTGAGATTTGCTCATTTGTGTGTCTTAAACGCATTAATAGAGGAGGTTCAAATGGCTCTGAGCACTATGGGACTTAACTTCTGAGGTCATCAGTCCCATAGAACGTAAAACTACTTAAACCTAACTAATCTAAGGACATCACACAGATGATACAAGGACGTCCCATTACGTCCAGTGCTGGGGTGCTCGCCAATATCGGAGATCCCTGGCAGTAGTGACAATATGTAAGGGAAAAATGAATTAAAGTTTGTGTTGGGGAGGGCACTCAGCTTAGATAGTTCGTGCAGCAATGTCGACCATCGTATTGTGGTGGTGTAATGGTTAGCATTTCTGCCTAACAAGCAAGAAGACATAGGTTCGAGTCCTGGGTGCATCACATATTTTAATTTATTTCGTCTGCTTCGACCATTATTGCTTGAAGTGTTTTACTCATAAATAATAATCATAGAGAACAGCTTGGTGCTGAGTTGCACATTCTTTCGTCGATGAATAAGTGGAACCTATAAATACTGATGAAACATTACAGTAAATTTAATGGTAAAGAGATAATCTGGGCCAGATGCGATGCAGTTCAGTCTCCGGTGGTTTGTATGTGACAAACTTTCACGTCTCTCGTGTCAAATGTCTGCTCGAGGTTGAGGTGACCACACTCTGTTCAGTGTTTTACTACACACCCTTTGTTTTAACAAGTATGTGCCTCGGGTGTGGTTGTAATAGACAAATCGTACACACGAGGGATGTGGTTGGAGTTGTGTAAGTCTGTCATACATTGCTAAAGTTGTCTGCGGACTCCTACCTAGTATCTCCAAAAGGGGTCCCTTTCGCAGCAAATCATAACACTACGTAGCGTTGCTCTTGGGGGCCGAAAAGAAAAAGAATTGTTATTTTATATTTTTTGAAAAATGTCGAAAAAGTGAATATTTTGGTGGGACATTTGGCAACAGAATCAGGGGTTCATTACACTATTATAATAACATACGTTGAACATGATATACCTGGTTGGATTATTTTGAACAAGAGCAGCAGATTGATTTATTTGAGATCGTTCGGAAGAAACATTATCATTTCTGTGCATTTTTATAGTCGCGACGTAGTCATACCCGGAACAACACTAAGGCACCAGAAGATTTATAGACTTTAAGAGAAATGCAACACTGCACAATTAAAAAAAAGAGCTGATTGAGAAATAATAGGAAAACGATAATGTTCCTTCTACCTCATGCTGCGTTCGGCCCATCAGTGTGATCGTAATTTCTGGTGATGAACTAACACAAAATAATTAACATTCAAGTAAATGAGGATATGGAAATCATCAAGGTTAATTTACTAAAATAAGCACACTTACCTCTAACACACATTTTTTAATGCTACGTACCTTTTCATATTAAATTACGATAGATGCCCATTGTGGTTAAATCTTTCTATATATATATATATAAAAGAAAGTCGTGTTAGTTACACTATCTATAACTCAAGAATGGCTGGACCGATTTGGCTGAAAATTGGTGGAATGGTAGCTTGGAACCAGGAGACGGATATAGGATATTTGTTGTCCCGTTCGACCGCTATAAAACGTGGTATAACAAAAACGCATCTGACATGAAATAACAAAACGCAAATGACATTTAAACGTCTGTGGTTAAGTATCAGTATATGTCATTAATTAAAAATTTAAGGAAGTAATTTGTATTTTCTTTGAATCATCATTAACAATGCCGGGACCAAGACGATCGAATATTTCCCGACAAAGCGGTAATGCACGAGGGATTTAAAACATTGCGAATGAAAGGACTGAAGAAGAACAACAAATTGCCCGTGAAGAGCGCCGCGTTAGTATGGCTCGACTTCGTGCTTCTCAATCACAAGAGCAAAGTGAGGCGGCCCGTGAAACGGCTCGGTTGGCAATACGAAATCGTCGAGCGAACAACAGAGGTCAACATGTAGATAATTTTCGACGCACAAGAAGAGATTTATCACGTGATGATTTGAATCGAGCTGCGTTTAGATACGATAGCAGCACTAATTACTGCTTGCATCCTTGTGGTTGCATTGGGCCGATGGATGTTGTTTGCGAGCATTGTGGCACATTGAAGTTTTCCGGAGAAACGCACTGATTGTGCTGCCTTAGTGGCAAAGTGAAATTGCCATTATTGACTCCTCCACCTGAGCCATTGCATTCATTGCTTTGTTGCGAAACACCCGAATCACGTCATTTTCTTGCAAACACCCAAAAATACAACAGTTGTTTCCAAATGACCTCATTTGGGGCAGACAGTATCGAAGAACGAGGATTTAATCCGATATTCAAGGTATTTATTTATTTACTTTTGTACTTATATACAATATAGTAGAAGAATAACTTACTACACTTATTCGTACGTATTACGTTTGATAATTCTAAGAAAAAGTGTTTATAAATCATTAATACTTTATTTTGTAGCTACAAGGACAGATTCACCATCGAATTGTATCATTGATACCTCTCGAAGATGCACAGCATAATTTTTTACAAATATACTTCATGGGAAACATGGAAGAACAACTTGATCGACTTCAAGAGATCGATGCACCAATGAAAAGAGCAACTCTTCAAGATTTGCAGCAACTACATCATGAACATCATGTGTTGGTCAGGCTGTTGAAGAGTGCTTTACAGCACATGCGAAATGATGACTACAAAGTTGTGATCAGAGCAGATAAACAACCATCTGGAACTCACGAACGCACATTTAACCCTCCAACAATAGATGAAGTTGCCATCCTGATTATTGATGAACACTTGGAAACACGCGATATTGCGCTTACACGTCGCGATACTGGGAAACTGCAACGAATATCTCGACACTCAAAGGAAAATTGGAGGGTGAGGAAGTTCTCATTCCGAGGGTCCCGATGATCCCAACCGATATGCCGTCTGAGTTTAAAACACTTCAGTTTCCGATCCGTCTTGCATTCGCCATGACCATTAACAAATCACAACGCCAATCCTTGAAAGTTTGTGGTTTAAATCTGGAATATCCATGTTTTGCACATGGTCAATTATATGTGGCATGTTCACGGGTCGGAAAACTATCTGCGTTGCTTGTTCTTGCGCCTGGTAATAAAACAAAAAATGTCGTGTATCACAAGGTACTTGATTGAAGAGTGGAAGCTATGCACCAAAAAACAAAGAATGAAGAATCATTAAAATAATTGATTTTTTATTTGTATTTCCTAATAAAAAATTGAACTTAACATCCAAAATCTGATTATTTATTGGTTTTCAGGCGGAACAGAGTTTCCCGGGTCAGCTGGTACTTTATACAAAACAGTCAAAATGTCCTCTTGATGCTGTCTGTTTGTAATCAATTACATGAAACTATATGTTTTATGATTGGAAAACTAACTATTAGTATATTTACTGAATATTTTCACGTAAAATACAAACAGTAAAAGGTGAGGCGCCCAATGCCTCATTTGTCTTGAAACAACAGACTTCTTTTTTATATCATTAATCGATACATGTGCATAGAGATTTACAGGCACGGCGCAAGAACGGCAAAGATAAATAATAATAGATTCTGTCGCTGCTATGCGATGGTTCATTTCTTTTACTTTACAATTGTTCGATAACTTTAGGCCATCAGGCGTCTACTATTGAGCGTATATTAATGTTTGTGAGGCGAAAATTACTAGTATAATAACTAGGACGTGGCCTTGTTGAGATGTTGTCGCGTCGTTAAGTGAAAATTGGAGGAAAGTGAGGAGGTAATCTGCAGTAATGAGCACAGCAAGTTTTCTAAGGGGTGCCACGTTTCACTACGGTCTGTAAGTGTTGTGACAATGCCATTTCAAACAAAATTATATCTGCACTCTTTGGTTCCCGTCACACGTATGACTTTCTGGTAAATTACTATGATTATGCCTAACCACACTATACAGTATTAGGGATGGTTAGAAAGCTTCTGTTTGAAGGCGTCGCTGTAGCGTACACCCAGCGTAGCGTAACTCCGATACGGGTATATAACCATCGACATGTCAGCAAGTGATGAGTGTAGTATTCGTTTCTTCCCGACGTGTATTTGGTAAAATATGTAAACGTGAACTACAGCGACTTTATTACTAAATACGACGAAACAGGTTTTCCCATGGTTGTCAAAGGACAAACACCAGTATGCATCTATCGGGGAACGAAGAATGTGTCTGGGGCAGCATGTCTTGCAAAAACCATTGTTGTGGAATGCTGCGTCTACTTCATGATAACACACGTCCCTATATCACAAATGTCGTAAAGCAGAAGTTATGATAATTCATGCGGGAGACACTCGAGCACCGGTCCTATAGTCTTGATCTCTTCCCATGCGATTATTACGCCTTCAGTCCCATAGAAAAGACCTTGAAGGGTCGACGATTCTTGCCGGAAAAGAATGTACAGCAGCCAGTTGTGGACTTCTCGCGGCGGTACACTGTGTTTTACCAAATGGGTATCGCCAAACTCGTGCGTCTGAACGATGATTGCCTCAATACTCAGGGCGATCTTCCTGTTTGAAATACCGATTCCGGTCTATGTGGCCTTAGATCAGAAACTTTTCGATCGCCCTTCGTAATCGCCCTTGGCGATACTTAAACTTATTACACGTGGCGAAGATTTCGGCGGCCGCATTTGCGTCCGATTTTTGACACATTTAATAATGTGACTTTCAGTAACAATTGGTCGCTACCAACACAGTACGTCAGGTTGGCTCGACTATGTTTTATTGGGTGAATTTTGGGGAAGTGTAGCTCGTCCATAAGGGAGACGGCGAATAGAACGATAGTGTGAACCGTTCTTGAGTATTGGTCGAGTGTTTGGGACCCCCATCAGGTCACCATGGAAGCAATTCAGAGGCGTGCTGCTATATTTGTTACCGTTAGTTCCGATCAGCAAGCATGTATTGCGTAGATGCTTAGTGAACTCAAATGGGAATCCCTGGAGGAAAGACGAAACTCGTTTTGCTAGGCACACTTGAGGAAATATAGAGAACCGGCATTCGAGGCCGACCGCAGAAAGATTCTACTGCCGCCATCGTACTTTTCGCATAAGGGCCACGAAGACAAGATGCGAGAAATTAGGACTCGTACGGAAACTTTTAGGAAGTCGTTATTCTCTCACTCTATTTTTGAGGGGAACAAGAAAGGAAATGACCAGTAGTGGTACAAGGTACTCTCCGCTATGCGCAGTACGATAGTTTACTAAGTATGTGTGTAGCTGTACATCCCAAATGTTTATTTTGGCAGTCCCCCCGATATTATCTTTATTAAACAATTAAAATTATTTTACAACAGTTGACATGAAAAACCACCAATACGAATGTCCACTATGGCCCCCGCTAGCAGAGTGGTTGTACCAAAGAAAACAAAGTTTCTGTTGACACAAGGGAGCTTCTGGCTCGAGGGGTTTGGCCAATCATAGCAAAGGAAATTTTTTCCTATTATATATGAAACAGTGGAGCCTCGATTAGCCAATCGCTTATGAGAACGTTGTTTCCTGGCAGGTGATGCCATGCCATGTCAGCAAAAATTCATGATGGAACCACAATGTGCCCTTACGTCCAGACTATAGATGCTGTGACACTGCAGCCTGTTACAAATATTCAATAGCCATTTTAACATAACTGTTAGGCTGTGCCCAGCCGTACTGCCTATTATCCATTTCTTGCGCTACAAATTACCTTCCGACGTCTGTAGCCCTATCAGCGGTACATGACTCCACTCTCGAAGCATGAAGCGTAACCCACAGCACTACAATTTCACCGTTTAGAATCAAACACGGTAATAGCAAGGAACAGAAATATGGAAAAGTATGTGAGTTAATTAGGCTGCATTTCAGGTTATCAGGATAGGGTACCTCTTGCGACACACTGAACCTTCATATGGGGAATGTTGACAAGATCTCAAAATGGGGACTTTTTAGTTAGAATCCCCTCTGTGTTTCACAGAGGAAGACTGCACTGCACTTCCTTCTCTAAATTGTCGCACAGATGAGTAAATGGTAGATATTGAAAAAGACGACAAAGGGATAGAGAAACAATTAAAATCGCTCAAAAGAGGAAAGGCCGCTGGTCCTGATGGGATACCAGTTCGATTTTACACAGAGTACGCGAAGAAACTTGCCCCCCTTCTTGCAGCGGTGTACCGTAGGTCTCTAGAGGAGCGTAGCGTTCCACAGAATTGCAAAAGGGCACAGGTCATCCCCGTTTTCAAGAAGGGATGTCGCACAGATGTGCAGAACTAAGACCTGTATCTCTAACGTCGATCAGTTGTAGAATTTTGGAACACGTATTATGTTCGAGTATAATGACTACTCTTTAGGAATCAGCATGTGTTTCGAAAAAGACGATCGTGTGAAACCCAGCTCGCGATATTCGTCCACGAGACTCAGAGGGCCACAGACACGGGTTCCCAGGTAGATGCCATATTTCTTGACTTCCGTAAGGCGTTCGATACAGTTCCCCACAGTCGTTTTATGAACAAAGTAAGAGCATATGGACTATCAAACCAATTGTGTGATTGGATTGAAGAGTTCCTAGATAACAGAACGCAGAATGTCATTCTCTATGGAGAGAAGTCTTCCGAAGTAAGACTGATTTCAGGTGTGTCGCAGGGGAGTGTCGTAGGACCATTGCTATTCACAATATACATAAATGACCTTGTGGATAACATCGGTAGTTCACTGAGGCGTTTTGCGGATAATGCTGTGGTATATCGAGAGGTTGTAACAATGGAAAATTGTACCGAAATGCAGGAGGATCTGCAGCGAATTGGCGCATGGTGCAGGGAATGGCAATTGAATCTCAATGTAGACAAGTGTAATGTGCTGCGAATACATAGAAAGAAAGATCCCTTATCATTTAGCTACAATATAGCAGGTCAGCAACTGGAAGCAGTTAATTCCATAAATTATCTGGGAGTACGCATTAGGAGTGATTTAAAATGGATCGTCGATTAAGCAGGTCCCAGACAGATTCATTGGAAGTATCCTAAGGAAATGCAATCCGAAAACAAAGGAAGCAGGTTACAGAACACTTGTTCGCCCACTGCTTGAATACTGCTCACCAGTGTGGGATCCGTAGCAGATAGGGTTGATAGAAGAGATAGAGAAGATCCAACGGAGAGCAGCGCGCTTCGTTACAGGATCATTTAGTAATCGCGAAAGCGTTACGGAGATGATAGGTAAACTCAAGTGGAAGACTCTGCAGGAGAGACGCTCAGTAGCTCGGTACGGGCTTTTGTTGAAGTTTCGAGGACATACCTTCACCGAGAGGTCAAGCAGTATATTGCTCCCTCCTACGTATATCTCGCGAAGAGACCATGAGGATAATATCAGTGACATTAGAGCCCACACAGAGGCATACCGACAATCCTTCTTTTCACGAACAATACGAGACTGGAATAGAAGGGAGAACCGATAGAGGTACTCAAGGTACCCTCCGCCACACACCGTCAGGTGGCTTGCGGAGTATGGATGTAGATGTAGATGTAGATACCTGCCAGCGTCATTCCAGTGTGGATCATACAGAAGTCTGAATGCAGCCCATGTACACCTGTTTGATCATTCATATCACAATGCTGCAGACTTGTGCGCGTAACAGGGCAATGAACCACATCAGTCTCCGAATTCTGTCACGTTAATTTGATGAAAGCTCTACAGATTTTACATTTACCAGATCACCACCTAACATGTTAACACGTCTCCAACTTACGTTCACCAGTTGTAGGAGACGAAAAGGTGCAACAGATTAACAACGCCACGCCAAAAAGATTTACCATCAAGATGAAACAACATTTTAAGGAAATACTGTCTGTAATACAGCAGCGCAATAATAATTATTCTACTTTGCTCATCCTAAAATATTACCTGAAGTTAAATTCCGTGTATACACCAGTATTAATTATTTGAAGAGAATTGTGTGCACGAGCTGTACTGCTTTCGACAGGGCTTTGATAGCACTTTATGAAAACGAAAATGATGATATTAGCTTCTTTAATGTATTCTAAAACCTTAAATTAATATCAGTCATGTGAATAATGTTGTACACCAGTAATACATTAAATTATTTCAAGTGAAAATGAGAATCTGATGCAGACGATGAAAATTTAATGATCAAATTAAGGCAACTACTAATGGTTTTTAAGTGTTAGTTATTGTCGTCTGGAACGCCTTCCATATACCGCGTGATTCAAAAAGAAATAACAGATTTCTATCGTTTATTACAAGCTGTAAAAGACAGAAACACATTGCACCAGGCTTCTAGACGGAAGTACGTGCGTTAAAAATTCACTCTACTCGAATGGACCAGTTCCAGCTCTGCATGAGGAGTAGGTTAAATATTTGAAGAATGCTATCCTTGACATTCTCTTTTGATCCCAGCTGAAATTTCTGTCCTCTCGGTGGGATTAGCACGGTTAGCTAGCGAATTACATGTCTCGTGCTAAAAAATTGGAAAGATCAAAATGCTTCTCTGAGTCTCGAAGCGTCGTGTGAAACGAGTAATTTTTCGAAATTCGTCACAACCCTGATACGAAGCTCACCCTTACACAGTTTTGCAAATTGAGATGTGCCTTTGCTATTTGTTTCGTAATTTGTCGTTTGTTGTTGTTGAAATAACGGCAGCTCAGCTATAGCTTAGGGGGAATGACGCCTCAGATCAGTGAGAAAGAATTATCATCGAGCATTTCGAAGATTCCAAGACATTCGATTTTACATGAACATTAACTTACGAAAACGATGTGTCTCCGAATCATTCCGCACAGCATGACAGGATTCACAAATAGGTTCATGTCATCTGGTGTAAGAAAAATAGACAAAAATTCGAACAAGAAAATGCAGAATGTGTGTACAACATCATAACAGGAAATGAAACTCAGATACATTCACACGAGCCGAAACCGTAACAGAAACAAACTGTTTGCGTCTTCAAAGTTGTACCGGGACCAGCAAATGTGATTAAATCGCGAAGCACTTCCAAGTAAATGAACGTTTGTTTTGTTGGTTACAGTGCAGTGCAGTGCAGTGCAATGCTGTGAGGATCCGCCTTCAGATAAACGTTTTTCACGAAGAGACGGCCCCTATTTCGTTCTTCGTCACTCAGACTTGTTTGCACTCACTGAAAACGGCTGCGCCATCCAATCACTGTGTCACATGATGGCGCGTTGTTGCAGTACACTTTCACCAAATCGGCGTGAATATGGAGCATTGTTCTTCTTCAAATGCACGCAACAAATTACCAAATGGTTGAAATGGCTCTGAGCACTATGGGACTTAACTGCTGAGGTCATCAGTCCTCTAGAACTTAGAACTACTTAAACTTAACTAACCTAAGGCCATCACACACGTCCATGCCCGAGGCAGGATTCGAACCTGCGACAGTAGCGGTCGCTCGGTTCCAGACTATAGCGTGTAGAACCGCTCGGCCACTCCGTCCGGTACAAATTAACACATTTAAAGAGGAAATTCCATTACAATTTATTTCTTTCGACTACATTTTTTTTTTTTGATCTTAGTAAAATATGAATATTTACTGCTCAGTGGTAAATTTCAACGAACATTACTTACATTTGCAAATTTCTATTTGTGCAAAGCTGGTGTTTAGGCGAATTCTGTAATAATGAACAAATTTTGTGAGAAAATTAACGCCGGCCGGTGTGGTCGTGCTGTTCTAGGCGCGTCAGTCTGGAACCGCGTGACCGCTACGGTCGCAGGTTCGAATCCTGCCTCGGGTATGGATGTGTGTGATGTCCTTAGCTTGGTTAGGTTTAAGTAGTTCTAAGTTCTAGGGGACTGATGACCACAGATGTTGAGTCCCATAGTGCTCAGAGCCATTTGAACCATTTTTGACAAAATTAACATGGTGTCTATGTTCAGTTTGAGTGAGAGATTTGCCAAGTAATGTAGTGAAAAACAAGCTTACACATCCAGTTAATTATATTAATGGTAAATATGTTCAATAAATTCATTGTGAATTTAAAATACGTGCTTCAATTTATTATTATGTTTTAAAAGTAAGGTAACCACCTCAGTAGTGCATTTGAACTGTGTTTATCTGACCATTGATTTGACTTGTGGCGACCCGGAAAAATTTAGGTGCAGCATGGCCATGGGCAACTAAGATTTTAGTAACCGTAACTCCAGAATATCGATTTTTTTTTTTTTGCAAATACCGATTTTATTTAGATTAGCTGCCGATTCACGAATTGGAAGAACAGTGTCGAGTATGAGGACACTGAACTAAGCTAACACAATTATTCATTTCTGGGTAAGGAAATTTAGCATTCATCAAGATACGTACCCCTCAAGATAAAGCTCACACTTCTAATACACTTCCCTTTGCTGACTGCCTGGTTATATATCATGTCTTTGCAAACGGGAAAGTAGATGACAATTTACCGAAAATACATCTGTGTTCACGCGTCTGTCGTTCTATAGAATAAAGTAAACATCTGTATCACGTGCAGTGGTGAAGAAAAACGACTAGATAAGTATCTATGAATCGGTCAATGTACGTTTGAAAAAAAGAATACTAAAATTGGAAGGTATAAGCATGTACAACCCAAAAGAATGACGCGACTGTAGGTAGACAAGAACTTTATTAGCTGTATGACATTGAAAGAAATCTTTCTTTTTCTAAGCGGTGCTGTATATTCCCAAACAGGAAGTAGATTTCGGGACATTGTAATGGCATCTAATGACGAGAGCGTTCCGAATTGAAAAGGATGTCACTGATTTTTACAGTTTTGCAAGTTCAGTGAAATAAAAATTACCAGTAATTACGTTAGACATATACATTACTGGCCATTAAAATTGCGACACCAAGAAAAAATGCAGATGATTAACAGGTATTCATTGGACAAATATATTATACTAGAACTGACATGTAATTACATTTTCACGCAATTTGGGTGCATAGATCCTGAGAAATCAGTACCAGAACAACCACCTCTGGCCGGAATAACGGCCTTGGTACGCCTGGGCATTGAGTCAAACAGAGCAAGAGTAGTGACTGGCGTATTGTGACGAGACAGTTGCTCGGCCACCAATGACCAGACGATTTCAATTGGTGAGAGATCTGGAGAATAGGCTGGCCAGGACAGTAATCGAACATTTTCTGTATCCAGAAAGGCCCGTACAGGACCTGCAACATGCGGTCATGCATTATCCTGCTGAAATGTGGGGTTTCGCAGGGATTGACTGAAGGGTAGAGCCACGGGTCGTAACACATCTGGAATGTAACGTCCACTGTTCAAAGTGCCGTCAATGCAAACAAGAGGTGACCGAGACGTGTAACCAATGGCACCTCATACCATCACGCCGGGTGATACGCCAGTATGGCGATGACGAATACACGCTTCCAATGTGCATTCACCGCGATGTCGCCAAACACGGATGCAACCATCATTATGTTGTAAACAGAACCTGGAATAAAACGAAAAAATGACGTTTTGCCATTCGTGCACCAATGTTCGTCGTTGAGTACACCATCGCAGCCGCTCCTGTTTATGATGCAGCGTCAAGAGTAACCGCAGCCATGGTCTCAAAAACCTGATAGTCCATGCTGCTGCAAACGTCGTCGAACTGTTCGTGCAGATGGTTCTTGTATTGCAAACGTTCCCATCTGTTGACTCAGGGATCGAGACGTGGCTGCACGATCCGTTACAGCCATGTCGATAAGATGCCTGTCATCTCGACTGCAGGTGATATTAGACCGTTGAGATCCAGCACGGCGTTCCGTATTACACACCTGAACCCACCGATTCCATATTCTGCTAACAGTCATTGTATCTCGACCAACGCGAGGAGCAGTGTCGCGATACGATAAACAGCAATCGCGATAGGCTTATCAAAGTCGGAAAGGTGATGGTACGCATTTCTCCTCCATATACGAGGTATCATAACAACGTTTCATCAGGCAACGCCGGTCAACTGCTGTTTGTGTATGAGAAATCGGTTGGAAACTCTCCTCGTGTCAGCACGTTGTAGGTGTCGCCACCGGCGCCAACCTTGTGTGAATGCTCTGAAAAGCTAATCATTTGCATATCACATCATCATCTTCCTGTCGGTTAAATTTCGCGTCTGTACCATGTCATCATCGTGGTGTAGCAATTTTATTGGCCAGTATTGTACATGTACATAAATATAAACACAGTCACGTGATTGTTGATCGCCGGCCGGAGTGGCCGTGCGGTTCTAGGCGTTGCAGTCTGGAACCGCGTGACCGCTACGGTCGCAGGTTCGAATCCTGCCTCGGGCATGGATGTGTGTGATGTCCTTAGGTTAGTTAGGTTTAAGTAGTTCTAAGTTCTAGGGGACTGATGACCACAGATGTTAAGTCCCATAGTGCTCAGAGCCATTTGAACCATTTGATTGTTGATCTGTAATTAACTTCAGTGCAGCAATTACCAAATTAAGCAAATTATTAGATTATACTACTGCCTAAATAGGAAACGATGCGCACAAGGCGACTTTGTATTAATTACGTATATACCAGCACCCGAGATTAATGAAAGCAACGAAGCAGGAAAATACACACTAAAAGTAAGATTGCTAAAATGTATCAGATATATGCCCACCTAGTGCTTGAAAATAACTAAGAAAATATCTCACCACATTTCAAATTTAACGAGAAGTGGAAAAACGTTATGAACAATTGTCAGTAGGCTGTTTACGTTTGTATGTTGGTAACGCCACGTAGCGCTCTGTATGAAAATCACTGACTGTGCTGTGTATGTAAGTAGGCTGTTTAGGTTTTTATGTTGGTAACGCCACGTAGTGCTCTGTATGAAAATTGCTGAGTGTGCTGTGTGCAGTCTGTGGCTGTTTGGACGCATTGTTGGAATATTTGCTTGTGTAGTGCTGGGTAGTTGGATGTGAACAGCGTTTAGCGTTGGGTAGTCCGAGGTGAGCCGCCAGCAGTGGTGGATGTGGGGAGAGAGATGCCAGAGTTTAGAGCGGGCGATATGGACGTGTGTCCGTCGTCAAAGAAAGGAAATTTGTTTCATTGGATGTAACAAAATTATATATATATATATATATATATATATATATATATATATATTAAGGTTAATAAATTGTTTGTTCTCTATTACAATCTTTCATTTTCTAAGTATGCCTATCAGTAGTTAGTGCCTTCTGTAGTTAGAATCTTTTATTTAGCTGGCAGTATTGGCGCTCGCTGTATTGAAGTAATTCGAGTAACGAAGATTTTTGTGAGGTAAGTGATTCGTGAAAGGTAAAGGTTATTGTTAGTTAGGGTCATTTGTTTGTAGGGTTTATTGAAAGTCAGACTGAGTTGCGCTAAAAAATATTGTGTGTCAATTTAGTGATGATCAGAGTAAGTAAAGAGAGAACTCTGTACGTTCAGTTTTGCTCAGCTGTTTGAAAATCAAATAACGTAGAAGTTTACCAGCAGAGTCGTTCATAATTTTTCTAAGGAGACGTTTCATATGCCGACCCTTAGCCAAGGATACCTCACTGGAATCTTCTTATGTTTTCTTGTAGTTTGAGTAATTAGTGTAGTTATTGTTTATTGCTAGCCCGTAATTGTAGACAGAATTTTCTTTATAGTTGTAATTTTTCATAGTTTTTCATTCTTAAAGCTCTATTACAAGAAGAAAAAAGCTACAAAAATTAACAAAAGAAAATAATAAGAAGCAGACCTAAAACAGTTAAAGTATCCAATAAATGAAAATGCTGTTACCTACGGACAACAATTATAAGAGGTGGTCAAAAAGTTTTCGTTTGAGGGCGTTACTGCAGCTTACATGCGACTCCGATGCGGGTATGTAAGTGCCGACATGTAGGCAAAGGATCAGTGTGACGTTCGTTTCTTTTTGGCCTGCGTGTAGTAAATGCGGAAATGTGAACAATGGCGACGTTATTACCGAATGCGTTCAAACAGGACCAACGTGCTGTTATTCTTTTCTTGGCTGCCGAAGGACGAACACCGGTAGACATCCAGCAGAGAACGAAGAATGTATATACAGCAGCATGCCTGTCGAAAACCACCGTTGTCGAATGATGCGCTAAGTGGTGCTGCTGCTGCTACATGATAACTTCACGTCTCCACATCGCAAATGCGAAAACACAGAAGTTAAGCCAACTCAGGTGGGAGACGCTCGAGCAACCACCCTGTAGTCTTGATCTCTTCCCATACAAATATCACTCATTCGGTCTCATAAAAAAGAACTTGAGTAGTCGATGAATCCTGTCGGGCGAGGATGTGCCACAGGCAGTTACGGACTTCTTCACATAGCAGGACACGTTGTTTCATCAGAAGGCTACATTTGAACTGATCCGTTGGTGGGACGATTATCTCAATGCCCAATGTAATTGGTACGTAGCTTCCCTTATTCGTACCACACTTACCCACCATATCTTAGATACCATAAAAGAGGAAGCGCGATGGAATCATGGTTGGTAGTCACAACTTATAATTAAGACAGTTTATTGACAAAAAATGGCTCTGAGCCGTATGGGACTTAACATCTGGGTCATCAGTCGCCAAGAACTTTGAACTACTTAAACCTAACGAACCTAAGGACATCACACACATCCATGCACGAGGCAGGATTCGAACCTGCGACCGTAGCGGTCACGCAGTTCTAGACTATAGCGCCTAGAACCGTTCGGCCACCGAGGCCGGTGTTTATTGACATTACGCCTTTTAAGGAATTTGACAATTACAAATTGTAAACGAGCCACTAGATAAAGCTTGGTCAATACAATTAGGAAGCTAACGTACTCAGTACTAAAATAAACAGTCCCTTCAGAGAAAGTTATAAAAAACTTAATGTGCCAGGCATTTATAGAAACCTTAAGCATAGCAATTATCAATTACATCATTAGCCACTTTATCAAATTCCTTAAAACCAGTTATTACATTAAGATGGCCACAATTTAAAAAATTCTTCACTAAAATGCCGTTATAACTTACTATTTCAATCCGTTAATGGGGGTAGGACGTCAAACAGGCATACTTGGAGCAGGAGAGGCACCACAGGACATTTTCATTTTCACTGTCTATACTTTTACAAATAAATTCACAAAACTTTGTCGGCAGGACCAGGAAGGGTTCAGAATTCACACTCATAGCAGTGGAAGTTCGAAAACATAACGAAATAATTTTTTTACATGTGAAATTTCATAATTTTTTTCACTTACTAATGGCAGCATTTGTTGCTATAGGTACACTTTTCTTCATAAGTAAGAAAGATTCTTCGATGAATTTTGTACAGCATAGAAACCATACTTGAAGGTGTATGAAACTCTAGAATTTTCCAAATCTATTAAAAACTGTGGTAAAAATTGAGGTAATGAACTATAAAAGTTGTCTTTTTTCTAAACATGAAGTTTAAAATATAATAGCTCGTTCGTTTTTACATAATTTAAATAAATTGTAGAGTTTGATACACCTGTGAGTATGGTATGTATGCTGTGCAAAATTTATCGAAGAAGCTCTTTAACTTATGAAGAAAAGTGTACCTATAGCAACAAATGCAGCGATCAGTAAGTGAAAAAATGATGAAATTTCACACGTAAAAATTTTATTTTGTTATGTTTCCAAACTTCCACTGCAATGAATATGAATCCTGAACCCTTCCTGGTGATGCTGACAAAGTTTTATGAATTTATTTGTAAAAGTATAGGCACTGGAAACTAAAACGGCCTGTGATGCCTCTCCTGCTCCAAGTCGGCCCGTTTGACATCCTACTCCCCGTAAAGAAGCACTTGTTAAAAGGTCAATTACAAACTTAACGTTTTCGGGAACTAGTAACCCTCTCTTTATTTTCCCTTATTAAGAAAACAGAATTACAAACTTCAGAAATTCAAACTCCCATATAGGATCTCCCTCAAAATACATATAATGAAAAGAGTTACCAATAGAGGATGAGTTAATGGCACTTCCACACTAGTGGCAAGCTAAGATCCAATTACATAACAATATAGAACCACTTACATAAAAAAAACTAAAACAGAAACACTAATCATTGAAAATGAATACTCACGTGCTCAGACGTGTGAATAAAAGAGTACTGGACAGAGCTGCGCAAGGAACTGAGTAGATGCTATGCAGTTTAAAGTTTAGCCAGTTGCCAGTCGCTAATATTTAAGGATAAAGGTTCGTATAAGAACATGTTACATACAATATATATTTATATATCTACCAGGCACCAGTACCCGTGTTCTAGGGGTAGCGTCTTTGATTCATAGTCAAAACGTCTTCGGTCCCGGGCTCGATCCCCGCCACTGCCTAAATTTCGATAAATAATCAGCATTGGCGGCCGAAGACTTCCGGCATGAGAAGTCAGCCTCATTCTGCCAACGGCCTTGTCAAAGAGGGCGGAGGAGCGGATAGAGGTTCAGGGCACTCTCTTGTCCTAGGGGTGGGAAATTGCCCCTAAAGGCGGAAGAATCAGCAATGATCAACGACATGAGGATGCAGAAGGCAATGGAAACCACTGCATTAAAGACACGTAACGTGTATCCACAGGACATGTGGCCTGTATTTGAAGAAGTGTCATGATGATCTCTCCATTGGCAAAAGATTCACTGAGTGAAAGTGAAGAAGAATTAAATGATCTACTGAACGGAATGAACAGTCTAATGAGTACACAGTATGGTTTGAGAGTAAATCGGAGAAAGACGAAGGTAATGAGAAGTAGTAGAAATGAGAACAGCGAGAAACTTAACATCAGGATTGATGATCACGAAGTCCATGAAGTTAAAGAATTCTGCTACCTAGGTAGTAAAATAACCAATGACGGACGGAGCAAGAAGGACAGCAAAAGCAGACTCGCTATGGCAAAAAAGGCATTTCTGGCCGAGAGAAGTCTACTAATATCAAATACTGGCCTTAATTTGAGGAAGAAATTTCTGAGGATGTACGTCTGGAGTACAGCATTGTATGGTAGTGAAACATGGACTGTGGGAAAACCGGAACAGAAGAGAATCGAAGCATTTGAGATGTGGTGCTATAGACGAATGTTGAAAATTAGGTGGACTGATAAGGTAAGGAATGAGGAGGTTCTACGCAGAATCGGAGAGGAAAGGAATATGTGGAAAACACTGATAAGGAGAAGGGACAGGATGATAGGACATCTGCTAAGACATGAGGGAATGACTTCCATGGTACTAGAGGGAGCTGTAGAGGGCAAAAACTGTAAAGGAAGACAGAGATTGGAATACGTCAAGCAAATAATTGAGGACGTCGGTTGCAAGTGCTACTCTGAGATTAAGAGGTTAGCACAGGAAAGGAATTCGTGGTGGGCCGCATCAAACCAGTCAGTAGACTGATGACCCAAAAAAAAAAAAAAATCTATCAGCTTAACCCGCCTTGACGGAATGAAGATAAATACTAAACTTTGGAAGCCGGTATGTGAACAGCTCCCGGTAGTGGCCAGGTTCTTGAACACTGCCAGTCCTAGACCTCGGATGACATTTCGCTCCCCGCCAAGGCGCTGGCACAATGAAAGGTTTTTGCGCGAATCACGAACATTCCAATAACTCTGAAGCACAGAAACAGTCGGCAGAACCTTTGAATCGACATATGGGTAAGCGTGTAAAGGAACACGTTACACTACTGACGAATTCGCAACTTTGACTTTAAGCATTTTACACATGGACAGCTGTATTAATAGAGTGCAGGCTTTGAAAACGCCAACATAAACTCATTTAATTACAAGAAACACAGACCAGTAGTAAAACTTCTGAGAAAGCTTTCAAACAACGGTCACCGTTTAACTAGGCCAACTGAACGCTTCCTCACCATCTTCTTGTTCGACTGTGAAAGTCTCACCATAATAATAAAATTTGAATGCCTCTGAGTGCGTTGATCAACAAAACACAATTACGACCACTTACTCATATCACGTACACAATACGAAGGAGCAGGTTCCACAACTTCCTCAATTCAAATTTTGTTCCTAGCAAAGTCACAGAACTTGTATCTCCAAGCTGCCCATGTCACCAAAAACCCCGATCAACTTCACACCACAACATATAACGGTCATCACGCTTCGGCAGCCGTTGACACTCGTCTCCCAGCAAATGTCTCGAGATCTCGAGGGTTACCCGTCGAAGGCTCACAACCGACTCGCTTCGCCTGCCAACCCGGAAGACAAGACACGCGAAAAGCAAAGATAGCTTAGCTCAACCACAATCGATCTCAACAATACATGAACAAAATAACACTGGCGCCAGCTCGCCATGGCTCAGCAGTATTTAATAAGTATAACTGAAAGAATGTAAGAGAAAATGCGTATCAGAATGAATTAATGGCAGAAGAAAATACCTACGCTTTTAAGATCAGTTGTGTTACTCTGTACTTCTTGCTCTTCAGAAATGACCAATGTCAGCAGACTCATGATGACCTACTACGAGGACTGCGGGTAATGGAAGTTTCAGGAGAACACAGTCTGTATGTCTCTGCAACAAGAAATGGCGGTGATTGTATTCAGAGGCAGTGAACCAGTCTGACCAATGAAGTTGTTAACAACGTATCAGTGCAACAAGTAAAGAAACTCTTACACCTTGGCTGTGAAACCATCTATATAAAAACATGAAATCGCTTCGAAGCTTCACTTTTAGGTTATATACCACAATCTAAAGGACCTTTCGGAAAAGCAGACGGGAGCCACATCTAAAATTCTACAACGTTACGTTGCTTTATGGAGGTGAACGCAAAAGAAACAAGAGACATGAAGAGTGGGAACAGTAGAAACGAGATTTCTTATTAGCGTGGAGGAACATACCTTACTGGATAAGAGGAGAAGTGAAGACAAAAGAAGAAAAAATGTTTCTAATTTTAGCGAAGAAAAAATAAACAAAATGGGAAACAACATGCAACAAGGTTGGATGGATGCCGAGTTCTAAAAATATTGCTAAGCTACAAGGAGAAACAGGAGACTCGGAACATTGGACTAGGGAGTAAAATATAGTTGTACCTGACGAACAAACCAAGAGTGGCTAGTATTGTGTTGTAGCCCACTCAATGAGTTTTATCCAGGGTAATAAAGAAGTGAAATGAGGTTATCTCTTCCGCTATGACACGTACTATTATGGCTGCCTTGCACTTAAGCTTACTTGCAGACATGCACGCCTGCACTTTGTCGTCTCATGTAACATCGGCAGCCAGCTGTGAAGTTTAATAAGTGTCTGTTAACGCGCTGTTGGTTGCTGTTCGGTTCTTATGGGCGGAAAATAGGACATCGTGGCATGCAAATGGTGGCAGATTATATCTAATCGGTTACCAAGTGTCACGAAAGGCAATTCGGTCGACTCTTGCTAGAACAGCTTTCTCAGTGTCTGTGAAATGTGCTGTGCTATGGAAATAATAGCTTCAGATCATTGACAAACATTATTTGATTTAGTTTACTGTAATCATTTTTTGAAATGGGTGAAAATGGCAACTTACGTTACAGATCGTTATGAAAGGTAGACGGTAAGACCGCATTTTTTTTCTTCTCGTTCTCATACAACGTTAATTAATGGCGAAAACAGACAGGAGAGATAACTACAGTTTTTGCACGACTTTTCCCTTGTTTA
Source organism: Schistocerca cancellata (assembly GCF_023864275.1). Taxonomy (NCBI): domain Eukaryota; kingdom Metazoa; phylum Arthropoda; class Insecta; order Orthoptera; family Acrididae; genus Schistocerca; species Schistocerca cancellata. Next base: position 156,904,066 of record NC_064633.1, read on the forward strand.
TGGTCGAGAAAGCGCAACTACGCTGAAGAGCCAAAGAAACTGGTACACTGCCTAACACCGTGTCAGACTCCCACGAGCACGCAGAAGTACCGCAAACACGATATGGCATGGACTCGACTCATGTCTGAAGTAGTGCTGGAGGGAATTGACATAATGAATTCAGTAGGGCTGTCCATAAATCCGTAACAGTACGAGGAGTGGAGACCTCTTCTGAACAGCACGTTGCATGGCATCTCAGATATGCTGAATAATCTTAATGTCTGTGGAGTTTGGTGGCCAGCGGAAGTGTTTAAACTTAGAAAAGTGTTCCTGGAGCCACTCTATAGCAATTCTGGACGTGTGGGGTGTCGAATTGTCCTGCTGGAATTGCCCAAAGTCCGTCGGAATGCACAATGGACATGTATGGCTGCAGGTGATCAGGCAGGATGCTTTCGTACGCGTCATCTGTCCGAGTCGTATCTAGACGTATCAGGGGCCCCGTATCACTTCAGCTGCACACGCCCCACACCATTACATAGCCTCCACCAGCTTGAATAGTCCACCTGCTGACATGCAGGGTCCATGGATTCATGAGGTTGTCTCCACACCCGTACAGATCCATCCGCTTCATACAGTTTTAAAATTTGAAATGTGACTCGTCCGACCAGGCAACATGTTTCCAGTCATCATCAGTCCAATGTCGATGTTGACGGCCCCAGGCGAGGCGTAAAGCTTTGTGTCGTGCAGTCATCAAGTGTATATTTTAGTGGATCTTCGGCTCCGAAAGCCCATATCGATTATGTTTCGTTGAATGATTCGCACGCTGACCCTTGATGATGGCCCAGCATTGTAATCTGCAACAATTTGCGGAAGGGTTGCACTTCTGTCACATTGAACGATTCTCTTGAGTCGTCGTTGGTACCATTCCTGCAGGATCATTTTCCGGCTGCAGCGATGTGAGAGATTTGATGTTGTACCGCATTCCTGATATTCAAGATACACTTGTGAAATGGTAGTACGGGAAAATCCCCACTTCATCGCTACCATGAAGATGCTGTGTCCCATCGTTCGTCCGCCGATTACAACACCACGTTCAAATTCACTTAAATCTTGACAACCTGCCATTGTAGCAGCAGTAACAGATCTAAGAACTGTGCCAGACACTTGTTTGTTTTATATAGGCGTTACAGATCGTAGCGTCATACATATCTCTGTATTTGAATACGCATGACTATGCTAGTTTATTTGGCGCTTCATTGTATGAGACACAATTATGGTGACTTAGTGTTTTTAGATCTTCGGAACTATGTTCGACCTTAGAGTAGCCTTTGTATTTCTCTTAAGCCTTTCAGTTACTGTGAGGTCGATATAAAACTATTAATATGCTAATGTTATAATGCACATGAAGCATTAAATCAACTCCGTTATACATAATATGCAGGCGACTGGCCAGCAAGGTGCTGGGAAACCGAGTTTAAAGAAAGTATTACTGCCAGGAATCGCGACTGAAGCGACTTAAAAGACGTGACCGAAATTACTGCTTTACTCACTATTATCTCATCGTACATAATATACAGGGTGGTCAGAAACAGTCTGAAGGACTTGTAAGGGTGTTTCAGGATAGATTGTGCCGAGAAAATATTTTTAAGAAAGGAAAACAAACGAAAAACACCTTTTGAGTCACCGACTCTGGCGAGGCGCTTGACATTGCATGTGCAACGGCCTGACTGGCTAACTTCAATGTTATTTAACTCGAAGACAGTGCAACGTATCGAATTCTCTCCTTAACAATTATTTCTCAGCACAACCTCCCACACCCAGCCGTTGCACACTGTAATCATGACGTCGATTGAAGTGAGACTATTATCAGAGACGCGAAGAATCCCATTCATCCCTCAAAGACACTCTGGAAAGCCCGCCAGATACACAGGAAGGCACCGCGGACGTACTGGAGCTCGAACGGTGACCGAGAATGTGGGTGTTCTCACTATCTTTGGAAGGAAGATGTTGTTCTCTCAAAAATCTGTAGGATAAGTTTAGACAATCTGTGTTCTAAGAAGACTGCGCTACTACTTTGCTGCCACAGTCGTTTACCTGGCAATGGGACCAGAAAGAAGAAGGGAGACATTAGGGTACGCACATATGCGTACGAGAGAGATTTTTTTGCCCTCGCTCAATATGCGAGTGGAACAGGACCATGGTTCACTCATATTGTTACTTATTACCTCCAGCAGACTACTGAACAGTGCTTCGTTGATTATATTTGTCGGAAGACCGATGACTCAAAATAAATAAATAAATACAAAATTCAAGACAGCTGTTGAGTGTGTGCTTGACACCTGCTACTGGCCAGCGACTGTGCGTGGATTCAGTTCACAGACGGAGTCCAGATATGGAATACAGACCAGTTGTTTACTTATTATGTACTACGCAGTACAGGAGAAATCCTGTCTACTTTTTGCATAAAGAACATTGCAGTAAAAAAAATCGGAAGAAATGACAGGAAATCCTTTGTTGAGGAGGGAATAATGTGGTTTGTAGCCACTACTGATGTTATTTAACATGTATATTAAGTAATCAGTAAAAGAAACAAGGGAGAAATTTGGAAAGTGAATTAAATTTCAGAAAGAAGAAATAAAATATCTGCGGTTTGCCAATGACATCGTAATTCTGTCACGAGATTATAACATGAAGATCAACAACACAAGGATAATGGAATTTTGTTTAATTATGTCAGTTGATGGTGCGGGAATTAAACTAGTAAATGAGACACTGAAATTAGTAGATAAATTTCGCTATTTGGGCAACAAAATAACTGATGATAGCCAGAGTAGAAAGGATATTCGAGAGTTCGATAAAGTAGTAGCAACACTATGTAATATGAAAGGCGTGCGTCAAACAGTATGTATACTGTCTGTAGCTGACAGCAGAAGATCAGGTCAAGAGGGCAGTGAGGGGCGAGTGCTGTGTTTGAATCCTTTGCTGAGTGCACTGCCTGAAAGGGCGGGATATTGGTTCAAGCACCCTAACAGTGTGCTTAGGAAGCCTACTATCGTAATTTCTGGGAATCTCTCCTCCAAAATGAAGGAACCCCCTCGTGGCATTCGCTACACTCCGAGAGAAGACATCATACAAACCATTAGGCCGTCCTTGCGAGACATCGATAGAGATGGACGCGCTGACGGGATACGATGCCCTCCACCTGTGTGGAGGAAGGTGATCGAGAAACAGAGCGATTATATTCAGGGCATACAGGGTGTTACAAAAAGGTACGGCCAAACTTTCAGGAAACATTCCTCATACACAAATAAAGAAACGATGTTATGTGGACATGTGTCCGGAAACACTTAATTTCCATGTTAGAGCTCATTTTAGTTTCGTCAGTATGTACCGTAATTCCTCGATTCACCGCCATGATTTCATACGGGATACTCTACTTGTGCTGCTAGAACATATGCCTTTACAAGTACGACACAACATGTGGTTCATGCAGGATGGAGCTACTGCACATTTCAGTCGAAGTGTTCGTACGCTTCTCAACAACAGATGCGGTGACCGAAGGATTGGTAGAGGCGGACCAATTCCATGGCCTCCACGCTCTTCTGACCTCAACCCTCTTGACTTTCATTTATGGGGGCATTTGAAAGCTCTTGTCTACGCAACCCCATTACCAAAGGTAAAGACTCTTCGTGCTCGTATTGTGGACGGCTGTGATACAATACACCATTCTCCAGGGCTGCATCAGCGCATCCGGGATTCCATGCGACGGAGGGTGGATGCATGTATCCTCGCTAACGGAGGACATTTTGAACATTTCCTGTAACAAAGTGTTTGAAGTCACGCTGGAACGTTCTGTTGCTGTGTGTTTCCATTCCATGATTAATATGATTTGAAGAGAAGTAACAAAATGAGCTCTAACATGGAAAGTAAGCGTTTCCGGACACATGTCCACATAACATATTTTCTTTCTTTGTGTGTGAGGAATGTTTCCTGAAAGTTTGGCCGTACCTTTTTGTAACACCATGTATAATATGGTGAACGTCCGTAATAAGGACTGGTGTGAATTCTAATACTGTTGCCAATACATTTTATCCAACCTCTGCAAACTACAGACCGGGAATAGCAAGAAAAGCATTTCTGAAGTAGAAGAACTGTTCAATAGTTGATAAAATCTGAACTGTCCGGAAGTTTTTTTCTGAAGGCGTTATTGTTGAGGTAGCCTTGCACAGAAGACGAACATGGTCGACAAGTAAGTCACACAAGAAGTGAATAGAAAAATTTGAAATGTGGAGTTAAAGAAGAGTGCTGAAGATTAGAGAGGTAGATTGAGTAACATGAGGAGCTGCCAAATCTGATGTGGGAGAAAACAGATTCATGGTAAAACTTAAGAAGAGCTCGGTCGATGAATGATTAACTTAGTGATGGAGGGAGAAGTTGGGCGTGAAAATTGAAGAGGGAGATCTTGGCGAGAATGTAGTAAACAAGTTCAAATGGATGTGAGTTGCAATAATTATTCATAGATGAAATGACTTGTACAGGATAGGGTAGCGTGAAAAACTGCATTCAATCAGTCTTCGAATGGAAGGAGTCAACAACAATGGTTTTCAGCACTTCATCGACAATGCCGGCCCCTGCCATCAGGGAGACCTACCAGCATTAATCCCACGCAAAGCACGTCGTGTGTTGCTACCCAACTGCGGGTAAATGAAATATGACGTGAAACGATTGTCATATGTAGAATAAATTGCATTTTTGACACCACTGAACTATGGATGTGGCCTGAGTGGCAGAATCGATTATAAGTAGGGGCGCACGGAGCGCAGTAGCAGTTGCCATTGCACTCTGTCACAGATAGCATGTAAGACTTAAAGCTAGTGGCTAACTGGGAGAATGTAGTTGTAGGTCTACGAACGAATGATGTTGTTTATACTGACACAGAGCCAGTGTAAAGGGTGTTATTAATTTGTGAGACTGCAAGATTTCAGGAATTGAAGTGATACTGATCGTTAACAAATACTGAGCATTGACCAGGACAATTATAGAACGGTGATGAATTTATACTGTAACTCAAAGGTAAAGCAATTGAAACAAGTTTGTAACGTAATGAAATTTTGTATATTTAGTTTTAGGTATGCAGCAACGCAATGTGGATTTCCCTAATTTTTAGAGTGCTGACCCTTGAATGTGGGAATCAAGTATTTTCCATCAGATTTAATGTATAGGTCAATTAGTTATACTCGATTTGTAATATTTTGTGTGTTTTGTTATCCTGATACAGACAAGTCAAATTTCGGTATCTATTTTTTCAAACGACGTCAGACTTTTTCTCATGCAACTCTCCGCGTGTCCTTAATTACGTCAGTAAGAGAGAATTGTAGAACAGTTGAGAAGTTCACTGATTTTGAAGGTAATGTTAAATGTTCCATATCATATTTTGTGAAGGTGAAATCTTATTTTGTATACAATTTTCAACTGAAGCTTTCGGTCTTAGCATATCCCCTTTGCAGTGCATCATCCTTTTCCATGTCGTGTTTATTTAAATCTAATGAATATTTTTAAAGAAATGATTTTTCAATCATAATCAGAAAAATATTGATGTGCCACAATCAGAAAACTATTAATGTTTGTAACATCTTCAACACGGGGAGTATTGCACAGCGCTGAGCCAATATCCAGTATTTTCGCTGACCATTTACAAGATTATTCATTTATCAGCCAATCTAGTGATATTATTTGTACGAAGTTATTTTATGGCCGACATTGCACTCCGCCGTGCCAAGATTGAATATTTTCTACGCTTAACGTGGAGAGAACAGAATACCAAGACTACATCCGTTGCGACTCTAGAACTAACAAAAACCTGTTTCATTGTTTATTTGCACAGGGAATTTTATCATTTTATTGTACAAGGCCATATAATTCGGTACTCACGAGTCGAAGTAAATTTTAGAAGGATTGATTTCATTATGAACATTGCTTATGGGTTCTCCAGATTAAGTTCTTCAATTTTTTTTTCTTGGATTACAGTAAAACTAATTAAGTACGCCATTTGCTCAACATCACATCACACAGACTAACATTACGCACTGCATATTCATTGGAAAACAAAAACAAGGAAACTTATATATAAGAATGATACACCCTTTTCAGATTCTCAAGTTTCCTTATCACGTTCAAGCTGCTGACATTCCACGTCCCTACTCGTAGAATGTTATCGTTTTGTTGATTATTCAGTCTTTTTCTCATAGTCACGACCCACTTGGCAGTTCCTTCCCGGAGATAAGAATGGATGATTGTTCCGGAATCTTTTGCTAATGGAGAGATCATCATGACACTTTTTCAGTTACAGGTTGTACGTTATGTGTCTTTAGTGCAGTGGTTTCCGTTCGCTTCTGTGTCCTCATGCCGTTGATCAATGCTGAGTCTTCCGACTTTAGGGGCAATTTCCCACCCCCTAGGACAAGAGAGTGCCCTGAACCTCAGTCCGCTCCACCGCCCTCTTTCACAAGGACGTTGGCGGAATGAGGTTGACTTCCTATGCAGGAATTCTTCGGCCACCAATGCTAATTATTAACCAAAATCTAAGCAGTGGCGGGATTCGAACCCGGGACCGAGGACGTTTCGATTACTATTCAGAGAGGCTAACCCCTCCTTCTTTTTTTACTTTTTGGTCTGGCTGGACGTCACATCACATCCGTTTAAAGACTTTTTTTTTCTTATTTTTTCAGAGGGCCGCCTGCTCTCTGACCGAACACGCTCAGCCACCGTGCCGCCGTTGGCAAAGCGAAAGCACGTCAACTTACCCCTAGATCGCGGGTGAATCCAATGAACCAGTAATGTACAGGGTAGACTAGTGTGAAAAACTGCTTTCAGCCAGTCTTCGAACGGAAGACGACAACAACAATAACGGTCACTGTTTCATAAAAACGTTAGAGACACTCTTGTGTAGCGAAGTCTCCTCTTCAGCACTTCATCGACACAGCGGACCTCTTCTGCCTTCAAGCAGACCTGTTGGCATTAACCCCACGCAAAGCACGTCGTGTGCGGCTGCCCACCTGCGGCCACGGCCGACACGTCCGGGGCAAGCAGCACAATGGGCCGCCGCACAGCGCATGCGCAACGGCTCACTGCATTAACGTCACCATGGAGACGGCTGCTGCGCCGACATTAATACGTCCGGTCAGAATACATCTGAACGCCGCGGGCTATTACCCAGCCGCCACCGCTGACAAGCCGCTAGGCCTTTCACGGCACCGTAACCTGAATACACACCGCACGCCATTAGTACTTGTAGAGCAAGCTTGTCGTACATACGACCGCTTTCAGTAGCATGCTTATCTAAGCACGCAATAGACGTGAAGGATACCGCATACATATCAAGCTCAGCGATGGATCGTTACGTGTAGACAGAAACTGAAGTGCTGCCAAATCAGAAACTTCGATAAGATGTAAAAACGAATCTTTTTATTTCTGATTTAATTTTTCTTCTTCAAACATTACTAAAAGCTTTGTTTGTTCTATTGACTACACCCGCTGAAATGGGAAGAGTGAATTACGTAAGATGGGAAAAGAAAACTTTTCACGTATTTTAGTCTGGATCTTCATCTGTGCTCCGTGAAGCGAAGGGTGCTTCTGATACTACCACGGTTTTCTCCATTTTCCTGTTCCATTCGTAAAAGTGCGTGGGAAGAACGATGTCGGTAAGTCCCCGAAAGTGTTCTAATTCGTGTGATTTTTCGTCGTGGTCATTTCACAGGACATACGTGGCGGGAAATAATATGTACCTGACTATTCTAGGAATGTACGCTCTTGAAATTCTAATAATACCCGTCTCCTCCGCAGACGGCTTTCTTTCATTGTCTACCATATCATGTCGCTGAGCACCTGTGTAAAGCTGCGGCGTTTAGTAAACAATCCTCTGGTGAAACGTGCCACATCTTTTCTACTTCTTATATTTATCCGACAATGTAAAGGCCCCAGACTAATGAAGGATAGGGGTAGTTGGGGTGAAGTGGCAACTCTAAGGCAAACTGAAATTTTAACTTGTGTGACGTCGGTGCAAATGTTATGTTATATACAAAAAAATTAAATATATATTTTATATATTTTTATTTTTAATTTATCAGCATGAATTTTCTTTTGTTTGAGCATCACTCTTTCTCTCAGGGATATTATCTTTTCTTATCACTTTTACTTACGTGCATAAGTAAATATGAAACGGGTTCTTGGAGGGCCGCAGTTATTCATGTACCAACTTTAGATTTTTAACGTGGCGACTAAAATATAGTTGCCGATAACTGAACTGAATGTAATTTTGTTAATTTCTATTTATTGGTTGCAAAGCAAGGCTGGAGACAATTTCGATTGTTGCCGTGGAGCGGCCAAGATAAAACTTACTGAACTCATGGAATCTGTACAATTTAGAAAAAGAACTTTAACGTAAATTAATTATGTGTTGCAATTTAAAAAGTTTCTTATCACGAAATCTCTCGCATTTACAGTTACTGTTAACACTTTGAAAAATAAATTAATACTTCGGCATGTAATGGCCGACCAGAGGCTGCATCGGTAGATGAGCTTCTCGCAGCGGAAATGACTGAAAAAATGCTAATTAAAAATAGTTAGCCACTGCGGGCACTGGAGGTGACAACTATTACAAAGAAATTCATTTTGTGATAATAATAACAATTTTATTTTAGCAGAAATACGAATAACTTACATAAAATATGTGTAGCCGATCAATGACTGCCTTCCGTATAGCGAAACAAAACAGTGTATGTCCCATAAAATACGTCCTTCCTCCTCGGCAGTGCAATCGCGTCTCTTCCGATCCTTTTTTATTTACATAGACATTAAATAAAGGTGCTACTCTTAAATTATCGCTGCAGATCAGTTGTTTCAAGAACTTTAACTATATCTTTTACACTAATTATATTCATAAAATACTTTAACTGCTGTTTACAACCGATAGAAATGTCAATATTTATGTGACGTACCGTCACACTTGCCATGGTTATCTGTAAGCGCTTGCCATTTATGCACTACACTGAGGTAACAGATTATGGGATAGCGATGTGCACATATACAGATGGTGGTAGTATCGCGTACACTGGCTATAACATGGCGGTGCATTAGTGGAGCTGTCATTCGCACTCAGGTGATTCATATGGGAAGGTTCCCGACGTGTTAGTGGCCGCACGATGGGAATTAACAGACTTTGAATACGGTACAGTAACTGGAGCTGGACGCATGGGACATCCCATTTCGGGAATCACTGGAAAATTCAACACTGCGAATTCTATGGTTTCGACACGGGAGCCTTTGCTAACAGCTCGACATCGCGTTCAGCGCCTCTCCTGAGCTCGTGACCATATCGGTTGGACCCTAGATGACTGGAAAACAACCGTGGCCTGGTCAGCTGAGTCCCGATTTCAGTTGATAAGACCTGGTGATAGGGTTCGAATGTGGTGCAGACCATACGAAGCCATGGACCCAAGTTGTCAACAAGGCACTGTGCAAGCTGATGATGGTGCATAATGTTGTGGGCTTTGTTTACATGGAATGGACTTGGTCCTCTGGTCCAATTGAAGCAATCAGTGATTGGAAATGGCTTCTTTAGCCTTCTTGGAGACAATTTGCAACCATTCATAGAGCTCATGTTCCCAAACATCGATGGATGATAATCCGCCTTTTCGCAACTGTTAGTGAATAGTTTGAACAGCGTTCTGGACAATTGGAGCGGACGATTTGGCCACTCATATCGCCAAACTGAGTCCCATCGAACATTTAGGCGACGGAAAAGAGAGGTTAGTTCGTGCACAGAATTCTGCACCGGCAACACTTTCGCGTTATACACGGCTGTAGAGAAAGCGTGACTCAATATTTCTTCAGCGGACTTCTAACAACTTGTTGAGTTGATGCCATATTGAGCTGCTACACTACGCCGGGTAAAACGAGGTCCGACACGATATAGGCGGTGTGCCGTCACTTTTGCACCTCAGTTTATAACGTATTGCAGTAGGTATTTGCAAGTAAAATATATGTAATGAATAGGACCTATATCCATTTTTCTCAAGCCTTACATAGAGGTCACTTTTCGAAATCTAGCGAGGTAAAGAGGACATTGTGGACACAAATAGTCCGTAAGGCACAACAAACCTCTTTCACCTGAAGTAACTCCGCCGCCTTGGCGTCTTCCTTTAACTGCAAACCTTTGCTCTTCTTGGCCTTCTTGTTCTTGTTGTTTATCGTACACACTCTATAAGCTTCCCCTATCTTTTTACCATCTACTCCATTTCTATTTTTCTGAAATTCCTTTGAATGTATTGCGTGGAACGTATCTTTCTTTGTCGCCACAATTGCATTTTTGCATTACGCCGGGCAAAACGAGGTCCGACACTATATCAGAAGGTATGCCATCTCTTTTGCACCTCAGTTTATAACGTATTGCAGTGGGTATTTGCAAGTAAAATATATGTAATGAATAGGACCTATATCCATTTTTCTCAAGCCTTACATAGAGGTCACTTTTCGAAATCTAGCGAGGTAAAGAGGACATTGTGGACACAAATAGTCCGTAAGGCACAACAAACCTCTTTCACCTGAAGTAACTCCGCCGCCTTGGCGTCTTCCTTTAACTGCAAACCTTTGCTCTTCTTGGCCTTCTTGTTCTTGTTGTTTATCGTACACACTCTATAAGCTTCCCCTATCTTTTTACTATCTACTCCATTTCTATTTTTCTGAAATTCTTTTGAATGTATTGCGTGGAACGTATCTTTCTTTGTCGCCACAATTGCATTTTTGCATTACAGCTGGTTCTCATGTTTCTTGCTGTGATTTCTTGTTCGTGTTTTCTAGGAATCTTGATGCCGTAGTATCTTAAAGAATACCAGCTGCCTGCAGAATACGGTTTTTAATCGGATTTCTGTACGAGGCCAAATGCAACAGAAAGTATATGGTTTTAAATATGAATTAATTAATGGATTAATTCAAAACCAATGGGCTAGAATGAAACATGATAATTTCGTTTATAAAAGGATTTAGAAGTCAGTCCGTAGTATTATGTGTGATTTGTGCAAATAACTAACACTTATTTGCGTAAAGAGATCAGAAACGAACTTTTGGGAAAGTGGACACCTTCGGCACTTTTTCCAGCGAGAAGTGCGCCCTCTTTCCGTGATTGAACTCCAGTTATGGTTGTTCACAGATTGAATTATCAAACAGAAAAAAATGTTGAAAAGTGTGTGAAGGTAAGAATTAATGTAAATGATTTGCATTACATCAGACGGCCGAAAATCAGAACATTTTTTACTAGGAATAACGGAACAAGCTGCCCCTCTCAAATTCACCGACAACAGTGATGGTGTATACTAGAAATATAGCCTTATTACAATTACTTGATAGATCACACTTCATACGTTGGAGCTTCCTTACCCCAATCAGAGCGCGGAACATGACGCCCAAACTGTTCGCGCGTTGCCAAACTGCCTCAAAAAATCGTAAGTTATCCTATAATTCCTTGTCTGACTGTTTCGCTTGGTGTGTTTCGACGCCGAATCCTAGGTCTGGCTCTCTCATTTGCATTTCGTCTGATATGATAACTACTCCAAAAACAGTACACATAAAACGATTGTAACGAAACACGCATTTTTCGGACGCAGCTCTAGCCAAACGCTACTGCATCCTTTCACACAAGACGCGATTCGGCGCCCCATATTCAGTTATTACCACCGCAGAGATCGGCCTACAATATACATACTTCATGCGACATTGCATGAGGCCCAACTTTTTAAACACAGCGTATCATCGTTGCAAGTGGTTGTGTAGAAAACTGAGTATAACGAAAGTTGTCGAAGTGTGGGGGTAGCACAGTGGTTGCGGTAGATACCTAAAACGTAGAAGATCGTGGACTCGAATCTCATTAGACAACATAAACTTTTTAAATTTGTAACACCTAATAAAAATGACTTTATTATTATTTTCAGTGAATTGGTTTAAAAGTATATTTTTTATTTTTAATCTTTTGTCACATCTTTTTCATCATCGAATTGACATTTCCATTTGCCCTTATTTTCTCTTCCCATCATTCATTTTCAGTTTGGAATCTGCATGTGTCGCCAATAATCTGTAGCCGAGTGCCAACCAGGACTGCTCATCGGTTGGTATCGCGTTGCTCCTGTAATCAGCGTGAGGATAGTCTCAGGTAAAAGAAGAAAGCGAGAATTACAGTTTGCTTTTAGTGCTGAAACTGAAATTTTTCTGTCTCGAATTTGGTCGTAGAGCTCAGCTTTAATCGCTGTGAACAAAGCGAGCGTGATTAATAGTCCTGCCGCACGTTATGGACCGCCATTTTGTCGGATGCATGCATATCACGAGGTTGTGGTCAGGTAAGGAAACGAGTACAAATTCTGGCTTATAAAACGCGTTGACTGCCCAGTTCAGCCATTGGTCATTTAAAATTAGCTGTTGACAGAGCATCTTGCGTTCCAGCCATACCTGCCCGGCAGCCACTTCCGAAATTTCTGCGTCTTACATTATCAGCACTCAGCACTTGCGAAGTGACCCGCAGCCGGCACGCGACGTCACAACATTGCAGAGGCAAGTGCGATCGCTTCTAGACATCTTGAAGCGTTATTAAGGGCAAAAAATATGCAGTAGCATCTTCTCCCGTGCTGGCCACTGTACCCCATCTTTCCCTACCCAAGAATCTACATTACAACTACTTTATAATACTGGGGTGAATTACATTTCCTTACAATTTTCCCAGTGAATCTCACCCTGCCACCTGCTTTTCCGTCAATAGTTTTCATGTAGCTTTCATTGTAGGTCACTGTGAATGGTTACTCCTAGGTATTTAACAACTGTTAATGCTTCCAGTGGCTTTTCGGCAATAGCGTAATCGAAAAGAAATTGGTTTCTTCATTCGCTCATGCGCAATATATTACGTTTATTTATGTTCCAAGTCAATTGCCAGTTCTTACACCAGTCCTCGATCCCTCGCAGGTATTGCTGCTTATTGTTGCAGTATTCTTGACCTGCAACCATCCTTTATACAGGCACCGCCTTCGTTTGCGAACAGCCTCGTAGGTTTTCGACGTTACCCGGCAGAATAAGATCCCTTATCCATGCTTAAGCACACAGACGGGGAGCAGGAGACAAAATCAAGCTTCAGGGTTGAGATAGTATGTGCTATTACTTCAGTGACTACATAACCAAGGTAAATGTACAAAGAACACTTATGATATGACACTGCACCCGCTCTCGCCTGGATATGCGTATTGATTCAGTTTGAGGAGGGTGTCGAAACGTCGTGTACCTTCTCCTGGGGCAGCAGACAGAACTCTTGCAACTGGTCGTGTACTGGAAATGGGATACAGTCGGCACACGAGCTAGTCCTACACAGTTTCTATGGGGGACAAACCTGGGGAGTTTGCTCTCCACCGGTTCAAAATGGTTCAAACGGATCTGAGCATTATGGGACTTAACATCTGAGGTCATCAGTCCCCTAGAACTTAGAACTACTTAAACCTAACTAACGTATCACACACATCCATGCCCGAGGCAGGATTCGAACCCGCGACCGTAGCAGCAGCGCGGGTCCGGACTGAAGCGCCTAGAACCGCTCGGCCACAGCCGCCCGCCAACCGCCACTGGAGTGCCTCAACATCATGCAGACAATTCATAGAGAGAAGTGCCGTGGGTGGACGAGTATTTTCGTGTTTAAATACAGAGGGGTCCAGAAATATGTAAACACTCACTGATACTCAATATTAATGGAACAAAATGATATACCATTACAATTCTTGCAAGGGGAGAAGGTTATTTTATGTGTTCAAAGTGACCCGCATTAGCAGCTGAACAACGTTGATGCCGCTGAACTGTTGACCGAACTACGACTGTTAGTATAGGCGACGTGATAGCCCCACAGGATGCCTCGATGGTTTCTCGCAGCTCGTTCAGTATAGCTGGCTTCGGCTGATGAACTTCATTTTTCAAGGTGTCCGATAGGTAGAAGTCAAGAGGTGCATCGTCCATGGTGGGCACTCAACAGCTCCTTTTCGTCTCATCCATCGTCCAGGCAGATTTTCATCCCAGTAGGTCCTGACATCTCTTCGGTAGTGAGGCAGAGCGCCATCTTGTTGTAGGTAACTTTCATTTCCAAACACCTCTCTGATGACAGGTACAATCAATGTTTGCAGCATAAGAAGATACACATTACTAGACACTGTACCTTCAAAAAAGAGTGGGCCAATAAACGCAAGCGATGACAGACCACACTACACCCTAACAAATGGTTCAAATGCCTCTGATCACTATGGGACGTAGCTTCTGAGATCATCAGTCCCCTAGAACGTAGAACTACTTAAACCTAACTAACCTACGGACATCAAACACACAATGCCCGAGACAGGATTCGAACCTGCGACCGTAGTGGTCGTACGGTTCCAGATTGTAGCGCCTAGAACCACTCGGCCACTCCGGCTGGCACACCTTAGCACCCGGTAGATTAACATATTTTTCCACGTGAACGTGAGGGTTTTCAGGAGCACAGATGTATGCCTCGACAGGCCAGATAACAATCCCTACAAACCGTTCACGCTCGGAAAGCTTGCCTTCAAACCACTCATAGTACGAGTACTGCATCCTTCTATCTGAGTGGTCCTCGTTCATAACGTGCAAAGATTTTTGTATGTACAGTTTTCACTTTGCAGCCTTAAGACTTCATCATACGCTTGACCTTCTTACCCCGCTTTTACGTGCGCACTGCTTCAAACATTTTTGAGTTGATCTAGTAAAAAGTTGCAACACAGCAGCGCTGGAAGCTGAATTTGTTCATGGTTTTGGTCGGCCAGACCTGTCCTTATGCACGTCCTGAACAGTACTGTCGGCTTTAAATTTGTTCCGAATACGATAAATTGTCGTATGTATTGGTGGCTGAGTTTCGTACACATTACGCCATTTCCGTTGCACCTGTATCATGTTTTCTTACTTCCAGTACCACCTGAATACGGCCTTGCGTTGCTCATAGGACAATCCTACTTCAGTCGCTGCTGCGCTGGCATCTGTTGGAAAACGAGCCAAGCAATATTTGTTGAGGAAAGAATGGACTACGCTACCGCAAAAACTGCAACGATATGTCATTTTGTTCCAAAGATATTAACAATCAAAGAGTGTCTACATTTTTCTGGACCCCTCTGTATGTCACAACGTGACGGGAAACATATGAGGACGCAAGGTGTCCGGGACGTACCGTTGTGCCGGCAGATTAATTACTACCAGTCGCAACATGAAGTCATACCCAGTGACTTCCTGCGCCATGATGACCGGAAGTGCCTCTCCAAAGCATTAAAAGAATGGGACCTCTACCCAGGTCGCCGCCATACTCGTCGGCAACGCTCATCTGGGGTTGTGCAGAATCGCGATTCAACGCTGAAAACAGTGTGATGTCACGCAACAGAGTCCATGCCTCCCGTTCATGTCACCACTTCGAATGTAGCCGTCTGTGTTGTGGCGTTAATGGCAGTCTCAGTTGGGGTCGGTAACTGCCTTGTCGGCTGCTGCTAGCCTCCTAGCAATGATGCGGGATTAGACAGGATGTTGTAAGAACAAAGGAATTGTTCTCGTATGGCAAACGCGAATGTAAGGGGGTTACGGTGCGCTTAGTTATCTGACGTGGTCGATCAGAACGTTGGCGAGCAGTGTGTCTGTTTTCACGTTCCTATAAATCGAGCCACTGTCACATCCGAATGAACCACAAATCGAGAAACTACACGATTGGACCGCCTAACGAAATTGAGACACACAATGAGCCCTCTTTCATACTCTGTCGTTGCTGATAACTCTGTCTCACAGCGGTGTATTGCATCGCTGGTTCCTTCATTGTGATCACCGATTATCTGATGCTGTTTGCCAAGCTTATGTACCGTACCACGACTGGTAGTAACACGAGACACGAACAACAGTCATGCACTGTGGTGGCTGTTCGACCTGTCATAGATAATTGACCATCTAATCATTTACGTATCCGTCGTTGGTACGTCCGTGTACGAAGTTACATTGACATGCGCCTGTGCCTTCTTGGTGCTTCAATTTCTTTGTCAGACAGTGTATATTGTAAACAATGAAGGCCGTATAACTCTCTCGTGGTGGTTCCCGAAATTGCCTTAACAGATGTCGATTTCTTTCAGTTAAGAAGAATGTGTTTAGTTCTTTCTATTAAGATGTTCTGAATCCAGACACAGATCTGGTCCAGTACTCGTGCACTTGTGTTCGCCAAACGACAATGCCGAACTGAATCGAATGCGTTGTGGAAGTTTAATTCCTGAATGTCCAGTCGATTTTGTTTTATTTCCTTCTACCTTTTCTTCTGCGTTATGTGTATTTAATTCATTTATAATGTTAAAAATACAGATATAATCTAAAACTCTTACGCCTGAAATAATCAAAAACTTTTACGTCAGAAATTAACTTAATATGGGCAGTGTAGAAGAAAAGTTAGATGAAAATGAAAATATGTAAAAAGAACGTATGCTGACAGATTAAAAACGAAAACAAAGATATATAAACCAAGCGGAAAGAAGGGCTCTGTGTGGTGTGCGTACTGTAAGACCTTCGGTACACACAACATCAGATTATTTGACTTGTTGCTCTAACGAAGTAGGTGATTGTCAGCAATATGTCTCGTGGTCTTATCGTGGCGTGTTTATCTTCTGCCGTTAGGTCAGACGACAGAAATGCCACTTGCACGCTTACAGTAGCAGATTGACGGTAACCAACTTCAAACAGAACTTGATTAATTTTCACATACATTTATTAAAATAATAAAAATCATAGATATTACCAAACTTGATTCTGGATGCTGTTTACAATTGACAATCTGAAGTTCCTTTGGTCTTGGCACGTTAATTTTATTCTGACATATCTCTGATATTTGACGAAGTGTCCATACATTTCTCTTCATGGCTATGTACAGGAATATGATAATCTTATTAGACGCAGACTGAAACTTGACCGTAGACTGGTAGACTAATGCAGACTAATGCAGACTGACTGTTCGGAAGTCTGTACACTCATAATACCTGGCGCGTTCGGGTATCACTGCGCGAGTGTGCTCTGCGAGGAGGAAAGGTTCTACGTTAGCAGCAATCTCATTGACTGCGTTACATATTAATACGCGGATTGGCGGAAGCAGAATTTGGTCCGTCTCTAAGACAGCGCCATCTCGTAGTGAGGAGACGGACGAGCGCTGCGCCTGCGCTGTTGTGCTTAGCGGGGCGCGCTCTATTGGGAAAGTTGTGTACGCGCTGACTACGCGGAACTATGTACACAACACTCTGGAAGACAGAACTAAAGTTGTGAACGGTAACAGGCAGTACATTGCCTGAAACGGAAAGTGGAGAAGAAGGAAAAGAAAAGAGTACGTTTTGTACACCTAAAAAAGGAATGGTGAGGGAAATGTAAGAAAAGTCGAAATAATATGTTACAGGTGCCTTATTACGATTTGTGGCAGAGTCCATACGTAAGTATGTCTCTATGCTGTTCATTTTTGGAACACAACCTATGACCAACTTAGAGGCAGAAGTGATGACACTTTCTGCCAGACCTGACCGTCATTTTGCAGGACAATCCTCAAGCACGTAAAGTGCAAGCTGTTACTGATTTGTTTGACTGATGTTGCTGGTAAGTGCTATACCATCTACTGCACTCCCCTGACTTAAGCCCTTGTGAGTTCAACTCGATTTCTAAACTGAAGGAAACACTTCACGGCATTCGCTTCAGAACTGCTACAAATTCGTCGTGCAATAGACCGCGCCGCTCGCACTATGAAAACAATTGGCGCTGCTAAAAGTATCCAACGACTTCCACATCGCTGGCAACGGGTTATACACAATGCTGGTGACTATTTTGAAGGTCAGTAAAACTTTGAAGCATGTATCTATTTTGTACGAGCTGTAAATAAATATTTTCCACTATTAAAGTTCCAACCCTCGTACACCGCCAATCTGTAAGGGGCATTCAAAAAGAAACGAGCCGGAGTATGGAATGCGCAAACCGGTGACAGTAGAGTAACGTAGTGGCGTGTGTAACGAGATGCTGTATCGACCAGAGCATGGAAGTTCACAGCCAGTCGCAAGAGGGCACGCGTGCATGTCACGTGATTATACACAGCTAGCAGCAGCATGCATCAATCGTCCAACACTGACAGTCGCATTGCTGACAGTGACATGGAGGCGTCAAAAGAAGAGCAAAGAGATGTTATTCGTTTTTTTGACAGCGGAAGGAGTAGGAGGATCGCACATTTATCGACGAATGCCACAAGTGCATGTCCCTTGCAAGGGTCAAGACGTGGCTCATGCGCTGCAGGGAAGGACGAGTGTCGTTAGACGATGATGCATGGTCTGGATCACTGCATTACTGATGGCATCGTCCAGCTGGTGGATGCACTCATTACCCAGGATCGCCGATTGAAAGCGGAAGCCATAGCCGACGTGGCCGGATTGAGCGACGGAAGTGTTCACACCATCATGGAGGAACGACTGCACATGTGCAAAGTGTGTGGCCAATGGGTGCCCCACAATCTTCAGCAACACCAGGAAGCATGTCGAATGGCCCACTTTCTTGCTTGACTGCAGCGCTGTGCTCGGGAAGGGAATACATTCATGGCACGAGTGGTGGCCGGAGATGAGTCATGGTGTCATCACTTCGAACCAGAATCATAACGACAAAGTCTCTAAGCAAACAGGGTCACTAACACCAAAAAAAAGCCAAGGCCATCCACACGAGTGCAGGAAAGATTGTGGTGACGTTCTTCTTTGACCAAGATGGTCCTGCAGCACGGGACAACACTGAATGTCCAGCGTTACTCGCGAACCTAGACCACCTTTGCCAAGTGATCAAATCAAAACCACCAGGCAATCTCACCCATGGGATCATTCTGCTCCACGACACTGCAAAGCATCATACCGCCAACACAGTCGTGGAACTCCTGCTGAAATTCAAACGGGAGGCCCGCATCTCGTGGTCGTGCGGTAGCGTTCTTGCTTCCCACGCCCGGGTTCCCGGGTTCGATTCCCGGCGGGGTCAGGGATTTTCTCTGCCTCGTGATGGCTGGGTGTTGTGTGCTGTCCTTAGGTTAGTTAGGTTTAAGTAGTTCTAAGTTCTAGGGGACTGATGACCATAGATGATAAGTCCCATAGTGCTCAGAGCCATTTGAACCATTTTTTCAAATGGGAGGTTTTCGTCCATCCTCCATGCAGTCCGGGCCTCTCTCCCTGGGATTACGCCATTTTTGGTCCCCTTAAACAGGCACTGAGGGGCAAACGATTCACTTCTGACGACGACTTCCAGCTGTACGTGTGGAACAGGTTAACATCGGGTTAACATCGAAACCCTGGGAACTTTATGAAACAGCCATTCACCGCCTTGTGTCACAGTGGGACAAGTGTCTCAAGAGCCGTTAATAGTTTTTTTTTTTTGAACTCAGTACTGATGCTTTCGAAGTTTGCCATCTAACTGAGGGCGATCAGCTGTGGGCCGCTGGTTAAATCAGAGTTGACAGGGGTAGCTGAACTCTTGTCTTCCTGGATGCGTGGCGCTTCCCGTTCTTTCCATAGGCGCGCGAGTCAGCGCCTTCTTGATGCCGTTTCGCGGCGCTTTGCTGATCGGTGTGTGCTCGATTCTTTAAGACTGCTCGGGATGACAGTAAAATGCTTCACAGACAAGATCGCTTGAAACAGATGGCACTGAAGACTGGAAGGCAGTGAGAAATCCCTTGTGTATGCGAACAGGCTTACTGAACCCGATCACCGTAAAATTCAGAGACACCTTAGAGCTCGCAGTAAGGAATAACTGCGGCATCCATCATTTAAAGAAGCCATTGAAGTTAAGTAGCTTCACAACGGAAAAAGAATGAGGGATCTCTCAATTTAAACTCAGCACCTATTCCTCCACTGCAGTCAGCATCCTCCGCAAGCAAAATGTCAATATTCCTCTATGGTTTACTCGAATATAGCCGTCACCGGATTTTCACTATACAGCAAGAAGGGTTGCCAGCAGTAGTACGTGATTTTGAAAGTGTGCATATCGTTACCAGAAATCGCTTCTTTTTTTTTTTTTTTTTGAGCCATCTGTTTTCTGACTGGTTTGATGCGGCCCGCCATGAATTCCATGCCAAACTCTTCATTCTTTTCATCCTGGAGTAGCGCTCTCCTGCAACCTACGTTCTCATTTATTTGCTGAATGTATTCCAATCTCTGTCTTCTTCTACGGGCTTTGCCCTCTACAGATCCTCCTATTATCAATGAAGTCCTTTCCTCATGTCGTAACATGTCCTATCATTCTGCCCCTTCTCCTTACCAGTGTTTTACACATACTCGTATTCTTTTCGTCTCCGATTCTGTGCAGAACCTCCTCGTTCCTCACCTCATCAGTCCACCTAATTTTCAACATTGGTCTGTGTCAAATGCTTCGATTCTCTTCTGTTCCACTATTGCCACAGTCCATGTTTCGCTACCACACGATGCTGTACTCCAGGCGTACATTCTCAGGAATTTCTTCCTCAATTTAAGGTCTATGTTTGATACTAGTAGACTTCTCTTGGCCAGGAATGCCCTTTTTGCCATTGCTAGCCCGCTTTTGATGTACTCTTTCCTCCGTCTGTCACTGGTTATTTTGTTGCCTACGTAATAGAATTCCTTTACTTCATTTACATCATGACCATCAATCCTGATGTTAAGTTTCTCCTTTCTTCGATTTACTCTCAATCCATATTCTGTACTCATTAGATTGTTCGTTCCATTCAGTAGATCGTGTAACTCTTCTTCACTTTCACTCAGGATGGAAATGTCATCAGCGAATCGTATCATTGATATCCTTTCATCCTGAATATTAATCCAACTCCCAAACTTCTATTTTATTTCCATGATTGCTTCTTCGATGTACAGATTGAGTAGTAGGGTGGAAAGCCTGTACTCGTCTTACACCCTTTTTAGTCAGAGCAATTCATTCTTGGTCGTCTACTCTTCTTATTCCCTTTTGTCTCTTATAAACGTTGTATATTACCAGTCTCTCACAATAGCTTACCACTATTTTTCTCAGAATTCCGAACACCTTGGACCATTTTACATGGTCGAACACTTTCTGCAGGTCGACAAATCCTATGAACGTGTCCTTTTTTCTTTAGCCTCGGTTCTAGTATCAGCCGCAACGTCAGAATTCCCTCTGTGGTACTTTACTTTTTCTAAAGCCAAACTGACCGTCATCTAGCACATCCTCAATTTTTTTTCATTGTTCTATGTATTATTCTTGTCAGTAACTTGGATGCACGAGCTGTTAAGCTGATTGTGCGATAATTTTCGCACTTGGCACCTCTTGCTGTCGTCGGAATTGTGCGCATGATATTTTTCCGAGCCGGCCGGTGTGACCGCGCGGTTCTAGGCGCTTCAGTCTGGAACCGCGCGACCGCTACGGTCGCAGGTTCGAATCATGCCTCGGGCTTGGATGTGTGATGTCCTTAGGTTAGTTAGGTTTAAGTAGTTCTAAGTTCTAGGGGACTGATGACCTCAGATGTTAAGTCCCATAGTGCTCAGAGCCATTTGAGCCGTATTTTTCCGAAAGTCAGATGGTATGCGGCCAAACTTATACATTCTACACACCAATGTGACTAGTCGTTTTCTTGCTACTTCCCTCAATGATTTTAGAAGTTTTGGTGGAATGTTATCTATCTTTCTGCCTTATTTGATCGTAAGTCCTCCAAAGCTCTTTTAAATTCTGATTCAAATACTGGTTCCCTGTCTCTTCTAAATCGATTCCTGTTTCTTCTTGAATCACATCAGACAAATCTTCTTCCTCACAGAGGCCTGCAATGTATTCTTTCCACCTGTTGGCTCTCTCCTCCACATTTAGCAGTGGAACTCTCGTTGCAACCTTAATGTTACCATCTTTGCTTTTAATGTCACCGAAGTTTGTTTTGTCTTTCCCGTATGCTGAGTAAATACTTCCGATAATCATTCCTTCCTCGATTTCTTCACATTTTTCATGCAGTTATTTCGTCTTGCTTCCCTGCACCTCCTATTTTTTATTTCATTGTTCAGCGACTTGTATTTCTGTATTCCTGAGTTTCCCGGAACAGTTTTGTTCTTCCTCCTTTCACAGAAGTTTTTTATCTATTCCCTGGTTTCTACGCAGTTACCTTTTTAGTATCTATGTATTTCTTTCCAACTTCTGTAATAGCCCTTTTTAGAGATGTCCATTCCTCTTTAACTGTAATGCCTACTGAGCAGTTTCTTATTGCTGTATCTATAGCCTTAGAGAACTTTAAGCGTATCTCGTCATTTCTTAGTACTTCCCTATCCCACCTCTGTGCGTTTTGACTCTTCGTGACTAATGTCTTAAACTTCATCCTACCCTTCATCACTACTGTATTGAGATCTGAGTCTATATCTGTTCCTGAGTACGCCTTACAATCCAATATCTGATTTCGGAATCTCTGTCTGGCGATGACGAAATCTAACTGGAATCTTCCCGTATTAACCGGTCTTTTCGAAGTATACTTCCTCCTCTTGTGATTCCTGAACAAAATAGTCCCTACCACTGGCTGAAATTTGTTAAATTAGCCTACTACTGGCTGAAATTTGTTAAATTAGCCTTTCTCCTCTCTCATTCCATGTCCCAAGCCCATATTAATACACAACCTTTTCTTCTACTCCTTCCTCTTCAACTGCATTCCAAACCCCATGACTGTTAGACATTCATCTCCTTTTACATACTGTATTAGCCTTTCAGTATCCACATATACTTCTCTACATCTTCGTGGGGAGTCTGCTTATATACCTGAAGTATCGCTGTCGGTGTTGGTGTTGATTTAATGTATAGGCAGATTACAAATACCCGATTTGTAATATTTTGTGTATTTTGAAATCCTGATACACAGAAGTCAAATTCTGGAATCTGTTTTCTCAAACGACGTCAGTCTTTTTCTCATGCAACAAACCAAGTGTTCTTAATTACATCAGTAAGTGAGAACAGTTGAAAAGTTAATTGATTTAGAAGTTAATGTTAAATGTTCCATATCAGATTTTTCGAAGGTGAAACCTTATTTTGAATACAATTATCAAACTGAAGCATTCGGTCTTAGCATATCTCATTATCAGTGTCTCATCCTCTTCGATGTTGTGTTTATTTCAATAGAATGAATGATTTTTTAAAGAAATGATTTTTCAATCAGAATCAGAAAAATATTAACGTGCCAGAATAAGGAAACTATTAATGTTTGTAATAACTTCAACACGGGCAGCATTGCACAGCACTGAGCCAATATCCAGTATTTTCACTGAACATTAGTAAGGTTATTCATTTATCAGCCAATCTGGTGATATTATTTGTATGAATTATTTTATGGTCGAGAGAACAGAATACCAAGATTACACCCGTTACTACATTAGAACTAAGGAAAATCTGTTTCATTGTTTATTTGCACACGGAAATTTATCAGTTTATTGTACAGGGCCATATAACTCGGCGCTCTCGATACGAAGTAAATTTCAGAGGGACTGATTTCATTACGAACGTTGCGTACTGGTTTTCCAGATTAAGTTGTTCAATTATTTTTTGGGGTTACAGTAAAACTGATTAAGCACACCATTTGCTCAACATCACATCACACAGTCAATTTGCTTAAGTCAAACATTACGTATGGCATATTCATTGGTAAACCAAAACACTAAAACTTATATAAAAGAACATTAGAAGCTTTTGAGAATTTCAAGTTTTCTTATCACGTTCAAGCTTCTGACAGTCCACGCCCCTACTCGTAGAACATATCGTTACGTTGATTATTCAGTCCTTTTCTCATGATCACGTCCCCCTTGGCAGTCTGCTCCCAGAGATCCGAATAGGGGACTATTCCTGAATCTTTCGTCAATTGAGAGATCATCATGACGCTTTCTCAATTACAGCTCACATGTCCTGTGGATATACGTTATGTGCCTTTAATGCAGTAGTTTCCGTTCCCTTCTGCATCCTCATGTCGTTGATCATTGCTGAATCTTCCGCCTTTAGAGGCAGTGTCCCGCCCCTAGGACAAGAGAGTGCCCTGAACCTCTGTCCACTCCTCCGCCCTCTTTTACAAGGCCGTTGGCGAAATGAGGGTAACTTCTTATGCAGAAAGTGTTCGGCTACCAATGCTAATTTAATTATTAATCAAAATTTAAGCAATGCCGGGACTCGAACGCGGAACCGTGGATGTTTTGATTATTATTAAAAGACACTAACGCCCACCATCCCCATTCTTTTTTTTTCTGGGCGGACGTCAAATGACATCCGTTCTCTAACCGAACACGCTCAGCTACCGTGCCGGCGTTGGCAAAGCGAAATCACGTCAACTTACTCCTAGACCGCGGGCGAATCTACATGGATGGTAGGAACCGTCGACGCTTTGGACAAGTTCGTGAAGTGACACTGTGAAGACTGTTAGCTGAGAACAAATGTAAGGTGTAGATACTACGTCCTATATTTTACAGAAGAAACGTGAAACCTCAAAATTTTAACTGGAATTTAAAATTCACGGTTTCAGTACATATAACTTGTTTCGTGTAGAATCAAGAACTTAGGGAACGGTAATGGGAGTATAAGCATCAATAATTTTGCGAGAAAAAGCATAAATTCCTTTCAGGTTAAACAAAATGTTGCATTGCGGTCATGACGCCACACAACGGTTAAATTATCCGTTTTGATGACAGTCTCATACATGTGTATCTCAGTGTCAGGATGCAGGTAACGGAAAACGAGTAAATCGTTGCTTCGCTTCTAATCATTGTCTGAAGGGAATATACGACATCGGTATAAGGAAAAAGCTGAAGTTGTTTACAGAACAGCGTACAATGTGTCATCGAAGCGTATGCCCGATAAAAATGCTTTTCACTTATAGATACTTTTTTATGTTAGTGATATTTTTTTCTGCGGAGTTCCTTAAATTTGCTGAACTGGCTAACTGTTAAAACAGATTGACTTTCTAACTGCTTAGGTTACTGCGACAAGAGTCAGTTAACATGAAAGCTTTCTGGGTATGTTACCGCGTCATATGGTAAAAATCTATTACTGATGAAACCAGTGATACTTTTTTACAATATGATGCGGTATCATACTCATAAAAGTTTCGTCTTAAGCTTGACTTGTATCTCAGCGTCTTCTAGACGTTGTACTAGTAGAACAAAAGTGTCTGCAAATTCCAGCCAATTTACGTCAACACACTGTTTCTTTCTTCGGGTTTTATACATATGTTCCGAAAAAACAGAACACCTTGATCGATTACAGATAGATAGTTAATATTCACAGGACATGTACATTACTATATTCAACATTTGAACCGTCCTGTCCGAGGGTTCAAGGTCAGCATCGATATCGCGGCGCAACACCACATACTGGTAAAGTGTGTCTGTGGCTCCCGTCGCTATGAATCGAAGGTTATGGATCGGTTCGACTTGAACAGACGTGCAGGATACCTTGTAGACTTGGCGCGAAACGTACCGTCAGATCAGTGAGTCTGAAAGAAGGCGCATTATTGGTATGAAAGAACGTGGTGCTTCCACTTCTCCACCTACCTTTGACGAATTTGCAGAAACATGCTTGACGGCAATGGTGTGTGGAGCGACGTTACTGGGGACAGGAATGGTATTAGATAGTGTTTTCGTAGTAATCGAGGCTCTGTCTGTTTCACGAACGGCTTCAGATAGTGTTTCCGGAAGAATCCAGGTTCTGTTTGTTTGAAAAATGATGGCCGCGTTCTGGTTCGCCACAGACGGGCAGGTGCATCACAATGACTGGATTCGCACAACACATACAGCGCCAGCTCAAGGCCTGATGGTGCGGGGTGTTATTGACTACAACCACAAATCACAGTTGGTGCGTATCCAGGTCAATGTGACCAGTATAGCCTACATTAATAACATCCTACAACCCGTAGCCATACCACTTTCCAACACCCCAGACGCCATTTTTCAGCAAGACAATGCAGTTCGTGTTTCTGTACGAACACGTGACTTCTTCACGTCACAGAACGTCAGCCTCTTGCACTGGCCCGCCAGATCACCAGAGTTGTCGCCAATCGAGAATGTTTGGAATACGGTGAAACGACGGATGCAGTTCTGTGAGCCTACGCCAACGACCAAAGATTAATTTTGGGACCAGGTGAATGCAGCATGGGTGGCTGTGCCACGGGACGTCACTCGCGCTTTAGACGCGTCGATGCAATCTCGCATGGAACAAGTTATCAGGGCCCACCGCGGACACTGTGCCTACTAGGCAACAGAACACATGCTGAACTGAGGAGACTGGAATACTAATCTTTTCACCAGAACATACTAATCATGTCCTGCAAATATGAACGTCCTATCTCGAGTTGTTAAAAGTATTCTGTCTTTTTTTTTTTAATATGAGTGTATTAGTAATACTTGATATTCTTTTAATCTTTTCTTTCCACATTGTTATATTTTTGGTAATACACAACTGGAAGGAACTGGATACAATCCAATATCTTGTCTTACACCTGTGTTTATTTTCAAGGGTAGGAAGTTTGGTGCATGAATTTCACTTTTGAGACTACGTTTGTGTTTCACAAACTTCATTTGGAAATTCTTTTTGACGCCAAATTTTGTACATTTTTTCTAGAGTTTCCTTGTCAAGAGATTCAAACGTCCTCTTGAAACTCACTAACTATATCTTTAAAGTTCATTACTCTGTAATGGATTATACATGGCTATTACAAATGATTGAAGCGATTTCATAAATTCACTGTAGCTCCATTCATTGACATATGGTCACGACACACTACAGATACGTAGAAAAACTCATAAAGTTTTGTTCGGCTGAAGCCGCACTTCAGGTTTCTGCTGTGAGAGCGCTCGAGAGCGCAGTGACAAAATGGCGACAGGAGCCGAGAAAGCGTATGTCGCGCTTGAAATGCACTCACATCAGTCAGTCATAACAGTGCAACGACACTTCAGGATGAAGTTCAACAAAGATCCACCAACTGCTAACTCCATTCGGCGATGGTATGAGCAGTTTAAAGCTTCTGGATGCCTCTGTAAGGGGAAATCAACGGGTCGGCCTGCAGTGAGCGAAGAAACGGTTGAACGCGTGTGGGCAAGTTTCACGCCATCATGCCAGAACTGGAGAGCGACAGCGCCGACTTCATCTTTCAACAGGATGGTGCTCCACCGCACTTCCATCATGATGTTCGGCATTTCTTAAACAGGAGATTGGAAAACCGATGGATCGGTTGTGGTGGAGATCATTATCAGCAGTTCATGTCATGGCCTCCACGCTCTCCCGACTTAACCCCATGCGATTTCTTTCTGTGGGGTTATGTGAAAGATTCAGTGTTTAAACCTCCTCTACCAAGAAACGTGCCAGAACTGCGAGCTCGCATCAACGATGCTTTCGAACTCATTGATGGGGACATGCTGCGCCGAATGTGGGAGGAACTTGATTATCTGCTTGATGTCTGCCGGATCACTAAAGGGGCACGTATCGAACATTTGTGAATGCCTAAAAAATTTTTTGAGTTTTTGTATGTGTGTGCAAAGCATTGTGAAAATATCTCAAATAATAAAGTTATTGTGGAGCTGTGAAATCGCTTCAATCATTTGTAATAACCCTGTATATTTCCAACTGAATATCTGTTTCGAGCAGATTCTGCATTTTCTACAGCCACCTTGATATTCGTTTAATTATCAGTCGCGAGTCTTTCCAGGTTGTTCAGTGTAATTTATCAAAACCCTTTGTAGGCTAGTGGAACGACAGAGCTTTAATATTTATTTCCATTATGTTAATGGTATTTAATGAACATACATTATGTATTTGGTACAACAAACGATTAAAACAAATGTATGTAAGTGTGTACGTGGGCCATAGCAGCTGATAACAAATCATAATGAAACATCTTGATAAATGTGCGGTGCTACGCAAGTTGTTAGAGTCCGGGTGCATTATAAACCTATTTAGTGAAAATGCCCAAACACAGCCCAAGAGCGGCGGACGGTGATAAAAGCCACTGTTTGGCATGAAACGAAAATTTGTGGTAAGGTCTTATGGGATCAAACTGCGGAGGTCATCGGTCCGTAAGCTTACTCACTACTTAATCTAATTTAAACTAACTTGTGCTATGCACAACACACACATGCATGCCCGAGGGTGGATTCGAACCTCCGGCTAGGGGGAGCCAAGCGGACCGTGACCAGGCGCTTAAGACCGCGCGGCTACCCCGACGGCGCTTGTCGTGAGCAATTCTCGAAATACTAAGTGTTATACCGCGCTGTATGTCAGTTCTGTCGTTCCACTTGTAAAGTTCCTGCTCCACAAATAGGTCGGCGCAAGTGGTACACGCCAATCTTCATTGTATTCTTCAAAATTTGAATGAATGCCTGTTGCTTATTCTCTCTCAGATGTCGGCCGGTGTGGCCGTGCGGTTCTAGGCGCTTCAGTCTGGAACCGCGTGACCGCTACGGTCGCAGATTCGAATCCTGCCTCGGGCATGGATGTGTGTGATGTCCTTATGTTAGTTAGGTTTAAGTGGTTCTAAGTTCTAGGGGACTGATGACCACAGATGTTAAGTCCCATAGTGCTCAGAGCCATTTGAACCATTTTGAACTCTCTCAGATATCTAAAATCTGATCACAGCCTGTTTATCCACCTGCGTACAGCTTTACAAAGTGAATGATCTCGTCCTACAACAGACAACGTCTGCACTCCTAGCGGTGATCTACAATGACAGACCACTTGAATCTTTCCCGTATACGCCTAGTTCAATTGCATACATGAATTTTTTCATAATTCGTAGCTAAGTTAAGGTTATTTTTGAGTATCTCTGTGGCATCAGTTGTCATTTCATTACACGTAAGTCATTATCCACAGAATTACTTGTCTGACAGAGTTGAATAGTGAGCATAGAGAAATATATTTGCGTAAACACCAGGAAAAGGAAGTAAGGCAGTCGTAGCGCTACAGGCGGGGCCGTGAGAAATATAGGTCCCACAAAGAACTTGTGACGTCACAGTCGTCGGATTGCCCGCCGGACTTGGCGAACGCTGGGCACCGTGCAGGGCTCATGGGAAATCAATATGAAAACTAAAAGGCACCCACTAAAAGTCTTACCTTTGTCGTGCGTTATCGAGAGCTTGCATGCATTTAAACGAGCAGGCAAGAACTGATAAACTCTTCTGAAATA
This sequence comes from Schistocerca cancellata, assembly GCF_023864275.1. NCBI lineage: Eukaryota > Metazoa > Arthropoda > Insecta > Orthoptera > Acrididae > Schistocerca > Schistocerca cancellata. The sequence continues at coordinate 156,933,266 of NC_064633.1, forward strand.
GTCACTCGCTCCCCACGGCAGATCACTGCTGGCACTCGTTAAGACGTGCAGCGTCTCGTGCTGTGACTTCCACGCCACGGCCTGTCGTTGTCGTGGGCCGCGTTTCCAGGCATGTGACGTCGCTGGCCACTTTATACGTCACTGGCCACCATATCAAAAGGCCTCTGTGGTGGGCAGCTTGACTCAGTTACCGCTCACCCTATCAGGGCTGGCGGGAGGCGAAACACGCCGCTGCGGAGAGCCCTTTACTGAATCTGAATTTTATACTAAGGTGTAAAAGTATTGTTACTATTTATTTCCCAGGACTGCATGCAATTTCTTGGTCTGAACGACAGAATACATATTTAAATAACAGATATATAGCTAAAATTCTTTCAACGATTAAATTGGCCTTACTTATTTATTTGTGATTAATTATTTCTTCAAAGCAATGGCGTGAAGGGATAATTCACTATATCATTACACTGTTCATTTCATCTATGCCTGAAGATAGAGGAAAAAAATGCGATTCGAATGAATTATCAGCTAAAAATCAACGAAGCAGACGTAATACGAGAGTAGCACAACTTAACTGTCGTAGTAAGGTTACAGTATGCTTACATATAACTGTTATCGAACAGGAGTGAATGCAACATATCCTGTAAAAATACGCTTAGCACTGACGCTAATAACTAACTGATTTTCCTATCCAGGTATCTTTGGAGAAGAGACTGGAGTGGAGAAACGACAGTTCAAAGCAATAACATATTCTCTGTTACAAATGATTTCCGCAGTAGAACAAATTCCATCTCCGGACATTTTGCTTGTGCTCCCTGTGTTTTGGAGGAACGAATAACACCACACAAACACCAAAATATTTTATACGTTAATCAAGCAATTGGAGAACTCTCTGTTTTCACCAAGGAGCTCAATGCAGTATAAATATTAATAAAATCCTCGCCATTATTCCACAAATATGAGATAAGACGTAATGAGCACTTTGCTTAATCGGTGCATTAGTAGTAAAATCCTCGCCATTATTCCACAAATATGAGATAAGATATAATGAGCACTTTGCTTAATCGGTGCATTAGTAATGGTATTTCCATTATCAGACCTTCAGTATAGAAAGACCCAAGGCCGATAGATTTTTCTTCTTTGGCTGGATGGAAAATGTATCCTGCATACGTGCAGGCACGAGGAACCTCCTACGTCGCATCATGATCGTTGCTCTACTCATATCTGGAGATGCGCGGAGACATGCAATAGGACATGATCTTCTCATGGTAGAAATACTATTTAAGGTGAAGCGGAACTGTTCAAAAATTCGATGTGAACTTTTTGCATTTTTTTAGCAACTGTGGCGAATTTATTTTCCACTATCAGAATTGTATTGTTAACTATTGCAAAATTTACTGTGAACTGTTGAAAACGTCTGAAGAACGGTAACCTGGCTCATAAATGATAATAACGGATAATAACAACAAACAAAAAACAAAATCATTTATAATTGATAAATATTTTCAACCATTATCTAAGGCATCCCTCAAAATGCACGGTACTTGTCTAAATAAACTTTTGTGCTTCAGATTATCATTTCTGTCATCTCTCGGTGTGCTGACTTATCGTCTTGACACATCCATTAATCTTTGTCTTAACCCATGTAAATGACTCTGAGACATCACACGGTAAAGCCTTGGTGATATTCGATACGTTAAGCGTAGTACAGTATAACATTTACAGAAATCTAATCCAAACTGGATACAATTATACGAAAAAACAGCTTATCTTTTATCTCTAACTCTTATTTTTTATCACTATGATGATGTTCTTTCATCTGGCGACAAAATCTCGCTACATTTAAAGACACAACGAGAAACCTGCCATAGAAATAAGGAATGTTTGTTTTAGGAAAATGGTGTAGACCTGTAAAATATGCGATAACTACTGTTGGGGAGAGAACTTAGATGCAAAAGAAATTGTCATTGGCTCTGACACTAGCCATCCAGCAGAGAACTGTAAAATCACTTTGCAAGTCGCCATGCATTTACCAAATTATTCTTTATATTCAGAACAGGACACTACCACACTACATTTAAAATCATCATAATTATAAAGTAAAAAATAAATACATAATTAAGAAGGAATATAGCTGAAGTTTTATAAAGCAATACCTAGATCTCAGTTATGTAGCTTGACAATCTCTATGATGTTCGAGGTATGAACCAGAACCTTCTGTCCTGTAAGTATTTTGAAACATTGTAGACTTGTAGTTAAGACAAGGCACAATGTTGTTCGAACGTAAAGAAAATTGTACATGAATGCGTCTCGTTTTAGGTTAAGAAATTACTGCTAATAAATAAAACTTATGTGCGGTTCCCTTAACAAAGCCGTCAAAAATTTATGTTCGAATATATGCTCACTTGTTATCAAAATGATAGCCAGTATGTATAGCCACTCACAGCAGCTTAAACAAAATTCCACTAAACGATACCCGGCACCAAAAATTAATTTCGAAAATAACTCAATGAAGAATTACATTAAAACACACACACACACACACACACACACAGAGAGAGAGAGAGAGAGAGAGAGAGAGAGAGAGAGAGAGACAGTGAGAGAGAGAGATAAACAGTTTCGTTGATTGTTCGACAGGAAATTTACATCATTGGATACAACAAAAAGAAATAAATCAAAAAGCACGTACAGATGATGGGCACATGTGCACCTACCGTACGTCTCAATGCTGTTCATGGTTCAAATGGCTCTGAGCACTATGGGACTTAACATATGAGGTCATCAGTCCCCTAGAACTTAGAACGATCTTAAACTTACCAACCTAAGGACATCACACACATCCATGCCCGAGGCAGGATTCGAACCAGCGACTGTAGCGGTCGCGCGGCTCCAGACTGAAGCGCCTAGAACCGCTCGGCCACCCCGGCCGGCCTAATTCTGTTGAACAATGCCACAAGGAGCGCACCAGTCGTAATGACAAAATCTTATGGAATATTCCTGAACAGATTATGTCACTCTTCCTTTCCCTAAGGGTCTGGGGAACAGTCGTTGTTAATATTGGACATTGGTGCGGCATCTGTTGGCCAGAGACGCTACGCTGTCCATTCGTCTGGCCTTATTAACAAAGTTCTGTCTGTGGAACTCAGTTCCTACAACAATATTCAAAACGCATACGGACCAGGTTCCATGACGCTGTTGCAGATGAATGTCTTCATAAGACAGATTGTTAACATGCTTTCATTTAAACTCCTACTCACACCATATATTCTATTCTAGCTCAGGCAGTTAACAAAACTTACTATGCCTGACTGTAGCATATATATCAGACAATGTGCTTTCTGTGGATCACTTTGTTTCGCATCTGTAAGACCCCAGCAGGTTTCGGCATGACGTTGGTAAAGGCTGTTTGTCGCAGTTGCAGCATGTCTTCGAGAAATAAAGGTAATTTATTTATGTTTTCACTAAATTTGAAACCGAATTTGTTTATGTTGTTGTTGTTTTGGTCTTCAGTCCTGAGACTGGTTAGATGCAACTCTCCATGCTACTCTATACTGTGCAAGCTTCTTCATCTCCCAGTACTTACTGCAACCTACATCCTTCTGAATCTGCTTAGTGTATTCATCTCTTGGTCTACCTCTACGATTTTTACCCTCCACGCGGCCCTCCAATGCTAAATTTGTGATCCTCTGATGCCTCAGAATATGTCCTACCAAGCTGTCCGTTCTTCTTGTCAAGTTGTGCCACAGACTCCTCTTCCCCCCAATTCTATTCAATACCTCCTCATTAGTTACGTGGTCTACCCATCTAATCTTCAGCATTCTTCTGTAGCACCACATTTCGAAAGCTTCTATTCTCTTCTTGTCCAAACTGTTTATCGTCCATGTTTCCCTTCCATACATGGCTACGCTCCATACAAATGCTTTCAGAAACGACTTCCTGACACTTAAATCTATACTCGATGTTAACAAAGTTCTCTTCTTCAAAAACTTTTTCCTTGCCATTGCCAGTCTACATTTTATACCCTCTCTACTTCGACCGTCATGAGTTATTTTGCTCCCCAAATACCAAACCTCCTTTACTACTTTAAGTGTCTCATTTTCTAATCTAATTCCCTCAGCATCACCCGACTTGATTCGACTACATTCCATTATCCTCGTTTTGCTTTTGTTGATGTTCATCTTTTATCCTCCTTTCAAGACACTGTCCATTCCGTTCAACTGCTCTTCCAAGTCCTTTGCTGTCTCTGACAGAATTACAATGTCATGGATTTTAATACCTACTCCGAATTTTTCTTTTGTTTCCTTTACTGCTTGCTCAATATCCAGATTGAATAACATCGGTGAGAGGCTACAACTCTGTCTCACTCCCTTCCCAACGACTGCTTTCCTTTCGTGCCCCTTGACTCTTATAACTGCCTTCTGGTTTCTGTACAAATTGTAAATAGCCTTTCGCTTCCTGTATTTTACCCTTGCCACCTTTAGAATTTGTAAGAGAGTATTCCAGTCAACATTGTCAAAAGCTTTCTCTAACACTACAAATGCTAGAAACGTAGGTTTGCCTTTCCTTAAGTAAGTCGTAAGGTCAGTATTGCCTCACGTGTTCCAACATTTCTACGGAATCTAAACTGATCTTCCCCGAGGTCGGCTTCTACCAGTTTTTCCATTCGTCTGTAAAGAATTCACGTCAGTATTTTGCAGCTGTTGACTTATTAAACTGATAGTTCGCTAATTTTCACATCTGTCATCACCTGCTTTCTTTGGGATTAGTATTATTATATTCTTCTTGAAGTCTGAGGGTATTTCGCCTGTCTCATACATCTTGCTCACCAGATGGTAGAGTTTCGTCAGGGCTGGCTCTCCCAAGGCCGTCAGTAGTTATAATGAAATGTTGTCTACTTCCGGGGCCTTGTTTCGACTTAGGTCTTTCAGTGCTCTGTCAAACTCTTCACGCAGTATCGTATCTCCCATTTCATCTTCATCTACATCCTCTTCCATTGCCATAACATTGTCCTCAAGTACATCGCCCTTGTACAGAACCCTCTATATACTCCTTCCACCTTTCTGCTTTCACTTCTTTGCTTAGAAGTGGGTTTCCATCTGAGCTCTTGATATTCATGCAAGTGGCTCTCTTTTCTCCAAAGGTCTCTTTAATTTTCCTGTAGGCAGTATCTATCTTGCCCCTCGTGAGATAAGCCTCTACATCCTTACATTTGTCCTCTAGCCATCCCTGCTTAGCCATTTTGCACTTCCCGTCGATCTCATTTTTGGGACGCTTGTATTCCTTTTTGCCTGCTTCATTTATTGCATTTTTATATTTTCTCCTTTCATCAATTAAATTCAATATTTCTTCTGTTATCCAAGGATTTCTACTAGCCCTCGTCTTTTTACCTACTTGATCCTCTGCTGCCTTCACTACTTCATCCCTCAAAGCTACCCATTCTTCTTCTACTGTATTTCTTTCCACCATTCCTGTCAATTGTTCCCTTATGCTCTCCCTGAAACTCTGTACAACCTCTGGTTCTTTCAGTTTATCCAGGTCCCATCTCCTTAAATTCCCACCTTTTTGCAGTTTCTTCAGTTTTAATCTACAGTTCATAACAAATAGAGTGTGGTCAGAGTCCACATTTGCCCCTGGAAATCTCTCGCAGTTTAAAACCTGGTCCCTAAATCTCTGTCTTACCATTATATAATCTAACTGATACCTTCTAGTATTTCCAGGATCCTTCCATGCACACAACCTTTTTTATGATTCTTGAACCAAGTGTTAGCTATGATTAAGTTATGCTCTGTGCAAAATTCTACCAGACGGCTTCCTCTTTCATTTCTTACGCCCAATCCATATTCACCTACTATGTTTTCTTCTCTCCGTTTTCCTACTCTAGAATTCCAGTCACCCATGACTATTAAATTTTCGTCTCCCTTCATTACCTGAATAATTTCTTTTATCTCATCATACATTTCATCAATTTCCTCCTCTTCTGCAGAGCTAGTTGGCTTATAGACTTGTACTACTGTAGCAGGCATGGGCTGCGTGTCTATCTTGGCCACAATAATCCGTTCACTATGCTGTTTGTAGTAGTTTACCCGCACTCCTATTTTTTTATTCATTATTAAACCTACTCCTGCATTACCCCTATTTGATTTTGTATTTATAACCATGTGTTCACCTGACCAAAAGTCTTGGTCCTCCTGCCACCGAACTTCAGTAATTCCCACCATATCTAACTTCAACCTATCCACATCCCTTTTTAACTTTTCTCACCTACCTGCCCGATTAAGGGCTCTGACATTCCACGCTCCGATCCGTAGAACACCAGTTTTCTTTCTCCTGATAACAATGTCCTCCTGAGTAGTCCCCTCCCGGAGATCCGAGTGGGAGACTATTTTACCTCCGGAATATTTTACCCATGAGGACGCCATCATCATTTAACCATACAGTACAGCTGCATGCCCTCGGGAAAAATTACGGCTGTAGCTTCCCCTTTCAGCCTTTCGCAGTACCAGCACAGCGAGGCCAGATCAGTCAGTCATCCAGACTGTTGCCCCTGTAACTACTGAAAAGGCTGCTGCCCCTCTTCAGGAATCACACGTTTGTCTGGCCTCTCAACAGATGCCCCTCCGTTGTGGTTGCACCTACGGTACGGCCATCTGTATCGCTGAGGCACCCAAGCCTCCCCACCAACGGCAAAGTCCACGGTTCATGTGGGTTTATAGTATGCTGTAAATTTGCTAATATACCTCGCGCTAACGACAAAGTGATTGTTTATCTCCTCTGGGTCTACATTAGGTAACGGCCTGTACTTTTCATTCACGCAAGCGACTGCAAGAGAAAGAAGACAGAGAAGAAAAAAACAATGAATGATGACAAAGGTGACGTAGTTCCAATGAGGAAACATACAAGAACATCAAAATCTTTGCCACGACCCAAAGCAAAGATTTTCATGCATCTACCTCAGATGATAAATGAAACCCCGAGAAGTCATTTCAGATGAGGTTTGCATTGATGTAAGGCTCTGACGTAGTGTAGCGCGCTAAATGCAAAATAGATCGCTGTTTCATATAAAAAATGAACTGTTTCTTTCAGTTCCATCAAAATAGCAGAGCTGTGAAAAATTTTCTGATCGTACTTTCAGATATAGTAAGAAAATAACATTTTGTGGTACTTTCACAAATATATCCGTTTCTTTCAGTGGTCAATTTATAAATAAAATTCACCAAATAACTCCCTGAAAGCATCTTATTACTGGGATAAAAATATATTAAAGGTTGATTTCTTATATTTGCTACGTGTCCTTATGTTCTGGTGAACCATTACAATTTTTAAATTTACTATTTTAGCCTTACTTTGTCCCGGAACAACGCACTGATCAATTTAAACTTTTAACTCACAGGATATGAGCTCACGGCTGAGAAGATTGAAGGTAATTCAAAATGAATTCTCATATTTGCCTAGTGTTCCAACGATGATCACATAAGGCTGGATACAAAATTTACTTCTTATTTTTAGTATAACGGAGAGGACCTTAGATCTCCCTTTAAGTGAGCATCGCTTCCCTTCAGCAAATTCATTTATGCTGAAGTACACGTAATTACAATTTTTATCGCTTATTTTGGGAAGGCAATACAGTATAAACGTTACGGAAGTGAACACTTATATTGTCTTGAGTGGTACATTCTTATAGCTCACATTAAAATTATTATATTATATATAAATATAATACTATATCAAGAACCTGGGTGCAGAGCGGATACATACAATTTTGATATTTGTGATACAGTTACATGTCTCATAAATCAAATTATCGATTTATTGGTCTCTTAAATATTCCATTTTCATCCATGTTTCAGACGAACGTTGAATCAGTAATGTTCTTGCTCAAGACGAATTTAGAGTTTCACGTTACTGCTTTGCACAAATCATTGTTAGAGCTATACTTCATAAACTCTGACATTCTCACATACACCTCCCGTCACAGCAGTCCTCATTATCTCCACGTGAACTCTAATCTGTATTGACACTTACTTCGGTGTGTGAGTGCCTGATAAACAAAATGTATATATTCTCAACATATTTCTGTTGTTCTTTTCCAACAAATTTATTTTTGGATCGATTACTTTTCTTGGTTTTTCATTACATTTTCTTAACTGTATTTTAACATTCATAATTTGGCTAACTTTGTTACTGGAATCACTTATATCATTGTTACATTTTAAATTTTAGTATGACACCTACAAAATTTATAATTTACTATTTTGTCGTTTCTTTTACAGATAATTTTCTGGATACAAAACAATTTAGTATTACCTTTCACAGAATTTTTACAACGTCACAATGGATACAACGGTGCAATGAAAGTTCTTTCAAACATAAAAAGTTTACTTTTGTTTAGTTATTAATGTGTTCCGCAAGTCATAATTGCGATCCCTTCTTTGATGTGGATATCATCAATTTTTCAATTATGCCAGTCTTTCTCAGTGAAAAATAGGTCATCATGTTGTTTTACTGCATACAGTTATGTAGTGGACTTTCACAACTTGATTTGTTTGTGTTTTTACATTTGGTAAAATAATGAATGGTATCATTACAATGGCATCATATGTTGAAAACAATAGACAGGCTGGGTGGTATTAAGATATGTGAACACAAAATAAGCAGTCTCGCATACGCGGATGACTTAGTTGTGATGGCAGATCCGATTGAAAGTTTGCAAAGTAATATTTCAGAGCTAGGTCAGAAATGTAAGGACTATGGTATGAAGATTAGCATCTCCAAAACGAAAGTAATGTCAGTGGGAAAGAAATATAAACGGATTGAGTGCCAAATAGGAGGAACAAAGGTAGAACAGATGGACGGTTTCAAGTACTTAGGAAGCTTATTGTCACAGGATGGCAACATAGCTAAAGAACTGGAAGCGAGGTGTAGCAAAGCTAATACAGTGAGCGCTCAGCTACGATCTACTCTCTTCTGTAAGAAGGAAGTCAGTACCAAGACTAAGTTATCTGCACCGTTCAATCTTTCGACCAACTTTGTTGTATGGGAGCGAAAGCTGGGTGGATTCAGGTTACCTTATCAATAAGGTTGAGGTTACGGATATGAAAGTAGCTACGATGATCATAGGTACTAGTAGATGGGAACAATGGCAGCAGGGTGTCCACAATGTGGAAATCAAAGAAAAACTGGGAATGAACTCTATAGATGTAGCAGTCAGGGTGAACAGGCTTAGATGGTGGGGTCATGTTACACGCATGGGAGAAGCAAGGTTACCCAATAGACTCATGGATTCAGCAGTAGAGGGTAGGAGGAGTAGGGGTAGACCAAGGAGAAGGTATCTGGATTCGGTTAAGAATGATTTTGAAGTAATAGGCTTGACATCAGAAGAGGCACCAAAGTTAGCACTGAATAGGGGACCATGGAGGAATTTTATAAGGGGGACTATGCTCCAGACTGAACGCTGAAAGGCATAATCAGTCTTAAAGGATGATGATGATGATAATGATATCATTACAAAGAACGTGCTTCCTTTACGTCAGGTAGATCTGCTGTAAAAGTGAAATCAGTTGCCTAAGTATGAATCGCTAACATCTATTCTTTAGAGTTAGTCTCCAAAGTACGGAGCGGAGAGGCCGCGTGGTTAGAGGCACCATGTCATGGATTGCGCACCCCTTTCCTCCGGAGGTTCTAGTCCTCCTTCGGGCATGTGTGTGTGTGTGTGTGTGTGTGTGTGTGTGTGTGTGTGTGTGTGTGTGTTGTTCATAGTATAAGTTAGTTTAACTAGTGTGTTGTGTGTTAGTCTAGGAACCGATGACCTCAGCAGTCTGGTCCCTCAGGAATTCACACACATTCGAACGTTTTTTTCGAAAGTGCGAATACCTGAGACTGAACGAACACTTGAATTTGTTCGGGTTGTTCAATAAAAAGCAGAGTTTCAGAAACAAGTACAGTTCGCGGTTCTGTCACTGCTTCACGTTGTTTCCGATATCTGCAGTTTAGAATTTCTTCCGAGCCGAAATATTTTTCGATCTATCTGCAGCGCCAGCGTCGCACGAGGCCTGGAGTGAACACTGCGTGCAGACCGACGATAAAGAAGGAGTTGATCGCCTATTTTATACTTCGTGTGCTTGAAATACCCGAGGCGAGTTCTGACGTCAGCAGACTCTGCAGCGTTTCTTTTATGATACAAAATGAACTGGTTTCTACCAGAATAAGAAGGCGCGAATGTAAAGACCGCATACTGACTGTGGTGAAACATACAGCTGTATCCGAAGGACTTTGAGCAGACGTTGTAGCGAGTTCCTACACAGTGACCACTAATTTAAAGTTGAAATTATAGTGCAAGTAATTTCTGATACTTGCGCACGTTCACTGCTTACTTGTTTAGCTTTCTATGGTGCCACACCCTCTCACCACCTCCCTCCCGCAACACTACAAACAAATAGTAACAGTGTGTAGATCTGATAATGAGAGCCAGACGATTCGAAACCGGTCATGGTAAACAAAAATTGATCCATCAAGAAAAGCGACTGGTTGCGTTAGTTTCCGAGAACCTTTACTCACCACAGTCGCTGTGTTCCGTGTCCAATGCCAGCCGTTACCTTAACACTGAAAATACTTAACTCGTGCCATGCATGCATGTCACTGCTCGTGCAAGTTTCCTTTGGAATGTGTTATAGAGAGTAGCCATCTATTTCCGTCACCGTAAGGGCATTGGACAAATTATTTGTCATACTGGTTCTATGAGTACCACATATCTTGGTAACAACTGATCCTAACTTGACTAGATTATAGAAGACATCTACAGTATATTCACTCGTCCGTCAGACAATAGTTTGCGCAGGTTGACGAGCTTGAGTGGCTACTAGTGCTGATGTTCAGCCAGTTTTTATTCATCTGCATGGCTACTCTGCAAATCATACTTAAGTGCCTGGCGAAGAGTTCATCGAACCACCTTCACAATAATTCTGTATTGTTCCACTCTCTCACAGCGAGCGGAAAAAACGAACACCTATATCTTTCATACGAACTCTGATTTCTCTTTTTTTAATATGATGATCGTTTCTCCGTATGTGCGTCGGCGTCAACAAAATAATTTCGCATTCGAGGGAGAAAGCTTCTGATTGAAATTTCGTGAGAAGATTCCGCTGCAACTAAATATGCTTTTGTTTTAATGGTGTCCATGTCATATCCGGCATGATGTCCGTGACACTCTGTCCTCTATTTCGCGATGATACAAGACGTGCTGCTCTTCTTCGAACTTTCTCGATGTGCTCCGTTAACCCCATTTGGTAACGGTCCCCGACCGCACAACAGTACTCCAAAAGAGGTCTAATTTTTTTTCAGTTGAGGTACAATCATAGGAACTCGCGTTTTACATTTTTGTCTTCCCGTGTGATCGGTCTTTTTAGCAAATAAACAATGCCGACCGTATGTACCATACAGAATAATTAACAACAGCATGCTCGTATTCCTAATTACAGTATGACTTACGTCCATTATAATTATCCGGGCTGTTATGCCGTGGTCGGTTGATGAATTCTGTGTCGATTCCCAACGTTTCGTCTCCGACTGCGGGAGACATCTTCAAGGGGGTCCGTAGCTCAATGGAAGGTCCAACACACCCACTGGCTCGCTACGTTGGGAATCGACACAGAATTCATCAACCGACCACGGCATAACAGCCCGGATAATTATAATGGACATGATATTTCCGGCCGTGAAAGTCTACATTTTAGTAGTATGACTTACTTTACGTAGGGAAACATTGAAAACAAAGAATGTGCTATTAGAGACCAAAATGATATCCAACGAAGTATGTTTTACTAACCTATCGGATAACCACCACCAAAATTTTGACAATTGCTGTGTGCGATATTGCTACTGACATAAAATGTCATCAGCGCTCTGCATCTACACAAATAATCTATTGTAATATTAGGCTAGAGCTAGCTACTTAAAGAATGCGGCAACTCCGGCTAGCTATTCTTGTGGTTTTTCATCATTCTGGGATCCTATCAAGTAGGCCTGATAGACAATATAGAGAAGGTCCAACGAAGAGCGGCGTGTTTCGTCATGGGATCGTTTTGTTGGCGCGAGTGCGTTACAGAGATGTTCAAGAAACTCCAGTGGCTCTCCGTACAAGAGACGCGTTGTGAATCACTGAGAGATTTACTATTGGCATTTCGAGAGAGTACTTTCCGGGAAGAGACGGACAACATATTACCTCCTCCCAGATACATTTCACGAAAACACCACGACGAGAAAATTCGAGAGATTAGAGCTAAAACATAGGCTTACCGACAATTGTTATTCCGAGGCGTCATTCACGAGTGGAACAGGGAATCGGGAATCAGTTACTGGTACTAGAAGTACTCTCCACCACATACCGTTAGGTGGCTTGCGGATTATGGGTGGAATATAGACAGCTACGGATATTTGTTTGCGGTATAATGTTTTTAATGCCAAGCACACATAGTATTTGTCATTTTTGAAGGCATTGATACTCATGACAAATTCATCGTCAAGGTACCACGAAAGAGGAAAAACTTGACTGTGTTAGCACTTCTTGTGGCGCTTTGATTTAGGGTATCTATTAACTCAATCAGAGGATCCCTTTCCAAAGAAACGAATCGTTCCCGAAACAAATTAAGGTTATTTTCCGTCTAAATTGCAACATACAGTCGTATGATGGACTACTTCATAGTATCGAGGTACCTCGGAATTCTCACGAGACAGTGTGTATTGACGGCGAGTTAGGGACGTGGGCGAGATGCCAATCGATTCCGCGTGCTGGTTATCGTCTGTTAAAGTGGTGGACTGGCTAGCAGTTCAGGCTGTTTTCCACCCTTGTTTAGACAAGTGCTGAGCTGGTCCCAAATCTTAGTCTTAGAAAACAGGATACACATACAGCTGAAATACGACAGTACGCAGAGAAGAGTTGACACGATTTGCAGTCAGTTTCCTTTCACTGACTACTGCAACGACAGGAAGGTATGTGGGAGCAGAAATTGTTAGAATTGTGATTACCATTGCTATTACTAGTATTACGGGTGTAATAACAAAAATATTCAGGATACTAATGTCTTCTGTATACAACTGAATATGGTATCCCTCAATTCACCTTTTAAAGGAATACATATTAGTAGAAACGCCATGTCGGTTTACACGGTCCAGTAATAGTAACGTTATCACCGCCTGTGTTAGACATCAACATGCTATAAGCACTCTTAGACGGCAGTGGAGGGTATGTGAAACATGACTGCAGGCAGCGGGAAACACTGCAGTCTTGATCGAAATGCGGACACTGACATCCAAAAGGGCATCATCATTGGCCAACGGATCAATGGTTAAAGTATATCGTGCACGGCAAAATGGCGCTATCCAAAACCAGCGCCGAGGGAAATGTGGTGCACCACATGTAGTAGACGACGGGTTTGACGGCTGTGGAGATGTGTACGGGCGAACAGACGTGCAACTGTTGAGCAGCTGATGGCCCAGATGAACCAAGGTTCTACCAACGTTGCTGCCTCAAAAACCGTTGAGCAAACGTAGCTGCTTACGGCCTCTGCAGGAGTCGGTTGGTTCATGCAGCAATGCTGCCTGCTGCTTATCGGCGACGAAGGCTGTGATTTGCAGCTGGCTACCTTGTCTGGATGTCCACTGAGAGGTGACAGTCGGCCTTTTCAGATGGATCTCGTTTTGCGCTCCATCTGACAGATGGCCGTAGGCGTGTATGATCCTGCAACAATCGTCGGAAGGGTGCGTGCCGGAGGAGGGAGCATCATTGTCTGGGGAATGTTTTGTGGCATTCTCTGGGGAGATCTCGTCATTCTGGAGGGCACAGTGTAACAAATACATGTAACTTTGGGGACCACGTCCACCCCTAATGCTGATTTTTCTTCGGAACGACAATGCAGCTTGTAACACAGCTCGCCGTGTAGGTGCGTTGTTTGAAGAGCACCAAGATGAGTTTATCTTACTACCCTGGCCAACAAACTCCCCAGGTTTAAACTCAATCGAGAAACTGTGGGACCACCTCGATAGTGCTGTTAGCGGCGAGGATCCTCACCCGAGAAACCTAGCGCTCGTGGCCACGGCAATGGAGTCGGCACAGTTCTACATCCCTATCGGTACCTTGCAGAATATCATTGCATGTCTGCGCAGCAAAAATTGGTTATTCAGGATTTTACTGTATTTCCTAAAACAGTTGCACTCCTTGGTGATATTCGTGCGCTTGAAAGGTCTTAAATTATGTGACAAAAACAGTCAGTCCAGTTGGTTTTTATTTTTGTGCTGTGGTAGCCGGTTTCAGTCACACATATACCATCATCAGACCAGTAATTTCTCTGAAATGTTTAGGTTGTGGTAAGCGGTATCAGTTATACATAGACAGATTAGTTCGTTCAGATTCATTACTGTTCTGTTGATGATCTATGTACGACTGAAACCGGTTACCATAATATAAACATGAATACCATTTGCGATCTGGACTGATTGTTTTTATTACATTGCGATACAAGATCCTTGATGTTACACTTTGTAAGACATGTATATTTCTATTGTCTATTGTCAAAAATCAATTTATGAAAGATGTTCATATGTTATTAATAGGATTAAGTAGGAATAATTAATATTTGTTATGTCGGAAATAATTGTGGTAGCAAGGAATGTCTGCACCAAAGTATTGTTGGCAGGAGAGACCGCACATTGATATAATTTTAAAAAGGACGGGAGAGACCGCTAATGGATACATTTATACATTTTAAGAAGAGAGCGGGAAAGACCGCGCATTGATACATTTTGCAATGGTAGCAGGGATTGTCTGCATCAGAAAGCATTGTTGGCAGGAGAGATCGCACTTTAGCGTTCGTAGGAAGTCAGTAGTAAGCGAGATGTGAAGCGAGTCAGTAGCAGGTCTGAAGCGAGATGTTGAGAGGAGCGGTGTGCCTGCCAGCCACCAGCTATGATTTACAAGAGATTATAAACGGATGTACAGAGACATCAGCTAACTATTATCGTAAGAGGAACTAATATTATTGAGTTATTTTTTTGAGAAACTCAATATTACTGAAGGTATGTTTTCGCAATGCTAGCTGTAAGATTATTGTAAAAAGTAAGTCCCATTTGAACGTTTGTAAAATCATTTCACTCCGAATATAATTAATTTTTGCCAGCAATATTGCATTACTGATTATAATCCATCCCAAAAACCATCAACGTAAAACTTTGCAAAATTTTATTGTTGTCAAGAAAAAGTTTAACTATGAATTACGTAACTTCAGTCAAATTAATTAAAGAATAACGCCAGTTTGTATAATAAATACAGCCACTTATTATGACAGCCCACCAGCAGCTAATAGAGTATAGTCAAATAGAGTAAGTATATTCATGTCGCAGTTGGATGTATCAGTCAGATGGCGATCCAGTAACAGTAAAAACGGTAAGGAAAAGTTTTGGGTTCTTGCAGGTAACGACTGAGGTCCACGACGACGACACATTCTATGTTTCGTCGAAGTAATCAGCAAATCACTTTTAATAAGCAGCATTTAAATTTGTATGCGAAGATTGCACTTATTATTATTCAGAAAGAGAATTAATTTCAAAGGGAAGATTTCATTTGTTATTATTAAGCAAGAGATAGAAATCCTAAGGGATGGTTTCATAGGTTATTGTAGAAGGGAAGGTTGCGTAACAAAAGAGATATAGAGGAGACGGGAAGGTTTCAACTTACCAGGTAAAAATTTGTTATGCTGTTGAGTAACTTGCAGAAAACAAGTGGACAGAAGACGGTAACAAAGGATGAAGTATTTCGTTAGTGTCATGAGTGGAAATTGCGGACAGTAAATGGTGATTTTCTAGGTAGCATGTAAGTTACACCACAGCACATACAGAAAAAATTTCAGTACCATGTGGATTCTCATTGTCATAACTGAAAGCATTCTCCCGATCTGGTATGGAAAGTGGCGAAACCGGAGTCTGTCGTGAAGACGTCGTGACGTATGTCATGGTAACAGACCGTCGCGACAGCGTCTTGATGGAGGTCATGACGGTAACTGGTAGGTACAGGTTCGCATAGAAGAATGCCAGTTTCGGTGACACAGAGTCGAGTGAATTGCTGCATCGGAGGAGGCAAACGCTCCGAGGGTGACGGCTGTAAGATCTCTTTGTCGTAGCTCACATAGATGCGCCGCTGGGCGCAGCTAGCTTAAATTTCGTAGCACGAGCTTGTACGGCATGCTTGGGGTCGAGCAGTGTCTTAAACAGGAGGTAAGTGGGAGGATTTCTGCGCGGCGTTTCGTCGGCACCCGATCCACGGGTGCATCGTAATGCTGCTAATGCAGCGCCGTCGTCGTTAGTGCGCGCGCTGATTCTGAGCAAGGTTGGTGCTTCTATTAGCACCTGTTGGAGGTTGGCTTGTCAACAGACGTGCTTGTATTTGACGGTTGTACTGTTGCCAAACACACGGTGCGCTTGTAGTGCTCGGCGTCGGTACTAAACTCATGCTCATAAATAACGGATAATGCTGACAGATGGTGAAACAAAGCTCTGTTGGTCGGTTTGCGGGTTTAAATCACCTTGTCGTATGACCATGTGGTGCATTTGACCTGCGGTCGTCGCACGGTGGCGCTGGCAAAAGCCCACATACAAAGGTGTGTTGGTGCACGTCAGAGTACGGTGCAGCGAGTAAGTGTGCAGACGTTTTCAGACGTGCTAATGGTTACTGTGTGTTGAAAATGGCTCAAAGAACACATATTGATGACGTTATGAGGGGTAGAATACTAGGGCGACTGGAGGCTGGTGAAACACAGCAGATTGTAGCACGGGTCCTCCGTGTGCCACAAAGTGTGATCTC
The DNA here is from genome assembly GCF_023864275.1 of Schistocerca cancellata. Taxonomy (NCBI): domain Eukaryota; kingdom Metazoa; phylum Arthropoda; class Insecta; order Orthoptera; family Acrididae; genus Schistocerca; species Schistocerca cancellata. The sequence goes on from NC_064633.1 coordinate 156,950,109, forward strand.
AGGATTATGGCAGCGATTCCAGCAGACAGGAAACGTGTCCAGGTGCTATAGTATGGGACGTCCACAGTGTACAACTCCACAAGAAGACCGATATCTCACCATCAGTGCCCGCAGACGGCCACGGAGTTCTACAGGTAACCTTGCTCGGGACCTTACCCCAGCCACTGGAACAGTCTATAGACGACGAAACAGATATGGTTTATTCACCCGGAGACCTGCAACGTGCATTCCACTGACCCCTAGTCACAGGAGAGCCGTAAAGCCTGGTTCAAGAACACAGTACATGGTCATTGGAACAGTGGTCCTAGGTTATGTTGACGGACGAGTCCAGGTATAGTCTGAACAGTGATTCTCACCGGGTTTTCATCTGGCGTGAACCAGGAACCAGATACCAAGCCCTTAATATCCTTGAAAGGGATCTGTATGGAGGTCGTGGTTTGATCGTGTGGGGTGGGATTATGATTGGTGCACGTACACCCCTGCATGTCTTTGACAGAGGAACTTTACAGGTCAGATGTACCGGGGCGTCATTTTGCACCAGTATGACAGCCTTTTCAGGGGTGCAGTGAGTCCCACCCTCCTCCTGATGGATGATAACGCGTGGCCCCAGTGAGGAGGAGTACCCTGAAACAGAAGATAGGCGAATGGAGCGGCCTGCCTGTTCTCCAGACCTAAACCCCATCGAGCACGTCTGGGATGCTCTCGTTCGACGTATCGCTGCACGTCTTCAAACCCCTACGATACTTCAGGAACTCCGACAGGCACTGGTGCTAGAATGGGAGGCTATACCACAGCAGACAGTCGTCCACCTGATCCAAAGTATGTCAACCAGTTGTGCGCCCTGTGTACATGTGCACGGCGAGCATATCCCGCATTGATGTCGGGGTACATGCACAGGAAACAGTGGAGTTTTGTAACACATATGTTTCGGGACGGTTTTCTCAACTTATCACCAATATCGTGGACTTAGAGATCTGTGTCCTGTGTGTTCCCTATGTGCCTACGCTATTAACGCCATTTTTGTGTAGTGCCACGTTGTGTGGCACCACATTCTGCAATTATCCTTAATTTATAAGCATGTGTTTACACATGTTGGAGAAGCGACTGAAGCAAGACTACCCGCTGATCGTGGGTGTTGTGTTGGGGGCAGAAGTGGTCGGCGTTTGGCTAGATACACGGCAGTTTTTATCGTACAAGACGAGGAAAATAAAATTGGACCGAAGAACATAGTACCACGGTACAAAAAATCACAGCAGACGTAAGAATATACAGTGCTTTCCTAAATATAGAAGATGTTGAAAATGACCACCATTCATCTCTTGGCAATTTTGGTCCGTGGTCAGCAAGCTGCTGAAGGCGGGTCGAATCTAAGCTGTTGAAACTGCTACGATGTCGTCCGCAATGTTCTGCTGCAGTTCCTGAAGACTGTGGGGGTTTTACGATGCACCTTAGACTTGACGGCTCCCCACACAAAGTTATCGCCCACTGACAGAACAGGTGACCTGCGTGGCCAGCTATGGCCGCGATCAGACTGCAAGTCCAGGTGGAGTACTTGTCCACATAATTCACGTGATATGCCGATTTCTTGCGACATGCATCAGGTTGATTTGGCGAACTGCAGCCACATTTTCTGATGTGCCGGCACGTTTCGGAATGTTTTTTGACTTGTTCAAAGCAGATCCTGTCTGACACCATTATCGGACTAAGCGTTGCATGGCCCTCTCTGCTGGCACTTTGATACAGTTAAACTTCTGTACAAACAACTGACCAACGGTGTCCACGACTATGTTGTCGCGTAACTTTCCACAAAGAATACCTGCTTCTCCACAGTGACTACCATCGTCCCCTTTTAACTTCTCGACTCACTCTGACACAGCCCGGACTACCTTCTGAACCGTTGTGGATCACGTGGCTAGCGTACACGTGATGAGAGCGATACGGACTTTGATTATATCCATTCAATTACGTCCAGCCGAGCGGGGTAGCCGCGCGGTCTAAGTGCATTTTCACGGTCCGTGCGGCTCCCCACGTTGGAATTTTGAGGCCTCCCTCGGGCATGGGTGTGTGTGTGTTGTCCGTAGCGTAAGTTAGTTTAAGTTAGATTAAGTAGTGTGTAGGCTCAGGGACCGATGACCTCTACAGCGTGGTCCCATAAGACCTTACCACAAATTCATCATGTTAACTTCCATTCAGAAAGCTGTTGCTCTCAGCGACTGTTATATTGACTTTATTGTGCAGAAGCTAGCCATTCTCAATGCACTATTATTTTCACTCAATGCATGTAATTCCCTGTTGGTGGGGCTTCATTCACAGTTCAGTGAGAATGGCTAGCTTCTAGCCGAAATGTAGATCTGCACAATAAAATTTAAAAAGGACGACTGATCGCTGTAATCTATAATTTACAAGTTACCACAAATTTCCTATTTTCAATCAAATCCAGTCCTATCCCCTCATCCGGGCCATTCTTATTTGCCCCAAACTGTAGATGGCCCGCAGTATAACGGAACGTATGGGCCGAAATGACCGATCGGCTAAAAGCAGATCATCAGGAATTCCATCCGTTTTCATAAAAGATGTGCGACTGTAATAAAACAGTCGAAGATAAAAATCGAAAAAATGTAGTACCACACGTAGAACAAAATGCTTTCCATAGATATGTATCTAATGGGATACATAGCAGTTGTGATACTGTATCCGCAATGCGAAGAAGCCAGTATTTCGAGGTTTGCCTAAAATAACTTGAGGCGAATGCTCCATCTCTAGTATCACCATCGGCAATAAGATATCAACATTGACAACCTCTATCTCATTTTAAAAAAAATTATTGAACCATTCCTTGTTCACAGTTAACCGAAATGGACAGAAAAGTTTCAGAGAACCCATTACTGATATTCGAAAGTTCATAGAGCGTCAACGGTTTGCGCTTGTGTGCTAGCGACGTGCGGCTATTACGCTATTTCCATGGCGTGCAGCCCCTGTCGCTGGGAGCGGCGGCAAGTTTTAATTACGGGCGGTGTCGACGGGGGAGTCTGCGATGTTAGCGGCTTCTGTCATACACAGGATCTCTCCCGTGTGAGGTGGGCAAACCACAAACGCAATGACTGCCGCTTGGCAAGCTTAAAACTTTGACACGTTTGTAGAGCAATACTTTCCTCGCCCTAGCGAGGTCACAATTTCACAGCGGTTCCTGTGCGTGAGGGGCTGTAATAGAGTGAGGGGTGTCAGGATAACAAAGCTATTGTCTGTAGACGTACAATTCTACCTGTTCCTGAATATAATCCACACAATCTGCAGGGTAAACCCGAAAACACCGGACTAGTTTTGGAGGTTGTTCAGGTATACTTACGAGAATGTTCATGTGAGGGACACATGATTTCCAGTGGCTCATTATGGAGTAGTATTGCAACTATGACTTTTTCGGTTTGTGATTCCAGCTACCTTTTTCCTGTGGAAGTATCTTCATGCAGTGAAAAACCTATAACATTCGATTTTCACAACGTAGAAAACAAAAGACAGACTAGTGAAGCAAGCCTCAGACGTAAAAGTAATATGATCTGGTTGCCACCGATGTGTTAACAGCTGAGTACAGAACCGTTCTGCCACTTTCCATTATATGCATTGAAAGCATATAAGAGATGCATATCGGCCAGCGCACCTGAGTTCAACGTACCCAAAACTGCTTTGTATCTCTGTTAAAAGCAACGGTGGTAACAATCAGAGTGCAACGTGAATTCCACTGTTAAATGCAGTGGAGAGAGCAGATAGGTGGAAAGAATACATTGAAAGCCTCTATGAGGGTGAAGATTTGTCTGATGTAATAGAAGAAGAAGCAGGAGTCGATTTAGAAGAGATAGGGGATCCAGTATTAGAATCGGAATTTAAAAGAGCTTTGGAGGACTTACGGTCAAATAAGGCAGAAGGAATAGATAACATTCCATCAGAATTTCTAAAATCATTGGGGGAAGTGGCAACAAAACGACTATTCACGTTGGTGTGTAGAATATATGAGTCTGGCGATATACCATCTGACTTTCGGAAAAGCATCATCCACACAATTCCGAAGACGGTAAGAGCTGACAAGTGCGAGAATTATCGCACAATCAGCTTAACAGCTCATGCATCGAAGCTAATTACAAGAATAATATACAGAAGAATGGAAAAGAAAATTGAGAATGCGCTAGGTGACGATCAGTTTGGCTTTAGGAAAAGTAAAGGGACGAGAGAGGCAATTCTGACGTTACGGCTAATAATGGTAGCAAGGCTAAAGAAAAATCGAGACACTTTCATAGGATTTGTCGGCCTGGAAAAAGCGTTCGACAATATAAAATGGTGCAAGCTGTTCGAGATTCTGAAAAAAGTAGGGGTAAGCTATAGGGAAAGACGGGTCATATACAATATGTACAACAACCAAGAGGGAATAATAAGAGTGGACGATCAAGAACGAAGTGCTCGCATTAAGAAGGGTGTAAGACAAGGCTGTAGCTTTTCGCCCCTACTCTTCAATCTGTACATCGAGGAAGCAATGATGGAAATAAAAGAAAGGTTCAGGAGAGGAATTAAAATACAAGGTGACAGGATATCATTGATACGATTCGCTGATGACATTGCTATCCTGAGTGAAAGTGAAGAAGAATTAAATGATGTGCTGAACGGAATGAACAATCTAATGAGTACACAGTATGGTTTGAGAGTAAATCGGAGAAAGACGAAGGTAATGAGAAGTAATAGAAATGAGAACAGCGAGAAACTTAACATCAGGATTGATGGTCACGAAGTCAATGAAGTTAAGGAATTCTGCTACCTAGGCAGTAAAATAACCAATGACGGACGGAGTAAGGAGGACATCAAAAGCAGACTCGCTATGGCAAAAAAGGCATTTCTGGCCAAGAGAGATCTACTAATATCAAATACCGGCCTTAATTTGAGGAAGAAATTTCTGAGGATGTACGTCTGGAGTACAGCATTGTATGGTAGTGAAACATGGACTGTGGGAAAACCGGAACAGAAGAGAATCGAAGCATTTGAGATCTGGTGCTACAGACGAATGTTGAAAATTAGGTGGACTGATAAGGTAAGGAATGAGGAGGTTCTACGCAGAATCGGAGAGGAAAGGAATATGTGAAAAACACTGATAAGGAGACGGGACAGGATGATAGGACATCTGCTAAGACATGAGGGAATGACTTCCATGGTGCTAGAGGGAGCGGTAGAGGGCAAAAACTGTAGAGGAAGGCAGAGATTGGAATACGTCAAGCAAATAATTGAGGACGTAGGATGCAAGTGCTACTCTGAGATGAAGAGGTTAGCACAGGAAAGGAATTCGTGGCGGGCCGCATCAAACCAGTCAGTAGACTGATGACCAAATAAAAAAAAAAAATCTCTGTTTATGTGCAACTAGTACTGCCGGAAAACAAACTCAGCACATAACTGATAAACAAATTTGAGAGCCGAGAGTACACTGGGCAATAGCGTTATCAGTAGCAAGTAGCGTGAGTGACTGGAACAGGTTTCCGAACAAGACAAACAGAGCACAGCGTCAATATTTCCACTGTTGGGCAGATATTTTTAGTGCAGAACAAATACAAATATAAACGGGGCAAGACATCAAACGAAATGAAATTATTCTGCAAAATCCCGCGGAGACTATGTGTGCCTTATATACAGAAAATAGAACTGACCAACATTCGAAATTTTGTCGGTGTTCTGCTTCGACCTTAGTGATTCCAGAGATAAAGAGAGAAATCATAAAATTTTCTTCAGCTTCCAGCCGGAGTTGTTTAACTTCTGGCGAGTTCTTCTAGGTCACTGTCGGGTGGCAACTGCTTGCCCTGTCGTTCATGTCCCAATCCTCATAATGTTGCACTGCAGGTTGTGACGTCACTAGCGCGTGTTCATTGCCGAATAAAGGCCGAGTCACACGAGACGTCAACCGGACGGAACAGACCGACAGGCCACGTAACCGTCAAATAGCGAAGTGTTAACATGGCTCTGAGCACTATGGGACTCAACATCTGTAGTCATAAGTCCCCTAGAACTTAGAACAACTTAAACCTAACTAACCTAAGGACATCACATACATCCATGCCCGAGGCAGGATTCGAACCTGCGACCGTAGCGGTCACGCGGTTCCAGACTGAAGCGCCTTTAACCGCACGGCCACACCGGCCGGCCAAGTGTTAACAGTGGACAGAGCGCCAACAAGGGGTTAATTCGCTTCATCCTGGACTGGACCGAACAGTCACGGTGAGGATACGGGATTTTTTTTCGTGATAGAAAATATCGGACTATAGTGCCGGTATAAGGAACTATTAATGGTAAAGTTTATTAATGACCAAAGCATACTTCATAACGCATGTTGTTGATCAATTTTCTATGATAAATTGCTGAGAAATGAAGGGAAAAAAAAGCATTTCAGAAAATGGACATATATTTGCTACCGAAAGTATATAAGTACAAACACAAATGGTTCTAATGGCTCTGAGCACTATGGGACTTAACACTGTGGTCATCAGTCCCCTATATCTTAGAACTACATAAAACCTAACTAAGCTAAGGACATCACAAACATCCATGCCCGAGGCAGGATTCGAACCTGCGACCGTAGCGGTCACGCGGTTCCTGACTGAAGGGCCTAAAACCGCACGGCCACACCGGCCGGCCCATAGAAACACACGAAATAACATTTATAAAGGAAAAAAATACACTATTCATCAAAAGTATACGGATACCTGGCTGAAAATAACTTAAAAGTTCGCGGCGCCCTCCATCGCTAATGCTGAAATTCAGTATGGTGTTGGCCCATCCTTAGCCTTGATGACAGCTTCCACTCTCGCAGGCATACGTTCAGTCAGGTGTTGGAAGGTTTCTTGGGGAATGGCAGGCCATTCTTCACGGAGTGCTGCACTGAGGAGAGGTACCGATGTCGGTCGGTGAGGCCTGGCACGAATTTCGCGTTCCTAAACATCCCAGAGGCACTATGTCGTGCAGTTTTCTGCTGAGTGCGACTGGCCTTGCCTCGCAACTCCCTTACATGTATGTTGTTCTGATCAGCGTGTCGCCGCACTGCGGCTCGCAGCCTCTCACTACTTCTTATTACTTTTGTTAAAAGACTGGGTAACGACACTATACTGCCCCCCCCCCTCCCCCCCTCATGAAGACCAACTCCCTCAGATCTCGCTTCAGTCCAGTTCTCTACCTTTAATCTATAAAACAGATACGTACTGTTAATATGACTATTCTTGACTGCTATGTAAGTATCATAGTAACCTTTAACTTAGTATATTTATGTTTCATCCCTCCCTCAGAAAACCCAGTTCACAGGAACTCGAATTACCTCGGGATTGTATTTTCACACATATCGTCATATGAAAGACAAGAGCTAGGCAGAACAAAATCAGAATTACTATGGCGCTAGGAGTTGGAGGTGTCCGACGCTTACCATCCATATACACGGTGTAAAAAGTGCTTTATAGTGATCCGCCTCTCTTGTGCTGCTATTATCCGACTTATTGAACGGTCCAGGCTTGGTTCCCAGGTGTCGTTGAGGAAGGTAAAATTTTGTTTGGACAACATCTCTAGGGATTCGTCTTATCTTCTGCCATAGCGGCTGGTAAATGAAACGTGGCACCATTCACATCACACATTGTCAGTCCCACTGATTAACAGTCCACTACCTGACAGCTCTAAAAGTCTTCCCCTCCGTAAGATTTCCTCGCTCATACTAACTAGCTACCATTACTACGTTGTATAATGAATATATGCAATGTAAACCCGCTCTCTGAAGACATCGTTCTGATTCGATCACCTCTGTTTGGCATGGACGTCCCTCTGCATTTCCTCTTAACAACTGCATGATGCGTGCGCTTTCACCAGTTGTTACTCTTCCACCAGTTGCGATCTCACGATTGGGGCATACAGTGGCTACCCCGCTCCGGCATCGCTGATGCTCACTCTCGATCATCATCACATGCTGATCCTAGCTGAGGCTCTGGCATAGTTCATGACTGCCGTAGCAAGCTGTCGAAGCATGCTTGTCTTGTTCTACATACACTGTCCTAGCGAACGATCTGCGTGGAATGTCACTCCGTGGCTGCTTTATTTGCCTCCGCTAGCCTCCTTGCGGCTCCAATTATTTTATTCAGTTCGCTAACGTCGCTTGTGTCTGCTGGCGCCAGTATCGTCTTTAGTATTCTATCCCTCAGTATCTGTCTGTCTCCCTTTCACCCTCTTGGATCACTGCTGTAGCATCCTGCAACTGGTCTATTAATGGTGCATATGCTCTGAGTAACTTCGAGTGTACATTGAGAGCTGTCACCGTATTTCTACTATTTACTAAAAGTTATACAGCGGAATACACCTCCTCCAGCCTCCTTATCTCGTTCTGCCATTCCCACACATTAAACACGGAACTCAGTGGCCACCTGTGACTACTACGTCTGGTTGCCTGGAAAACATAACCCGTTCGTCCAGGCAATGATCTTGCCCCGCTCCCAGGTACAGCACTGCCAGCTTCTTTTCTGGCCCTTGTCCCGTACCAGAAGCCTGCTGTCTCAGAAGAGCACGTATTAATGTATTGTCATAAATCCTACCCTAACACAAACACACAACCTTGTTTGCAACAAGGTTAATGCCCTATACTATACACAAACGGAAAAATAATAAAAAATCACAAAACAAATATGTTTATCAACTATTTCCTTGGCCTCGATGTGTACCAAGTATGAGGTACCTGAACCTCCACTTCCTAGCCCTTTTGCCTCTTCTTCTTTACCTCTTCCCTCACTTTCATTCTCAACCCCACCCCCCATCGAACTGCTTCTTGCTTCTGGCGCACCCTTGAATGATCACAGACGACTAATATCCTCCGTTGTTGACTTTGGTCGCAGCTGAAGCTTTACATTTACTGATGATACAGTTTCAGTTACTTGGTACGGGCCTTGGTACCTGTTACAAACGTTTTTGTTTTTCCCTGCGGCGTATATTGACTTGACAACATCACACATTGGGCTATATTATGCTGAGGTAACGTTCCCACTCGCTTTAATACCTCTTCCAGCTTCTCCAACGCCTTCGTATTTGAGCGCTCGACGTTTCTCCACACTTCCCTCATCGTTCTCGCACATTCTCAGACCAACTCTCCATTTCTGCCCCCTTTCTAATAGGGTCGAATTATGACGGTATCTGACACATCACCTCGAATGACGACAACCCTGTAGCACACGTAAATTCTCAGGAACATATATTTAGTCACCAGCTAAAACTAAATTAATCTTCCAACTAAAATTATCGTCTACTCACCTGATACGTTCTTCCTTCCTCTTCACAGGACCGACAGATTCAACTACAGTAATGGTAGTCGGCAGTCTCGCAGGAACAGGTAAACTATCTACAAACCTTCTCCTCTGCCTTCCACCTACCTCCTTCTCGAGTAAGAACACTACAGTATAAAGAACTGCTACTGTGGCACAGAATATAACTGAAAGAAATAGACAATGACACGAAGAGAAATGACACATTTACTCAAAGACAGTAATCACACTGAAGTCACAGCAATTTATAATGATTCTCTGGGCACTATAGACGGCTGACATGGCTCACTACAGGGAGTGTGATCACCCCGAACGACTTTGCACGCTGTGACATGCTCCCATGTTGGCCACAAAGTTCTTGTAATAGGTCGTTCGATTCTCCACCAGCGCTATTTAAATCTACTGGATGGTCATTCGTACACGCGGGCATGATGCAGTTGGTATCCCCAAAAAAATCCACCCGTGTTCGATGGGATCTAAGTCGGTGTAACGAGCAGGCCAGTCCACTCGCCGAATATCTTCTCGTTCTGAGAGCTCCTCTAGCTGTGCTGCTCGATGCGGTGAAAAATGAAGTCATGGCCCAATGCATCCCCTGAAAAGACGTAGGGAAGGAGTAAAGCATCGTAGTAGTGTTGAGCGTTGAATGTATCGTTTTCAGTGATTTGCCGGTCAGTACGCCCGTGTAACAGTGTAGCTCCCCACACCATAACACCTAGAATATAACTTAACTGACGTCTATTTAGCTGATTCAGTGCCTGCGTAAATTAAATGCAAACCATGCGAAATGTTCATACGTGGAATGTGTGGTGTCACCGCCAGACACCACACTTGCTAGGTGGTAGCCTTCAAATCGGCCGCGGTCCGTTAGTATACGTCGGACCCGCGTGTCGCCACCATCAGTGATTGCAGACCGAGCGCCGCCACACGGCAGGTCTAGAGAGACTTCCTAGCGCTCGCCCCAGTTGTACAACCGACTTTGCTAGCGATGGTTCACTGACAAAATACGCTCTCATTAGCCGAGACGATGGTTAGCATAGCCTTCAGCTACGTCATTTGCTACGACCTAGCAAAGCGCCATTACCAGTTAATATTGATACTGAGTCATGTACAGTCAAGAGCGACGCTCATCATTAATGGATTAAAGTTAAGTATTCCACCAGCTACGTCCGTTTTTCTAAAGTCTAATTTCCTTGTCCTGTTCCAGACCTCACGCCAGCCTGCGTGAGCTAAAACGCGTGCCTTTCGGCTTCCTCTAATAATACGGTGTTGGCTCTCCTGCCAACCCACAACAGAATGCATGACACAATTGATATGAATAGTAACACAATTAACAGACCTCAGAAGATCGAAATAAGACTCAAAAGCTTGTGCAACAACTGCCCCTGCTATACAGCTGTATCAGCGTTGACAGTCGTTACCATCGCTGTATTTCTCATATCCTTAAAAATAGTGCGTGGCCACGGCACACAACGGAACCTGGTCACAATGCAGCAATCATCCTAGAAATCCAGCTAATTCTGTTCATTATATAAGGGTCACCTAGCCATAGGAAAGTTGCAGAAAATTTAATCAAATGAACAACTGACAATGAATAGTACAGTGCAGTGACCCGAATATTGTTGGAAATTAAAACAAAATGGCTCGAAACTCTGTGGGAGCCACATTCATTTAGAAGACTGCAAGAAGTGAGATGTACGTTGTGACGGTACACACCCTGTTACTAGATGAATAGGTATAGTATGCAAGGATTGCTTTGTAGAGAGCGAGCGCGCTACACGGTGCGCGATTCGCGGAAGCGCGTGGCGCGCCCGCGCGAGATTTGCAACTTTCGGTGGGATGGTCTATGCCGCTGGGCGGCGACGTGGCCCGCAGCTTGAGGCATTGTTCGGTTTTTCACGCATTACGTGAAAACTATGTAAGTTACGGTGAAGAGCGATGCGGCAGTGGATTGTGGTCAGCAATATGCACCTTCTGAAATATCGATCTTTATTTCAAGTCACGAGACGCAAAAGTTAATAGTAAACTCAGAATCAGTTAATATCACGAATACTGAAAGGTGAATAAAAATAATAAATAATAACTTACAGGGATGAGCGAGCAATCATTAAAAACGTTTCGTCATACCGGATCGAGTGCCGTAGTCATATGTTAAGATTCATATATAATTAAGCCCGTAAAGAGCAATAAACAAAGTCTGAGGGAAAATTGTTTATAAAATTCAATAGAAAATTCATGACGTAAAGAACGGCACTATATAATATTTTGGATGGCATCACACGTATTTTAAACCAGTTAAGTTATACTATACATCTAACTTGCAATAGTTTTCATTGTTTGCAAATTATTATTAACATTTGTCGCCCATAATTAATTAATCATTATAGATATGAAGATTTTGAGCAGCGCAATGTGTAGATCGCTATAGATTACGTCTAAAAACGGTGCTACATGCTGTTCTATGTTAAACGTTTGCAGCACAGATGTCAACAAACAAATTTGGGCTAAGTGGCGAAATTGTGCAAACACTAAAACTTGATTTATAGGGCATAGAATAATCCTAGAAATTAATGTAAAACAGTAAATAAGATGTAATTTTCAGCGCGGTTCCGATGGTATACTTATTTCTGTAGAGAGATGTGTGTATCAAAATTTGTAACCTTAACTGGTGAGATTAGTACTTAAGTAACCGGGGGGGGGGGGGGGTTGGATATCCGAGCCTATATAAGCGAGCGGCAATCTTGGCCAGGTCAGGTCAGTCGTTGGTCAGTCGCTTTCGAGGGTGGGTGGCGAGCGAGCCCCACTCGAGGGTGGCCCATGTGGTCTTTTGAGAATTCTTTTTCACGTCTATTTATTTCGACAAAAAGTATTGTTTAATAGTGCAAGTGTGCAAGCATGTATTTGGTGAACTGGAAGTGCTACAATTATTTGCGCGAGTACGATTTACGAGGTATATATCGTCGTAAGTGAACATGTGGCGAACTGTGATTTCGCGCCAAAACAAAGAGGACAGTGGGACCTGTGGTTCTGTTCGAATTATTTGAATAATTTTCGTTTATAGCAGCCTACATTACTGCTATTGGGGGGCTCGGAGTCAAATTATTATTAAAGCAAAACTGTGAACCGTCTCACCAGTGCTATTTTCATTGTGTGAAAGAAAAGGACAACGCCAATAAATAGTGATTGAACTGTGTCGTGAAAAACTGATTTTGCTATAATAGTCGCCTAATTTTTGTTCCCTAGCATAAACTGTACTTATGTCTGAGTGAATAAGTTATTCAAAACTATAACATATCCGCGGGTGTGGAAGTGTACTGATGCTCCAAGTGTGGAAATCATCCCCTGAGACTTACGTGAGAGCCAAAATTTGCAATAACATTTTTTTAACCACAATTTGTATATGCACATTCGTGTGAACGCTGCAACCGCACTTCTCCTTTTATTTACCGCCCTGTCGCAACGCTGATCAGCCATAGCGTTATAACCACTGCCCACCGCGACGTTGGATGCCGCCTGGTGGCGTTGCGGTCACGTGGCACGGTAACAAAACTATGTGAGCGCAGCAGAGATGGTCGGAGGATCAACCTGGCGAACATATGGGCTGCAAATGGGGAAATCCATCGTGATACGCGAATTTGACAAACGGCAGATTACAATTACGCAGAGGCTTTGAACGAGTATCTCGGAACCGGAGAAGCCGATCTTATGTTCACGTGCTACCAACGTGAACATCCACGGATAGAAGGACAGTGAAACTACCACTAGGCGTTTAATGGTTGGACGTCCACGCTCTTCACAGAATGTGGGGTTCAGAGGGTTGTCTGCTGTGTAAAGCAGGATATATCGTGATCTGTGGCGTCTATGCCGAAGAAGCGCAATGCTGGTGCACGCAAAAGTGTTCCGGAGCACACTGTCCATTGCATATTGTTGAACATGGAGCTCCGCAGCAGATCACCCCTACTTCTGCACATTTTGACCCAACGACATCGTCAATTAGATTGCAGCTGGCACGGGACCATCGGGATTCGATCGTCGATCAATGGAAACGTATCTGCTCTCCGGGAGAATCAAACTTTTGCTGAATCAGGTCGATGGTCATCTCCACAAACGCCGTCATCGAGATCGACGGCGGTTCGAAACATTCAGCGCGTCACTAACACCGGCTGTTGGGAGCAGTATTATGCGATGGGAGACATTCTCCTTCGTTTGCACAGGACCTGTGGTAGTAATCGAAGCTGTAAGCTGCGAACCACCTGCATCCCTTCATGCTTCACGTGCTCCCCGACGGCGATATCATTTTTCAGCAGCATAATTGTCTCTGTCTCGGAGCCAGAACCGTGCTACATTGGTTTAAGGAGCATTATAGTGAACTCAGGTTGATGTCTCGGTGACCAAATTCGCCTGACGTAAATTTTGTGGAACCCGTCTGGGTCGCTAATGGGCGTCATCGCCGCGTGCGCAAATCAGCGGTCCGTTATTTACGAGAATTACATGACCTGTGGATAGACATCTAATGTCGCATTCGTCCACAAACCTACCAACCAACTGACGGATCTCTGATACGCAGAATAAATTTTGTATTTCATTCAAAATGGTTCTAATGGCTCTAAGCACTATTGGACTTAACATCTGAGGTCATCAGTTCCCTAGACGTAGAACTACTTAAGCCTAACTAACCTAAGGACAACACACACATCCATGCCCGAGGCAGGATTCGAGCCTGCGGCCGTAGCAGCAGCGTGGTTCCGGATTGAAGCGCCTAGAACCGCTCGGCCACAGAGACGGGCTGTATTTCGTTCCAAAGACAGACAAACAGGTAGTCATTATGTTTTGGCTCATCAGTGTATCAGACTTCACATCTGGGTAAAAGAATCATAAATAAGACAAATATTAAACATAGATAAATGAGCATAAAAGATGAAAAACCTCAGCATAACTTACTTATTTCAAGTATCGTACGAGAGGACGGCCGTCAGCAGCAGAAGACAGCCGGGAAAGGAATCGTCTGTCTTCGTGAAAGCTCTCCCAGAAATATCATCATTTTCAGGACCCATTTGGAGGGGATGTTGAAAGCTGATGCCAATCTGACGAAAGAATATGTTCGCTTTTCTACGTAAAAGCAGGGAAATGCAACAGAAACTTCCCATTCAACTTTGCAAAAAGCATTATTGTGATCCATAAGCTTGGAACTGGTTTAGAACAGTCTCTCTCCATTGCTAAGCACCGACTGCACCCTGGCTGGAGACTGGAGCGTCGTCACTTTGGATTGGACAGTTCGTTATGTTTCGACGGAAGCAACAAACTTTCTCACGCCAGAAAAACACCGAGGGGCAGCCTCCTCTCTGATGTGCATAGAGAAAAGGCAATTTCATGCACAAGCACCCTCAGGGGAAAGCCGTAGCGTCCAGTGGCGTTAGCGCCTGTGCGACCGGATTATCGCCTACAGCTGTCCACGATAAACTGTAAGCTTTCCGTAAAAAATATTTCTATATGTGTGAATACTGAATATTTTATTTTCCAAAGCTTTCTCTTTTTATAACTTGTACTTTACATTTCGTGTTCAACTGCCGAGCATTGCTGACTCTTGGTAGGCCCTGTGTTGCGCATGTGAACGGTGTCGTGAAACAAATCTTTAAGCTTTAAGCTTAAAACTTTAACATCACTTGTGTCACACAGATCTCGACCATCGACTTTAAGAAGCAAACTGACAGAATATCAGCCTGCCACAAAATTAACGAAATCATTGAAAAGGAAATTGCAAAACCATTCCCAGCATACAAGAAAAGAGAAGAAGCCCTCACACGTACCATTAAGACTAAATTAAACATGAGTAATGCAATAATTGTAAAAGCTGACAAGGGCAAAACAACTGTTGTAATGGACAGAACAACAAACATAGAAAAAACTTTAGACTTCTTCCAAACCAGCAGCATAACTGAAATACCTAAAGATCCAACAGCCAGAATACAAAAGGAGATTAAACACATTTCAAACAACATTAACTTTCTACTCACCATCCAAGAAGCAAGAAACATTGTATCAATGAGCCCACAAGCACCTTGACTTAGATCATAACCAAAGTTCCACAAAAACTGGACCCCCATTAGGCCCATAGTGAACTGCAGGAACAGCCGAACATTCAAGCTCAATAAAATACTCTTCAGAATTCTCAAACAAGCATACACATTCAATAATGAGAGAACACTTAAAAACACGACAGGATCACACAATATGTCAAAAACATACAAGTACCTGATGGAGCCACACTTGCCTCATTTGACATACAAAACCTTTATTCCTCTGTGCCAATAGATCCCACACTATAGATAATCAATGCCAAGCTACATAAACACAAAAAAATACCTTCAACTCACATTAATGAACAAATGGACCTGCTTGAATTCACACTTTCACACAACTATTTTAAATTTAACAACAAAATCTACAAACAAACAGATGGTCTGGCAATGAGCTCAAATCTTTCCGGATTGCTAGCAGACATATTTATAAGTAACCTAGAAGACAAAATCCTGAATTCCAATCACCACCTCCTCAAAAATATCATTTACTACTACAGATATGTAGATGATACCATCATCTTAATCAAAGGCGCTAAAGATGACATGAGTGAGTTGAATCAGTTATTCAACAACTCCCATGAAACATAAAATTCACAGTTGAACACCAAAAAGATGACAGTATAAATTTCCTAGACCTTATCATTAGAATAAAGACTAACAGACATCAGTTTGAAATTTATTAGAAGCCTACCACAACACATACCACAATCCACAACTCCTCTTGCCACCCTGCAACACACAAAATGGCAGCATTCCGGTACATGATTAATAGAGCTATCCAACTACCACTCTCAGAAGATAAATGTGATCAAGAAATTGAAATAATAAAACAAACAGCTATTGAAAATGGTTATAACAGCTCCATAGTAGACACCCTGAAACACTCAATAATGGCAAAGCAATCACAACACAAAAAACAAAAAGAAAATAACATATACCATACAATCCCCTTTCTGGGTGACATTTCATACAAGATAGCCAATGTCTTCAAACGAAAAGGCATAAGCATATCCCTTACAACAGACAACAAGATTGGACAGAAGTTACCCCATAACATCGGAACACGACACCCACTTCATCACACAGGTGTGTACAAAATCCGGTACATGATTAATAGAGCTATCCAACTACCACTCTCAGAAGATAAATGTGATCAAGAAATTGAAATAATAAAACAAACAGCTATTGAAAATGGTTATAACAGCTCCATAGTAGACACCCTGAAACACTCAATAATGGCAAAGCAATCACAACACAAAAAACAAAAAGAAAATAACATATACCATACAATCCCCTTTCTGGGTAACATTTCATACAAGATAGCCAATGTCTTCAAACGAAAAGGCATAAGCATATCCCTTACAACAGACAACAAGATTGGACAGAAGTTACCCCATAACATCGGAACACGAGACCCACTTCATCACACAGGTGTGTACAAAACTGAATGTTTGGACTGTGACTGCTTCTACATAGGCCAGACAGGCAGATCATTTGAGATTAAGTTCAAGGAACACATGGCAGCACTAAGGAACAAAAAATACCACACATCAGCAATAGCTACCCACCTGCATGAAACAAAACAGCATGTTAACAACACAAGTATTGGCATCCTACACATCCAACCAAAAGGCAGAAAACTAGACATCCTTGAAACACTCCAAATATACAAACACCAAATGAAACAACCCAAATCCATCTTAAATGACAAAACTGACAATATTTACAACAGTATCATCTCTGTTTTCAGCAACTGCCTACACTTTTAAAAATGCACACACACACACACACACACACACACACACACACAAACACACACACACACGACACACACACACACACACACACATACATGTGCACACATCCTAATACTTACCATAAATATTGACAGCCGCCAAGAGTACAAGAGATTGACCTCATTCACAAATAATTCATCATACCAACAGCTTGTACCCCTTGTCAGCTTAAGACTGTATGTACATCAACTACTGGCACAAATGTATATCTATCTGCATATTTTATAGCATTAACCAATGTATTTCCCCAACCTTTAGGCAGCCAATGTATGCAACATGTAATCTTAAGACTCCTTGCCATGTAAATGTTTGCTCTCATATAATCACTCTTTCCTCTCTCTCTCTCTCTCTCTCTCTCTCTCTCTCTCTCTCTCTCCCTCTCACACACACACACTTTCTCTCTCTCTCTTCCTCTCCTTCTGCCATCAGCACCTCACATCTGTTTATTAATCCCAATTAAAGAGTGTCATCTATGTATGATTTTACTGCCTTAGCCAATATGATCATTGTAATTCAAGTCTGTAACATTTCACCTAATTATTATTAACAAGTATGAAGTTTAAGCCATTTTAACATTTCACCTGATTGTATAAACGAGTACGAATGTTTAGCTGTTTTAACTTGTCAAAATTGGATTTATATTCCACCTGAAGTACACACACATGTATTCGACACCTCAAAACAAACACCTCCAAATGCTTTAAACAATTATTCTGTAATAATGTTGTTACGATGTATATTCTTTGCACTTTGCGATTATGTCTTCTCTTCTGTTATACGAACCTTGCACCCAGCTGATTCCAGACGCCATATTTGTTTACAAATGTGGCAGTATACATGTGATGTGTTACGACAGCAAAAGGAACCTGTGACCACTGGAGGTACTCTAGTTTACTTATTTAATGTTTACCATTAGATATGTTAATTTTTTGTCAAAAGTAATCCTAAACCATATTCTGAAATAGTGTCTTGTTTCTCCACTAGGCAGTGCCACAAGTTCCTCCAAAAATCGTAACACAACACACACACAAATGTAATACTAACTAATGTAAATCCACCCAAACGCGTCGTGGAAATAAATAAAAATAAAACGGTGACTGGTAACAGTGAACTTGCTGTTTCATTTAATCTCAGTAACAGTCACGGTAAAGCCTAACCTAAAAATGTTCGCATTTAAAGGTAATCACATAAGCTGGAAAGAGAAACATAGGTATAAAGAAGGTAATTGTGAAGTATCCATTGATAGGAGAAGAAATACTTCATTTGATCGATAAAAAAAGAAAATACAAGAACGTTAAGGGAAGTTCAGGAATAAAATAAGGAGGAAGTGCAGAGAAGCTACGGCGAATTGCCTGCATGAAAAATGTGAAGTACTCGAAAAAGTCAAAACAACCTTTGGTGAAATTAAAAGCAATGGTTGTAACATTAAGAGTGCAATCGGAATTCCTCTCTTACGTGCAGGGAAATGCAGAGGAGGGCTGTATATGTGAAAAGAGTACACTGAAGCCCTCTATCAGGTTGAAGACCTGTCTGATGGCTTGATAGAAGAAGACACATGAGTCGATTTAGTACAGATAGGTGATCCAATACTAGTATTAAAATTTAAAAGAGCTTTCGAAGGTTTTAGATCAAATAAGGCAGAATGGATAGACAACATTCTATCAGAATTTCTCAAATTATTGTGGGAAGTTGCAACAAAACGACTGTTTACGTTGGTGCGTAGAAGGTATGAGTCTGGTGATTCGGATAAATATCATCCACAAAATTCCGAATACTGCAAGAGCGACAAGTGCAAGTATCATTGCACTATCAGCTTAACATATCATGCATCCAAGTTGTTGTCAAGAATAACATACAGAATAATGGAAAAGAAAACTGAAAATGTGTTAGAAGAGCATGAGTTTGGCTTTAGGGAAGATAAGGCCCCAGCGAGGCATTTCTAACGTTGGAATTGATAATGGAAGCAAGACTAAACTCAAGACACGTTCACAGGATTTGTCGATCTGGAAAAAGCATTCGACAATGTAAAATGGTGCAGGATGTTCGAAATACTGAGGAAAATAGGGGTAAGCTAAAGAGAAAGACTGGTAATATCTATACATTGAAGAAGGAATGATGGAAATAAAAGAAAGGTCGGAGAGTGGAAGTAAAATTCAAAGTAAAAGGATATCAATGATAAGATTCGCTGATGATATTCCTACCCTCAGTGAAAGTGGAGAAGAATTACAGAATCTGCTGAACGGAATAAAAATCTAACGAGTACAGAATATGGATTGAGAGTAAATCGAAGAAAGACAAAAGTAATGAGAAGTAGTAGAAATAGAAAGACAAAAGTAATGAGAAGTAGTAGAAATGAGAAGAGGGGGAAACTTAACATCAAGATTGATCGTCACGAAGTAGTAGGAATTCTGTTACCGAGGTAGCAAAATAACCAATGACGGACGGGACAAGGAGGACATCAAAAACAGACAAGTACTGGAAAAAAGGGGATTCCTGGATAAGAGAAGTCTACTGTTATCAAACAGAGGCCTTAATTTGAGGAAGAAATTTCTGAGAATGTACGTTTGGAGCATAGAACTGTTTGGTAGTGAAACATGGACTCGCGAAAAACCGGAACAGAAGAGAATAGAAGCATTTGAGGTGTGGTGGTAGAGGCGAATGTTGGAAATTAAGTGGACTGGTAAGGTAAGGAATGAGGAGGTATTGCGCAGAATCGGAAAGAACTATATGGAAAACATTGTCAAGAAGAAGGATCAGGATGACAGGATATCTGTTAAGACATTAGGGAATAATTTCCATGGTCCTAAAGGGAGCTGTAGAGGATAAAAACTGTAGAGGGAGACAAGAGATTGGAATATATCCAGCAGTAATTGAGGACATAGGTTGCAAGTGCTTCTCTGAGATGAAGAGTTTGGCACAGGAGAGGAATTCGTGGCGGGCCCTCATCAAACCAGTCATAAGGCTGATCTCTCAAACAAAATCTCATGTTAGTTCACAATATGGATAAGCAACGGGTTTCCAAGCAGCTTCGCTTCCTTCGACAGTCAAGCTCCCAACGGAGTGGTGGTACCGATAACGGTCACGAGAGGACGCCGAAACCGCCCAGCAATATTCGGCCAACTTGAAGCACTCATTCGTCCTCAATCAACGAGCACCTCCAACAACCATTGGTGAGAGCTATTCCCTCCATGTTGCAAGCCAAGTAGGGGCTCAAAGGGTATATCCCTGCAGTGAATGTCCATTGGTCTCCCAACAACGGCCCAGAGGGATATCTGGGAGCAGACACTACCGAAACTAGTCATGCGCGCAAGCCACAACATCATCATCTGTCCGTATGCACTGAAGGAAAAAATTTCCGTTGACAAGAAATAATTGATGAACAGTAGTTATATTTTGGGAATACATTTGTCTAGGTAACATATTTAAGCGATTAATGTTGCAAGATCACAGGTTAACATAAGCGAGAGAATCGCCACCGCAGAAGCGAAATGTTGTTCATTAATAACCGGTGTAATTGCCAGAATATTGAATTCAAGCATGCCAATGTAAATGCGTTGTGGTGTACAGGTGTTGGATGTACAGGTGTGGGATAGAGTTCCATGCTAGGTGTCCTTGGTCAATACAGGGACGGTTAATACTGGTTGTGGATGATGCTGCAGTTTCGTCGGATGATTTACCATATGTTCTCGTATGGAGACAGATCTGGTGATCGAGCAGGCCAAGACAACCTGTCGACACTCTGTAGAGCATGTTGGGCTACGACAGTGATATGTGGCTGAGCGTTATCCTGTTGGAAAACAGCACCTGGAATGCTGTTTATGAATCACCTGATTGACGCACAAAAACGCATAACTCCAGGTGTAGGCTCAGTGTGTGTAAACCGCAGACAGGTTGGTTGCAGGCGCACACCTGGCCTCCTTCTCACCAACACGCAGCCGTCACGGCACCGAGGCAGAAACAGCTTTCATCAGAAAACACAACAGACCTCCATCCTGCACTCCAGTGAACTCTCGATAGCCACCACTGAAGTCACAAATGGTTTTACCTTTCCGGGACCACTGCTGCCAGAAATCATGTGCAGTGACTTTCTGTAATATCGCGGAAAGAATACCCAGCTTCTTGGAGTTCTGTTACAAGCCCTCATACAAACTCAGTGTGCTGTTGATAACGGCGTCTTTGTCATCTTAAAGGCTTTCTTCGCTATCATCAACTCACTATGTGCAACCTCAAAGCCAACTTACGCTCACGATCGTTACAGTGTGTATTTAAAGCAGACCTGATTTGAATCCTTATAGTGGTGTTACTAGCGCCACTCTTATGCTTTTGGCGACATCATCTTTCAGATGGAACAAGCTTACCAACTTCAGTTTATCTCGCACAACTCTTGTTTGGTGTTGTGATTTCTTTTTTTGTCAGTGTACTTTCGAAGTAATCCAGCCACACATTTTCTGAAAAAGAACTTATTTGTATCACATCCCTTTTTATTTTTAATAAGTTGTTTCAACATTTAATAGGCTTTAGATTGATGCCACTTTATATCCTACGACATTTCACTCAGCTTTGCTGTTTTATTTCCCTGGCCTCTCTTCTGATCATTGCTGAGTGCCGTTTATATTCGATGTAGTCTCACTGTTTCCTCGATTGCAGATATTTCGGGTAAGCCTGTTTCTTACATTTTATCGTGTCCGCTAGTTCTTTGTTTCCAGTTTAGTAGTATCGTTTTGATTTTATATTCATGCTTTATCCTAAAACTTCATCAGCAGCTACTTTTATTATTCTTACTTCTTTCCAGCCTTCATTAATGTTCCTTTCCTCTTGCACGACTATTTGTACTGCATGTAAAGGTTTTCTGTGAAACCATCTAAGACTTGGATCTTGTAGCAAACGTGTTCTATAAACTTCTTCCTGTATTTGTTTTGTATTAGAACTTTTAGTGCTGTACAAAGGGATTGTCAGTTTTGATATTAACAGAAAATGGTAATTACTAACGTCGTATCCTCTGCAGATTCTGGTGGCTTCTAACATTTGTGTGGCTTTCCCATTGGCATGTAGATTTATGAATATTTTTATGGGGAAAAACTAGTTGTCATTCTGACGTTATTGGAGATAAAACATCTTTTGATTAATCTCTGTTGTAGTTTTTAGTATGTGGCCCACTGTTCCTTTAATGGTAGATTTACCTATCCCTGAACTGAAATCCGCAGCAATTAATAAATATTCTGCATTAGGTATTCCATTAATCGTCGCCTGCATGCATTTCAGGGTGCGTTCCTTCTCTTAACGCGTGGTCCGGAGCATATATACCAAATATATTCACCAGCTTTCTCAACATCTTTACCTGTACATGTATCAATTTTTCATTTATGAATATGTATGAATGGAGACATTTTCTGTGCGTACTTTTAATCATAAGTGCAACACCCGCTCTTGCCCGTTCAGTTCTACTTGCTTCACTCTTTGTTTCTGATATTAAAGCTACCTATAATTCTTCAGTGTTTAGTTTCTACGTTAGTTGCTTATCTTTAGCGCTTGTTCCCTTAATATTCCATGAGAGTTTTTCAGAATTTCCAAGCCCTTTTATTTGTTAAACCTTCTCTTCGCTTTGGCCGTATCAACAGCTCAGTCCGATTTTCTGTTTTATTTTTGTGAGTAGTGTTATGATTCCCCAGTTACAGGATATCAATCTGTAACCACGGTGGCTAAGTGGTGGGGCTGCCTCCTTTAGGTAGCCCAGCACACCCGTTTTTCTTACGAGTTTGCCTTCCTTAGATGGCAGCTTTCACTACAACTACGGATCCATCTCTCCAGGTTTTGTAGTGTGTCCTCCTCTGTTCTTCATCAAGGTTGTTTCCTGTAACACTGTAACAGGGTCGTCTTCCCTACTAAGAGCAGCCCCCCGCTCCCCCCCCCCCCCCCCCCCCCGCACACCTAATGCTACCAAACATTCTCAACTGCTCCTGTTCGCCTGATTCCTGCCCAAGAGACCCGCCTGGCAAGGGTGGTCATGACAGGCGTTTAACCTCCGTGCAGCAGAGCTCTCTGGGTCATAGAAGGGTGCACAATGTTACTCTCAACGGTAATGTGGCAGTCCTCACAGATGAGTTTTGTGAGGTATTAATTTTAGTCGCTTTTTTTGTTACTCTTCGTCAGGAACTGCTGAGTCTGTGTAATAACACAGATGTCGTCGAATGCAATTCCATTTTCTGAAAGGCGTTCTGCCATGGCTGATCATCCACGAGCTGTTAAGACATAACCCGAAACAACATTTAGATGTCTTCGTACGGGAAAGTTGGAAGAAGGGGGAAGTGAGACGAGTATAGCTCAGGAGGTTGGTATTTCTCACAGGTTGTTTCACCCGAATGGGGAATGTTTCGAGGCACCGACACTGCTGCCCAAAGAAGAGCCCGTGGTGGACCACTGTGAACTACAGCATCAGATGACCGCTATATTTTCCAACAGGCAAGAAGCGATCAACATTAAACAGCGGGTGATGCTGTACCACCTTTAACAGGAATGCAGGGCACGGAAGCTCATGCTCCACACTGGGACGGCGACTACAAGGTGCTGGTCTCTTTACCTCAAGACCAGCTCACTGTGTTCTGTTGACACTCGATCATCGGTGGCTCCGTCTGCGATGGTATCAAGAGCACAGGAACTGGACCAAAAAGGACAGGGCGTGGAGGGGGCAGGGGCAGGGGCGGTTCATGTGTTCTTCTTTGATGAGAGGATATTCATTCTGAGTATTGCTTCTGGACGTATTCCCATATGGCAAGAGGTGGTATTACGAGAAATAGGACTTCAGTCACCTACGGGCACTGAAATAAATCAGTCGTAAGGATTGAAAATTTGTGTCGCACCAGGACTCGAATCGGTGGTTCTACTTCTCTAGAACGGTTACCTTAACCGCCTCGGTCATCCGAAGATGCATCTTAACATGCATTCATTGATCATGACTCGATTGTTTCTCTCTCTCTCTTGCCTGCTAATTTAACTTTCCTTATCAGTATTGGCCTGATGAATTCCAAAGACAATCGATTGGCAAAAAAAGTATTAGCAAGGAGACCACACAGCAATCAATTTTTGAAATTTACTGTATTTATGGTATGTGACGTGCAGAGCTCAAATGTCAGTTTCCCAAAGCAGTTCGACATAGCTCTCAAACTTATCGAGGGAATAGAGTTTCAATTTTTCTGAGGGACTCTAATTCACGAAAATGGAGGATAATTTTTCGCTGGCACTTGTGGTACCACATATCGATACTACCCCACGGGCGTCTCGTGATTGGCAGCGGAAATGCAAGTTTCCATCAGAAACCGATAGCGGTCGTGCAGGATCTGGTGGACCCAATGGTGCATGCCCAGTGAGCCACGCCTCCAGCAGCTCTGGGTTACGAGAGTCCTCTGGGGCCACGAGAGAGGGTGGCCGGCGGCAGCCCGACGACCCACTCGCGCTCGGAGCCACTTCTCTACATGAAGCTGCGCAGACGCCGCGTAGTTGCGGCTCCGATTCCATCGTTCGTGCTTTAGTTCAGAGAGACTCTTCCTTGTTGACACAGAGAGATGGAATCCATTTCTTTCTGCATTATTTATGATAGGTCTTCGTACACTTGGAGAACTACAATTTAAGTAAATTTTGTGTTTACTGTGTTAACTTGTTCGCTAATCATTTCTGCTCCTGTCCCGCCTCCCTACGATGACACTTGTTGAATCAGTTTGTAGAACACCTCTCCTCACAGTTGTGTTTGAAGTCGTACATAACAGTTCTGTGATAGAATACTTGCCTATCAAGGAGGTGACTGGGGCTGAATTCCCGACTGTTCCAAATTTTTAACCAATAATGTTCGGTCTATGAGAATATTATTGAAGCATAAAATACATAAAGTTGAAAAATAATAAAAAAATCGGTAGCGCTCAGGACTCGTAATCAGCGGTTCGAGTCTCGTATTGGTGACCATGTTTTTCATTTATTTCCTTGTGTTCGAATATCTCCATCATTTCAATACAAAAATCATCAATTATATGCTAATAAAAAATTATGCAAATTGAAATTGCATGGAAGTTCAGGGGAAACTCCGATAGCAGCGGACCATTTGTATAGAATGTCCACCTCCACAGCTGTGCGGTCAGTGTCGACGGCTGCGATGCAGCGGACCCAGGGTCGATTACTGGTGCTGCCAACGATTTTTCCTTGGTGGGAGGAGGGGTACGGGGTGCACTCAGTTTCGTGATGCCAACTGAAATGCTACTTGACGGAGAAGTGGCGGCTGCACGGTCTGGAAAGTCTGAGAACCGGCCCTGAGAGCGATGTGCTGAGTGTACTCCCCTCCTCACCGCATGAAGTTGCAAGGCAGAGGGTGACACGGCGGCTGGCAGAAGTCCCCTGTGCCTTCACGGCCTGGAGGAGGAGCTTGTACAGAATTTTGGACGCCATGACAGTTATTGTTCTCTGCGTTTTTTACAACGCTTACAACTCTGGCTCATGTGAGACCACACTTCTCGCATAAAAGAAAGAATTCAGTTCAGTTAAGAGCATTTGATTTTTTTATTTTTCCCCGAAAACTTAATACGCAATTTTTTTAAACTTAAACTTTCTATTACGAATCTCGAACATAAGTTACATAGATATTCTAAGTTAATGGAAAAATAAAAACAAAAATAACTACAATGTGTCTCGAACCAGCGTTCTTTGTTTGCTTTTCAACGATGTGTACAATCGTTGGACAATAACATGGAAACACCGAGAGAAATTCATGCTAGAAAATAAATGAAGATGATATCCAAGATTGCAGGTTGTGTTCTGTTTGACTACCGAATGGGACCTGTTCAGTGTCCTCAATGCGTTGCAAGCGGCAGTGGCGATCAGAACAGTGGTATGTGTAGTTGTGCGTGTATTACGAGGTGCATTCAAGTTCTAAGGCCTCCGATTTTTTTTCTAATTAACTACTCACCCGAAATCGATGAAACTGGCGTTACTTCTCGACGTAATCGCCCTGCAGACGTACACATTTTTCACAACGCTGACGCCATGATTCCATGGCAGCGGCGAAGGCTTCTTTACGAGTCTGTTTTGACCACTGGAAAATCGCTGAGGCAATAGCAGCACGGCTGGTGAATGTGCTGCCACGAAGAGTGTCTTTCATTGTTGGAAAAAGCCAAAAGTCACTAGGAGCCAGTTCAGGTGAGTAGGGAGCATGAGGAATCACTTCACAGTTGTTATCACGAAGAAACTGTTGCGTAACGTTAGCTCGATGTGCGGGTGCGTTATCTTGGTGAAACAGCACACGCGCAGCCCTTCCCAGACGTTTTTGTTGCAGTGCAGGAAGGAATTTGTTCTTCAAAACATTTTCGTAGGATGCACCTGTTACCGTAGTGCCCTTTGGAACGCAATGGGTAAGGATTACGCCCTCGCTGTCCCAGAACATGGACACCATCATTTTTCAGCACTGGCGGTTACCCGAAATTTTTTTGGTGATGGTGAATCTGTGTCCTTCCATTGAACTGACTGGCGCTTTGTTTCTGGATTGAAAAATGGCATCCACGTCTCATCCATTGTCACAACCGACAAAAAGAAAGTCCCATTCATGCTGTCGTTGCGCGTCAACATTGCTTGGCAACATGCCACACGGGTAGCCATGTGGTCGTCCGTCAGCATTCGTGGCACCCACCTGGATGACACTTTTCGCATTTTCAGGCGTCATGCAGGATTGTGTCCACAGAACCCACAGTTCAACAGTCATTCGGCGATCCCCCAAAACAGTTCTCTCCACTTTCTCGATCATGTCGTCAGACCGGCTTGTGCGAGCCCGAGGTTGTTTCGGTTTGTTGTCACACGATTTTCTGCCTTCATTAAACTGTCGCACCCACAAATGCACTTTCGACACATCCATAACTCCATCACCACATGTCTCCTTCAACTGTCGATCAATTTCAATTGGTTTCACACCACGCAAATTCAGAAAACGAATGATTGCACGCTGTTCAAGAAAGGAAAACGTCGCCATTTTAAGTATTTAAAACAGTTCTCATTCTCACCGCTGGCGGTAAAATTCTATCTGCCATACGGTGCTGCCATCTCTGGGACGTATTGACAATGAACGCGGCCTCATTTTAAAACAATGCGCATGTTTCTATCTCTTTCCAGTCCAGAGAAAAAGAATTGGAGGCCTTAGAACTTGAATGCACCTAGTATGTCGGAGCAAAGTGAATTCGAAATTGGGAAAATTGCTAGCACTCGTTTGGTGGGCGTTTCTGAAATAAATGCAGCCGAGGTGTTCAATGTTTAAAGCGGCAGCAAATCGAAAATTCATGCTGCCTAGAGTGCAAGCGGAAAAATTTCATCCGATAAGTCACAACGCAGACGAAAGCACATGTTCAATGATCATGACGGATGGTCATTGAAGAGGACTGTGACGAAAAATAATATTCAATGTAGAAATGGATATACCTCTGACGAACCCTGCCAACTCCAAAACGACACAAAGGGAGTTCCAGAAGCACTGAATTTCTGAGCTGGATGGGACTCCAGAATCATTTGTCAGTGATGCAAATGCCCTAACAGGAAAACTTGGTGTTTAATCTACAAAACTTGGACAACGGGGCAATGCAATATGTCGTTGGGTCGGAAAGTCTTGTTTCACACTGTTTCCACCTTCTGGCCGAATTCGCATTATTGGCCCAAGCCGCATCTGGGACCGTTCGGCCACCCTAGTCCAAGTCGTTATATATGAAGGCATTGCGCCGACTTGTCGATGATGATGAGATGATAATGATTAATGATGACAACACAAAACGCATTCCCCGAGAGGATAAAATTTCCGACCCAGCTGGAAAACGACCCTGGGCCCGCTGCATGGGAGTCAGCTGCGCTGATCACTTATCTTATAAAATAAAATATTTCTTGAAAAATAAACAAATATACTGTTTCGACATCACTGTTTTGACACAGATGGTGTAACAAATAACAGACATAAATTGCTTCCCTCAGTTGAAAACAGTAATTGACCAAGTTCTTTTTCCTGGGCGCTTTTCTCGACGATCCCGTTGTAGCTCTTATTGAGTCTGGCACGTCTTCGTGTGTGATGGAGGATCCTGTCCACTGTCCTAGTCCTTTCTTATTCAGAATTGCCAGGATGTTCGAGATCTATAATTTTGCAAAGTCAATGAGGTACGTTCTTGTAGCACATTCTTATAGTCCACAGCTCGTGGTCGTGCGGTAGCGTTCTTGGTTCCCACGCCCGGGTTCCCGGGTTCGATTCCCGGCGGGGTCAGGGATTTTCTCTGCCTCGTGATGACTGGGTGTTGTGTGATGTCCTTAGGTTAGTTCGGTTTAAGTAGTTCTAAGTTCTATGGGACTGATGACCATAGATGTTAAGTCCCATAGTGCTCAGAGCCATTTGAACCATTTTGAACATTCTTATCACCCTCTCGGAAAAGGAAATTACAGTCAGACCCTGAATCTAAGTCACTGAGTAGGTCTTCGTTCGGGGAGGTATGTCATATCCTGGAGAAGTAGTATCCATGGTTCTGTTGCTTTCGCCACTACCCGAAGGATGAAGATCATGTTTTGAACCAAACACCACACTGCCGCCGAAGCTTTGGCATGTCAGGCGATGTTCTGTGTCTATAACAACCCACTGTCGGCATGGTGGTGTAACCGCCAAGTGAATTGTATGTAACCTGGAACGTGTCAAATATGTATCAGTTACAACCTCATACAACAGAGCTCGCGTCTCCGTATTAAGGTGTACGTGGTGCACTGTACGCCATGCACTGAACATATCACTGTTGGTTCCGCCTCTCTAAGGCGTTACTCGGACGTCCTCGAGTCACGATACGATATATATCACGTGCCGTTGCCGTCCTGGTAGTCGATAGTTCCGTATGTACATAACTGCATTTCATTAAAAAAAATCGTATGTGGGCAAGCGATGGTGAGATGTGAGCCACTGCTATCGTCGCCAGACAAGAGGATGGCGCCGGTTCCTCTATCAAGGTTTCAATGAGTCTTGATCATCGTGCTTACATCTATCGCCACTGCTCGTTCGCGGACGTAGACTAACGCAAGACCTCCAAGTCTATTAGGGAGGGTGAGTTTTTCACAGCCGACCTTATGAAGCAGTCTTGTGCTCACAGAGTATTCTAATGCCGCCAGAATTCGGCAAGCCGACATCACAGGCACTGGAAGGACGTGCGCCAGTTGGGGGCTGTGAGAAGCTGAATGAGTGTTGGCAAAGATGACCCGTTGGATCATGGTTAGAGCCTTTAACCTCTGACTTCGAACACTCGTATGAATCGTTTGTAAAAGACGTCTGCGCATTGAACGTAGTTAATGAAAATGATTTGAAAGCATTTTATCTGGTGTATGGTCGTAGCCGTACAAATTAATCCAATGCAAAGCCGCTCTTCCCTCCTCACCGACTGTGCCAAAAACACAGGGTCATCAGTGTATGTTCTGCATATACTCGTAAGCCTATGCTGCCTTATCGTCATTCCTCGGAGTCAGTTTCGGAGCGCGCAGGACAGCGACTCAGGACAGACGGCATAAAGTTTTGTCGACAGCGGACAACCTAGTCTTAACGATCGCGGCATGGTAATGGGGCCTACCATGCGTCCACTGATGAACACTCTGGAGGAGGTGCCGTGGATTAGTCGCATCACAGCAATGACAAAACACTGTGGAAACTTCATATACATCATCACTTCCACAAGATAGGTGTGGCACACCCGTCAAAGGTACGGTCAAAAACTGTCGATACCAGTACACGCTGGAGACGACATGCTGCCAGCACGATCACATCGCGGTAATAGCTGAGCGTCGGTTGTATACTGCTATCCCTTTCCAGCTGGGGCTGGTCGAGTGCTATCACTTGGCGTTTACCACAGTTTTTTCTTTTTTATTCCGTAAACATTCTTCTGACTTGTTTGATGCGGCCCACCACAAATTATTGTCCTGTGCCGACCTCTGTAGCTCAGAGTAGCACATCCAACCTAAGCACTCCGTCTGCAGGCCACAAGTGGCCCATCGGGACCATCCGACCGCCGTGTCATCCTCAGTTGAGGGTGCAGATAGGAGGGGCGTGTGGTCAGCATACTGCTCTCCCAGTCGTTATGATGGTTTTCTGTGACCGGAGCCGCTACTATTCGGTCGAGTAGCTCCTCAATTGGCATCACGAGGCTGAGTGCACCCAGAAAAATGGCAACAGCGCATGGTGGCCGTGAAGGTCACTCATCAAAGTACCGGCCACGCCCAACAGCGCTTAACTTCGGTGATCTGACGCGAACCGGTGTATTCACTGCAGCAAGGCCGTTGCCACATCCAACCTAAGCCCTCAATTATTTGCTGGATGTATTTAAAGAAAACAATCTCCATCTTTCTCTATAGTTTATACCCTCTACAAGTCCCTCAACAGATGTCCTATCATCCTGTCACTTCTCCTCTTCAGTGTTTTCCACGTATTCCTTACCTCTCCAATTCT
Source organism: Schistocerca cancellata (assembly GCF_023864275.1). Lineage (NCBI taxonomy): Eukaryota > Metazoa > Arthropoda > Insecta > Orthoptera > Acrididae > Schistocerca > Schistocerca cancellata. The sequence goes on from NC_064633.1 coordinate 156,980,764, forward strand.
GCGCGGAACCTCCTCATTCCTTACCTTATCAGTCCACCTAATTTTCAACAGCACCGCATCTAAAATGCTTCAATTTCTTCTGTTCCATGTTTCCCAACCATACAATGCTATGCTCCAAGGGTAAATTCTCAGAAATTTCTTCTCAAATTAAGGCCTATGTTTGATACTAAGAGACTCCTCTTCACAATGAATGTCCTTTTTGCCAGTACTTGTCTGCTTTTGATGTCCTCCTTCCTAGGTCCGTCATTGGTTATTTTGTTGCGTAGGTAGCACAATTCCTTACTTTGTGACCATCAATACTGATGTTAAGTTTCTCGTAGGTCTTATTTCTGCTACTTCTCATTACTTTCGTCTTTCTTCGATTTACTCTCAACCCATTTCCTGTACTCATTAGACTGTTCATTCCGTTCAGAAGATCATGTAATTCTTCTTCACTTTCACTCAAGACAGAAATGTCATCACCGAATCGTATCATTTATATCTTTTTACCTTGGATTTTATTCACACTCCTGAACCTTTCTTTTATTTCTGCCATTTCTTTTTCAGTGTACGGATTGAGCAGTAGAGGCGAAAGACTACATCCCTGTATTACACCCTTTTTAATGTGAGCACTTCTTTATTGGTCGCCCACTCCTATTATTTCCTCTTGTACATATTGATCATTACCCGTGTCTCCCTGTAGCTTACATTTTTCGCAGAATTTCAAACATCTTGCACAATTTTACATTGTCGAGCATTTTTTCTAGGTCGACAAATCCTATGAACGTGTCTTAATATTTCTTTAGTCTTGCCTCCACTATCAACCGCAAATTCAGAGTTGTCTCTCAGGTGCCTTTATCTTTCCTATAGCCAAACTGATCATCATCTAACATATCCTCACTTTTCTTTCCAAAATTCTGCATATTATTGTTGTCAGGAACTTGGATAAACGAACTGTTAAACTGATTGTACGATATTTCTAGCACTTATGATCTGTTGCAGACTTTGGAACTGTATGGATGATATTTTTCCTAAAGTCAGATGGTATGTCGCCAGACTCATCTTTCTACACACCAACGTGAATAGTCATCTTGTTGCCACTTCCCCCAGTGATATTAGGAATCCTGATGGAATGTTGTCTACCCCTTCAACCTTATTCATCTTAAGTCTACAAAAGCTCTTGTAAATTCTGATTCTTATCATGGATCCCATATCTCTTCTAAATCGACTCCTATTTCTTCTTCTATCACATCAGACAAATCTTCGTGCTCATAGAGATCTTCAATAAACGTTTTCCATTCATCCGCTCTCTCGTCCGCATTTAACAGTGGAATCCCTGTTGCACTCTTAATGCTACCACCCTTGCTTTTGATTTCAACGAATGTTCTTTTGTCTTTCCTTTATTATGAGTCTGTCCTTTCGGTGTCTCCACATTTTTCCTGCGGCTATTTCGTCTTAGCTTCCATACACTTCCTATTTATTTCGTTCCTAGGCGACTTATATTTCCGTATTCCTGAATTTTCACGAACATTTTTGTATTTTCTTCTTTCTTCGATCAACTGAAATATTTCTCCTGTTACCCATGGCTTATTCACTGTTACCTTCTTTGTGCCTATGTCTTTTTTTCCAACTTCAGTGATTGCTCTTTTTAGAGATGTCCATTCCTCTTCAACTTGCGTATTGATTCTTCCTGACTAATCTCTAAAACTTCAGCCTAGTCTTCATCACTACTGAATTGTGATCAGAGGCTATATCTGCTCCTGGCTTCGTCTTACAATCCAGTATCTGATTTCGGAATCTCTACTTGACCATGATGTAATATAACTAAATATTCCTGTATCACCTGGCCTTTACCAAGTATACCTCCTCCTCTTATGATTCTTGAACGGATTATTCACTATTACTAGCTGATATTTATTGTAGAATTCAATTAGTCTTTCTCCACTCTCATTCCTTGTACCAAGCGAGTATTATACTGTAACGTTTTCTTCTACTCCTTCCCCTAAAACAGCATTCCAGTCCCCCATGAGAATTAGATTTTCATCTCCCTTTACGAACTGTATTACCCTTTAATAACCTCATACGATTTCTCTATCTCTTCGTCTTCAGTCTGAGACGTCAAAATGTGTACCTGAAGTAACGTTGTCGTTTCTGATGAGAAAATTCGTTTCTGATAAGAACAACCCTACCACTGAACTGTTTACAGTAACACACTCCCTGCCCTGCCTTCCTATTCATAACGAATCCCGTTATACCATTTACTGCTGCCATTACCCTATACTCATCTGACCAGAAATCCTTGCCTTCTTTCCATTTCACTATATCGTGATTGAGCCTTTTCATTTCCCTTTTCAGATTTTCTGGCTCCCCTACCACGTTCAAGCTTCAGATATTCCACGCCTCGACTCGTAAATTGTTATCCTTTCGTTGGTTATTCAACCTTTTTCTCATGGTCACCTCTCCCTTGGCAATCCCCTCCAGGACATACGAATGGGGGATAAGCCAGAATCTTTTGACAATGAAGATATCATCACGACAGTTTTTCAGTTACAGGCCACGTATCCTGTGTATACACGTTATGTGTCTTTAATGCAGTGGTTTCCATCGCTTTCTGAATTCTCATGCCGTTGATAATTGTTGATCCTTCCGTCTTTCTGGCAGTTTCCCACCCCAAGGCCAAGAGAGTGCCTTGAACCTCTGTCCGCTCCTCCGCCCTCTATGACAAGGCCGTTGACAGAATGAGGGTTACTTCTTATGGAGGAAGTCTTGGCCGCCAATGCTGATTATTAAACAAAATTTAAGCAGTGGCTGCTTTTGAATCCGGGACTGAGGACGTTTTGATGACTAATCAAAGCCATTACATCTAGCCCACGGGTTGCAGCACGGTTCTGAAACGTGTTGCAAATGTCCTGGCGTGGATTCAGTAGTCGCAATTAAGAAGGGTTAGTGGCCGGTAGGTCTGGATCCTTGTGCTGCTGAGTGATTTTTGGACAGGGAAGATCATTTCTTCCACAAAGGCGGGTGGAAGTGGCGTCTTTTGGGACATCAGTTTGCGGTACATGGCAGTCCATGGAAGAGTCACGAGATCTTTAAATATCTGATAGAACTCTGGCAGAAACCCGTCGGGCCCCGGCGACTTGTTCGATACCTCCTTACGGTGTGCTTCCACTACGTCGTCATCTGTGACTTCCCCGTTTACACTCGCTCGGTCGTTACGTCGAGGCATGCGAATAACATTCGTTGGACATCAGGTAAGGCTGACTCGTCATGTTCCGCTTCGTCACAGAAGTGACCGTATAGTTCCACAAAGGCGATGGCTATTTCTTTTTGCGATATCATACGACGACCATTTAGAAGTACGAACGCCTGTATTAAGGCTCTGCAGCTACGTTGTTTTTCTCTGATAAAGTGATACATCGAAGGCGATTCTCGACGGACTCGTTGAAAGGCCCTTGGGCGGACATTGATCTCTTCCAGATAGCTTTGCGTTATGGAAATTATTCTCGTTTTATGACAGCATTCCGATATTGTGAGGGCACTCGTACAGAGAGCATCGTGAAATAAAATTTCATCGCGTAGCTCCTCGACGTCGTCTGCTCTCTTCCGCATCCAGCCAAAGCTCGGCGCAATGCGGGATTAACGCATTCCAGCCACTGCCGTCGACGGATATATCGGGAGACATCGTTTACACATGTGCTAAGTGTCCTTGATTATACTTTTCCACATAGGTTCCCTGAGGTGGGCAGTATTCAATTTTCAAACACCGCGAGCCCTCCAAACCCGCTGACGTCGTAAGAAGACCGTTCATATGTATGTCATGAGATCTGTGAAGGCGAAGGGTCATAATTCCGAATCGAGGATGACAGATTCGAGATAACGTGTGACATAAATTCGAGCGAGGTGACTTGCAGAATGACTTGAAACGTATGTATAACGACGTCTGTCACCGTGTACCGACTCCCATGCATCGATTAGATTCATGTCCTACACCAGCTGCCGCAGCTCTAGGCATGAATTACAACTTGGGTACTGATCGTTTTGTACGAGCACGCAGCTTACGTCTCCTCCGAATATGTTCTTAGGGGCCAAAGAATAGTGGAGAAATCTCCTCTGCCTGACATCGGAAACGATCGTGCCTTCTGTCGGACCTCGACGGGCACAGATATTAGTGATCCGTACTCCTAGCTCTGTTAGCGCCAGTCCTCACGCTAACGGCAGGCACACCACATCCTCTGGTACTATGCCTTCGAGCAACCGAGCGAGGTGGCGCAGTGGTTAGACAATGGACCCGCATTCGGGAGGACGACGGTCCAATCCCGCGTCCGTGATTTCCCTAAATCGCTCCAGGCAAATGCCGGGATGGTTCCTTTCAAAGGGCACTGCCGACTTCCTTCCCCGTCCTTCCCTAATCCGATGAGACCGATGACCTCGCTGTCTTCCAGCAGAAGTATCGCTATTCCGCTGCCGTGACCTGCGGAGGGTGTAATGTTTATGTATCGTTCCCACAGATATCGGAAAAACTCTCGCACGCACCATGTCCCGTAGTAATTGCAACTTGAATGGCGTCCTAATTTTATCAATAGAGGCTGTTCGATATGCCTGCCGCTGTCTATCATTCCGTATGTGTGCTACTGGCCGGCGGCGTAGTGTCTGCTCGACAGGGTGATCCTTCTGCACGCCTATCATCTGGTGCACGCCACACCCGCCGTTGTGGCTGCGTCATCGGTCTGTCGATCAGAATCACGTTCATCGGCCCAGTTGCCTTACTTAGGGTCCATCTCTCGGCGTGTCTCTTCCTCCGGGCAGATCGAACGCAAAGGTGTTGCTGCGATGGATGGAGGATCGACGACCGATGGATCTCCATTTGGTGGTTCTGCAGTCAGCCCTTGCCTCATGTGATCAGATTCAAACTGCTGTAAGGGAGGAAGAACCTCACTTTCCGCATCCGGATTCACCGTGTAGTTACGCTACTGGCCATTAAAACTGCCACACCAAAAAGAAATGCAGATGATAAACGATTATTCATTGGACAAATATATTATACTAGAACTGACATGTTATTACATTTCTGCGAAATTTGGGTGCATAGACCCTGAGAAATCAATTCCCAGAACAACAATCTCTGCCCGTAATAACGGCCTTGATACACCTGGGCATTGAGTCAAACAGATCTTGGATGGCGTGTACAGGTGCAGATGCCCATGCAGCTTCAACACGATACCACAGTCCAACAAGAGTAGTGACTGGCGTATTGTGACGAGCCAGTTGTTTGGCCACCAATAACCAGACGTTTTCAATTGGTGAGACATCTGGAGAATGTGCTGGCCAGGGCAGCAGTCGAACATTTTCTGTATCCAGGAAGGCCCGTACAGGACCTGCAACATGCGGTCGTGCAGTATCCTGCTGAAATGTAGGGTTTCGCAGGGATCGAATGAAGGGTAGAGACACAGGTCGTAACACATCTGAAATGTAGCGTCCACTGTTCAAAGTGCCGTCAGTGCGAACAAGATGTGACCGAGACGTGTAAGCAATGGCACCCCATACCATCACGCCGGGTGATACGCCAGTATGGCGATGACGAATACACGCTTCCAATGTGCGTTCACCGCGATGTCGCCAAACACGGATGCGACCATCATGATGCTGTAAACAACACCTCGATTCATCCGAAAACATGACGTTTTGCCATTCGTGCACCCAGTTTTGCCGTTGAGTACACCATCGCAGGCGCTCCTGTCTGTGATGCAGCGACAAGGGTAACCGCAGCCATGGTCTCAAAAAACTGATAGTCCATGCTGCTGCAGACGTCGTCGAACTGTTCGTGCAGATGGTTGTTGTCTTGCAAACGTCCTCATCTGTTGACTCAGGGATCGAGACTTGGCTGTACGATCCGTTGCAGCCATGCGGATAACATGCTTGTCATCTCGACTGCTAGGGATACGAAGTCGTTCGGATCCAGCACGGCGCTCAGTATAACCCTCCTGAACGCACCGATTCCGTATTCTGCTAACAGTCATTGGATCTCGACCAACGCGATCAGCACCGTCGCGACATAATAAACAGCAATCGCCATAGGTTACAATCTGACCTTCATCAAAGTGGGAAACGTGATGGTACGCATTTCTCTTCCTTACACAAGGCATCACAACAATGTTTCACCAGGCAACTCCGGTCAACTGCTGTGTATGAGAAATCGGTTGGAAACTTTCCACATTTCCGCAAGTTGTAGGTGTCGCCACCGGCACCAACCTTGTGTGAATGCTCTGAATATCTAATCCTTTGCATATCACAGCATCTTCTTCCTATCGGTTAAATTTCGCGTCTGTAGCATGTCATCTTCGTGGTGTAGCAATTTTAATGCCAGTAGTGCATGTCCAACTCCGTCTGCCATGGAGTTCAATAAGCAGGTGTCCGATGGCGCTAGCGGTCGTTGCTTGCGACGCTTCGTCGATCGTTGTTTGCGCGTGTGCGCCTTCGTGTCCGAGAGCGGAAGTGACTCCCGGCGTTCAAGGATGCGAGAGAGACACTCAGTAGCTCGGTACGGGCTTTTGTTGAAGTTTCGAGAACATACCTTCACCGAGGAGTCAAGCAGTATATTTCTCCCTCCTACGTATATCTCGCGAAGAGACCATGAGGATAAAATCAGAGAGATTAGAGCCGACACAGAGGCATACCGACAATACTTCTTTTCACGAACTGTACGAGACTGGAATAGAAGGGAGAACCGATAGAAGTACTCAAGGTACCCTCCGCCACCCTCCGGTGGCTTTGCGGAGGATGGATGTAGATGTATATCTAGATGAAAGCAGCCGTCGGCATCACCATGGGATCAATTTACATCCCTCCTATCAATTCTTCCCCGTAGTTCAAAGGCGTCGCTGGCGCCAGAGTTGCCGAGTGTACGTTGTTTGGTCTAGGATGATGGTCTCTTCTGTGAGTTACTGCCGCAAACCGTCAGGAGGTGGATCTGGACATTCGTTTTGATGTCACCTGTTTCTTCGCCAGCCGGACGTGCTCTTCGTTCCCGTATCCGAGCATGTTTTGTGTTTTCCATCGTAGATGACTATATCTCTGTATCCGCCGATGAACAAGTAGGAGAGGACATGCTGCGTCAGTTCTATTCTGAACTGGGTAGATCGTGAAGTTCTACCATTTTTCCTCCAGGTGTCTAAGCACTCTTCCACACTGGTATAGTGCATCTATCACTAATTCAGACGGAACCTCGAAGGAAGTTCGAATATGTGTATGTTTCGTAATACCAGTCCTGCATGACCAGTAGTTACCTCGCCGACATATCTGTCGGAGTGACAAAATCTGAAACCACGTTTAGTATCTTGAATGATTTTGTCACATGCTGCATTATCAATTAGTTTTACGTAGACGACACTGCTCACTATGGAAAGGTGTATTCGAATAAGTACGTTGTAATCAAGTTCGTCTCATAGGAACCGCTCAAAATGGTTCAAATGGCTCTGAGCACTATGGGACTTAACATCTTAGGTCATCAGTCCCCTAGAACTTAGAACTACTTAAACCTAACTAACCTAAGGACATCACACACATCCATGCCCGAGGCAGGATTCGAACCTGCGACCGTAGCAGTCCCACGGTTCCGGACTGCAGCGCCTAGAACCGCACTACCGTCGCGGCCGGCAGGAACCGCTCAATTTCACAGGCCTTACATCGCGCATACTCGTTCGAAAAGTAGATCTTGAGAGTCGACTTTCGGTATGCATGTGTCATTCTGTATCGGTTGCCTCAAAACTTGCAAGAACGCCAGATAGGTAAGCAACCACGAGCGCAAGGACGTAAACACACGTCCATGCACAGCACCGCCGAGGACAGACAGCCACTCAGCTACGAAGGTGGACTCTGGTGGGGTTTAAGACACAAGAGTGAAACGTGACAGGGGTAGTTCAGGGCAGCCATATCGTAGTATTCCATGGGCCCCATGGTTACCCTGCAATGTTGCATTATTCCCAAGGATGACGTGACTATTGTGGCTGATCAGATCCATCCCCAGTTGTGATGCCGTGTTTCATGGCGATAGGTCGATGTTCACACAGACCGCATGGTCCAGGACTGGTTTTGTGCACACTAGGATGAATATTCTTATCTCCTTTGGCAGCCAGTCACCAGATGTCAATATTATTGCGAGTTTATGGTGTAGTTTGGGAAGAAGGCTACGAGATCGCTATCCAGCTCCATCTTCATTACCTGAACTTGCCACTATTTTGCTGGAAGGAATGGTATAAGGTTCCCTTTCAAACCATATAGAACCCATATGTACCCATTCCGAGGCGAATAGAAGCTGTTTGAGTGACAACGCGTTTCCTATACCGTATTAGGCGTTATAGTATGTTTTGTTTGTGGTGGTTTCATATTTTTGTCCACCCACTGTAGTTTACACTTCATACAAACACTCGTACAAGATGCACCTTTGTTTAAAAACTTCCATTGGCAGGGAACTGTACCCCGGCCGACCACTTGGTGGGCAAGCAGTCTACAGCAGAACCACATGACCCATCAAAAAATTGTATTCCTCTGAAGCGAAGCTCAGAAAACTTCGAAGTTGGTCATCCCAGTTCTTTATAGAGTTGCATGGGACGGCTTTATGTGATTGATATTTGAATTTCGAACTTCACCTAACATAAATACAATAATAATAATAAATCCGTTTGCGGTGTGATTCCCCTTGGAAGTGAGTTACATGGTTGCAAATCTTAATTGGAAATAACTAACATTGGTGTTGTGTACATAGTTCTACATAGTCAGCGCATACACAACTTTCCCACTAGAGAGTGCCCCACTAAGCACAACAGCGCAGGCGCAGCGCTCGTCCGTCTCCACACTACGAGATGGCGCTGCCATAGAGACGGACCAAATTCTGCTTCCGCCGATCCGCATATTAATATGTAACGCAGCGAATGAGATTGCTACTAACATAGAACCTTTTCTCCTCGTGGATCACACTCGCGCAGTGATACACGAACGCGTGAGGTATTATAACAAGTGTACAGACCTCCGATTAGTCAGTCTGCATTTGTCTGCACCAGTCTGTACCCGTCTGCATTAGTCTGTACCAGTCTGTACGTGTTCTACATATGTCTGTACCAGTCTATAGTCAAGTTTCAGTCTGCGCCTAATAAGATTACCATATTCCTGCACATAGCCATGAAGATAAATGTATAGACACTTTTGTCAAGTATCAGAGATATATGTGAGAATAAGATTAACGTACCAATACCAAAGGAACTTCAGATTCTCAATTGTAAATAGCATCCAGAACCAAGTTAAGTAATTTTTATGCTTGTTGTTATTTTAATAAATGTGTGTGAAAATTAATCAAGTTCTGTTTAAAGTTGGTCACTGTCAATCTGCTACTCTAAGCGTGCAAGTGGCATTTCTATCGTCTGACCTAACGACAGAAGATAAGCACGCCACGATAAGACCATGAGACATATTGCTGACAATCGCTACTTTGTTAGAGCGACACGTCAAATAATCTGATGGGGTGTGTACTGAAGGTCTTACAGTACGCACACCACAATTGGACTGTATTCTGGTTGACCAACTGTTTTCGCTGAGTTGACTACTTTGTTAGTCTTAAGCTAAATCAGCAGACTATTTTTCGTAAAATTTGCTAACAATAGAAAGGAAATAATCTTTGTCTACAATACAGTACACTGGCGCCGAGTCCTAATAACGCACAGTGGACCATGAAAGCACAAAACATGTGAATGGAGCTTTGGTGCCATTTTGCATTACGTCAAATCCATGAGAAAATCTGAAACCGTTAGATGTGCCAGTTAGTTTTGTATTCCACAACGACGTCTTTCGAGGACTTCTCCTCTTCAGATGGATCACTGTATAGGATAACAATTTCACTTGCTGGTTACAGCTAGTTGTAAGTTCTGAACTCCATTTCATTACAAATAAGTCGAAATGTCTCACTTGTTATAGTTGTAGGCACTTATATCATAATTTTTAAATGACGATAATGTTAATTGTAAGATGTTTCAACAAAAGGAACTCTGAGGCTCATTGTAAAAATACATTTTCATCATTAAATAGCACAAAAGTGCGAAACTATAACAGAGATAATCTACAGATTATGCAACTGACAACTTTCTAAACCACCTTGAACAAAAATTATTTAACAGTAGCGAGCCGTGTTTATAAGACATTAACTTCTACGAGAGATATGTAGACGATACATTATTAATAACAGAGGGAGAAGACAATCAAGAAATGGATGCGCTAACCACATGTTCATCCACTTTCAGTCTACATGTTACTATGAATGGCGGAATTCAATAGGTTTTCTTGAGGTCAACATATCCAGAAAAAACAGTGAACAATGTTCTTAGTATCTACAGAAAACAGACGTAATTATTCATTTTTCTTCATGTCCCCCCCCCAAAAACAAAAGTATGTTGCATACAGATCCATGTTACATACAGCACACAAAATACCATGGGGTAATGAAGTGCTTCAAATCGAAACTGGAAGAGTGAAACAAATAGCAACTAAAAATCGATTTCAGCTTACATTCAATAAGTGTAAGAAAGTTGATGTAGGAACTAATAGAAACAAAAAGGGACAAGAGTCAAATAGAAACCAGGACAGTATTAATTCCTTATTTTGTTGCCATATCACAGAAAACTGCCAGTGTATTGTGACCTTACAATGTAAGAATTCCTTTTTCCACCAGGAATAAATGATGTACCAGGCTATCATACAACATAAGAAAGACAAATTTTGCAACTCGTACGTCTACCAAATAAATTGGAACGAGTGTTCAGTAAAGTATGGGGGTCAGACCAGAGAAAACTTCCGATATGAATTTAAGGCTTCCATAAATCCATTTGCTATGAAGCTTCCGATAAATCCATCATAGCTACTGGCGAGATATGATTTTAACAGCACAAATCGTCATCTAATAACACTTCATAAATTAAACGGAGTGTACAAAATGAACCTCTTTGAAGTACTGTAAATTTTTATTCACTACAGAAAATTCAGGGAGAACATACCCAATGACAAAGTTGAGGCAGTGGCAATGAACTCCTTTAGAAGTATCTCAAGCACACCAAGATGATACACAGTACCTTTCATTAGCTTCTGTTCTCTAGTGAGCTAATAACAGAAACATAACCTAAACTCCCAAGTCACCTAATACAACTGATTATAAATAAACATGCTGAAATATATGTTTATACGTTTTTACGTAATAATAATTCCCTTAAGCGAGAAATTGTACGGATTTAAACGTTTATACACACTTTATACATTGAGCCCCTTAGGCACTGAATCCTCTGGCCCTGTTCAAAACTGATATCTTTGGTCCCTGTGCACATAAAAAACAAATGAAGTTATGTTACCTTTAAAGCATCAACGGTGGAACGTGATATATTCTGGTCTCTCATAAAAATTAAATATTCTAGCTACACGCTCAGTGGTGTGTAATGTTGACCGTAATACTTTGGAATGTACACGAAATTCTTTTGGCTGATAAATGATAACATTTAAGAAAAATTCAACATGTTTGAAGAGCATATGACCTGGAGAGGGAAGCAGTACTGATTGTGGTAATTCGCTAACACAGATTAAAAAAAATATATTGTGAGCTTAGTTTGACTCTGCAAAAACATTTGACAACTGATGTTACATTGTTCAAAATAAGGATATACCATATTTACTAACTTACCCACAAAGAATGAGATTTTTACAGCAAGTATTATCTAACGTCACTAATCCAGTAGAAATGCAAATCATCAAATGACATATAGCTCTGTTAACAAATCTTAGAAGTATTACAAAAATGAAATATCTAACTATCCTTTTTATAAAGCAGTTTACGTACAACTTATCTATACTAACGCACTGTCAAAACGAAAATCATAATTACTTAACATCTTTACCTTGCTTGCACGAAGACTTCTGCTTCTATGTTCTCGTAGTTCCTACATCAATCTAACTCTTGGTGGCTTCACAGAGCACAGCACCAAAACTGCCTACACCTTCCTCTTTCACTCACAGAAGGCAGCGTACAACGGCGCGCGCAGCTCTCTCACACTCCAACGCTACTATCTCAGACCAGAAGCAGTATCTTTGACTCTGCGGTCCTGCACAGTCAGCGATCAGCATTATAAAGCCTATCAGAGACATGCATTGTTTATAAAATCATCTACTAGTTTCATTTTAGTTTACATTAAAATTATTATCGTATTCGAGTGCCACATACAAGTGTACCCCAGTAGACTCCTTTCAACGTTATTTGTATCTTTTTTCGTACTAAAATCTACTATTCTCTTTCTTCGACTTATAAGGCACTGTATTTCTATAGCTGTACAATCCCTGGACTGTTAGTGTTATTTCATGCTTGTGTGCCATTTATTGATGAAAATGCATATTTGTAACGAGCCTCAGAAATATTTCTGCTGGAAGAACTTGTAAGTAATTTTATTATTAAAGTTTATAATTTCAGTGTCCTATTACACTAGCAAATGAAAAAGTATGTTTTAAACGTAGTAAAATTAATTGCAAAACAGCCAACTGGCTAAATCCACGTAACCGAATTCTAATAGAGTCTTATGACCCATCTGAAGATAAGGGTGTAAACCGTCGAAACCCGTCGTGGAAGAAAATATAAGTGACTGACATAGGTAATAGTTTTACTTCATCTTTTATGTATTATGCAGTCGCCGTTTCCAGAAGATAGTCCAACATGGACGACATGAAGACACGTAAAACGTGGTGTAATAAAATCTACATCTACATCTACATCCATACTCCGCAAGCCACCTGACGGTGTGTGGCGGAGGGTACCTTGAGTACCTCTATCGGTTCTCCCTTCTGTTCCAGTCTCGTATTGCTCGTGGAAAGAAGGATTGTCGGTATGCCTCTGTGTGGGCTCTAATCTCTCTGATTTTATCCTCATGGTCTCTTCGCGAGATATACGTAGGAGGGAGCAATATACTGCTTGACTCTTCGGTGAAGGTATGTTCTCGAAACTTTGACAAAAGCCCGTACCGAGCTACTGAGCGTCTCTCCTGTAGAGCCTTCACTGGAGTTTATCTATCAGCTCACACTTATTCATGAGAGATTCGAAAATATACACAGTGCCATGTCAGTCAGCTATTATTTCCTGTGCTTCGTAGCCACTACACAATTACGCACAAATAACAGTAAAAAATTTTAATATTTTCAGTTCAAAACTGCAAGCGGGTAACTTATACCCTGGACAATTTCTCGCCAAATTCGAAACGTGCTCCACCTCGAAGAATCTTGTCGTCGACGCAACGATACGCTCCTTTGTGTGTATAGCACCGATTATTGACAGTCGGGGAGAACCGTATTTTTTGGTAGCCACGAATCTTCTTAGTGCTGAATCGGTTCTTACATGTAGACTAAGTCCATGAGCAACAGAAATCTAAGATTTAAAAACAGGCCATCTCAGGATGAGTTTGGCCTGCCTCCTACCTCCCAGTACTTTTCTTCAGTAGTCCTGTATCTCGACCCCAATTCAGCCAAGTTAGCTATCCTACCAGTGTTTCATCACCCTTATATATTGTGATAATTGCCTTCTACAAACGTTTACTAGTGGCCACTGCCAGTGCCACTGATTTGTATATGGCAGTTTTCTGCAGCGCTGCTGTAGTAGAGTTAACCCAACTCTCGCGTCAGGTTCGATTGTTTTTCACCCGTTGTCTTCTACTCCCTTAATTTTTAGCAAAGGGTGTCCAGGATAAACCGGAACTCCACCAATCAAATTTCGGAGGTTGTTCACGAATATTTTTTGAGTTTTTTCTTGTAAGGGACGTGTGGTCTTAGGTGATTCGATACCGAGGATTACATTTCGTTTCATGTCTTGCCCTCTTTTACCTTTTTATTTACTTTGCACTGAAAATATCTGCATGGCATCGCAAATGTCGACGTTATGCACTCTGTGTCATGTTTGGAAACACGTGTTACATTCACTCATGATTTTTGTTGTTGACATTAGTGCTGGCCGTAGTGGCCGAGCGGTTCTAGGCACTTCAGTCTGGAACCGCGCGACCGCTACGGTCGCAGTTTCGAATCCTGCCTCGGGCATGGATGTGTGTGATGTCCTTAGGTTAGTTAGGTTTAAGTAGTTCTAAGTTCCAGGGTACTGATGACCTCAGATGTTAAGTCCCATAGTGCTCAGAGCCATTTGAATCATTTGACATCAGTAAAGTTTACTTTACTCTTCGACCTCAATATTCCATTCAGTTCTGCTAGGTTCTGCGTCTTTTTTTCCTGTTTCGTCTGCTTTAATTGTTCCTTAACAGTGATAAACAGCAGTTCGGATGGGTTTACTAATGGTCAATTTTGCCAGAATGCACCTCGTGTGTAGTTTCATTGAATGGAATACAAGAGCGCAATAACGAGGCTTTGTTGAAAAGTTTTCCCATCGAGGCTAATCGTGTTTGTGGATTGTTTTATTCTGTGTTTTGCGTTGTCATATTACCTATTTTTTCACTGTTGTGATTACAGGTAATTGGGGTGACAAACTAAATTAATCCAATTACATCAATACTCTGAAATGGGTCACCGGAGATAGCGGGCGCTTGTGCCAGAATACTCAGAAGGTATCCCTGAACAACTTCTGAAATTTTGTCGGCGGACTCTGGTTCACGCTACATAACTACAGTGAGGGAAAGGTTGGCTTATATCGCTTACATCCAAAATCTAACGGCACGGGTATGAGTTCCGACTTTGTTAAAGGTGCCCTTCCACATGGAGGACTATGCATGTATCCTCACTGAACGTAAGCTAGTGAGAGTGGTTATGCTTTTAGCGACGGTTCCAGCTTAACGACCGTACCCAAACGTGCGTGTGGAGAAGTGGGTGCGTGTAGCACGCAACTCCAGTCGTATTTCCTGACTCCGCGCCACGGACAAGAGTAGGGCATAAGGTGGGGTCGTTATGGGGCCAGAAAATTACGTTATCACGGACGTACGACGTAATATGGCGGGCGGAAGAACTTAAAACACTGCAAATAATCACAAAGCGACCTTTCCGTAAAGGAAACCATGGACTATAACATTAATTTGTCAGTGACAATGGTGGCTGAGCTGAGTGACTGCGTAAAATCACTTGAAGAATTGCAGCAATCAGCCATTTCTTATACAGCTACAATCATGCCAAGAAGAGTTTCGGATTTTCACCCATTTTCAGGTGACGTTTTCATCAGTACTATATTTTTGTCCACTGAATTTTGAATGCTGCAGCTACCTTTTATTCTGTAACTTGTACGTTCCTTTTTACGAATTTATATGCGTAGAAAATACGCACTTCTAGCTTCACGTATACACTGACGCAGTGCAGGAATCGTCATGTATGCTACGCATGTAACTGCGAAGAAAGTAGTTGCAGGTTACAGAATAAAAGGCAGTGCTCAAGATGCAGTCGTGAAGAACGTTGTACTGATAAAGATATAACTGTATTCGCCAGATGAAGATGGGTGAAAATCCGGAGCTGGTCTTGGCACGAGTAAAACTTTACAAAAAATGACTGCTTTATTTTTTCAGGTGAGCAAGAATCATAATCCTGCAAATCCTTGTTAACATATCAACAATGATTTAACCCAATTTCTTCAGTTAGGACACTACATAAATCTTCAATATCGTAATATAACCACGTATACTACCTAAGCAATTATCAAGCCTAATTTCATGATAACCCTTCTGCAGAAGCACATGCGACTCTTAGCCGCAGTATTTGCTTTCCATGATGTTGCTCACATAGGTGAGAGAATGAAAACTGAAGAATTAAAAAAAAAATCATTCAGGAATTTACCTGATACGGTTCAGAGAAATCCAGATAAATAGCATTTGAACCTTCGCAGCGGTTGTAATTCGTTACAATAAAGTATATGTTTATTTCATGACCTTCATTACAGCGTTCTTTCGGCTTCGAGGAATTTTCATATGAGTACTGTGTAACATGTCAAGTGTACGTCACCGGTTGAAATTTTTCAATCACCTGTCACAACTATGGATTCGTCGTCAAAATAGGGATTTCGTTTAGAATATTGTCTTATCCCCCCGTTCTGTTAATGCAAAGGCTAAGAAATCCTGTTGTGTATTTCACTGGTTGTTCACATAGAGGGGCGCTGTTGAGTATCCGAAACAACACTGACGTGCCTTTATCTAACACGATTTCATTCGAATAGAACTCATTCCTTCACCTGTCTGCGTAGCAATCATTTCGCATTAGTTTACAGTACACTGTCTGCATTTTGTTTGTGTATCTGATCAGGTTCATACCATATTACCTACTAATGGGACGGAAGCAAGAGACCGGAATTTAAAAAAAAAAAAGAAAAAAAGAAAGGGCTGTAATTGTAGCTCTGCGTTAGGAAGACTATTCTAATATGGCAACAGCAACCAAATGCGGCGTAGTCCAATCTACAGTTGTGTATACACTGCCATCGCAATCTGTAAGACCCTGGGTAATATCATACAGGAAGATCAGTTCATATGCACACAGTAGTCGTACTGCATCTGAGATTGCCGAGTAAGTAAACAGTGTGCGAATAGCTCCAGTCTCTGTGCCAACAGTGAAACGCCATCTTCATGAACAATGTTTAAAAGGGTGTGTAGCTTCCAAGAAACCTCTATTACGCAAATAAAATCACGTGAAAAGATTGCAGTGGGTACAGTAATACAAAAACTGGAGCGTGCAGCGATAGTTCGAGGTGTTATTCAAGGACGAATCTTAGTTTGAAGTATTTGGAAGCCATCATTGAAGCGTTTTCGTCGACTTTGTGGAAGAGGTATGAAGAGTAACTGAGCGACGCCATCGGCGAAGCGTGGTGGAGGGTTGGATATGGTGTGTGGATGTCTTGTAGGTGGTAAAGTTATTGATCTAGTGACTCTTAATGGAACATTAAAGAAGGAAGGATATCACTGGATAGTGGTGAACAATGCATTTCCATCTGGCAAGAGGCTTATTGGCCGCAGGTCTGTTCTGCAACAGGACAATAAGCTCAAACATACTTCTAAATTGTGCGGAAGATGTATAATAGAAAAGAGAAACTTGGGAAACTGAAGAATATGATTTGGCCAAGTCAGTCCCCTGATTTAAATCCTACTAACCTCGTATGAGATGAACTTGACAGGGAGATCAGAAAAGTGAAGTCATCTAATTTTCAAGACATATTTAATAACCTACTCACGTGTTGGACTGCAATATCTGCAAAAACACTACAAAATGTTACTTCCAGAACGCTAAGCTTTTGTGTAGCTCTTATGAGAGTAAAGGGTGGATGCTCTGAAGAGGCTAAGACCTAAACAGTACTGTACTGTTCTTAACAAGAGAAAGAGAAAATGTTTATTTTGTTGGTCTATTTAGTTTGTACAATGTGTTTGTTTTTAGCATGGGTGATAGGAAACTTTGACCAGTAGTACACATTCTTGGGTTACAACCGAAGTGTTCGCCTAGTAACACATAGATAAAAGATAGTGGGTTGCCCGGATTTCTAAATTAAAAAAAAACCTAGCACCAGTTGGTCATAAAACAGTTAAGGATTCCTCTTTGAAGCTATGAAGACCTCGGCTGTAAACAATGGTAAGGGACAAGTTGGTTGTTCTGAGAAATTGAGCAGTAGTCGCATAAAAATATGAGAAATAAGATATTTACGATATATTTTTAAAATCGTGAACTCTATCGAAAATTTTATTGTTAAAAGTACATCAATGGATACTCAACGTTCTTTACTTGCGAACTGAGTGCACCTCACATGGTTTAGCATTGACTTACCACTCTTTACTTGCTGGGCGAGTTAGCGAAAGATTCTGTCAAAAGTATAAATTTAAAACTCGAGATTGTTTCAGTTTGATATTAAGGTTCGAACTTTTGCGATAATAAAGTATAACAAAAACTGAACTCCGCTCTAACAGGCCCAGCGGTACCGACCGGCCGCCGTGTCATCCTCAGCCCACAGACGTCACCAGAAGCGGATGTGAAGGGGCATGTGGTCAGCTCTCCCAGCCTATGTCAGTCTAGGAGACCGGAGCCGCTACTTCTCAATCAAGTAGCTCCTCAGTTTGCCTCAAAAGGGCTGAGTGCACGCCGTTTGGCGCTCTGCAGACCGAATCGTCGCCCATCCAAGTGCTAGCCCAGCCCAACACAGTAAAGTATAACAACCTCAAAAGTTAATCTGTAATCGTGTTCAATACAAAATTAATTTTATTGTGGCCTTACTACAGCATGTAAACAATGTTAAGGATGGGCCTTATCATTTATGACATCACACTGTCACGGAAATTCACGTAAACTATGGTAAGGGAAAAACATTGTTTTCTTGCTTGCATAATGATTCACATTGTGTTGAGCAACAACTTTTGAAGCGCCTTTGTCTTCAGGAACATATTCAGGATCTTTACCTGACCGGTGGTTATCCACATCATCCTGAAAATTGTACAAATAGTCCCTGAAAAGCGTTTGCCTCTCACGAACATCATACGCGTTGCTACTACTGGCATCAATGTTTTAGTGCACATGGCTCTGTTTACATGCACAGATCTTATAGAAGTTGCCATTAGTGAGAATTTGAGATTATAGATGGAGCTTCCCCCCCCCCCCATGAACCATGGACCTTGCCGTTGGTGGGGAGGCTTGCGTGCCTCAGCGATACAGATAGCCGTACCGTAGGTACAACCACAACGGAGGGGTATCTGTTGAGAGGCCAGACAAACGTGTGGTTCCTGAAGAGGGGCAGCAGCCTTTTCAGTAGTTGCAAGGGCAACAGTCTGGATGATTGACTGATATGGCCTTGTAACAATAACCAAAACGGCCTTGCTGTGCTGGCACTGCGAACGGCTAAAAGCAAGGGGAAACTACGGCCGTAACTTTTCCCCGGGGCATGCAGCTTTACTGTATGATTAAATGATGATGACGTCCTCTTGGGTAAAATATTCCGGAGGTAAAATAGTCCCCCATTCGGATCTCCGGGCGGGGACTACTCAAGAGGATGTCGTTATCAGGAGAAAGAAAACTGGCATTCTACGGATCGGAGCGTGGAATGTCAGATCCCTTAATCGGGCAGGTAGGTTAGAAAATTTAAAAAGGGAAATGGATAGGTTAAAGTTAGATATAGTGGAAGTTAGTGAAGTTCGGTGGCAGGAGGAACAAGACTTCTGGTCAGGTGACTACAGGGTTATAAACACAAAGTCAAATAGGGGTAATGCGGAAGTAGGTTTAATAATGAATAGGAAAATAGGAATGCGGGTAAGCTACTACAAAGAGCATAGTGAACGCATTATTGTGGCCAAGATAGATACGAAGCCCACACCTACTACAGTAGTACAAGTTTATATGCCAACTAGCTCTGCAGATGACGAAGAAATTGAAGAAATGTATGATGAAATAAAAGAAATTGTTCAGATAGTGAAGGGAGACGAAAATTTAATAGTCATGGGTGACAGGAATTCGAGTGTAGGAAAAGGGAGAGAAGGAAACGTAGTAGGTGAATATGAATTGGGGCTAAGAAATGAAAGAGGAAGTCGCCTGGTAGAATTTTGCACAGAGCACAACTTAATCATAGCTAACACTTGGTTTAAGAATCATGATAGAAGGTTGTATACATGGAAGAACCCTGGAGATACTAAAAGGTATCAGATAGATTAAATAATGGTAAGACAGAGATTTAGGAACCAGGTTTTAAATTGTAAGACATTTCCAGGGGCAGATGTGGACTCTGACCACAATCTATTGGTTATGACCTGTAGATTAAAACTGAAGAAACTGCAAAAAGGTGGGAATTTAAGGAGATGGGACCTGGATAAACTGAAAGAACCAGAGGTTGTACAGAGTTTCAGGGAGAGCATAAGGGAACAATTGACAGGAATGGAGGAAAGAAATACAGTAAAAGAAGAATGGGTGGCTTTGTGGGACGAAATAGTGAAGGCAGCAGAGGATCAAATAGGTAAAAAGACGAGGGCTACTAGAAACCCTTGGGTAACAGAAGAAATATTGATTTAATTGATGAAAGGAGAAAATATAAAAATGCAGTAAATCAAGCAGGCAAAAAGGAATACAAACGTCTCAAAAATGAGATCGACAGGAAGTGCAAAATGGCTAAGCAAGGATGGCTAGAGGACAAATTTAAGGATGTATAGACATATCTCACGAGGGGTAAGATAGATACAGCCTACAGGAAAATTAAAGAGACCTTTGGACATAAGAGAACCACTTGTATGAACATCAAGAGCTCAGATGGAAACCCAGTTCTAAGCAAAGAAGGCAAAGCAGAAAGGTGGAAGGAGTATATAGAGCGTCTATACAAGGGTGATGCACTTGAGGACAATATTATGGAAATGGAAGAGGATGTAGATGAAGATGAAATGGGAGATACGATACTGCGTGAAGAGTTTGACAGAGCACTGAAAGACCTGAGTCGAAACAAGGCCCCCGGAGTAGACAACATTCCATTGGAACTACTGACGGCCTTGGGAGAGCCAGTCCTGACAAAACTCTACCATCTGGTGAGCAAGATGTATGAGACAGGCGAAATACCATCAGACTTCAAGAAGAATATAATAATTCCAATCCCAAAGAAAGCAGGTGTTGACAAATGTGAAAATTACCGAACAATCAGTTTAATAAGACACAGCTACAAAATACTAACACGAATTCTTTGCAGACGAATGGAAAAACTAGTAGAAGCTGACCTCGGGGAAGATGAGTTTGGATTCCGTAGAAATACTGGAACACGTGAGGCAATACTGACCTTATGACTTATCTTAGAAGAAAGATTAAGGAAAGGCAAACCTACGTTTCTAGCATTTGTAGACTTAGAGAAAGCTTTTGACAATGTTCACTGGAATACTCTCTTTCAAATTCTAAAGGTGGCAGGGGTAAAATACAGGGAGCGAAAGGCTATTTACAATTTGTACAGAAACCAGATGGCAGTTATAAGAGTCGAGGGACATGAAAGGGAAGCAGTGGTTGGGAAGGGAGTAAGACAGGGTTGTAGCCTCTCCCCGATGTTATTCAATCTGTATATTGAGCAAGCAGTAAAGGAAACAAAAGAAAAATTCGGAGTAGGTCTTAAAATCCATGGAGAAGAAATAAAAACTTTGAGGTTCGCCGATGACATTGTAATTCTGTCAGAGACAGCAAAGGACTTGGAAGAGCAGTTGAACGGAATGGATGGTGTCTTGAAGGGAGGATATAAGATGAACATCAACAAAAGCAAAACGAGGATAATGGAATGTAGTCGAATTAAGTCGGGTGATGTTGAGGGTATTAGATTAGGAAATGAGACACTTAAAGTAGCAAAGGATTTTTGCTATTTGGGGAGCAAAATAACTGATGATGGTCGAAGTAGAGAGGATATAAAATGTAGACTGGCAATGGCAAGGAAAGCGTTTCTGAAGAAGAGAGATCTGTTAACATCGAGTATAGATTTAAGTGTCAGGAAATCATTTCTGAAAGTATTTGTATGGAGTGCAGCCATGTATGGAAGTGAAACATGGACGGTAAATAGTTTGGACAAGAAGAGAATAGAAGCTTTCGAAATGTGGTGCTACAGAAGAATGCTGAAGATTAGATGGGTAGATCACATAACTAATGAGGAAGTATTGAATAGGATTGGGGAGAAGTTTGTGGCACAATTTGACCAGAAGAAGGGATCGGTTGGTAGGACATGTTCTGAGGTATCAAGGGATCACCAATTTAGTATTGGAGGGCAGCGTGGAGGGTAAAAATCGTAGGGGGAGACCAAGAGATGAATACACAAAGCAGATTCAGAAGGATGTAGGTTGCAGTAGGTACTGGGAGATGAAGAAGCTTGCACAGGATAGAGTAGCATGGAGAGCTGCATCAAACCAGTCTCAGGACTGAAGACCACAACAACAACAGATGGACCTTTCATTTCCAAGGGTATCGTGGGACTATGAACTACTACGAATAATGAACATTACTTACCATGTTTTCCATGCAATAACCCTGTTTTGATCGACTGCCCCTTGCCACTGTTTACAGACGAGGTTTTAAAATGTTATTATGAAGTAGATCTCATTGTGTAAAATTTATACGTGTACAAAACTGTGAAGACTTTCTTGGACACTTGTTGAGAAATCGCATGTTGACTGCTGTCTCGGGTTCTTCGGCCGACGTTTGTTTGATAATGTTTGTGACATTTCGCCAGCACGAGTGGCTGTCATTGTCCAAGCTTCACCCTCCATTGCTGATGGTGAACCAGTCAGCCACCAACAATTGAGAGTGAAGCTTTGACACTGCCAGCCGCCCGTGCTGCAGGAACGTCAGAAAAATTATCAAATAAACGTAGGTCGAAGTACCCGAGAGAGAAGCCTACTGACAGTTTGTCATTTGTACGTGTGTCATTATGTTCGTAAATTATGCCATCTGGATGCACTTGAAAATCCTGAAATGTTGAGTAATTTAAAAATATTACATACACCAGTTGTTGAAGGATTAAAGCAGTTTCCGTAACGAAGCCTTCTTCCAAGTATTTTCGATGAGTTTTGGTATCTCTTTTTCGTTTCTTGGGGTTTCATTTCCAGCAGGCTCCCACTTGTCTAATAGCAGCTTAAGAAATTTGTCTCAAGCGTCCGTTTCCCTAACATGTACCAATTTTTTTGTAGTTTTTCATTTTGAGAAAGTCGTACTTCACGCCTTTAAAATGTCAATATTTTTTCTTACATTTGTGACTTCCAAGTCACCATCTATATGGTACATCGTTTCCTTTCCACACTGAGAGCGCGTACATGATCACATAGTGAGCGCCTCTGCTCGTCTGTTCAGTTGTATTCTGACGAGTTACTATGTAGCGATTTCAGATGCGTATAGTTACGTACAAAAGTTAGCTTGATTTCATCATTTCGTTTCCTAGGAATTTAGGACCCTCCCGCGGTTAGCACAGATCATGTGATGACGACGTGGTCGTAAGTCGATACCATTTATGATGTCATTTGGGTGACCCGACGTTGAAATACACAATTCAAGAACTTTTTTTAGAAGACTCTCTCTGTGTTTCGTAGTGCAATATACAGGGGACAGGCAAAATAATGTAAATAGTGGTAGTAATGGGATGGTTGTGTTTGACGGTCAACAATGCAGGTAAAGCACGTGTGGCGCTGTACTGTGCGTGTGCAGTACGGACTAGGCATCAGTGCAGGTTGTTCACGAGCAGTGCACATTCAGAGGCCTAGGTCGATGTGCAATGAAAAACCTAACAGAGTTCCAAAGAGGGCAGATTGTGGGGGCTCGATTAGCTGGAGCATCAGTAACCAAGACAGCCAACTTATTGAATCTTCCAAGAGCAACTGTTTCAACAGTCATGACAGCCTACACAAAACATGGAAAGACACCATCGTGTAAACGTAATAGTAGGCGCAAATCAAAACTAAATGACACGAATTGTGTCAAAACAACACAAAATTACGCTGGATGAAGCAACTGCAGAACTCAATAGGCATCTTCGAGACCCCGTATGTATCGACGCTGTCCTCCGAGAACTCCATAAAGCGAATATTCATGGACGAGCTGCTATACCGAAAACATTAGTGACGACAACGAACTCAAAGAAGCGTAAAACATTTTGTCAGGAGCATAAATCCTGGACGGCTGATCAGTGGAAACACGTCACATGGTCCGACGAGTCAACGATTTCGTTATTTCCAATATCGGGCCAGGTTTATGTCTGGAGAAAGCTAAAATAAGCCTACAATCCTGATTGATTGTTTCCAAAGGTTAAGCATGGAGATGGAAGTGTGATGGGGTGAGCAGCCATATCATGGTATTCTGCTGGTCCCATCATTACTCTTAAAGGCCGTGTTACTGACTGCTAACGATTATGTGAACATTTTAGGTGATCAGGTGCACCTCACGATTCAAACTTTGTTGTCCAACAAAGATGTCATATTTCAGCACGATAATACAGCCTTTCACACAGACAGCACAGTACAATCGTGGTGTGAGCAGCTTGCGACTGAACTGCGGCATCCTCCCTGACCAGCACAGTCCCCGGACTTGAACATTATCGAACCCTTTGGAGGGGGGGGGAGGCGATATAATTGAACATCGTCGAACCCTTGGGGGGGGGCGATATTGGAGCTCAGACTCTACAGCCGATTTCCGCCTCCCTCGTCACTACAAGAGTGGCATAACATTCCACTGGAGATTATACAATCATCATATGCCAGTATTCCAAGAAGATTCGCAGCTGTATTACAGGCATATGGGTATCCAGCCCCTTATTAATAAACCATTTCCAAGTAAGTGCAGGTGTTCACATTATTTTGCCTATCCCCTGTACCTGGGCTGTGTGCGCGTACGCTATATGACTAAAAGTGTGCTGAGACCTATTAGTGTACATTAATGTGGGGCGCTTCCATCCTTCACCTTTATGACGGCTGATGCCTTATGGTACCTACTCGCGCCCATCCTAAAGCCGCACTCACCGAAGGGTTGAAGAAATTCTGCACACAGACGCTGTTCCGTAGTTACTTAGGTATTAGAATACTTTGTCACCTGTCACACACTACTAGCTTTTGATGAGCAAACTGAATTGAAATATAAACACTGTGGGTCATTAACTCACACAGCGTGTCCGGAAAAAGGTGTCATTATTTACAGAGAATGTCAACGGAAGAAAAAAACTCATATAAACATTGGTCATAAACCTTACATCTTCGGAGTTATGGCCTTCGTTTGTACAAGGAACATATCTTGCTCACACAGCACTTTGGCACGAGACAAATGAGGAAACAGCGTACTTACTAGACATTTATGGAGCACACCGTGTTTGCACTGGTATCGAGCACGCACCCAACAAAAGAACGCGTAAAGTATTCCGCAGCGTACGTAATGTATCCATCAGGTATGTTATTTTCATCTGGTGTACCCGTAATGTTAACATGGCGCGTTGTTTGTTATGACACAGCAGTACATTACTGTAACTAGTTTCCGTGTCCGTCACTGGACATACAGCTCCCAATGGAGGCCTGTTATTGAACACAGGTATGGTATACTTCTACGCGAAGAAGATGGAAGCAGCCTACACACCTGTAACCAATATCTCACCAAATATCCATGACACCATACACCATCTGTAAAGATGTTGAGTACCCCTTTCCAGGGACTTTCGGAAACGGGATCCTTTGCATCAAGAACACGGGATAGAGGCAGATCTCTAACTACTCTCACATCTGATGTACAGCAAAAGTTACTAGAACATGTGGAGGACAACCCTGGAGCGATTTCCCGAAGAATAGCTGCAGCGGAACCTGCTGATAAGCCTGTTGTCTGGACAGTGCCCCACGAACAGTTGCTCTGTTCCTGCATGTGCAACAAGTCCAGGCTCTGCTGCCACACGATCGGGTTGCCGGATTGCAATTCTGTCAGTGGCTTCTCCAGACGTGTGTTCATGATCTGCAGTTCAGCGCGAAGGTGTCGTGTACTGATCAGCTGTCGTGTACTGATCAGCTGATCAGGCGGGCGTCACGAGAGACAGTATCGTAAATTACCATAACCAGCGTTGTATGCGCCGCTGCCAACCCGCATGCACTTGAAAAGAGACGACACCAGCACATATTTATTATCAACGTCTGGGTAGGCGTCGAAAGTGACAAATTGCTAGGTACCTACGTCCTACGGATCATAATGAATGATGCTAGGCATGGTCACTTCTTTCGCAACCTGCTGGAGAATATGAGATTAAGAGAATGACTGGAAATGTTGTACATGCATGATGCGTCTAGTTTCAAATTTGGGTGAAATGATACATAACACGAGTCTTTCACAAGCGAAGGATTTGTCAGGAAGGGCCAGAAGCTAGGTCCGCCCTTTCTCACGATCTTAACCCTATGCAATTTTGGGTTTGGGGACATGTAAAGACGTTGGTGTATAATGTCACCATAAATGATGTTATTACATTACAATAACACGTGTTTGACGCCGGCGACACAATCCAGCAACAACCAGGGTTGTTTCAAAGAATTCGCGATTCGATGAGACACAACGTGGAAGGCTGCATTGCCTTCACATCGAACACATGTTGTGAAGAGTAGCGCAGAGACATAGTCATCATTGACACTAGTGGTGCTACACCATAACTCCGAAAATATGTGGTTTACGACCAATGTTTACAGGAATATAGGGGAAAATAAAACTGGCGAGTGAATTATTTCATCTACCTGAAGACAGACAACCCATTTACCCGCATCCGGAGTGGGTAATGTAAGTCGTGTTACCTATCTTGAGGCCCACAAATCATTTTCCTGGCCAAAAAAAACTATACACTGAAGCGCCAAAGAAATTGGTATGGACATGTGTATTCAAATACAGAGATATGTAAACAGGTAGAATACGGTGGTGTGGTTGGTAACGCCTATATAAGACATCAAGTGTCTGACCCAGCTGTTAGATCGAGTACTGCTGCTACAATGGCAGGATATCAAGATTTAAATGAATTTGAACGTGATGTTATAGTTGGTGCACGAGCGATGGGACACAGCATCTCCAAGGTAGCGATGAAGTGAGGATTTTTTATTTTTTTTATTCGTGAGATTTGAAGATTGTACTGTGAATATCAGCAGTCCAGTAAAACATCAAATCTCCGACACTGCTGCGGCTGGAACAAGATCCTGCGAGAACGGGACCAACTACGACTGAAGAGAATCGTTCAACGTGACAGAAGTGCACTCCTTTCCCAACTTGCTGCGATCTCAATACTGGGCTATTACCAAGTGTCAGAATGCGAAACATTCAACGAAAAATGGTCGATATGGGCTTTTGGAGCCAAAGGCCCTCTCGTGTATCCTTCATGACTGCAGGACACAAACCTTTACGCGTCGCCTGGGTCCGTCAACACCAACATTGGACTGTTGATGACTGGAAACATGTTGCCTGGTCGGACGAGTCTCGTTTCAAATTGTATCGAGCGGATGGAAGTGTATGGGTAAGGAGACAACCTCATGAATCCATGGAGCTTGCATATCAGCAGGGGAGTGTTGAAGCTGGCGTAGGCTCTGTAACGATGTGGGGCGTGTGCAGTTGGAGTGATATGGGACCCCTGATACGTCTAGATACGATTCTGACAGGTGACACGTACGTAAGCAACCTGTCTGATCACCTGCATCCATTCATGTCTATTGTGCATTCCGATGGACTTGGGCAATTTCATCAGTACAATGCGACACGACACACGCTCCAAGAACACTTTTCTGAGGGTAAACACGTCCGCTGGCGACCAAACTCCCCAGACATGAGCATATCTGGGAAGCCTTGCAACATGCTGTTCAGAAGTGATCTCCACCCCCTCGTACTCTTACGGATTTATGGACAGCCCTGCAGGATTCATGGTATCAGTTCCCTCCAACACTACTTCAGACATTAGTTGAGTCAATGCTACGTCGTGTTGCGGCGCTTCTGCGTGTTCGCGGCGGCCCTACACGATATTAAGCAGATATACCAGTTCCTTTGGCTCTTCAGTGTATAATTAAACTTTCGCTACTTGAGAAGGCTCCCATGACAAACGAGTCATCATAGTACAGTGAAACATTGTGAAAACATTTGTAACTACATACAGAACTGAAATGACCAATAAGCCATTGACAGAAACCCATTTTAATATTCCCTGAGAGGGGAACATTTGTTAACTGCTTACCATGTCTAGTTTTCAGGTTAAGAAGTTGCTCAAGGCGACGATCATCTACATCCACGACAGGCTGGAATCGCACTGAAGATAGCTGTACTGCTGTTGTAAACAACGGCGGACCATGGAATGTTCAGCTCACGTGACACAGCTCGTGCACTGCTCGAAGATTGAATTTGTGTCCAGCATTCTCAACCATGGCATCCGTAAGTTGAATAGTTTTCCACCGACACTGACTCACGTTGCGGAAGTTTAACTATAACCACATCTCTCCAGGTATAATTTATATAGCAAGCTTCTGTGTTCTGAAAATACTGTCCTTTTAAAATGAATTAACCAAAAATATGTTGTCAGAGCGAACATCGAATCACTTTCACTCTACTTATCTACCGTTCCAGTCTCGAACAGCGTGTGGGAAAAACCAACACTTAAATTTTTCCGTGCGAGTTCTAATTTATTTTGGTTTATTACGAAGATAACTTTCCCCTATGTAGGTGAGAGTTAACAAAACATTTTCTGTTCGAAGGAGTGTTGTAACTGCGACCGGGACGGTCACGGGGTAGCAATGAGGGAAAGCGCGGCAGGACCTGCAGAGAGGCCCGCGATCAACAACACAATGGGAGAGGACGGAGACGACCAACGAAGGACAGAATGAATACAACAAGATCGAACAACAGAGTCACAAGGAAACAAACACGTCCACTCATACACAGAACAAGGAAGTAAAAATGTCTAACATGAGGCGAGGTGATTAGACTGGCTGGCTGAGCTTTTTCTTTTCTTTATTGTGATTTCATTCCCCTGCCCCATATGGGCAGGGGAGGGCTGTCAGCAGCACAATCCGCCGCTCTTCAGCCGAGAGACATGAAAACTAAAACAAGAATAAAATGCTACATATATAAGGCGATAAAAATGGGGAACACAAAACGAAGTAAGGGGAGATAATGGAGGTAAAAATACACTGACAGGGAGTGGTTCATAGGGGGACGATTAAAAAAGTCACCATAAAGTTGAAAAACAGAGTTGGCGAGTCTTAAAACACAAAGAAGACACTGAATGCACATGCACAGGTTAAAAGTCGGCCACAGAATTAAAAATAGTCCATAACAACACACTTAAAGACCACTGGGAGCACACACGGTGAAGTATAAAACTGCCAGGTGGGACCTGCCGAGGGAGAGGTAAGAGAGGATGGAAAAGGAGGGGAAGCAAGGGGCAGCAGGGGAGGTGGCGGGATGAAGAGAGTAGGGGCGCCAGCAGGTACGCTAAGAGGCAGGAGACTGGTGGGGCAGGAGATGAACAGGGAAGACAAGACAGGAGGGAGTGCAAGGACGCTGAAGGGGAGCACAAGAGAGGGAGGGGGAGTAGGAGGGGAAAGCCGCTCAGGAGAAGGGAGGGGGAGGAGAGGGAGCCCTGAGGAGGAGGCAGGAGAAAAGTGGGGCTAGATTTGGTAGAAAGGGTAGATGTCAGGGCGAAGTTCATTATCTGGGAGGGGTAGATGGCGGAAGGTGCGTTGGGAAAGAAGGTGGAGGGTGTGGAGATGGAGAGAGGGTGGGACATAGCGGTAAAGGCGAGGCAATGTGTTGGGATTGGAGAGGAAGGGAGACACCATGGGGTGAGGGGGATCAAGGGGCCGGACAATATATAGTGTGCAGATGTGTTCAAGGTAAAGGAGAAGGTGAGGGAAGGGGATGAGGCCGTAGAGGATGTGCGTTGGTGATGGAAGATGGATGCAGAAGGCTAGGTGGAGCACATGGCGTTCGAGGATTTGGAGGGCTTTATAGAACCGGGTAGGGTCAGAAATCCAAGCTATGCTGGCATAACAGAGGATGGAGCTGATCAAGGATTTGTAGGTGTGAAGGACGGTGGAATGATGCAGACCCCACATCCAGCTGGACATGAGTTTCAGGAGGCAGAGTCTGTTGTGAGCTTTGTTTTGGATGGTAAGGAGATGGGGAGTCCAAGTGAGGTGGCGGTCGAGGGTGAGGCCAAGGTATTTGAGGTGGATAGGACGGTCATAAATGGTGAGGTAGAAATCATGGAGACAGAAGGAGCAGGTGGTGCGGCCTGTGATGATCACGTGGGCCTTGGAGGGGTTGATATGGAGGAACCACTGGTGGCACCAAGCGGTGAATTGGTCAAGGTGGGTTTGGAGAGTACGTTGGGACCGCTGAACGGTAGGGTAAAGGGCTAGGAAGGTGGTGTCATCAGTAAACTTGAGAAGATGAACAGGTGGGGGAGGTTTGGGCATATCAGCAGTGTACAGGAGATAGAGGAGAGGGGAAAGGATGGAGCCTTGGGGCACGCTGGCAGAGGGATAGAAAGTATGGGAGCTGGAATTGTGGATAGTCACATAGGAGGGACGATGGGAGAGGAAGGAAGCAACGTACGAAGTTGATGGGGAGAGCATAGGTCTGGAGTTTGAAGAGGAGCCCAGGATGCCAGACACAGTCATAGGCGTTCTGAAGATCAAGGGAAACAAAAATAGCAGAGCAACAGGAGTTACGTTGGAGGGAAAGAAGACTGGTAAGATTAAGGAGCAGTGGAGAAGGAAGGCCGAAAGCCACATTGGGTAGGGGGAAGGAGGTGGTGCCGGTTAAGGCGGCGGTGAATACGATGAGAGAGGATGGCCTCGAAGACCTAACTGAACACGGAAGTGAGGCAGATGGGACGATAGGAAGAGGTATCAGAGGGGCTGGCTGAGCGAGAGGCAAGCGCTATGTACGCTATCGTGGGCGCCGCTATTGGCAGCTGGAACCACGTGTTCCACTGTGGCGCCCTCACACTAAAAGCAGGCCAGGAGGCGCGCGCCGCCACAGCTTACGGCGCGATGGTGCAGAGACCTCTAGGGGTCTTCGACGTCCATGACGTCTGGCGCGGATTCAAATTCCGCGGCACGCGGTACCAGAGCACAAACTCTTTTTGTTCTTTTTTTCTTTTTTTTGGGATTTTGCCCTTTTTGGCATCTCAATAGTAATGTCATTTATGACGATACGAAAATAAGTTCAACAAAACAGCCAGTCCCCGAGTGGAGAAAAGCTCCGAGTCGGCCGGAAATCGAACCCGGGTGCCTTCGCTTAACGAACCGGCCCTCTAACCGCGTAGGTAGGGAGGCGGACGAGAAAGTAGGTGATGGAAATTTCGTGGAAAGATCTTGCCGCAACGAAAAATGCCTTTGTTTGAATGACTGCCATCCCAACTCGCATATCATATCCGTGACTAATTTCTAAGTAGAAATCTATTCCATCCGCAATCGGGCAACGAAGTAATTAGATTGTGAAGGTTGGAAATTTGTGCCAGTCCGTTACTGTAACCCGGGTCTCCCGCTTAACGCGGGTGGTTGCCTTTATCTCCTCGGCCATCCGGACACGCTCCCCATCCGCCCCAGATTAGCTACCTCTCGCACTCTTGGAGCGTCCGCTCTTCATTCATCTCTACTTGCTGGCAGTGAGTCTGTCTTCCCGGTAGAGGAACGGACACTGTTTTGCATCCGCACTGAAGTTATCAAGGCAGTCATACCTACAGGTATAAAATACATGTGTCGTGTCTTCTGTCGGACACGCCACATATGTGTATAGTACATAGATGACACTCTGTCCACTATTTCGCGGTAGTGCAAAATTAGCTGCTCTTATTTGAACATGCTCGAAATCCTGCGTCAATCCTTTATGGTAAAGATCTCACATCGCACTGCAATGCTCGAAGAGAAAACGGACAAGCATAATTTAGGCAGTTGTTCTGCCAGAATAGCACAGTCTTTGTTTCGCCTTCTCCGCACTATGAGACCTTTCCTGCCTAAGTTACTCATAATTGTAATCCGTACATATTTAGTTCAATGGACAGCCTTTAGATCTGTATAATTTATCGTACTACCTTAACGGATTTATATAGGGTGGTCCATTGATAGTGACCGGGCCAAATATCTCACGAAATAAGCATCAAACGAAAAAACTACAAAGAACGAAGCTCTTCTATCTTGAAGGGGGAAACCAGATGTCGCTATGGTTGGCCCGCTAAATGGCGCTGCCATAGGTCAAACGGATATCGACCGCGTTTTTTTTAAAATAGGAACCCCCATTTTTATTACATATTCGTGTAGCACGTAAAGAAATACGAATGTTTTAGTTGGACCATTTTTTTCGCATTGGGGTAGATGGCGCTGTAATAGTCACAAACGTATAAGTACGTGGTATTACGTAACATTCCGCCAATGCGGACGGTATTTGCTTCGTGATACATTACCCGTGTTAAAATGGACCGTTCACCAATTGCGGGCCGGCCGGAGTGGCCGTGCGGTTCTAGGTGCTACAGTCTGGAACCGAGCGACCGCTACGGTCGCAGGTTCGAATCCTGCCTCGGGCATCGGGCATGGATGTGTGTGATGTCCTTAAGTTAGTTAGGTTTAATTAGTTCTAAGTTCTAGGCGACTGATGACCTCAGAAATTAAGTCGCATAGTGACCAAAGCCATTTGACTCATTTAAACCAATTGCAGGAAAGGTCGATATCGTGTTGATATATGGCTATTCTGATCAAAATGCCCAACGGGCGTGTGCTATGTATGCTGCTCGGTATCCTGGACGACATCATCCAAGTGTCAGGACCGTTCGCCGGATACTTACGTTATT
The DNA here is from genome assembly GCF_023864275.1 of Schistocerca cancellata. NCBI lineage: Eukaryota > Metazoa > Arthropoda > Insecta > Orthoptera > Acrididae > Schistocerca > Schistocerca cancellata. The sequence goes on from NC_064633.1 coordinate 157,013,021, forward strand.
TGAGGAAACAGGAAGTGTTTAGCCACATGTGAAACGTCAACCACGACCTGCCACAAATGATGGTGCCCAAGTAGGTGTTTTAGCTGCTGTCGCGGCTAATCCGCATATCAGTAGTAGAAAAATTGGCCGAGAATCGGGAATCTCAAAAACGTCGGTGTTGAGAATGCTACATCAACATCGATTGCACCCGTACCATATTTCTATGCACCAGGAATTGCATGGCGACGACTTTGAACGTCGTGTATAATTCTGACACTGGGCGCAAGAGAAATTACGAGACGATAACAGATTTTTTGCACGCGTTCTGTTTAGCGATGAAGCGTCATCCACAAACAGCGGTAACGTAAACCGGCATAATACGCAGTATTGGGCAACGGATAATCCACGATGGCGGCGACAAGCGGAAAATCAGCGACCTTGGCAGGTTAACGTATGGTGCGGCGTTATGGGAGGAAGGATAATTGGCCCCCATTTTATCGATGGCAATCTAAATGGTGCAATGTATGCTGATTTCCTACGTCACGTTCTACCGATGTTACTACAAGATGTTTCATTGCATAACAGAATGGCGATGTACTTCCAATGTGATGGATGTCCGGCACATAGCTCGCGGGCGGTTGAAGCTGTATTGAATAGCATATTTCATGACAGGTGGATTGGTCGTCGAAGCACCGTACCAGGGCCCGCACGTTCACCGGATCTGACGTCCCAGGATTTCTTTCTGTGGGGAAAGCTGAAGGATATTTGCTATCGTGATCCACCGACAACGACTGACAACATGCGTCAGCGCATCGTCAATGCATGTGCGAACATTACGGAAGGCGAACTACTCGCTGTTGAGAGGAATGTCGTTACACGTGTTGCCAAATGCATTGAGGTTGATGGACATCATTTTGTGCGTAAGTTCACAAAGGTACATGTATCACATTGGAACAACCGAAATAAAATTTTCAAACGTACATACGTTCTGTATTTTAATTTAAAAAACCTACATGTTACCAACTGTTCGTCTAAAATTCTGAGCCATATGTTTGTAACTGTTACAGCGCCATCTATCAAAAAGCGAAAAAAGTGGTCCAACTAAAACATTCATATTTCTTTACCTACTACACGAATATGTCAGAAAAATGGGTTTCGTATTTAAAAAACCGCAGTTGATATCCGTTTGACCTATGGCAGCGCCATCTAGCGGGCCAACCATAGCACCATCTGGTTTCTCCTGTCAAGCTAGACAAATTTCGTTCTTTGTAGTTTTCACCCCATATGTATATAGAAGGCCTATAACGCTTGTGTGGGGAACGCCAGAAACCTCTTCTGTTTAACTCGATGACTGTCCGTCAGTTATTGCGAACTGTGATCTTGCGGAGAGGAAATTACAAATCCAGTAGCACAATTGATGTGATAACAGGCACACAATTTGTTTAGAAGCCGCTTGTGAAGAACGGTATCAAAAGGGTTCTGGAAATACAGAAATATGGAACATATCTGAGGTCCCCTGTTTATAGCAGTCACAACTCCATGAGAGCAAAGAGCCAATTTAGTTTTCACAGGATCAACATTTTTTTGAATAAGTGCCGACTATGTGTCAATAGATCGTTTTCTTCAAGGTAATTCGTATTGTTAGAACACAACGTATGTTCCAAAACCCTACTGCAGATCGACGTCAGTGATATGGGTCCGTATTTCAGCGGATTTCACCTGTTTCATTTCTTGGGTACTGGTGTGACTTGTGGAACTTTCCAGTCTTTAAGAACAGATCTTTCGCCGAGCCTCTGCAAAACTTCGACATCTTGAGGATTTTGCGTTCTTTTAAATTTGGCAGGATTGCAGGATTGAGCGGTACCTTAATGTAAAGTCAGCTACCGATTAGGGACCTGATCAACGGGAACAATAAATGGCTGTTTTGTCCTCCCCAAACTGGCACTGCTGAAGTGCACCACGTAAGTCAAACAGAAAATATCACTGGGCAGCGGGCGATGATAAAAGTGACACCCACAACTGGCGTTCTGAGTCGGTAAGTCTGTGATGCCGAAGCCGAGATTATACGATTATGTGGTCACCTGTTTCGCAACGCACTGCCAGTACTAATTATGACAATGCAACTGGACATATAGTTAGGCTTAGCTATTTTACGACAAATAGTCGGCCTACACATGTCAAGTTTGTAAGTACGTTGTCGAATTCCCATTCTGGTGAAGCCAGTATGTATAGGACAGCACAAATAAAGTCAACCAAATCCCCATAAATTTATTTCTGAAATTACCCAAAGAACTTGGAAAGAATACTACGCACTCATAATAAAATTTCTCTTCCAATTAAACTAAATACAACACCTGAAAACAGTCAACTCATTCACCGTCTTCCTTTCGGGTCAGTAATTTCACATTTCATTCATACACACTGTTCTGAACCTCGTTAGTGAGATTAAGCAATGCAATGAGCGTCATGCATGAATTACACATTGTAATATGCCAACATGAATGTAAAATTCGCGGCTTCAGTGCAGTGTGAACGTAGGTTTACACCCTTGCAGTTACAATACGGAAGAAATCAAATAATTATGTAATTATGTTCCATAGCGACAAGAAACGATTAGCAGTGGTTAAATGAAAAGAAGATTAAATATGCGATACACTTTTAAACTTTTCACTTTACAAGGACAGAATGTTGCAAAATAATAATTTAATCTTGAATGCAATATCGTGAATGAGTCAGGCCGTAGGAATTAGGAATATGAGCTGGTAACTAAGACGGAGCGTCATAACGAAACGTCATGTTTTCCAACATTCATCTCGCCTAATAAGCACCATAGTAAATTAAACTGAAGGAACGTTAGTAGTTAAGAACCCAACCACGACGAGGTCGTTCGCTACATTAGAGAAATCAGAGCTTTTACTGAGCGGTAGAGACGAACATTCATTCTGCGTAGCATCACACAATAGGACAGAAAATGAGAAAATGTTCTTGTTATACCACGTAAAACTCGCCACACAATCTACCACGTTTTACAGATCAATAATATTGCGTTCCCGCAGGAGCCTAATAGTTTTCCACACAACATGTGCCGCTATTCATGTCCAGTATTGTAATGCATGAAGCCCGGGGAAAAGATAAGAGCTTAGACTGACCGCCCAGGGTGCGAGGAAAGTAGGGGGGAGATGAACGAAGAGATAGCTGTTGTTCGGAGGAAAGGGAGGGATCGCTGAAGTTCCTTCGCATTACACACAGCAAAGCAATCAGAGCAGCGGGGAAAAGAGGTCGTTGTTTTGCGAAAGAAGCCAGTAAAGTAAACAACTTCTAATTAAGCAGAAGATGGAAACTGCTTACTCTTCTGTTTTTTGCCCCTCTGTTTCTTGCGTCTAGACTCCTTTGTGTCTGGAGAAAGAATTTACGGAAGTTATTTCTCTTGTGTGTATTAGAATGTCGCGCAAGTGTGGGTAACTGAAATATGGATACGTGCAGAAGATTGTGTACTGATCAGGCAAACGGCTTCTAATTTTGCTGCTTGCTCTTCACTTTCTTTTCTTTTTTTCTTTCACCCTTGTGTCTACGCTCCTCTCTGCTTGGAGAAAGAATTTACGAGGGTTATTTCGTTTCTATATGATTATTGCTTCAGTGCAGGTAATTAAAATATTGATATCTGGTTTAGATCATGTGTTGTTCAGCACTTTTGAGGAACGTCCCACAAATTCGTTATTATTAAAACAACAATTTTCACTTGAAGCACGTGTTTAGCGAAACACAGGAAACACCTTAAAACGTTTACCCAATAGCATCTTTTTTTTGTATTTGTACTATCTTCCTTAATGTATTCTCTACGTTTTATTTATTTTGACGATTCGTTCGGAAAATATCGAAAAAGGCCTGGTATATGAATTCAAATCCTTTCAAATAAATAAAAAGTCCTCGCCCCCAAGCGAAAACTGCACGACCGCTATGAAACAAAGCGTTGATGTCTGAAAAGCACAATATTTTGGTGTCTCGCAGGCTCCGTAGCGTATCACGCTATACGCGACTACGACATGGGTATGAGTCTCCCAACAAAGCGAGAACGCCATGTGAGTTGTTTCCACATACAGCTCATTTCCTGCAGCGAGAGATTCCATGTGATAGCAGTTGCTGAAGCCTCCCCCCGCCTTTGCTTTAAGATCGCTGCAAAGCTTTACATAGGCTATTACAATTATTTATTTCGATGGCTAAGGTTAGTACACAGTATATCAGCCTAAACAGAGTTGCAGATGAGGAGTCATGAAGACATCTCCAGAACTCTGCGAGGAGCCACCATCCAAGACGGAGATTCACACTTCGTATTCCTTTGGCTCATTCCCAACTGAGACACTATGTCGACTAAATGAGTGTCCCCTGAACAAAAACTGAGACTCACTAGTTGGTCAGATTCGTATCTTCAAAATGAGATGTGAATTAATGCCTCTTATCTGTGAATTTCTGAACTTGAAAGTGACAGTTTACGTATTTAATGCCTTCTAAGTTTGGGTTTAACTTTTAAATGTCAAACCTCTATTTCTCGAGAACACACTTCCTAGATAATAATATCGGATCCATTAAGCTAGTCTGACTTGAGTGAACCGACTAGGGAATGAGATATTATAAACAGTAAACGAATTTTGCTGTTAGGGCAAAAAATAACTGATGGTGTTAGAAGTAAAGAGAACACAAAATGAGAAGGACAATAGTAGCAAAACATTTTTTAAAGTTGATTTTATTGTCGACTGCAAATTTTAGTGTTACAAAAAGTTTTCTGAAAGCAATTGTCTGGAGTGGTGTCTTATATGGAAACAAAATATGTACCATAAACATCACAGTCAAGAAGGAAGTAGAAACTTTTGAAAAATGGCATCAAAGAGTAATGGCGAAGATTAAATGAGATCGGCTTACTGATGAAGAGATACTGATTTAAGCTGGCGAGAAAAGAAATTTGCGGTAACGATGGCTAAACAAATGTTGATGTAACATATCCCTAGGTATCGCATATTAGTTGATATGGCGATGGAGGGGAATCCTGATAGCTACATGCAACCAGTCTTAAGACTAAGGACTACAGCAATAATGCTGTGAGCTCTCCAATCCATATTTCTCAGATGAACAATTATTTCTCTAGCTCGGATTACCTCTGCATTCAGTCTGGATATCCGCTCGTGGCAGGACGACAGTTTAACTACAAATCAGTACTTCTGACTCAAGTAAAAAGAAAATGTATGGACAAAGTGTAGCCTATAATTAAAATTAACGAGTATAAAATTATCTTTCGTATCCGTACAAGGCGTGATAACACTGCAAACCATCACTGTCGGTACAAATGTAAAGTATATGAACCAAGTGTCACTTTACGAGCTGGGAGCTGAATCGCAAAACAGGGAATGAAACTCGACGTGCGAGTCAGTTTAATGGGGAGCAGAGCGTCCGAACACTTCGCAGAGATCGAGCACGGAGGAAAACACAGCATGAATGACTGACAGCTGAGAACATGGAGACAGAGCAGTGCATGAGGCGAAGAGCGTTGAAATCAGCGTTAGAACTGCCAGACAAGACCCTTTGCCGCCAACAGGTGAACATCTGAGTCAGTGGCTATGCCCATAGCGTGCCTCACAGGCTCTCTCCATGACACTGTTCTGTACTATTGCACTGCGATAACCACGCCAGCTCCTACGCATCCATCTCGATGTCCACTGGCTGGAATACTACATCCTTTCTCCATGAAAAGGTTACATAGGGTCAGAAATGACCCTATTTGTAATGGACCTCCATCGCAAAGCTGGAGAGGGTACGAGATTTCCCAGCAGAGGATCGACAACCGAAGGGGACAACACTATCCCAGCTTATTCCGCTGGAAGGGTTGAAGAACTGATCCACTGACAATGGTGGGGACTCTGTTACAGGCGAGCAGGGAAGAAAAGGCAGTAGTTCAAATTCCATGGGCTCGCCAATGGTTGGCGTAGGAGCTAGCCCCACTGTCGCCCAAACTGTGGTCGTAGGTAGAATGGTCGAAGGTGTGGTGTGGGCACCAATAATGACCGTACTGCTGCAGTTGGGAACCTCTCACCGGAACGGTGGCATGACTGACCCCATAACCCAGCTGACTTGGAGACTGCAGCATAAAAGGTCCGAAAGGCCATGGCCTTGGCTGCATTCGGATAAACTGCTCCTTACCAGCACCCATCACAAACAACTCCGACTTTTGTGGATCACTACTACACTCGACAGCCACAACTGGTGCTGGCTGAAAGACCAGCCACAAACAGCAGCGGTTTGAGTAGAACATAGCGGGCTAGGGAAGTGTGCATCAGGCAACTCCAGGTGCAGCAAATCCAAGAGAACCCACAGGCGGCACCCATGGCACATTGCCAGAAAACAAGACAGTACATTGTCTCAGGATAAAGCAGCACGGACTTCATCGTTTGGCTCTTCAACGTATGCACGAAGTGATCCAGGTTTGAGATAGACATTGTGTGGAGCACGGTGGTAGTCAGATGCTGGGTGCCTTTGCGAATGCAAAAGTCGTGAAACCCTAACGACGCAAATTGCCGACTGTTATCAGATACAATGATCCACTGGTAGCACTCAATAGCAAAAATGACAGCATCATTCCAGTAGTTGCCATCAATGTCGTGGATCACAGCTTGGCGATGTACGGGAAATGTGACAATTCATTGACCACCTACGAAAACATACTTGCAAAAAATAAATAAATAAATAAATAAAAATAAAAAATGTTACAAAGTCAACATCCACCCTGTACCATGTGTGCTCCATGACTGTTAGAGGGGAAATCTTATGTGGCTGTGCAACTTGATTTTGCGCACAGGCTATGCAAACCCGTACAAGAGTTCAGTAGGTCAGTCGATTGCAGACCATTAAACGTGACCACGTGTGACAGCTTTCGTATTAGTCGCATCTCACTGTGATGTATGCAGCAGTTGCAGTATGCAAGGACACAAGCTAAATGAATGACCACTCGAGAACTTTCAATGAAGAATGAAAAAGGAAACCATTGGCTGTGGTCAGTGCTGAGCAGGAACTTCGTCCCATACAAGGAAAGGTGCAACTTTTTAATACCAAAAAAAAATAGCCAGTTCTTCCTTTTCCTACTGTAAATAACAATGTTGCACCACGGCAAGCGTCTTTTATTGAATGTTCACTGCCATCCGGGACTGCACTAACGCCATACTGGGATCCATCATAGAACAGGATTAAAGGTTTACCTGGCATAAAATAAGCCAAACAGGGAGCAGCGCTCAAAATCTGCTTGTGAGAACGGAAAGCCCTTTGAGAACCTACAGACCAGCCAAATCTGGTGCCGTTTCGCGAATACGATTAAGAGGGTAGCAGATGTGTATGTGGCCTTAGGCATAAACTTGCCCAAAACGACTGGAGCTCCTTTAAATTCTTGGGCACCGGCCATTCTGCAGGACGCACTGGGAATGGTGATCTATTCTCACGGATCCCGAGTTCCAAATGTCATTGAGGTAGCTTATAGAACAAGGGATGTCCTGAATCAACTGTTTCAAATATCGTGATAAATTCCAGGTGCAGATGGAATTCTAGAAGGAAGTGATAAAACTAATGAAGGCCAAAGGGAGCGTAGAACACTAAGAAACTCCGGGAAGCGGCGTCCAGCGGCAATTGCAGGTATGCGTCGTGCAAGTCGATGCGTGAAAAATGCTGGCAACCTGTCAATTTTGCCATCGACTTCTCCGCCCGGGGTACAAAATACGTGTCCGTGACACACTACACGTTACCGGTATGTTTAAAATCTCCGCAAGGACACACAGCACAGCTGGCTTCTAAATCGCGACGAAATTGTTGGAAGAAACACCGCATGATCCCGCCCCTCCTCCAAATCTCACTTCATCTTGTCACACATGACGAACTAAATGGGAAAAGGGACGTTTCCGACAAAATTTAGATGAATTTTATGTAATGTAGTTATACGAATTGAATGAAAAAATCGAAAAATGACAGAAGCGATCCATAGAGTATTTAACAACTTAGCTGTGCTTCGGCTCGCGTTGGAGCTGTTTGTAGGTTTCCGCCCTCTGTTGGAGGTCAGACGGTATCGTTTAGTTGGCATGGTTGCGGTTGATTGTCTTCTTCTCGTGTCGACTGGCACCACTTGGTTTCACAAGCTTTGCCTGTCCGCTAGTGGCAGCAGCAGCGGTTATCGATATGTAGTAACTGTTGCCCTATCTTTGGGGCGACATTGTTTTTTTTTCTAGGACGTGTGAGTGGGCCAGTTCGGTTGGGACCTCAGGAGGAACCAGTTTCGCGTAGTGCCAGAACACGCTGGGACCACTGGCGGCACACATGGATTGCCAGATGGAAGGGCTGTGGTCACGAGTGTGCATGACCTCGTCGTACACCGAATCCAGCAAGCTTTAAGACGAGTGCATTTCAATCCAAGTAGAGACACCTCCACCATTGTGATATCTCGCGATCCTCCAGTGACCTGGATTCGTGTTGCTGCTCGTAGCGGCGCCGAGGTGAAGAGCAGCGAGTGGAGTGCTTGGGGAAGGCGGATCTGATTAGCTTTCCTCGACTTCTTATTACTATTTACTGCGGGCAACTTGTTACAATCTGTTAAGTTCAACCACCGGTAGTTTTTCTTGCCTGGTGGCCGCTAACTTCCCAGTTACCTGCCCTGGGGGGCTAGCGTATGTAACGGCAGTGTACGTTTCCCTGGCTTGTCGAAGCTGTCTGGTAAGGCGTGTAATTTTGACAGTTTTCTTGATTGTAGGTCCGTTGGTGATTCTTCTAACCTGGCGGTAGTGGTTCCTTTCTCGTTCTGGGCGCTCTAAACACAGTATTCTGGGGATGTAGAGCAGACCGCCGGTTCCGGATTTGGCGTATTGTTCCATCGTTGCATTTGGTTTATCGGACGTCAGGTAGCTTCAGCAAGATTATCATTAGTCATTCATTAGATTGCCACTAGTCTGAGTTACTACCATGTGGAGTGAATGCAACTCTTGGCTTCCTATCTCATCGCTCGCGAAAGTGTTTGTTGCCGGACCTTCTGAGAGGTCGATTCCTGGAGCACCGTCTGTGGCCCCTTCGTTCTTGTAAGACATGTGCGTTCTAAAAGGTAGCGCTCCTTCAGCCACGCCTTCTGCGGGTATAAGGAACTAATGTACACAATGTAATGCCTACATTAATGGTTATATATGCCTAGTTAATAGTTCTGGTCGCCTTCTGGAATAAATCTAGCAGTGTACTGTTCAGTGGACGTTAAGGGTTGTGTTACAAAGTTTACCATCATCTTGTTTCACCCGTTTGGTGATCAGTTGCTTTTTTTTTAAATTAACCTTTGCTATTTTATTTGCTGCTTGACAGCAGGTTTCTAATTTTTATTTTATTTTATTGCTGTTCCTGGCGTGTAAGGCCTTCAGCCGTGATTGTGGTCATTTGCCTTAAAATTCTAATTTAGTATTTGTATTTTAGCAGTAAGCCTTAAAACATTATTTACTGCAATTCCTGGCGTTTGATGCCTTCTGATGTGCTTGTGGCGACTTGCCTTTAATATTGTAATACCTGTAATTTGTAAGTTACAGCGAGTTTTAAACATTTCGTGATTTATTGCCATTTTTGGCGGGTAAGGCCTTCTGCCCAAATCGCTGTGGCTTGCTTTCAAAAAATTATCTGGAGTATCTGTATTTAATGCTGATTTGCTAAAGTGTAACTCACTGAAATCACTTTTATTTACACAATTGTTTATTCCTTCATTACTAACGCGTGGTATTTTTATTTATTGTCGAGCCTGGAATTATTGGTTTAAAGTAGTGTGTAACTGTAAAAGGCAACCAATAGTAACTGATTACGGCCCTGTCCACAATTGTAACCGAATCCTACCTTCCCTTGACTACCAGGTTTCTACCACCATACTCCAACGATACCAATTAAACTACGCACCCGGTTTACAAAAAATGCCGTCAGTTTACTCAATAAAGTTCCTTGGAAAACTTCTAAGTCATTTTTTTCTGTAAACTTGTGAAGAACATTATAACAACTTGTTTGTTGCCATTTTTAACGGTTTTCCACTTGCGTGTGTTGCTACGGAGCAGGAAACAGTGTAGGCCATTTTCATAGTGAGTATTAATAGCGCGATAATCATAGCAGAACTAGTGTTTACAGAGACTGCAACTGTACACGACTTTCTAACATAAAAGCTATATAACTAAAGTACGAGAAAACGTTGATTAATGTTAATACATTGTAATATCTTAAAGTTTCACGTACATATGGTGACAAGGCATTTAGTACACAATTAGGACCTACTTCCTAGAGCATAACTACACCAGTGTGCTACGGCTGCTGACCAGTCATCACGTTTGTGTTTGTTTACATCAGGTTTATCCTTATGCTGAATGCAGTATCGTAGCACTAAGTTTGGAGAGCACTCTTCTATTAAAAGGAGAGATAAGCTGAAGGACCTTCATTGTACACGTAATAGTAATACTGAAGTTCTTCGTCACCTGATACACAACATACAATGCGGTTCGATTTCCCATGGGCCCTGCAGGGCGCCAAGCGTTCGCGAAGTGTGGCGGACAAGCTGACTAGTGTGATGTCACAGGTTAGTTGAAGGGTCTGTATATCTCGTTGGCCCCGCTGTGATCCAAGTAGTAATTGAATGATTGCCTCCAAGGTAACTGCTTCTTTGGACAGTTGATATTTGTGTTGTTGTTGTTGTTGTTGTTGTATAGTAATTCCCAGTATTCCAGTCGGTGACTTACATCCTGCTGTAAATCTCCTTAATTATATGTGCAGGGTTTGTCAGCTAGGCGTCATCAGGCACATTTTCTCTGGTGTTTCGCAGATACCTGCAGTTCAGTTTTTGCATTGTGTAGCTAGAGTCAGCCCAAACAAATAGTGCTGATTACTTCATTCATGCGACGCCCACTGTCGAAAGAAAGTGTCTGTCAGTATCCCATTACAACAGACCCATTTTCAAAGCATATTTATACACGCCCATTCGATAGATCGGTCTCAGTTTCATCTACTTCGATATTTATTTTATCGATATGTATTAACAGGGGGAGAAAAACTCGAAGAATAGCCATTATCGCCCTGGCCCACGCTGACTGCTGTCGCCAAGCATGTAGCGCTACTGAATCACTGCTGGGTTGCTGTTTAGTCTCCGTTTTTCACTGTCCCCTGTTAATACTTATCGGCCGGCCGCGGTGGTCTAGCGGTTCTAGGCGCTCAGTCCGGAACCGCGCGACTGCTACGATCGCAGGCTCGAATCCTGCGTCGGGCATGGTTGTGTGTGATGTCCTTAGGTTAGTTAGGTTTAAGTAGTTCTAAGTTCTAGGGGACTGATGACCACAGCAGTTAAGTCCCATAGTGCTCAGAGCCATTTGAACCAATACTTATCGATAAAACAAATATCAGGTGACACTAACTTGGAAGCGCTCCATCGAATGCGCACCTAAAATTCAGATTTAAACATAATTTCGTGTCAGAATAAAAGCAGTCTTGTTTGCGAAATTGTGGTTCACCCTTTTGGGACATCATCAGATTGTCTATAAAAACAACAAACCATATCTGTGTACACGCAAAATGGACACTGTACAACATGCAGCTCTTACTGCGTTTATTTAGTAAGCCTGGACCTATTTTGTACTGCTATGGCGAAGTCAGCTGATGTGCTCAAGGTAATATGCGAAAGTCGTTGAAATTTTTCCACAAACATTCTGTACCTTCTTGATGATTCACTGGCGGTTTTCTTTTAACGAGACCCACTTTGCATTTTATGCTTTTCTTACGAATGGATTACAATCCTAAATCTACATCTATATCTACATTTACACTCCGCAAGCCACCCAACGGTGTGTGGAGGAAGGCACTTTTGTGCCACAGTCATTACCTCCCTTTCTTGTTCCAGTCGCGTATGGTTCGCGGGAAGAACCACTGCCGGAAAGCCTCCGTGCGCGTTCGAATCTCTCTAATTTTACATTCGTGATCTTCTCGGGAGGTATAAGTAGGGGGAAGCAATATATTCGATACATCCAGAGCCGCACCCTCTCGAAACCTGGACAGCAAGCTACATCGCGATGCGGAGCGCCTCTCTTGCAGAGTCTGTCACTTGAGATTGCTAAACATCTCCGTAACGCTATCACGGTTACCAAATAACCCTGTGACGAAACGCGCCGCTCTTCTTTGGATCTTCTCTATCTCCTCTGTCAACCCGACCTGGTTCGGATCCCACACTGATGAGCAATACTCAAGTATAGGTCGAACGAGTGTTTTGTAAGCCACCTGCTTTGTTGATGGACTACATTTTCTAAGGACTCTCCCAATGAATCTCAACCTGGTACCCGCCTCACCAACAATTAATTTTATTATATGATCATTCCACTTCAAATCATTCCGCACGCATACTCCCAGACATTTTACAGAAGTAACTGCTACCAGTGTTTGTTCCGCTATCATATAATCATACAATAACGGATCCTTCTTTCTATGTATTCTCAATACATTAAATTTGTCTATGTTAAGGATCAGTTGCCACTCCCTGCACCGAGTGCCTATCCGCTGCAGATCTTCCTGCATTTCGCTGCAATTTTCTAATGCTGCAACTTCTCTGTATACTACAGCATCATCCGCGAAAAGCCGCATGGAACTTTCGACACTATCTACTAGGTCATTTATAAATATTGTGAAAAGCAATGGTCCCATAACACTCCCCTGTGGCACGTCAGAGGTTACTTTAAGGTCTGTAGACGTCTCTCCATGGAGGACAACATGCTGTGTTCCGTTTGCCAAAAATTCTTCAATTCAGCCACACAGCTGGTCTGATATTCCGTAGGCATATCCAGCTAATTTTACGTAAGTATCTATTACTTTCAGTTCATTTTACCTGCGTAGTTGTGCAAGATAGACCATGCCTCTTCCTCTATTTGTTACCAGTTTCTTGTTTTTATAGACAATCTGATGATGCCCCAAAACGCTAAACGCGCCATGGATATTAAATAATTTCGCGCCCAAGACTGTTTTTATTCTGAAATAATTCGAAACTGGTTGTTGTAGCACCTTGCACCGTGTCACTATGGACTGGAATAATTTTAAATAACTCAGAGCTGTCCCTAAGCAGAGCTCAGAGCAACAGCTGGGCGTCACGCACACCGCACCGACACCTCTGCGCCTCGTTCCGCAGAGCAAACAGCTGCCGCGCAACAGATAAGGGCTTAGCCCTGCAGGGCCGACCCCAAGATCCGGCCAGCTACACGGAGCGCGCCGCGGGTCGCACACGCGTGCGAGGTTAAACTCGGCATGCGCCGGCTCTGTTGCTAGAGGTGCGGGTCCCACTAATCCTCTTCCAGCGCTGTTTGCTCTGCACAAGTCGTGTAACCCCAGAAAACTGTCAGAATATACCAGACTCCTTCATTGAATTTATAAATTGGCATGATCACATAGTCTATGGTTACAGATGCAACATTAATGAAGACAGTGAATTAAATTACACAATACAGGGTGTTACAAATAGGTACGGCCAAACTTTCAGGAAACATTCCTCACACACAAAGAAAGAAAATATGTTATGTGGACATATGTCCGGAAACGCTTAATTTCCATGTTAGAGCTCATTTTATTACTTCTCTTCAAATCACATTAATCATGGAATGGCAACACACAGCAACAGGACGTACCAGCGAGACTTCAAACACTTTGTTACAGGAAATGTTCAAAATGTCCTGCGTTAGCGAGGATACACGCATCCACCCTCCGTCGCATGGAATCCCTGATGCGCTGATGCAGCCCTGGAGAATGGCGTATTGTATCACAGCCGTCCACAATACGAGCACGAAGATTCTCTACATTTGGTACCGGGGTTGCATAGACAAGAGCTTTCAAATGCCCTCATAAATGAAAGTCAAGAGGGTTGAGGTCAGGAGAGCGTGGAGACCATGGAATTGGTCTGCCTCTACCAATCCATCAGTCACCGAATCTGTTGTTGAGAAGCGTACGAACACTTCGACTGAAATGTGCAGGAGCTCCATCGTGCATGAACCACATGTTGTGTCGTACTTGTAAAGGCACATGTTCTAGCAGCACAGGTAGAGTATCCCGTGTGATATCATGATCACGTGCTCCATTGAGCGTAGGTGGAAGAACATGGGGCCCAATCAAGACATCACCAACAATGCCTGCCCAAACGTTCACAGAAAATCTGTGTTGATGACGTGATTGCACAACTGTGTGCGGATTCTCGTCAGCCCACACATGTTGATTGTGAAAATTTACAATTTGATCACGTTGGAATGAAGCCTCATCCGTAAAGAGTACATTTGAACTGAAATGAGGATTGACACATTGTTGGATGAACCATTCGCAGAAGTGTACCCGTCGAGGCCAATCAGCTGCTGATAGTGCCTGCACACGCTGTACATGGTACGGAAATAACTGCTTCTCCCGTAGCACTCTCCATACAGTGACGTGGTCAACGTTACCTTGTACAGCAGCAACTTCTCTGACGCTGACATTAGGGTTATCGTCAACTGCACGAAGAATTGCCTCGTCCATTGCAGGTGTCCTCGTCGTTCTAGGTCTTCCCCAGTCGCGAGTCATACGCTGGAATTTTTCGTGCTCCCTAAGACGCCGATCAATTGCTTCGAACGTCTTCCTGTCGGGACACCTTCGTTCTGGAAATCTGTCTCGATACAAACATACCGCGCCACGGCTATTGCCCCGTGCTAATCCATACATCAAATGGGCATCTGCCAACTCCGCATTTGTAAACATTGCACTGACTGCAAAACCACGTTCGTGATGAACACTAACCTGTTGATGCTGCGTACTGATGTGGTTGATGCTAGTACTGTAGAGCAATGAGTCGCATGTCGACACAAGCACCGAAGTCAACATTACCTTCCTTCAATTGGGCCTACTGGCAGTGAATCGAGGAAATACAGTGCATACTGCCGAAACTAAAATGAGCTCTAACATGGAAATTAAGAGTTTCCGGACACATGTCCACATAACATATTTTCTTTATTTGTGTGTGAGGAATGTTTCCTGAAAGTTTGGCCGTACCTTTTTGTAACACCCTGTATAGAGCGGATTTCAGTCGATGATGTCAATATAGAGACAAGGAGTAGTCATCTTTCACGAAAGCTAGGAATGTTTCTGCTAGAAGCAGCAAATAATCGGTTGTCAGCACCTTAGACGGTGAACTGACGTCACTTAGTTACAGTAAGATGAAAGTAGAGGAATTATGTGGAAAGTTTAAGCAGATCGCAAACCGTGGTCTGAAGAGCTACATGCTTACTAAGTGGATTAAGGATGGAAACGACGCACCATGGTTTTATAACGAAATTTGGAGAAGGATGAAGAAGCAGAGGCTGTTGCACTCGGGATTCAAAAGATGATGATGTTTGGTTTGTGGTGCGCTCAACTGCGCCGTAATCAGCGCCCGTACAAATCCCCAACCTGTACACAGTCCAGTCCAGCCGCTTTATTCAATAATGATGGACTGATGTGGACAACAAAAACACCCAGTCCACGGGCAGATAAAATTCCAACTCTCCCCGGGACCCCATGATTGAAAGGCAGCAACGCTAGCCACTAGACCACGAGTTGTAGACTGGGATTCAAAAGAGAACGCACAAATGACGACTAGCAAAGGTTAGAGATTCCTGCATTTGTGAAAAGATATAGAGCGTAGCATACAACAACTATCAACTTCGTGCCTTAGCAGAAGATCTGGCAGAGAACCCGACAATCTTCTGGTCCTATGTAAAATCGTTAAGCGTGTTTGTCTTCTATCCAGTCCGCTGTTCACCAACCTGGTGTGGCAGTTGAAGACAGCAAAACGAAAACCGAATTTTCAAATTTCTCGCTCAAGAAATCGTTCACACAGTAGAATCGTGCAAACATACCGTCATTTGAGCATCGGACAGACTCTCGTATGGACGACAAGTAATAAACACCCCCGGCGTAGAGAAACAGCTGAAAGATTTGAAACCAAATAAATCACCAGGTCCGGATGGAATCTCAATTCGGTGTTACAAAGAGTACTGTACGGCATTGACACCTTACCTAGCCTGCATTTATCATGAATCTCTCACCCAGCACGAAGTCCCAAGTGGCTGGAAAAAAGCTCACGTGACTTCTGCATATTAGAAGGGTAAACGAGCGGACCCACAAAATTACAAATACCGTTAACATCAGTTTGTTACAGAATTCTAGAGCATATTCTCACTTAGAATATAACAAATATTCTTGATATCGGAAAGGTTATGCCCACGAGTCAGCACGGTTTTAGACATCTTCGCTTTTATGAAACTCAGCTTACCCTTTTCTTTTACAGTATACTGCAAACTGGATGAAGGGCAACAGGGTGATTCCATTTTCTTAGATTTCCGAAAAGCGTTTGGTACGATACGCCACCGCCGACTGTTAAGGAAGCTACTGCCATACGGAATATCTTCCCAGATGTGTGAGTGGCTCAAGGTTTCTTAAGTGATACAACTCAGTGTATTTTCCTCGACAGCGAGTGTTCATCAAGCCCTGTACACACGAGGACACATCTTGCTCCACTAATGGTGCAATAAGACTGTACAATTTCCTGTTCCAAGAGCTGGTATGCCATCTGGTAGCTGCGTTTGTACACACAATGACTGCAGATGGCGCAACATTATTTTAGAAAATGGATGATGACGAACTGAGAGTGGAAGCTGGTGCTTATGCAGTCACTAGTGCAGTAATATCTCGGCGACGTCGACCAAAAAATTTACTTTGGGATAATAGAAGACGGTGGAGTAGACCTTGGATTTTAAGACGTGACGATGGCGGTCGGGAATTGCACGGTCTATTACACGATGAAGTGATATTGGAGGACAGGTAATGATAAAACAATTTCTGAGAATGGGAGAGACGGAATTCTTGACATTGCTTCCTTTAGTAGGTTCACGACTAACAAAGCAAAACAAAGTTATGAGAGAATTTATCTCAGCTTCAAGAAGGTGAGTAGGTACCATTATATATAATTAGTATTACTAGGCTGCTGTACGTACAATGCATACCTGTAAGCTGTAACAAATTCCATAATTTCCTTTGGGTTAGTTCTAACACTGCGATTTATAGCTACTCGAGAAAGCTACAGAAGCCTAATGTTTTCATTCAAAATGCCTGTAAGCAAGGTATCCTCAATTACTCCTGAAACTTGTGATGCAATTTACCAGTGCTTGAAGGATTCATACGTGAAGATACGTTGATTTCATTAAATTTCGTGAGAACATGGCCAAAATAACCTAATGTAATAACACATTTCAATATGCTCAAAACTAAAGTAAAGGGACCATTTTTGTTCATATGTGTTCCTCTCAGCAGGAAACCTAATTCGGGGTTGGATTGTATTTTGTGTGCCTCTGCCACAACTTTTTGATGCAATTTTATTTGTTACGTTTAGTTAGCTGGCAAGCCCCTATAATCCCCTTCTAAATTTTGCTAAATTCATTAGAAATAGCAACGAATTCTTTAGAGAGGCATTCTTAACAATTTCCAGAAAATATTTTGGGGGAAGGATGTATCTCTGATCCAACCTTCAGCTATGTCCAGCTGTGTCCAGGTATTATTACATATTTTTTTAGCGTGGCCATTATATTCAAAATGTATCCCAACATTGTAAAATTTTATTTTAAGAACTGAACTTAACAATTTATAGGCCAAAACTCTTTCTTCTCTACATGCGGAATTTTCAAACAAAATCAGTGTACTTCATAATTCATCATTTTCAGTTATTAGGGGAAAATGTGTCTGATACTGTAAAATCTTAGTTATTTTTCAGTTCATGGATATGAAAGTCACATTGACATATTCACATCACATTTCCTGTCTTTCAGATGCCATCGACAGAAAATGAATGGAAACGTGTATCAAAACAATTCCAAGATATGTGGAACATTGCAAATTGTCTTTGTGCTTTAGACGGCATGCATGTGGAATTCCGACCACCAAGAGGTCATAACACCACAATTACAAAGTAGGTAACAGCATTGTGTTACTCGCACTTGTTGATGCTCAGTATATATTTACCTGTGTGGATGTAGGCTTCAATGGGAGGATCAGTGATGGAGGAGTGTTCGAGAGCAGTCCATTCTGTGAATTTATTACTGGTGCTGAAAATTTAAATGAAGATTCCTACGCCAGAGATATTATCAGGAAATCAAACTGCAGGCCTTTTATAGTCGTAGCTGATGATGCTTTTCCCTTATCAGAGCATATAATGAAGCCACATAAGGGAAATCTCATGCAGGAACAGAAAATATTTAATTACCGTTTGAGCAGGGCAAGAAGAACTTCTGAAAATGCTTTTGGAATACTGAGCAACAGCTTCGGAATTCTCCTTAAGAAAATGGAGCTACCTACTGAAATTGTGGAGAAGATCACAATGTTTACTTGTGTGCTACATGAGTTTTTACTGGACACATGTGGAAAGAGTCATGTTCGACAACTGGAAAAGAAGGAAGACACAAATCATTACGTTATCACTCCAGGAGAATGGCAGCAAAATAATCTCGGGGGCAGAGGGAGATTAGGTCAACACAAGTCAGTTAAAGAATCTAGGAAAGCGTGGGACACTCTACAGGAATGTGTCAACAATAATGGGTATGTACAGTGGCAGTGGGAATCTGTAAAAAATTTTCAGTACTGATACAGTGCCAAATCTTGAAAATAAGTAATGTAAATTATGACTAAAAAGTCAATATGGTATGCAGGAGATCATATTCATAAAGTAACTTAGTCGGTATTAGCAATAAATTTTGTAATTTGAATTTGCTATAATTACAATCGACATTCAAGGCAAAGCATTGCATTCAGTTTGTATTTTATAGATACTACGCAATGACATTTTAATGAAAATAAACAAATAAACAATCTTGTTACTCAAAATAAAGAAATAAATACTCTTCCTCTTGGACAGTACAAAGCATGTTAAATATAGCTTTCATCACCAGAGCTTTGCTTTTTGTATGCTGCAGAGAAGCAGTTACATATGAACCAAAGACTTCAACATCCGTTTGGAGCAGTTTTTGGTTTATTTATGCTGGTCAGTATTTTGTCCACTCTTTTCAAACTTGCATTCTGTTCTTCATTGCAAGCACTCTACCTTTTTGTCCGAGTGGGCTGCTGTATGACGATGATGATGATGATGATGATGATGATGATGATGATGACGGTTGAAATGGCTGGCCATCATGTGCAACTTCACATTCCTCTATGATTAACATCAATGGGAGACTCTGGTATCTCACTGACAGGACAGTCATCCTGAAAAATAATGATAACAATTGTACACAGCTTGCAGTGTGTGCTTTATACTTTTTGTAATTGGATATTTATGGCCGGTAAGAGACACTGTGCAAGATCATGGATTACGAACTCAGCTTCACAACGTATTTAATTTTAAGTTACAAATGAAAAACAAAATATGGACTCAAGTGGGGTTCAAACCCTTAGTCTTTGAATTGTAAACTAAACGCATCGGACAACTGAACTATTGATACACCTTGCATATTTGTGAGTATGATGTATCTTGAGAAGTTCGCAATGGTTAACTAGTTATCAGGTTAGTGTTTTTCATTTACAGTACTAACTGCAGAGAAAACTGAAAGTCCACACTTTCTTGTGCGAATTCTGCGTTGTATGTTCCTTTCCTCGCCTGAGCGTGGTCTCACAAAAACGTAAGTTTCTTAAAATACCACAGCGCGGGTTCTTAACACGTCAGCAGATCACATACCACACTTCGTAGAAACTTTTATTTGTATGAAGTTCTGGCACAAATGTCATGCGTAAACTTTTCGTTTTCGCTATGATTTCAGCATAAGATGAAAACCAAATCTCCTTTAATGAATTAACTGTTTTGTCGAGTGAGTATTTCCTAGTGTGTTTGTTATGATATGTTGGTGATTTTGCGTCATAAAGACATGTTTTGTGTCTGTATATCTCAATAAGAATTTTGATAGCTTCCTTAGACCACACCACTATCACAAAGTGCACTACCAACAGCAAAAACAAACAGACGTATGCACTCAAATTGCAGCCATATGACGCGGAATGTAGCTTCGTTTGGTTGGGTGCCATTTACTAGCAATGCGGTGGCAAGCCACTAGATGGCGCGCAAGGTAACCGTTCACACTAAGCTGCGCCAGTTATGGAGCAAGAAATGTCTCCGTCTGTAATGGGTTTCAGAGACAAGGGTCTCGTCAGGAGTGCCCCAATGAAGTGTGCTAGGGCTGCTATTGTTCTCCATACAAAAAAAAAACGATCTGGATAACAGGGTCTGCTGTTATTTGCTGATGTTGCTGTGGTGTGCAGGAAGGTGCTGAAGGTGAGCGACTGAAGCATGATACAAGAAGACTCAGAGAACGTTTGTATTTGGTCTAATGAATGGCAGCTGTCTCTAAATGTAGAAAAATGTAACTTAATGAGGATGGGTAGGGTAAAGAAACCCATAATGATAGGATACAGCATTAGTAGTGTCCTACTTGACACAGACACGTCCTTTAAATATCTGGGCGTAGCGTTGCAAAGCAATATGAAATGGAACGAGCATGTGAGGATTGTGGTAGGGAAGGCAAATGGTCGACTTCCAATTATTGGGAAAATTTTAGGAAAACGTGTTTCAATGGCAATGTAGATCGCATACAGGACGTTAGTGCGACCTATTCTTGAGTACTGTTATAGTATGTGGAATTCGCACTAGGTCGAATGAAAGAATACGTCAAAGCAGTTGTTACCGGTAGCTTCCATCAACACGAGTCTTACAGTTATGCTTCGGGAACTCCAATAGGAACTCCTTGAGGGAAGACGACGCTATTTTCCAAGGAACAATATCGAAAAAATTTAGAAAACCGGCATTTGAAGATTACTGCAGAACGAGGCACAACCGGCAAAATACTTTACGCCTGAGGACAACGCAGATAAGATACGAGAAATTAGATCTCATATGGAGGCATATAGACAGTCGTTTTTTTCACACACTGCCTGCGAGTGCTACAGGAAAGGAGGTGACTGGAAGTTGCACGGGGTCCTCTCCTCCAGGCACCGTACGGTGGCTTGCCGAGTACGTGTGGAGATGTAGATGTACAGGTAACACGGTATGGTACAATACGTAGCAAATAAGATCACCAGACAATAAATTAATCACCCGCATACAGGAGCGCTCCAGCTGGTATAGATATGGTAGCAGGCACTCATTTGAGCCACAATCACTGACATAACTCATGGAAGTTAGTGAAGTGCATATGGCAGTCGCTTGTATGTAATCGGTGCAACTACTAGTGTCCATGTGGAGACGTAGTAGAAAGAGCTATCGTGTTCGGACGTCCTCAAGAAAACATCGTGTATGTAGCTACCCGTCTAGTTGGTGTATTAACGTTGTCTGTCTATCATATCCGCAAGGAATGATGTATCATTAGCAGTCTAGTAATGCGCTGGAAGAGCAGTTCCATAATAATTGTGATGATGAGATCTTAATCGACAGTCACAAAGAACGATTGTCACGTCTTCTCAGTGATAATAAGTTTCAAATCCGACAGAAGCGGTTATTGACAATGCACCCACGTCAGCCTTAACTAGTTTCCCGGCGATAATTGCGAACGGGACTAAATGCTTTGGTAAAAGAGACTGATAACTCGCAAAAGGCCGTTGCTCAGAGCGGCATATAGAGCGACAGGACTTCAAAGGGCAAAATAACACAGAAACTGGACAGTAGCTGATTAGAGGCGTATAGTGTAGTCTGTAGAGTCACGATTTTGCGCCAGGAGTCGAATGCACCTACGGTCCAGTGAGGCGTTTAACAAAGAAGTGTATGAAGAGTGAGGTCCAGGTAGAAGGTGGTTCTCGTTTTGAAGGTGCTCTTCGTACCATAGCTTGCACCTATTCCTTGAGGTTAACGCGAATGTAAAAGGGGTTTTTGTTTCACAGTTCTCGGTGACCAAGTGCTGCCCTTTCTTCTACACAGTAACCCTTAACGTCCTGCAGCGTTGGGTAGCCGAGCGATCTCGGGAGCCTTGTTACGGCTCACGTGGCTTCCTCCGTCGGAGGTTCGAGTCCTCCTTCGGTCTTGTGTGTGTGTTGTCCTTAGCGTAAGTCAGTTTAAGTTAGATTAAGTAGCCTGTAAGCTTAGAGACCCATGACCTCAGCAGTTTGGTCCCATAAGACATACCACAAATTTCCAAATTTCCGTAACGTCTTTGGTGCGGTCTCATAGACTGCTGGCCTTTATTGTTACTCTGCTCTGTTGCTAATGCATTTTTTTTGGGGGGGGGGGGGAGGGGATTACAGCCTTGTATAGTTGTTGTTCCATGACACCTACCGTAGTTTCCTTTTTCAGAAGTCACTTGAATGTAACATGGACCCATACTGCTACTACTTTTTTCGTGCTTCGCGTTATGGACTCAGAAGCCAGGCCATTGTTTGCTGACTTTGCTGTTTTAAAATGATTTTAGGACAGTTTAGGAAGTGATATCGGACTAAAAGGTGACAACGACATTGAAAATAAACATAATTCAGAACAGGAACAGTGAAAGTGAAGTCGAATTTGTTTTGCCACTTGTGAATCCCTCGAAAGAAATAGATGATCAAAGTGATGAAAACAGAATTTTAGATACTGAATTTTTGGCTAAAGGTTTTGCTACACACATGGCTGGTCGTCGAGGCCTCGTCCAACGATGGTCAATAGCATTGTTTTTCCTCATGTTGGACGATAGTGGGTTGAGTGCTTTCGTACTTCACAGCTCATACAATGACGATGCCTGGTGAGCTGCTTCAATTTTTTGAACAAGCTTGGAAACCCGTCGGCGACGCTACAGATAAAGAGCGAGTTAACAAAAATCACATACCCAGTGATCATCGTGCAACTACTCACTGTGTTTTGGGTGTAGCAGAACCAAGAGTAAAAGTCATTGTAGAAAGCTTGGAAAAACACAAGACATGCTCTACTTATGACCCAAAAGAGAAGAGAGACGCCTTATGATTGCCATTGTTGCAAGATGCCAATCTAACTTGATTTCTTCACAAAAATTTCCAACGAGTGCAAAGAAAACCTCTGAAGAGGAAACTAAAAACCTGAAAATACTAGTGTAATATCGTTTTCTTTGAATGTTTTATGGGGTATTTTTATGTTTTGGTTGTTACATGTATAATAAACAATAAAAATATAGCTTAAGTGAAATTTAGGATGCAGGGTACTCGAGTTTTCATAGAATTAACATTATCGTGTAATATTACGTTCATTTCGTGCAGTTTTCTGTTTAAATGAATTTTTTTCGTAAAAATATTTTAAGATCTAGTTGAATATATTTTTTGTGTGGTATTAATGTAATCTTTCAAATAAAAAACTGAGCTGTTTCACTGAAGTTACTGAATTTTTATGACTATTTAAATATAGCGGTCTCTGAAACCGCACCTGGGACAGTGTGTGACAAAAAGCGACATGGAAAGCTAAGGTTTACTGATGAGCATGCTTTTTGGTGTTTTCTGAGACGACAATAGCCGTGTGCACACGTTTGTCATGTGGCAAATCCTTCGTCACCCTATCAAGCTTCAATGGGCAGCTAGATCACGAACTTTAGTCACATATAACATGTCGGTGCCTGCTTGAAAGCGCAGTTGTAATGTGGGAGTGAACCACCCCGCAATTTGGAGGATCTACGGGAAGTAATCGTCTCTGCGAAACTGCAGTGGGATTGCAATACCTGTAGGAACTTGTCGACTCTCTCACTCTACGATCTAAGGTCACTATCAAGGGTAGATGCGGTGTTACATTACATTAATGTGGTGCCGCGGGAGTCAGCAAGATTTCATCAGTGTGCTTATAAGACATTATATGATACTTAGGTAAATTTCCTTTACTTCACGTCTATGGTCAGAAATTTTGTGTTATGGGACTACCGGTTTCGGCCTATAATAACCATCTTCAGATCTGTTTTATAAAAGCATGTCCTAATACACTCCTGGAAATGGAAAAAAGAACACATTGACACCGGTGTGTCAGACCCACCATACTTGCTCCGGACACTGCGAGAGGGCTGTACAAGCAATGATCACACGCACGGCACAGCGGACACACCAGGAACCGCGGTGTTGGCCGTCGAATGGCGCTAGCTGCGCAGCATTTGTGCACCGCCGCCGTCAGTGTCAGCCAGTTTGCCGTGGCGTACGGAGCTCCATCGCAGTCTTTAACACTGGTAGCATGCCGCGACAGCGTGGACGTGAACCGTATTTGCAGTTGACGGACTTTGAGCGAGGGCGTATAGTGGGCATGCGGGAGGCCGGGTGGACGTACCGCCGAATTGCTCAACACGTGGGGCGTGAGGTCTCCACAGTACATCGATGTTGTCGCCAGTGGTCGGCGGAAGGTGCACGTGCCCGTCGACCTGGGACCGGACCGCAGCGACGCACGGATGCACGCCAAGACCGTAGGATCCTACGCAGTGCCGTAGGGGACCGCACCGCCACTTCCCAGCAAATTAGGGACACTGTTGCTCCTGGGGTATCGGCGAGGCCCATTCGCAACCGTCTCCATGAAGCTGGGCTACGGTCCCGCACACCGTTAGGCCGTCTTCCGCTCACGCCCCAACATCGTGCAGCCCGCCTCCAGTGGTGTCGCGACAGGCGTGAATGGAGGGACGAATGGAGACGTGTCGTCTTCAGCGATGAGAGTCGCTTCTGCCTTGGTGCCAATGATGGTCGTATGCGTGTTTGGCGCCGTGCAGGTGAGCGCGACAATCTGGACTGCATACGACCGAGGCACACAGGGCCAACACCCGGCATCATGGTGTGGGGAGCGATCTCCTACACTGGCCGTACACCACTGGTGATCGTCGAGGGGACACTGAATAGTGCACGGTACATCCAAACCGTCATCGAACCCATCGTTCTACCATTCCTAGACCGGCAAGGGAACTTGCTGTTCCAACAGGACAATGCACGTCCGCATGTATCCCGTGCCACCCAACGTGCTCTAGAAGGTGTAACTCAACTACCCTGGCCAGCAAGATCTCCGGATCTGTCCCCCATTGAGCATGTTTGGGACTGGATGAAGCGTCGTCTCATGCGGTCTGCACGTCCAGCACGAACGCTGGTCCAACTGAGGCGCCAGGTGGAAATGGCATGGCAAGCCGTTCCACAGGACTACATCCAGCATCTCTACGATCGTCTCCATGGGAGAATAGCAGCCTGCATTGCTGCGAAAGGTGGATATACACTGTACTAGTGCCGACATTGTGCATGCTCTGTTGCCTGTGTCTATGTGCCTGTGGTTCTGTCAGTGTGATCATGTGATGTATCTGACCCCAGGAATGTGTCAATAAAGTTTCCCCTTCCTGGGACAATGAATTCACGGTGTTCTTATTTCAATTTCCAGGAGTGTATACTGGAGCCGTAGCGGCATCGTCAAATAGACCTAAAGTAAAGCAAATGTACTCTATATTTTGGTCACTGTTCAGTTCGCGACCACGTCGCAGCTTGTGAGATTATTTGGGTATGTAACGTCGTTGTCTTTGTCACAAAACCTATTCCCTTCCAGCAGAGTGTACGTTATTTTCAAACTTCGTGTCACATTAAACCTTTTACGTAACGGGATTGCAGCCCCTTTCGTGTCCCGGTCCTGCACGCATTTTAATCTGTTAAGACGGATCAGTACCGTACAAAGCATTCATACAAACATAATCTATGGTCTTGGTCAAAGACTGTAATACTGGCAAGAGAATAAATTAATAAAAGATATTCCTGGTAATAATCAGATGCTGTAATGAATTTTTTCGAGCAATGCCGTTAGGTCGTTTGGAGTAGTAAAGAACCAGCGAAAAAATGCTCCTATTGCAGCATAAAAAGGCGAATATGCTCCTGTTCAAAAGGCTGTGCAAAAACAGACATAATGTCTTATGGGATAACAACAATCAGTGTTTTTATAATGTTACTTAAAATCCGTCTTTTGAATTTGCAATCAAGACGGATTTTAAGTAACATTATCAAAAGGCTGTGACTGAAAAGTGGGGTACCAGTTGTCTCATTCTATGTTCTTGAGCATCTCTATAATTTTCGCAAAGATTTTGGCACGTGAGTATACTCGCACTCCTTTTAAGAGGCAACTCATCTCTCAATCCCACAAGCTCCCCTCACTATAACTCGCTCACACCCACTAGTTCAGCGATGTAAGTCGCATCCACTCCCACCTTGCCATTCTCATTCACTCATTCGGCCCATCTCATTATCATTGTCTCTTTGTGTCTCTCTAACTGCCGCTGTCTCCTGTCTCACAACCACAACCCCCTTCGTTCTGCCTAACTAATAGTGTCTACCTTTATTGTTAGTGCCTTCCTCTTGCTCTCTCTTACTGTACTGTCTCATTCATTCATCACCAGTACAGCTGTCTCTTCTCAATGTCATTACCCCACCTCTCCCTCGTTGTCATTGTCATGTACTATCACTGGCAGTCAACCACACCGGCTTTCTCCTTCTCTTTGTTCCTCTCCCACTATCATTGTCTCCTTCACTCTTTTCCTAGCACTGTTTCGTCACGGTAAAGTATGATCCACTACCACTGTGTCCGTCTCTTTCTGTCACAGTGCCATTATCCATTGTCTTCTTTGATCTTTCTGCACCACAACCGCTGCCTATTTTGGTGTACCTATTTTGCAGTACCTATTTACTGCTTTGCCGTCTCTTTTCCACTGCCCCTGTCTCCTTCTCTCTCAGAATAAAACAGCGTGATTATGTTTGCATATCAAAATTTTGGGGAAAACTTTTAAAGGGCTGAGAAACGTAGAATAAGACAACTGGTATATTACTTTTCTATCAGTCTTTCACATAACAGCATATTCTCCTTTTTTATGCTCCGATACGAGCATTTTTCCTCTGGTTCCCTTCTTTTCCCTGCCACGGTAGTGTATGTCAGTTGTATGAAAAGAACTTTATGGTGCAGAAAATGTGAAACTGAAATAAAACAAAATTAATTTTACGCCTCAGACCAGATTTTACGTGCACAGAAATTTTTAATGTGCTTCAGTACTATAACATGGGGGTTCCCATAAGTATTCTGATGATAACGGAGACGCTTTATAGCATATTTCTCCGTGATACGTCACGTTATAAACCACGTTTTCCCATCACACCGGATATTACGTGTATATTTTATATGTTCAAGTAGAATAGCTTTGAACCTTTGATCTCGTATGATAGGAATGGATGAAGATATTAGGAAGATTTTCAGGGAGATCTTAAGAATATACCGGAAAAATTGAAGCCATTTCCTGTGCATTGGCACCTTGGAATCCGCGGTTCTGTCTTGGTACGAGAAAATGGTAAAACCGCTTTTTGGTGTTCTCTTAAGGAACCGCGGTTTGCGCCTGGTGTCATGCTGTAGACAGACATCGCGTATGACTTCAGGCGACCGCTTGAAGGGAACTCTGAAGACACAACGATACGTCTCCGACATCCTGTTTCCTCGCGTCTCACCTCTCAGGCGACAGTACCACGCTGTCATCTTCCAACACAGCAATGCTCGTCCAAACATGCTACGTGTGTTTATGAACTATCTGAGCGATTTTGAGGTACTTCGCTGGCTAGCAAGATCCGCATATCTGTCCCCAATAGTCCATGCGAGGGTCATGCTCGGACGTCAACCCCGTGGTGGTGCCAGTACCCAAGGCATTAAGGATAAGATACAATTACTGCGGACCAGTCCACCTCAGGAGAGGATATAACGGTTTCATGATACCCTTTCCAATCGAATCAGAGCTTGCAGCCAGACGAGAAGGGGTATACTGATAAGTGGGATGATACTGCCAAGTTTTTCTAAATTTGACTCGTTTTCATGAGAAAACATCACATACTCTCAGGTAGTATATTTCCGGGCGTAAATTAGTTGCTGAAGATCATCCTTACTATTCATTCAGCAAACACTCTAAGAAAAAGGTCTGCTGTCTGTTCCTCCATCCCTTATAGCCTTCAACTAAAAGTAGAACGTCGTTCCGCTTGGATTCGAGATTTCAACTACCCACCTTCTATTAAATTAACATCATGTTCCCTTCGTATGTCTTGGAATATGACAAAAGACTTCCTTGTTCTAAGTGCCATTCATTCATCTTGATACATATCCTGCCAGCACTGTTTCAGTGTTACCTCAGTCAAAGCTAGCTCTAATAATTACACGATTATTAGAAAGATGCACCAATATAACTGCTTATAATAACTGATCTTTATTCACGACACTGTTTCGGCATTTATCGCCATTGCCAAGTACGTCTAGACTGACGTGACGTCCGTATTACGTCGTTGGATAACTTTTCTGTAATTGTACTTGACAGTGGCGACAAATGCCGAAACAGTGTCGTGAATAAAGATCAGCTACTATAAGCAGCTATTTTGGTGCATCTTTCTAATAGTCACGCTGCTGGCCCTAAAGAAGAAAAATCGTTGACAAAGTTACTTCATCAACTACATTCCATTTCTTTTTCTTTGCTTCTTCTCGTTCATCGCAATATGCATCTGTGTTTCCCAAAATCAAACTTCCTTTCTTTGAATACCAGTAGTACTAAAAGTTAATATCTCGCTGACGCAAGTCAACACTGCATCACACAGTAATTGTGACTTACCCTTTCAGACAGATCAGTTTAATAGAACTGAAAACTCTACTTCGTTTATCAAATGCTGTGTAGGCAATTTTTACTCGTCTGCTCATTTCTTTTGCTATCCATCCAGTCAGGTCCTTAACGTTCCCCATATACACTCCTGGAAATGGAAAAAAGAACACATTGACACCGGTGTGTCAGACCCACCATACTTGCTCCGGACACTGCGAGAGGGCAGTACAAGCAATGATCACACGCACGGCACAGCGGACACACCAGGAACCGCGGTGTTGGCCGTCGAATGGCGCTAGCTGCGCAGCATTTGTGCACCACCGCCGTCAGTGTCAGCCAGTTTGCCGTGGCATACGGAGCTCCATCGCAGTCTTTAACACTGGTAGCATGCCGTGACTTTGAGCGAGGGCGTATAGTGGGCATGCGGGAGGCCGGGTGGACGTACCGCCGAATTTCTCAACACGTGGGGCGTGAGGTCCCCACACTATATCGATGTTGTCGCCAGTGGTCGGCGGAAGGTGCACGTGCCCGTCGACCTGGGACCGGACCGCAGCGACGCACGGATGCACGCCAAGACCGTAGGATCCTACGCAGTGCCGTAGGGGACCGCACCGCCACTTCCCAGCAAATTAGGGACACTGTTGCTCCTGGGGTATCGGCGAGGACCATTCGCAACCGTCTCCATGAAGCTGGGCTACGGTCCCGCACACCGTTAGGCCGTCTTCCGCTCACGCCCCAACATCGCGCAGCCCGCCTCCAGTGGTGTCGCGACAGGCGTGAATGGAGGGACGAATGGAGACGTGTCGTCTTCAGCGATGAGAGTCGCTTCTGCCTTGGTGCCAATGATGGTCGTATGCGTGTTTGGCGCCGTTCAGGTGAGCGCCACAATCAGGACTGCATACGACCGAGGCACACAGGGCCAACACCCGGCATCATGGTGTGGGGAGCGATCTCCTACACTGGCCGTACACCACTGGTGATCGTCGAGGGGACACTGAATAGTGCACGGTACATCCAAACCGTCATCGAACCCATCGTTCTACCATTCCTAGACCGGCAAGGGAACTTGCTGTTCCAACAGGACAATGCACGTCTGCATGTATCCCGTGCCACCCAACGTGCTCTAGAAGGTGTAACTCAACTACCCTGGCCAGCAAGATCTCCGGATCTGTCCCCCATTGAGCATGTTTGGGACTGGATGAAGCGTCGTCTCACGCGGTCTGCACGTCCAGCACGAACGCTGGTCCAACTGAGGCGCCAGGTGGAAATGGCATGGCAAGCCGTTCAATGGACTACATCCAGCATCTCTACGATCGTCACCATGGGAGAATAGCAGCCTGCATTGCTGCGAAAGGTGGATATACACTGTACTAGTGCCGACATTGTGCATGCTCTGTTGCCTGTGTCTATGTGCCTGTGGTTCTGCCAGTGTGATCATGTGATGTATCGGACCCCAGAAATGTGTCAATAAAGTTTCCCCTTCCTGGGACAATGAATTCACGGTGTTCTTATTTCAATTTCCAGGAGTGTAGAATAACCTAACTCCTGGTTCTATGAATTCATTGACAGTTTCTAAACTTCAACTATTTTTTTATATTTTCAGTATTATTGTCATTATTTTACAAGTCTACTTTTCAACGTCCTCTATTACGTTCTAACACTAGTTATTGAATCTTATCTGTAGTAAAGGTAAAGATTTCTTTCGAGTCATCAGCCTCCCGACTGGTTTTATGCGGCCCGCCACGAATTCCTCTCCTGTACCAATCTCTTCATCTCAATGTGGCAGTTGTAACCTATATCTTTAGTTATCTTCTAAAAGTATTTCAATCTCTGTCTTCCTCTACAGTTTTTACCCTCTCTATTTCCCTCTCGTACCAAGGAAGTCGTTCTCTGATACCTTAACTGATCTGCTACCATCCTGTCCTTTCTTTTTGTCAGTGTTTTCCATATATTCCTTTGCTCGCCAATTCTGCGCGGAACCACCTCATTCATTACCTTATCAGTCCACTTAATTTTCAACATTCGTCTATAACATCACATCTCAAACGCTTCGATTCTCTTCTCTTGTGATTTATGCTTGGTAATTCAAATTGTAACTGGACTATTTTTAGCTATACATTATACATCAAATATTGAAATAGCATTTAGTAGTGTAGTGCACATCTGCCGATACGTAAATAATGGTTGAATTATTCGAACCTTACATGCAAATGGAGCTTCTATATTTTTTATTTTATTTATTTGCATGTAGGACGAGGTGATTTTCGTACAGTCCATGTTCGACTGCTCTACTCCAAACGTAGAGTCTCAGAAAATTCTTTCTCAACTTCAAATGGTTCAAATGGCTCTTAGCACTATGG
This sequence comes from Schistocerca cancellata, assembly GCF_023864275.1. Lineage (NCBI taxonomy): Eukaryota > Metazoa > Arthropoda > Insecta > Orthoptera > Acrididae > Schistocerca > Schistocerca cancellata. The sequence continues at coordinate 157,043,985 of NC_064633.1, forward strand.
GACTTAATATCTGAGGTCATCAGTCCCCTAGAGCTTAGAACTAATTAAACCTAAGTAACCTAAGGACATCACACACATCCATGCCCGAGGCAGGGTTCGAACCTGCGACCGTAGCGGTCGCCCGGCTCCAGACTGTAGCGCCTAGAACATCATGGCCACTCCGGCCGGCTTCGATTTACTCTCAATCCATATTCTGTACTCATTAGTCTGTTCATCCAATTCAACACATCCTGCAATTATTCTTCACTTTTGCTCAGGATAGTAATGTCATTAGCGAATCTTATTGATATCATTTCACGCAAAATTTTAATGCCACTCTTCCTTTTATTTCCCTCATTGCTTGTTCGACGTACAGACTGAACAACAGGGACGTAAGAATACATTCTTACATCAAACCCTCTTTAATCCGAGAACTTCGTTCTTGGTCTTTCAGTCTTATTGTTCAATCTGTGTTCTTGTAAATATTGTGTATTAGCCATCTTTCCCTATTGCTTACCATATTTTTCTTAGAATTTCGAACTTCTTGCACCGTTTTACATCGTCGATCGCATTCTCCCGGTCAACAAATCCCATGATCGTATTTCGATTTTTCTTCAGTCTTGCTTCTATTATTACCTGCAAAGTCAGAACTGCTTCTCTGGATGCAAAGAGGAGACAATAATAGGGGAAGATCAAGAATGAAATGCTTGGATTAAAAATGATGTTGGGCAGGAACGTAGTTATTCGCCCCATCTGTTCAGGCTATACATCAAAGAAACAAGAAGGAAAATAAATTAGTAGTTCAAGAATGGAATTAAAATTCAACGTGAAAGAATATCAATAATAATATTTCTTGATAACATTGCTATCCTCAGTAAAGTGAAGAATTACATTTTCTGCTGAAAGGAATGAACATTATAATGAATACAGAAAATGGATTGAGAATAAATCGAAGAATGGCGAAAGTAATGAGAAGTTGCAGAAATGAGACCAGCGAGAAATTTAACATCAGAATTGATCACGAAACAGATGATGTTATGGGATCATGTTTCTTTTTTTAAGTCGTTTCCGAATTGTTTGATACGGCCTGCCTCGTTCCTCTCCTCCCAACTCTGAGTAGAGCTTGTCACCTATGTTCTCAATTATTTGCTGGATGTATTCCAATCTCTGTCTGCCTCTACAGGTTTTAGCCCCTGTAGCCCCCTATAGTACCATGGAAGTTATTCCCTGATGTCTTAACATATGTGCTATCATCCTGTTCCTTCTCTTTGTCAGCGTTTTCCACGTTTTCCTTTCCCCTTAGATTCTGCGCAGAACCTCCTCATTCCGTATCTTTTCAGTCCTCCTAATATCCAACATTCGTCTGTAGCACAAAATCTCTTCTGTTCTGGGCTTCCTACAGTCCATGTTTCACCACCACACAATGCTGTTCTCCAGATACTGCGATAATGAATAGCCCATTAGGCAGTTCAGTTGAAGAGGAATGGGCTTCCCTAAAGATGGCAATCACGGAAGGTTGGAAGAAAGGAAGGTACAAGGAAGATGACTGCGAAGAAACTATGGGTAACAGAATAAATACTTCATTAGGTCGACGAAAGAGGAAAGTACAAAAACGTTCAGGAATACAAAAATAAGAGTTTCTTACGAATGAAATGAACTGCAGGGAAGCTGATACGCAATGGCTGCATGAAGAATGTGATGAAATAGAAAAAGAAAAGGTTATCTGAATTGGATGAAATGGAATGAAAGATTTCTGAGAAAGTGCAAGTAGTTATTCATACTTACCGCTCTGTTCTGTAAATTCTGTATTGAATTAACTTGCACAGTTTAGTGGCTCCAATAGAAGGATTAAACCGTTGTTTTCGCGTCGTGTCGTGCTGCTGGTTTTATTGTACTTCAAATGAGATCTCGCTTTCTGACTCATTACTCACTCCATTGTAAGGAGGCAAGAAGATGAGAGAGGAGGTAATCCTTTGGCGGCTTCCTGGAGCGCGCTGAAGCCTTTTGTCTGTTGCTAGCCATTGTCTTCGATTGGCTAATGGTGGCCCACGCCTTACGGTCATGTCTTTGCTCACGACGTCTCGCAGAAGCGCGCCGCAGATCCCGCTGTACCGCAGTGAGGCAACCCACCCACAGCCAGCGGAAGCGAGGGTACTTATTACGGATTACCGCGTAGGTGGAAGAGGTGAGAGGAAAGTTTGCTAGCACCCGTTACTGCCGGATAATTAATCGCCCTTCCGTCGAAGGCTACTGCTTTGCAACTTCCACTTTTCTTTTGCATTAATTGTATTTTACTCTCCGAACATAAATATTTCGATAATGACTGTAGAGTTTAAGTTTTCTCCCACTTTCTTGAGGACGTTATCACTACAGCAGGTAATTTCTTAATGAATAACTACACAGACAGGAGGAATTCTGATTTGTTTTATTGTTCTAAGCATTCTCACATGGCATTCTTCACTAAAACCTTTCACAATATGAAACAATTTTATGACGAAATACTTCCTTAAAACTATACCTAAGGAAAATATGGCAGCACCAAAAAATAATTAATGTAGAGCAACGAAATTTTGGGAATACATTTGTATAGATAACATATCCAAGCGAATAACATCGTAAGATCCCAGATTAATGTAAGCGCGAGATAAGCCCTTGCAAATGTGAAATGCTGATATTTTAATAACCGGTGTAACCGCCAGATCGTTGACTGCAAGGATGCAAACATAAATACATTGTGTTTTACAGGTGCCGGATGCCAGTTTGTGGGATTGAGTTCCATGCCTGTTTAATTTGATCGGTCAGTAAAGAGTGTCATGTATGAGGCGGAACTATGGGCCTCATAGAAAAAAAGTGACCCGGCTGGGTCACGCAATTTGACTCTTAGTCTGATCACAAGAGGTGGCAATTATTGCAAGCGTTGATCACGCAGGCTGAACTATACTTGACGGTATATATCTGAAACATCTTAGGTGATTAGAAGTTAGTAGACACAAATACAATTAAATACTTAGCTTTAACTCAGCATTTGCGATGAACGTCGATCTTGACTTTGTACAATAATATTTACAAAGAGCAGTTATAGACTGAACTGCGAATACTGCTTTACAATTCTGATTGCTCTCCACATATAGATCAATTGCCAATGCATGAACTGTATGTGGCGCCTGGCTGGGTCGTAGCTAGTAACTTAGCTGAAGGCTATGCTAACTAGCGTCTCTGCACACGAGATCTCTGAAGTTATAACAAGTGAACCATTCCTATTAATGTCGGCTGCAGAACTGGCCAGTGCGCTAGCTTGTCTCGTAAGACCAGCCGAGTGGCGGCGCTCGGTGTTCTAGCGGCGACGGGAACAGTGGCGGGGTTGAAGTGACGGAAAACGCGGCGGGACCCGCGGAGCGGCCCGCGAACAATAATACAACGGGAGAAGACGGACACGACTAACAGAGGACTTTATAACAACAAGAAGGAAACAACAGTGTCAAGAAAACCTAACTATACAACCACGTCCACCCGTAAACAAAACACGAAAGTAAATACGCTGTCTAAGGCGAGGCGATATGTCCTGAGACGTACGCAAGGTAATATAATCGCCGTCCGCGGATAGGAAAATCTCAGAGTGTGAGTTTTAGCGGTTTTATTTAAACTAAAGTCTTTCTTCAAAATTTACAAATCCATATTCGTGAGGTAGGACTGATCCTCCAAGCCTACCAATAACTAAATCAGAGATTCTTCCAAACATAAACTGTCTGTAGTAACCATACAACTTGACCAAACCAAGCTCCGGGCGTCTAGTGAAGAGCGGCGTGGAGTCCACGTTGCCGTCACCTGAGTCTGAGGACGAGTAGAGGCGCTGCGAGGATGGCTCCGGTACGCTGGCGGCGGTGGACGATGCCGCGGCGACTACGATGACACCAGTGGGCTCGCTCGGCGTGAATTGCCTCTCCGGGTTTTTTTTTTTTTCCTTTATTGAATTTCAATTCCCCCCGAAGGGGGCGGGCTGGCAGCAGCTTAGTATGCCGCTCTTCAGCCTACAGACTTTGTTAGAAAGATGAAGAGAATGAATAATAAAAACAAGTGATAAAATCGGAGACTTAAAGAGTAAAGAAATCGTGGAACTTAAAACAAAGAACAGAGGGATGATGACGCTAATAAAATACACACAAAGCAGACAGGTAAAACAATAGACAGACAATTAAAAAAACACGGTGACAGTCTGGTTTCTGTTCGCAAAAGACATAAAATTCACACCCAGCGACAGCATGGTTTCTGTTCGCAACACGAGAAAGACGAACAACACTGAACAGTCACTGGAACACTGCACTAAAATGTTGGCAAATGTGACATTCCACAGCCGAGAGCAGGTGGGGGGAAACTGGACAGATGATGGGAAAATAAAAGAAGGGGGGGGGGAGCCGGGAAAGGAGCTGATGGAGGATGAGGACCCATAAGAGGGGTGGGGGGCGCTGGGCAGGCGCGACAGGGAGTGGGGTAGGCAGAGGAGGGGAATACAAAAGGACTCGGGGGGGGGGGAGAAGGGAGGTAGGGAGAGGTTTAGTTGGGAGAAAACAGGACGGAAGGGGGGAAGGGGAAGCCCAGGGAACGGACAGAGGAAAGGAGGGGGAGTGAGGATCAGAGTTGATAGGAGGGATAAATGGAGGGAGACAGGGCATCATCCGGGAGGGGGAGTTGATGGAAGCCACCTTGGGGGAGGAGATGTAGGGTGTAGAGATGGAGGGTAGGGGGGACACAACGGTGAAGACGTGGCAGGGGGTGGGGATGGGAGAGGAGAGGAGCAACCAGGGGGTGAGGGGGTTCAAGATGGCGGGAGGTGTAGAGGATGCGGATATATTCGAGGAATAGGAGCAGATGGGGGAAAGGAATGAGATCATAGAGGATCCGCGTGGGGGACGGGAGGCGTATACGGAAGGCGAGGCGGAGTGCATGACGCTCAAGGATCTGGAGGGACTTATAGAATTTGTGGGGGGGGGGAGGGGGCAGATAGCCAGGCAGGACTGGCATAACAGAGGATGGGACGAATTAAGGATTTGTAGGTGTGGACGATGGTAGAGGGGTGCAACCCCCATGTCCGGCCATAGAGGAGTTTGAGGAGTCGGAGGCGGTTGTGGGCTTTGGATTGGATGGAGCGGAGATGAGGGATCCAGGTGAGGTGACGGTCAATGGTGAGGCCAAGGTAGGTGAGGGTGCCTCTCCAGGCTCCTGCGCCAGCCTAAATACTGCTTGGCGCATGGATATGGCTGGCTCTATTTGCAGTCACGTGTCGAGCGGAAGGAAAGAGGTCCGCGGCTGTAGCGACCTCTTGCGGCGCCGTGGACGCCTCCTGGTGATTTCTGGAAAGCGTCAATGTTCCCGAGACGACCGGCCAGGCTGACCCCTACTCGGTCCGGGGCCCGCTGTACCGGTGTGCTTCGCGGGAAGCGAGAGTTTCAGGCGCTTAGTCTGGACTCAGGACAAGGTTAGACTAGCATGCTGAGCGACAGGCAGGCGCTTAAAGGATTCCGCTATTGGCCGCTGCAACCACGTGTTCCACTGTGGCGCCTTCACTCTAAATGCGGGCCAGGCGGCGCACGCCGCCACTGCTTACGGCACGATGGTGCAGAGACCTCTAGGTGTCTTCGACGTCCATGACGTCTGGCGGGGATTCAAATTCCGCGGCGCGCGGTACCAGACTCGGTCTGCTAGCGTCGACAGTGGCGCCTCGTGGGTCCGATGTGTACTGACGGACCGCGGCCGATTTGAAGCCTACAACCTAGCAAGTGTGATGCCTTGTGGTGACACCACACAGAGACGATAGACTTTGTTTGCGGATGACGACAGAATTTTCGTCCGATGGTGTCCCTATTCGATTGGAGACAGATCTGGTGATAGGAAAGGGAGGAAGCCACGCTACATGTTGGTAATCTGTAGGGCTGGTTAGGTTGAAACAGCAGTATGTGGGCGAGCGTTATCATTTTGGAAAACACCCCATGGAATGCTGTTTTTGAATGGCAGCAAAAAAGGTTGAATCGACAGGACAACAGTTCTAACTGAAGTACAAATCTGTAGTCGTGGTGAGTGGGAGAACAGCGAGAGCGCTCCAGTTGTCATACGAAATACCACCCCAGACCATACCTCTAGGTGTAGTTCCAGTGTGTTTAGCACGGAAACAGGTTGGTTGCGGGTCGTCAACTGGCATCCTTCCAACCAACAAACGGTCGTCATTGGAACAGAGGCAGAGCCGGCTTTCATCAGAAAACACAACAGACCCATTCCATGCCTTACAATGAGCTCTCGCTTGACTCCACGGAAGTCGCAAATGAAGGTCTCCTTGAGATAACAGATTTGTAACAGTTCGTTGTGTCACTGTGGTGCCGCTCAGATTGCTGCTGCACGTGGAATACGATGCGGCGAACACGTTGGTCTGCCCTCACGGGAGTGACATGTGTCCGTCCAGAGCCCGCTGTTCTTGTGACCGTACATTCACGTGACCATCGCTGCCATTAATCATATGCAGTGGCTATATTCTTGCCAAGACCTTCTCCAACGTCGCAGAAGGAGAGTTCTTGCACCCCTGTTACGCGACCTCGTCCAAACTCAGTGAGGTGTTAATAATTGCGTCTATGTTGCCTTAAAGGCATTCTTGAATAGCATCAACTTACCATGTCCAATCTCATAGGTAACTAATGCTCACGACGTTTAAGTGCGTATTTAAAGCAAACCTGATTTGCATCCTCGTAGCGGCGCGAAATTTAAATGGACATCATGTTTCAGATGTAGAACCACGCCTACCAACTGCCATTTATGTCCCACATCTCCTTCTCAGTATTTGGTTGTTTCAATCAGAGTATTTGCCTGCAATTCAGCTTGTAAAACAGGACGCTTAGAACCTGTACATTTTCATTGTTACAGTCCTACAGTTGATAATTGCTCGAACTCAGTATGGAATTTACATATACTTCTACATTTACTCCGCTTGCCAGCTTACAGTGTGTGGCGGATACTACTTCGTGTACCTCTGTCACATCCTCTCTTTCCTATTCCACTCATGAGTAGTTCGCGGGAAGAGCGATTGCTGGTAAGCCTTCGTGTTGTCACGAATCTCTGTACTTTTATCATCATGGTTACGTCGCGAGATATACGTAGGAGGAAGCAATATTTTTGTTGGCTCGTCTAGGAACTTACAATCTCGGAACTGTAACACTAAACCACACGTGATATACAACGCCTCTCTTCCAGCGTCTGTGACTGGAGTTGGTTGATCATCTCTGTGAAGCTTTCGTGCTTACTAAATGAACCTGTAATGAAACGTGCAGCTCTTCTTTGGATCTTCTCTGGCACGGATCACATACTACCTTCAGCGTCAGTAGCCACTTTCTGCGCCGATCCTCTGCAGATCCCCCTGCATATCAGTACGATTTTTTAGCATATCTACCTCTCTGCATCCAACAGTATCATCCGCGAAAACTCTCATTGGACCTGACTTTGTGTATTAGGTTATTTTCATACACTGTAAAAAGCAGTGGTCCTACACGCTCCCCTGGGGCACGCACTAAGCTACTTTTACGGCTGAAGACATTTCTCAATTCAATACGACATGCTGGGGTCTCTTTGCTAGAAACTCTTCAGTCTGATCACACAGTTGTCTGGTATTCCGTACACCTATATTTTGTTCATGAGGCGGCCTTGCGGAACTGAATCCAATGCCTTCCGGAAGCAAAGGCAGATGCCACTATTCTAACTACTGCTTTCTGTATATATACTAAGATGGTATCCGTTCTTTCGGACATGTCCAAGCCCGTAATTCGTGTGTCTGGAAGTGAGTGGGAGATTCGCCAGTAGTGCAGCCGCGACGGAGCAGTAGGCAGTCGGTCGGTTGGTGCGGACCGGGGCTGGGTCCGATGTCGGTCCCTGCGCAGTGTCGGAGCGTGTGTGGATCTGTCCGATCGCTACGAGCTTGAGTTGAGTAGTGGTTTCACGCATCCAAGCAACGTCCATTCATGTTGTGTGGTTCGTTTCGGTGGTTCGCTGCTGGCGAGATTTTTTGTTTGAATTCTCATGTACTGACTGGCGGCAAGCCAGTCGTTTGTCAGTCGGTCCGTGGCAGTCCCTTGATTGGGTTCCGACGGATCAATTATAGTCGGGCTCGCCACCTGTCTCACCTAAGTGAACGAGGGCAGACCGACCTCTCTGGAGGACTTCTGAGTGCCACCGGTGTTTAATTATCTGTTGTCAGCTACTTTAAGTTTTAGGCTTATGGTTATTGCTTGTTTCCTAAAATTTTGCAAAATTAATTTTAAATTTAGCTTTCAAGCTTAAACACTGCGGCCTTTTGCCTTTAAAGATTATGGTAACATATTTTGAAATTTTGCAGTTTGACTGTGGCCCTCAGCCATTGGTATTGCACCTTGCATATGTTGTTTCTTTAAATTATTTTATTGCTATCTTAATTGGATTTTTATCTTGTTGATTTTTAAGATTTCTTGTTCTTAAACATGCTGGCCTTCTGCATTTAAAGGTCTATGGTAATATATTCTGAAGTTCTGAAATTTAATTGTGGCCCTCAGCCATTTGTATTGTACTTCACGTATGTTGTTTTTAGAATTATTTTATTGCTATCTTAAGTGGATTTTTATCTTGTTAAGATTTCCTGTTGGAGGCCTTCAGCCGTGAAAGAGTTGCTAAATTACAATAAATGACAATTAGAAGCAGACACTGACTTCAGCCCTCGGCCCTTTCCACAGTCCTATTACCTGTCCTGCCCAGCGGGTTTAGCGGGCGCCTCACTGCAGTTTTGCAATGTTGTTCCCAGATGGACACACGTGGCAAAGTCTAGAACGTTTTAGTTCACTTTTGACTTGAGCATAGCTGCTCTAAATTCTGACCATTGCTTTTTAGCAATGTAATCTTACGATGTAGAAAATTTCATTCCAATTAAGATACCCCTTGTAGGTGTCGAAAGCTAGGTCAATGTACCCACCAGTTACGTGCAGGCGGTTGGCTGTATAATCCAATGTTGAAACTAGTGTACTTACGCTGAGTAACAGCAAGTTCAAAACTGTAATATGTAACAATTATTCTTGGTCGTTTTAATCTGTGCTTTATTTTAATTTTATTGATGACCTTCTTTAGGTCAATATTTTACTCCAAATCCTTTTTGGTGCATTCGTGTATTCTTAGTGGTTGGTTATAGAGATTTTCATAGTTTTAATGGGTTTTAATCACACTCCTCTCTTATATTTTCTGAGAATCCACTAATGTCCGAACAGTTTTGCGTCTTAAGACCATTATCAACATTATTTTTATGTCCAAATAGCCGTATTTGTTGGTTTCTATTTCAGTTTTCAGCATTTTGTGCCTGAAGACGAAACTTTATACCTTCATATAGGTTCCAGTTAATATATTGAGCGATGTGTTCAGCTGTCTAAAAAAATAAAAAGATAGAAAAAGGAAATAAATAGCAATGTTCCGTCACGTCGTGATATGTGGACGTCAAGTGGCATTCGGTTTCTTTCAACTTAAAGCTCCAGAACTGTCGAGGTGATTTCGCCATCTATGATCTGTTTTATCCATAAGCTTTCATTAACAAACAGTTGGCTCCGCAAATTAGTGGACTGTGAGCTCACATGGTGGTTTTCAGTGTCCCACTCGACAGTATGAGGATGTTCACCGCAGAATCGACGAAGAAAGGAACATAAGCCGCAGACAAGGAGAAGGGACAGGATGACAGGACACGTGTTAACACGTCAGGGAATAACCGCGACGATACTAGAAAGACCTGTCGGTGGTAAAACTATAGAGGAAGGCAGAGATTGGAATACATCTAAGAAATAAATGAGGACGTTGAGAACAAGTGCTACTCAAGGCGAAGAGGATGGCACAAGAGAGAAATTCGTAAAAGAAAAGGTGACATTCGCTCCTCTTCAACGACGGTGATATTCCTTGCTTGTTATCTCATCGCCTGCACGTTATCAGGGAAAAAGTACGGTATCTTGTAGCGTAGACTAACTTGTCTTGAGAAACCATATATTCGTTTCATGCTCTCATAAGCGTGAAAGTAAGTCATTCGACTCTATCTCTATCTGCATTTATTTTATACACTCCATGTAATGGTATTACAGGATCGTGCAGTTTCTTGCTCTACACTATGATCTTACTGGTATGGTTTCAACCTTAACACACGTGGACGATCTGAGACGTTGAGCCAAGGTCCAAATCGGTAAAGAGTGGATAGTGAAGTCTGTTACCTCTGGGGTAACCATATTACTAATCCTGTGCCACACATTTATTCTCTGTAAGTAAATCTTGCGATACACTTGGTAGCAGAACGTTGGAAGAAAATGTTGCACGGAGCTGTAAGAGTGTCACAGGCTCATTCGTAATAATTATAATCAATAAAATATAGATATGGTGGTCTAAGTTCAATACACATCCTGATATAGGCCGCATGTTCTTTTAACTAGATGGACAAATGGAAGCAAACAAAATAAAACAAAAATAATCTCTACAAAGCCATCGTGGAGCAAAATCACGGGCAAAATGAAACTGGCCTGGAAAATTCCGTCTTGTGAAAACATTAACGAAAGGGACCTTCATTTGTTCTTCTTATTTTACTGGTGCCTTTATCCCACAGTTTTCTCAGGGTCAACACGGTTTCGATCGGATGTGGCATGGTTAATTGAAATGGTGGAAGGATGCCCATCCTGCCGCCACCCTGTATCCCCTGGTATGGAAACAGTGTACTCCAGCTGTCTGCGACTATTGTAAATCATGAAATAGTACGAATGTGTTTCAGATGTCTGCAAGGCGTGTAACTGAGGCAGGACGTGGGGACCAGCCCGGTATTCACCTAGTGGACTGTGGAAAACCGCCTAAAAACAACATCCAAGTTGGCCAGCACACTGGCCCCCATCGTTAATTCACCGGGCAGATTCGATCCAAGGCTAGCGGGTCTACCCGAGTCCAAGAAGCAGCGCATTAGCGCACTCGGCAAACCTGGTGGGTAAGGGGACTTTCATTTCTATTTTTACAAATTTACTATTGTGTCGAGGTAGAGCATCCAGATAAACTTTCGCGTATTGAGGTATCCAGGTGGTTTTAGTGAAGTAGTATCAGGTTTTGAACTCTTAGTTTTACATTTCTTGAGATGTAGCCTGCTTCAGCCTGTCAGGGTACGTGAACTGAGAGAAGAAGCGCCATTATGCCTCAGTACTTTTAAGAGCCATTGCATTACCTCAACATTGGCGTTTGGTGCGCAGTGTCTGGTGTTTGCACTGTAACACGATTCACCAAACTGTTACTGCTAACCAGTACGTTTAGAAACTGTTTACTCCATTATGTGGATCACCTCACAGAAGATAAACGACTGTGCCGATACATTCAGCAAGACGAAGCAACAGGAAACACAGCCTCTGCTGTCTTGTCACGAGTGCATGAGGTGTTCGGTGAGGAGAGGACAATTAGCAGAGGCATTGCAATGCCCTGGCCCAACCACACCCAACTCTCCCCCCCCCCCCACCGCCACTCGCTCCCAGATGACATCATGTGTTGTCCTCCCCCTCTCCCCACCACCCTACTGGAGGAAATTTCGAATTCTACCCCCCCCCCTCCCTCCAGAAATTGGTGGAGCCCTTTCTGGGACTGAAACCCTGGTCCTTCTGGACACAAAGCCCAAGTGCACTGCCAAACACATGGAAATTACCCAGATGCGGAAGAGGAAGGTATGGTCAGTGGCCTGTATTTAGTTTGGTTGGGAAACTGAAGTAAAGATTGGTCCTAATTACGTAATTAATCATACAGATCGGTCCTAATTACGGAACTATATGCACACAAGAACTGTATAAAATCGCAATACAGCTCAAAAATTGACAATTCCATATAACTGGTGTTATCCTGATGGGAAAAAATCAGACAATACAACTCACAACTTGTGGCACACACACTCAAACTCTACCCTCCGCCTACAAGCTGGCAGGAAAAAGGCTGGGGTTTAAGATACTATCTTTATTTCTTTGGCAGGAAATATATTCCACTGACAAGATGCTGAAAGTGGACAGATAGCAATTTAATATTACATGTAGGCATACAGCTGATGGCTGTATCTATTGCTGTTTGATGCCAGTGTTCGCTACAGACGCCTGTTTGACAATCACCTTGCAGCTGAGATGATCAAAGCCGATTTCCGCTATCCCAACTGATGGGAGAGTGCACCATTATTCTAATTAGACATCAAATTTGTCATGAAAAAAGCCAACACTCGTAATAAATGGGTCATAATACAACACACGTATTAGGGAAATTGTTGTCTCAAAAGACTGCAAAGGGGCGGTAGTTGAACGTGCCTTCTCCTTGATGGGCACTCACGAACTAACCTACTTGGAGGCGGACTTGCCCCTCCCCCCTTGCCATCCTTCTCCCATTCTCTCCCTCCCTCCCTCTCCTAACCGTAGGTAGGGATAGAAGCCTGTGACACTGGTGGTCCACAAAGAGATCCTTCTGGTGGCATTCGTATACTGTCTCCAGTCAGCAGAAATCAGTCATAGATGGACAAAAGACAAGAGAGGTCACTTGTTGCAATCTGTTAAACATGTTCATATACTCATGGTCTAGGGGTAGCGTCTTTGATTCATAATCAAAACGTCTTCGGTCCCGGGTTCGATCCCCGCCACTGCCTAAATTATTGATAAATAATCAGCATTGGCGTCTGAAGACTTCCGGCATAAGAAGTCAGCCTCATTCTGCCAACGGTCTTGTCAAAGAGGGCGGAGGAGCGGATAGAGGTTCAGGGCACTCTCTTGTCCTAGGGGTGGGAAATTGCCCCTAAAGGCGGAAGAATCAGCAATGATCAACGACTTGAGGGTGCAGAAGGCAACGGAAACCACTGCATTAAAGACACGTAACGTGTATTTGAAGAAGTGTCATGATGATCTCTCCATTGGCAAAAGATTCCGGAATAGTCCCCCATTCGGATCTCCTGGAGGGGACTGCCAAGGGGGAGGTTACCATGAGAAAAAGATTGAATAATCAACGAAAGGATAACGTTCTACGAGTCGGGGCGTGGAATGTCAGAAGCTTGAACGTGGTAGGGAAACTAGAAAATCTGAAAAGGAAAATGCAAAGGCTCAATCTAGATATAGTAGGGGTCGTGAAGTGAAGTGGAAGGAAGATAAGGATTTCTGGTCAGATCAGTATCGGGTAATATCAACAGCAGCAGAAAATGGTATAACAGGTGTAGGATTCGTTATGAATAGGAAGGTAGGGCAGGGGGTGTGTTACTGCGAACAGTTCAGTGACCGGGTTGTTCTAATCAGAATCGACAGCAGACCAACACCGACAACGAGAGTTCAGGTATACATGCCGACGTCGCAAGCTGAAGATGGACAGATAGGGAAAGTGTTTGAGGATATTGACAGGGTAATGCAGTATGTAAAGGGGGACGAAACTCTAATAGTCATGGACGACTGGAATGCAGTTGTAGGGGAAGGAGTAGAAGAAAAGGTTACAGGAGAATATGGGCTTGGGACAAGGAATGAAAGAGGAGAAAGACTAATTGAGTTCTGTAATAAGTTTCAGCTAGTAATAGCGAATACCCTGTTCAAGAATCACACGAAGAGGAGGTATACTTGGAAAAGGCCGGGAGTTATGGGAAGATTTCAATTACATTACATCATGGTCAGACAGAGATTCCGAAATCAGATACTGGATTGTAAGGCGTACCCAGGAGCAGATATAGACTCAGATCACAATATAGTAGTGATGAAGAGTAGACTGAAGTTCAAGACATTAGTCAGGAAGAATCAATAGGCAAAGAAGTGGGATACGGAAGTACTAAGGAATGACGAGATACGTTTGAAGTTCTCTAACGCTATAGATACAGCAATAAGAAACAGCGCAGTAGGCAGCACAGTTGAAGAGGAATTGACATCTCTAAAAAGGACCATCACAGAAGTTGGGAAGGAAAACATAGGTACAAAGAGGGTAGCTGCGAAGAAACCATGGGTAACAGAAGAAATACTTCAGTTGATTGATGAAAGGAGGAAGTACAAACATGTTCCGGCAAAATCAGGAATACAGATATACAAGTCGCTGAGGAATGAAATAAATAGGAAGTACAGGGAAGCTAAGACGAAATGGCTGCAGGAAAAGTGTGAAGACATCGAAAAAGAAATGATTGTCGGAAGGACAGACTCAGCATACAGGAAAGTCAAAACAAACTTTGGTGACATTAAAAGCAACGGTGGTAACGTTAAGAGTGCAACGGTAATTCCACTGTTAAATGCAGAGGAGAGAGCAGATAGGTGGAAAGAATACATTGAAAGCCTCTATGAGGGTGACGATTTGTCTGATGTGATAGAAGAAGAAACAGGAGTCGATTTAGAAGAGATAGGGGATCCAGTATTAGAATCGGAATTTAGAAGAGCTTTGGAGGACTTACGGTGAAATAAGGCAGAAGGAATAGATAACATTCCATTAGAATTTCTAAAATCATTGGGGGAAGTGGCAACAAAACGACTATTCACGTTGGTGTGTAGAATATATGAGTCTGGTGATATACCATCTGAGTTTCGGAAAAGCATCATCCACATAATTCCGAAGACGGCAAGAGCTGACAAGTGCGAAAATTATCGCACAATCAGCTTAACAGCTCATGCATCGAAGCTGCTTACAAGAATAATATACAGAAGAATGGAAAAGAAAATTGAGAATGCTCTAGGTGACGATCAGTTTGGCTTTAGGAAAAGTAAAGGGACGAGAGAGGCAATTCTGACGTTACGGCTAATTATGGAAGCAAGGCTAAAGAAAAATCAAGACACTTTCATAGGATTTGTCGATCTGGAAAAAGCGTTCGACAATACAAAGTGGTGCAAGCTGTTCGAGATTCTGAAAAAGTAGGGGTAAGCTATAGGGAGAGACGGGTCATATACAATATGTTCAACAACCAAGAGGGAATAATAAGAGTGGACGATCAAGAACGAAGTGCTCGTATTAAGAAGGGTGTAAGACAAGGCTGTAGCCTTTCGCCCATACTCTTCAATCTGTACATCGAGGAAGCAATGATGGAAATAAAAGAAAGGTTCAGGAGTGGAATTAAAATACAATGTGAAAGGATATCAATGATACGATTCTCTGATGACATTGCTATCCTGAGTGAAAGTGAAGAAGAATTAAATGATCTGCTCAACAGAATGAACAGTCTAATAAGTACACAGTATGGTTTGTGAGTAAATCGGAGAAAGACGAGCGTAATGATAAGTAGTAGAAATGTTAACAGCGAGAAACTTAACATCAGGATTGATGGTCCGAAGTCAATGAAGTTAAACAATTCTGCTACCTAGGCAGTAAAATAACCAATGACGGACGGAGCAAGGAGGACATCAAAAGCAGACTCGCTATGGCAAAAATGGCATTTCTGGCCAAGAGAAGTCTACTAATATCAAATACCGGCCTTAATTTGAGGAAGAAATTTCTGAGGATGTACGTCTGGAGCACAGCATTGTATGGTAGTGAAACATGGACTGTGGGAAAACCGGAACAGAAGAGAATCGAAGCATTTGAGATGTGGTGCTATAGACGAATGTTGAAAATTAGGTGGACTGATAAGGTAAGGAATGAGGAGGTTCTACGCAGAATCGGAGAGGAAAGGAATATGTGGAAAACACTGATAAGGAGAAGGGACAGGATGATAGGACATCTGCTAAGACATGAGGGAATGACTTCCATGGTTCTAGAGGGAGCTGTAGAGGGCAAAAACTGTAGAGGAAGACAGAGATTGGAATACGTCAAGCAAATAATTGAGGACGTAGGTTGCAAGTGCTACTATGAGATGAAGAGGTTAGCACAGGAAAGGAATTCGTGGGGCATCAAACCAGTCAGTAGACTGATGACCCAAAAAAAAAAAAAAAAAAAAAACATATTTATCAGAAAGACTCGACCCCTCCGGAACAACAACGAAAATCTGGAGAACTCTGCAGATTGCTTTTCCAAACATCCGCTATTCGGAGAAACTACAGACTACGTCTGCCGCCTCTTCCGGCTAGAGCCCCTGTTGTATCTGAGTGCGGAGTCTTCCCTGCTGTAGCCGGAGCACAGTCCATGGTGGGGCACGTGGTGGATGCTCATTTCAGCAGTTCTTCACTAACACAAAAGGGAAATTCAGCAGCACCACCTCACCCTGCACGCCACCCCACTGGTCGGGTGCAGCTGCATAGAGTGACCACGCACCCACGCACACACTGGGCGATCTCCCACAGTACACAAGTGCCCGCTGTGAAAACAGTTCACTGCAACAATTCTATTTAATATCAACGCATCTCTTATAACTGAGCATTGAATGAAAAGGAGAACACAATTGCGATGATAATATATGTGCTCTTTCCACGAAAATAGGAGCACGCCATTTACCTTTAGTTTTATGAGCAAATTCGGTATAATTTTTACGTTCGATTGCAGCACACAAGTCTCATTTCATTATTTTCTGACATCCAAAGAAGCGCACTGTCGCTGATTGCATATCACCAACATTCAGAGGTTAGGCTGTACACTCCCTATACATGTCCACTCTGCGTGAAACTGGGGAGAAAAACTTCCGCTAGGTTGCTGTGATAACTACCAATCACAGCAGAATGTCCTCGTTATTTCTAAACCATCAACAGAGCAAAGAAAAAGCGAGAATTTAAACTCCAAAGAAAAAACTATGTTAAGCTATTTCTTTCAGCTTGATGAACAAATTACACGAACTGAGCATGTATCTCGCGTTCAAATCAGTGTCTGTAAGTAATCTCTCATGCACAAGTGTATTAAAAACATTTCAGACACCTGAAATAACATTATAGAATACATTCTTTCACCCTAGTAGCTCACATGTCGGGAAAAAAACACAGTCAATTTACGTTCGACAACAAGAAGCTATAATTCGGTTGGTCTAATGGTGTGGTGTATATGGCCAAATGGACATACTGCACAGTCGTCTATTTGCATTCAAAATCCAGTATATGGAACTGGAGTACTGGAAGCGTGATGTAGTGATGACGCAGATATTGGGAAGATTCTGCAGTGTCAATGGCTAGTTTGGAACTTATCGAACAACTGGTATACGTTGATGTATGTGACCAAATACTGTAGATGTACAGCACAGTCACCTATCTGCATTTGCAATCTAATATATGGTATCTCCAACGTAGTTGAGGAGTGATTAACGATGATACAGAAACTGGGAAGCAATCTGCTGTGTCATTGGCTGGCGTTGAAATTACGGAACAACTGGTAAAATCGCTAAAGTTTATGGCGCTATCAACTACGGTGTGTATTACCATACATCGCCGCATATCAAAAGCGTCTTTCCCATAGTAATTGACTGAAACAACTAGGATGATATGGAGGCAAATGCTAGGGCGATTACTTTGAAAAGGCATGGCTGGCTTCCTTCCCCAGCCTCCCGATGTCGATAAGACCAATGACTTCGCTGTTTAGACTCCTCCCCTAAGCCGACCAACCGACATAGTCGACTCCGTAACTAACAGTAACCAAGCAATTAACAAGGGAGCGAAAGTCAGCAATGGGACAAGTAAACCATAGTTACTCCATCAGAATAACTAAACGGTGAATTCCAACAACGAGAGATTATTATTTCACTGAACACACAACAAAATTCAAATAAATTTTCCCGGTTTAATCCTGCAGTGGCCTGGTCATGATCCCTTGATGACTTACTTTTCCAAGCCAGACACAAATTTCGGCATGGCAAGACTCCACTGATCAAAACTGGCACAATTTTATGTAACCGAAGTAGCTCAAAACACACCACAGCTATCAATATTAGACTTCGAGCAGCAGTGTGTTCTGTGGTCCATGGAGACAAGTCCGTTACCCAGACCGTAACGATGCCTGTGTTGACAGCAAGCGACCACCCTTCCTTAAGGAGTACACCAGGCAGCTTTGCTCCGCGACTTCCTGCGGCGCTATGTCCAGCCAGCTGCTCTCCTCGGAAGCTTTCAGCTAAGTTGCTTTCCAGCTGGACGTCTACCAACTGCCTCCAATCCGGTGGACTATTCGTAGCTCTCCGGTGGTGGCGCTCGCAGTCGGATTCAGCGCTGTGGTCGACCTGTGCTCACCCTGCTGACGTACCATGCTGGACAAGCCCCATGTGCGGGCGGGCGGAAATTCAAACATTGCAAAATTCATTGTCCGCAGAATCTTCCCACTAACCATTCTATAGGGTGCAATACACAGTAAGAACAGCTTTCATAAGAATAAATCTTAACATAATGAGTTATTACTGTCAACAATTATGGCCAGCAAGCTGACATTGTACATCAGTAAGGTTATACACCAGCTGCGGTTGAGACGTATGGACCCCGCTCTCTTTTGCTATAGCTGTGTACTTATCAACTGAACAGCCAAAACATTATGACCACACCCCCACTGCGAAGTTGGATGCCGCCTGGCGGCGTTGCAGCCATGTGATGCGGAGACAAAATTGTATAAGCAGAGCAGACACTGAAGAGAGGGAAGGGGGGGATCGCCCTAGGGAAGACGTGGGCCGCAAATGGGGTGAGCGTCTACGGTAAGGGGTAGGCCGGTCAAATTACCGCTAGGTGCTAAATTGTTGGACATACACGACTCTTCACAGACGTTTGTCTGCTCTGCTCTGTAAAGTGGGACAGATGGTGATCAGTGGCATCTCTGCTGAAAGAGCACGATGCTGGTGCACGTACATGTGTTTCTGAGCACACTGTTCATTGTACATTGTTGAACATGAAGCTCGACAATCGACCATCCCTACGTGTTCACCACACGTTGACCCAGCCACATCGCCAATTACGACTGCACTGGCCAATGACCATCCAGATTCGACTATATATCAATCCAAACGTGTCATCTCTACCGGAGAATCACATTTTTGTAATACTATGTCGATGGTTGTCCCCAAAAACATCGTAATCGAGGTGAACGGCGGCTCGAAACGCGGTGGAAGTAGTGATCTGCTATGTGAGATATTCTCCTGCGCTTGTATGGGTCCTGTGTTAGTAATTGAATACGCGCTGACAGTTGCGAACCACCTCCTTCCATTCATTCTCGATGTCTTCCCCGACGGTGATGTCATCTTTCAGCAGTATAGTTGTGACTGTCTGGAGCCAGAACCATGATACTGCCGGCCGGTGTGGCCGAGCGGATCTAGGCGCTTCAGTCTGGAACCGTGCGACCGCTACGTCGCAGGTTCCAATCCTGCCTCGGGCATGGATGTGTGTGATGTCCTTATGTTAGTTAGGTTTAAGTAGTTCTAAGTTCTAGGGAACTGATGACCTCAGATGTTAGCCAGCCGGAGTGGCCGAGTGGTTCTAGGTGCTTCAGTCCGGAACCGCGCAACCGCTACGGTCGCAGGTTCGAATCCTGCCTCGGGCATGGATATGTGTGATGTCCTTAGGTTAGTTAGGTTTAAGTAGTTCTAAGTTCTAGGGGACTGATGACCTCAGATGTTAAGTCCCATAGTGCTCAGAACCATTTGAACCATTTTGAACCTCAGATGTTAAGTCCCATAGTGCTTAGAGCCAACCATGCTACAGTGGTCTGAGGAGCACTGTAGTGAACTCACGTTGATGTCTCGGCGATCAGATTCGCCTCACGTAAATCCTACGGAACCCATCGGGTCACTATCGGGCGCCATCAGCGCGTACACAAATCATCTGCCCGTTATTTAAGCGAATTACGAAACCTGTGCGTAGATATCTAATGACAAATACCTCCGCGAACCTATCAACAAACTGTCGGATTACTGGTACACAGAATCAGTGACGTATTTCGTTCCAAAGATGAACAGTCAAGCTATTAAACAGGTGCTCATAAAGTTTTGGCTCGTCAGAGTAATCTTGGTGACTGGATTCACAGAAGTCACAATTTGTTAAAAGGTTCGAAAGCGTGACAGAAGTTTACCCATCAACTTCACGTCCACCTTTCTCATCTTCCCAAAAATTTTAAATATACTTTACCCCCACCTAGCAATTATTACGGTGCCTGCCTCGTCTGGAAAAAGGGGTCTCCCAGCCATGGGCCAACAAGATGTTCCTGTAAGCCTTAAGTCTTATGACACATCTCTCTTATTTTCCTGGGGGTTGTCGTAGTAGACATCAGATCATCAATCGACCGCGGATTAGACAGTGGGCAGTTTACACGGAATGTAAACATAAATCCTGTCGGAGTAACTGTATGAGTCTCGTGCTTAGCTGTGTTAAGCGTATATCAATCATTCCAGCATCATCTCAGCAAAAATGACCCTAGTGATGATAATAGGTAGAGAAGCTCGCAGATTATAGTTGATCGTCTCTGCAAACAAGGGGTTGGGGCAGTAGGTTGGGGTCGTAAACAGTGTCACTCCTAGACCAAAGCAGGATACTTTAAAGGCTCCTCATGTAAACGCTGTCACATTATCAGATGCTAACGTCTGGCATGGAGAAAAAGTGCCACACACCCGCTTCAACCGGTATACAATCTCTTGCGCCGTTCCAGTACGTGTAAGGAACATCCAAGAATCCCACGAGAATGCGTGCACGCACACCGGAGTGTACTTATTTCCTGATCGCAAGTGAGTATAGGGACCCACGGAATACGTGTGTATTCTTTCAAGTTGATACTTAACAGGCTGGGAAGTCTCCATCCCCTAATTTGTATCGTGAGGCGGGTTATTGACGGAAGAAGTTCTACATGCCTGCACCACGGTCCTAATATGATAGACCATACCTTTCCAAATGAAATCTTCTCCTATCTTCGTGTGCGCCTTGTATACTCCCAGATAATCACCCACTGGTGACTGATTGTAATATGCGAATAACATAGGAACCAATTCAGCAGGACCCACTAGTCTGTAGCGGTGGCAACGCCTTGCCCTGACGTCCTCCTCCTTCGTTATTTTATCCTTTATTTGACGTAATGAATCATTCTCTTCCTGGTGTTTAGCGATTTCCTTAAACGCCGCAGGAAAATCCCCTGATACAGCAGCCTCTCTCCCTCTCGGATCCACAGTTCTCGAGATCGCAACAGAATATTCTATTTAATCAATCGGCAATCACGTTTCGGTTCCCCTTAAATGCCTCACCTCAAACTGAAACGCCATATGCGGGTAGCCCACTTAGCCATTCTCCACTCTCGTCTAGGCCTCTCCAATAGCCATCTTCAGTCCTTAATATCGACTTAGTAAGAACGGTCTATAGATAGAAGCGAAATTTGTCCAAAATTACAGCCAGGGTTTCCAGCTCTCAAACGCAGTACTATTTCTCTAGAAGGGATTGTCTCCTGGACGGTCACAATACCAGGTATATACCCTGCGAATCTTCTCAGAAGGTCACGGCTGCCATCCCAGACAGGGAGGCATCAATCTAAACAATGAAAGACTTCTCAAAATTAGGTACTGCTGTATAAGTACTGCACATCTTAAGCCTTTCAGAAGCCGCTTGTTGTGACTCTCTCGCTCCAACTTGTGTCCCATTTTTCACAAATTCGAAGATATGGGAAATTAGGGATTAATGTTTGAAAAAAAGAATACTGTTAAATCTGGCTCCTCCTTTAGAATTCTTGGGAGACAGAAACTCTCTTATTGTCCGACTGCGAGCAGGATCCACTCGAACCTACCTTCAGGTCACAGTATGCCCCAAGAGAGACATTTCTTGAAAAGCAGTTTTGAGCTAGTCCTGTTTAACAGTTATTCCACCTAAGCCAAGGAAACACTTCCTGCAAATGCTGAACATATTCTTCCTTACTTATACTAGAAATTACTGAGTCTTCAGATTAAAGATACACAACTGGAACAGGACGGCAACAAGAATACCAATCATAATGGCACACACTGAAACTCAAAAAGTTCCAGTTCGTGGCGAATGCCATCATGCGTTTAGTCTTCTCTACAACGAAATTTGATAGTATGTGTGATTAAAGTCCAAGGTGGTAAATACTTGTGTACTAGAGAGCCAGCCAGAGAAAACGTGGTAATGGGGTAACGATATGGAGCGAAAGACCACCTTCTTATTCTGATCCCTATAAGCTGTTACTGGATCCGATTTTCCCAATGGTTTAGGTACTAAAAATGTGGTTGTGGAGTAAGATTTTGATGGCAGGGTGACACCATCAGTTCCTCTATGAGGTCCTTTATTTCCTTCATCCAAAGCGGATGCAAACGATAAAAAGGCCATCTTACAGGCACAGTGACTGTTACCTCAATTCTGTATT
The DNA here is from genome assembly GCF_023864275.1 of Schistocerca cancellata. Taxonomy (NCBI): domain Eukaryota; kingdom Metazoa; phylum Arthropoda; class Insecta; order Orthoptera; family Acrididae; genus Schistocerca; species Schistocerca cancellata. The sequence goes on from NC_064633.1 coordinate 157,066,173, forward strand.
TCATAGGATTAGGTAGTATCTATCTGTCCATCAACACATCCGTGAATTAATCACACAATTAATTCAGTTGTTCTCTCTCTGGTCCAGTGGTAAATGATCTGACTGCGCCTTATTCCCCGCGCCTTCCCTTCGTTGTACAGATGCCACCAGTAATTCATTATGCAAGCAAACAGAGAAAGGGGTAACGAGGAGATGTACAGACAGAGTGGCAGGAAGAGGTGACTGACAGTGAGGGAAGAAAAGGGGATGGACAGAGAGATAGGCTAATGATGAGGTGGACAGAGTGGGCAGGAGATGAACAGAAAGAGTATAAAGCAGTATGATATGGACAGAGAGAGAGAGCAGCGGAAATGATGGAAGAGTGATGGGCGGGGGAGTGGACAGACAGGATTGGAGGAGATGTGCAGAGGAGATAGGCAGAGTGAGGAGCAGGAGGGGGAGATGCAGGTGGAATGTAGAGGGGTAGTGGACAGCTGCAAAAGGAAGAGAGGGCAGGAGGAGATGAACAGAGAGGAGGAGGAGCAAATGTACAGAGGGAGAGGGAGGAATATATGGTCAGAGAGGGGGGTGGAGGAGATGAACGAAAAGAGGAGGAGCCTCGCGGGATTAGCCGAGCGGTCTTAGGCGCTGCAGACATGAACTGTGAGGCTGGTCCCAGTGGAGTTTCGAGTCCTCCCTCGGGCATGGGTGTGTGTGTTTGTCCTTAGGATAATTTAGGTTAAGTAGTGTGTAAGCTTAGGGACTGATGACCTTAGCAGTTAAGTCCCATAAGATTTCACACACATTTGAACATTTGAACAAAAGAGGGGGAGGAGGAGAGGAAGGAACATAGAGTGGGGAGGAATAGATAGAGGTGGAAGGGTGAGGTGGAGAGAGAGATGGAGGGAGAATTAGGTGCAGATGGGGCAGGAGGATGAGTGTGCAGTGTATCTGTGGAATGCAAACTTGGGACAAAGCTGTGGGGAAAAGTGTATTATTCTATAAAGTAGCATGTATGCACAGTCGAAACTGGTTATAACTATATTCAAGGGACTGGCAGTTTACTGGCAGTTTACGGTCATTATAGCTGATAATCGCAGAAATAGGATTTTTGCTTTGCTTCTTTTATAAAAGTTTCGTATTTGTAACTTTTAGGCTGCCACAGAGTCAACACTTCAGAAAGTATCAGACATAGAGTACACCTTCAATATTTACAGTACAGTATTTTTGGAAACGAATTTTTCTTATGTTTATGCAGTACATAAAGCAATAGATGGCTAGCAAAACGTAGAAACATTTAATGAGTGAACGAAGAATTAGCAACAATATAAATTACTCATAACGTCAAGTACAGTCTTGGATAATAAAATACTGAACATGCCTAAAACTAATTGTAAGTGTTGTATGGTATAATATTCATAATAATGAGTGATACAACTTAGTTCCAATTACTGTACTACAGAATTTAATCAAGAGTGACAAATGAAAATACAGTAATCTGTGTATATGAAAGGCTTACACTTTCTCCTATGTTCCCCTTTAAAATGTTGTACAAATGTGATGTACATTAGCTAACACGTTGAAAAAATCTAACACATGTAACCACAGAACATCAGTAACGAACATGCTGTAGTTACACTTCTGTGCTTTGAAAAAATAACACATCGGAACTTAATTTTCCAGTTTTCTACAGTTACAGCAAAGACACTTTATTTCGCAACCATTTGTTTTAACTTTGAAATGCAATATAGTAATGAAGACTATAGTATACTTAAGGCAATCAATTATCTTTGTTTGCTTTACTCATTTACGATGTCCTTCCTTTCTTGCTTTGATAATGCGTTCGTTTTAACGTCTGATTTGAAGCTAAAAATCTACAAAAAACAAGAATTTGAAAATTTGATTTACATTTTTGTTACTTGTAACATTATGTGATTGCCTTATCATTTTAAATCATTCACTAATCGAGCAGTCGCTCGGCAACAGCTACAGTTAGCAGATAATGTTGTGAGAATGTAAAAGGTGAACGACCTGTGACGTAACGTGTTCATTGTCGAAGCGCCGTCAGAGATGCACTGAGTTACTGACTTTGAAAACCGCGGCCCGAAAAACGGACAGAAGAAGAACACTTTTACACATTCTTTTGATGTACTAGATATTCTCGATGAACAGTTACTCAGTTACTCATTTTCTCTTGTCTCTTGTAACTTGTGTCGGACGCGCATGTCTTGCCGCCGTATTATTATTGTTAAAAATAATATTATTTTAGTGTAAAGTAAAAGTGCAATACTAAAAGTGCAACACTGCATAGCAGTAGATTTATTGTGCGACGTGTATGTGAAAACGTCAAAGGAATTATTTGCATTACGAGAAGAGAAGTGCCAGTCAAAACGGCATCCATGTTAAATCCTTCATTGCAGTGTAAGTTCATCTATTAATTGCCATAAATTCAGAGTTAAATGGAACTGGTGTATGGGCTATTTAGTATAGAATCTATGTCTCACTCCTTCATGGAGTTATTTAATTTCTTTATGTTTCTGCCAAATTCACAGTCACAGTCACGAATTCTTTCGTCGAGATCGGACGGAAGTTGCATGCGGCGAAATATTTTCTCCGCGCCATGTTCTACTGGTAAATGCATGATAAACTACGGTCCCCTAGGAAACTCATGTTGAGGTATCCAAAAATAATTATATTTTGAATAGGTATTTACTCTCCTCTGCAATGCAACTTTCGACTGATCAGACGATCCAACAAGAAACAGCCGCACACGGTCGGCGTTCGCAAATATATTTCCACCGCTGATTATAGCTATATGTTACAGCACAAAAGTAAACATATTGTTATAATTAGCGACTACGAACGGGGACATTTATAACTGTATGTTTAGGTGTACACATTACGTAAACATATCGTTATATACCTATGCTCAAATACACAACAAAACTGAAAATTGGACATTAAGTGAAACACAAAATATCTCGTTTTATATGACAAATATCAATACGTGATGCTGTACTAAGCAATTTTTAAAAGTAGCGTTTACACAGAATAGGTGGGTTTCAACCAAATATGGTACACAAACAACAAACTTCATGAGTATCAGTACTGTGTGGTTTGTCACCTGCTTTCTGTCATAGGAGCAGAGAATCGACAATAAACGGTTTTTCAACTACGGACAAGTAGACTAGCCTGTACAACAGTCATACTATGAGAGCATTATGGGCATGCTTTATGAACCTCTTATACAGAAGCCATTCGTTTGAGCGCAATAGGGGGAAGATTGAATTGAATATAGGATGGAATGGACAGAGGGAGGATGTATGAAGGGATGGATAAGAAGAGGAGGAGCGATGAATAGGAAGAGGGAGCAAGAGGAAGTGGATAGGGAGACAAGTCGACATATGAGATGCAGATGGAGATGCAGAAAAGACTGGGCAAATAAGATGGGAATATGGAGATGAACAGAAAGAGAGGAGGTAGCAAGAGATGAATGTAGAGGGAAGAAGAGGTAATGGGCAGAGAGGGGGGAAGTACATGGACAGAGAAGAGAGAGGAGGAAATGGATAGTGAGAGGGGAAAGAAGAGATAAGCAAAGAGGACGGTGAGGAGGAGAGAAACAGAGGGTGGTGACTTGGTGGAAGAGAAAAGCAAGAAGCAGCTGAAAGGTTTAGAGAAATGAAGGACAGTTCTGAAAGAAAGAGGAAGAGGAGGAGATATACAGAGAGAGGGGGAGGAGGATAGATGCAGAGGATGGGAGGAAGGTGACCAGAGAGGCTGGAGCAGAGGAGATGGGCAAAGTGAAGTTGTGGGAGGACATGAAGAGACATTGATAGCAGTGAGGCAGAGAAGGACATATAGAGGTGATAGGATGTTTTGGACAGGGAGATGGGGAGAGGAAAGGATTGGCATAGAGTGTGAGGAGGAGGAATTACATGCAATATACATGTCTAATCCGTAAGAAGGTGACGCCACACAGAAAATATATACACACAAATCAGCATGTTTGTGTATATATGTCCAGTATCTCCTCCTAAAATACCAGATCGATTTGCATCAAATATGGTAAAAACATTGCTTGCTAAATGGCAGTTAGCACTGATATGTATGCAAAAAGTCATATATGACATGTTTGCTGTGTGAGAGTGTTATCGTTGTGCCTCATCGATATGCTTTGCAGGGAAACCTACACATCAGTGGCAAAAAGCGTTTCTTCAGCAGCCAACATGTAGGCTGACCTGAACGACAGGAACATAATATTTGGTATCAGATGCTACACTTCCCTTTTCAGTGACCTGAGGGCAGGGATCAATATCACCCTTCCTCCCTGTTCAAAAAGACTGCTTCCCCTAGCAGGCTTACAATACTCGAAGCACATATAAAATACAATGCCTAATTAATCTATGCAAACCCAATGATACATAACCAGAAAAACAACAGAAACTACAAATACTCTACTACTTTCTAGATTGCAAAGTATACAGCACTTAATGCTGCACTCCATCTTCCTGGTTTTCTCTGTGCTTAGCACCTCTCTTCACTCTGTCTGTCTTTCTCTTTCCTTCCTGTAACACGCCTGGAATCACATCTGGATAACCCTTAAATAGCCATAACCGCCCAATGTGTGTGTCTGTTATTCTATTTGGCAGTTGAAGCTTAACATTAATAAGGGATGTTGTTTCAACAACTTGATTTGACTCTTGATACCTCGTGAGGAACTTCTTCGTTCTCGCTTTTTGCGTATAGGGGCTGGACAGCATTACCCATTGCCCCATTCTATACTGTGGTAAACTTCCTTTCCGCTTTACCGCGTCTTCCTGCCTTTTCAAAGCCTTTGTATTCGCCTTTTGTACCCGTTTACATACATCCCGAATTGTCCTTGTGAATTGACGTACATATTCATCGGCCCTTCCTTACTGTAGCCTCACCAGATCAAATGGTGATGGAATTTTTCGCCCATACACTATCTCATATGGAGACAAGCCGGTATTTGTATAGACATTTGCATTGTATGCGCATACAATACGCTTCAAGTACTCGTCCCACTGATGGTGATGAGAATCCACAAAAAAACTCAGAATCTTCCTGATTGTTCTGTGTACCCGTTCTGTCTTTCTGTTGGCCTCTGGATGCGATGCACTCATCCTCAACTTATTTAATTTTATCAATTCACACCGTTCCTTCATTAAACCTGACATGAAGTTGGTCCCTTGGTCAGTAATCATTGTCTCTGGAACACCAAACTTCAAAAGCCAGTTGTTTACTAATGATTGCGTGACCACTACTGCCTGTTGATTTGTCATAGCCACCATCTCCACATACCTCGAAAAATTGTCTATTATTATCAGAACGAATCTGTTCTCCGATGGTGTTCACCTGAAAGTTCCTAAGACATCAATCCCCAACAAAGGCAATGGACATGTCGCTTCCGGTAATCATTGTAGCTGTATCTGTTTTCGGCTCAATTCTGCTCTCTGCGCACATGGTATACAATTCTTGACATACTGATCCACATCTACTTTCCTACCTCTCCACCAATACCTCTCTGCCACTCTCCTATTCGTCGCTCTACATTCTACATGACCAGATAACACATGATCATGAGCTTCCTTTAAAACCTTATCCCTCAACTTTGCTTGCACTACTACTCTTGACCCTAACTTCGTTTCCCTGCATAGAAGACCGTCGTACATATTAAATTGTGGCTGTGTCCGATAAATTTACAATCGTTGTCTGCGTCCTGTAATTTTTGCCATACTGCTAGGTCATAACCTATGACTTCTACTTCTGCCACCTTCCTACTTAGTGCATCCACATTACTGTGCTTCTTCCCAGGCTTGTGCACCACCTCGTAGTCGAATTCACTCAGCCTCACAGCCTATCTAGCGAGTCTAGTGGACGGATCCTTCAACCCCAACAACCACTTCAATGCAGCTTGATCTGTCACTACCCAAAATCTTCTCCCATATAATTAACATTAAAAATATGTGATTCCATAGATTACACTAAGCATCTCCCCTTAGTTCTTGAGTAATTCCTTTATGCTGCATTCAACTGCCTAGACGCCTAGGCAACAGGATGTTCTTTCCCATCAATTTACTGACTAAGAACACACCCTAATGCTTGATTCGATGCATCGCATGCTGGTATAAACTCCTTTTCAAAATCTGGAAACACAAGAACCAGACTTGATGTTAACACTTCTTTCAGTTTGTCAAACGCTTTCTGACACTGTCCACTCAAATTTCACACCCTTCCATAACAATCGCGTCAATGGCTGCTCTAAGTCTGAAAAACCCTTCTCGAACTTTCGATAGAAATTGCAAATTCCGATGAATGACTGCACTTCCTTAACTGTTTGCGGCTCCCGAAAATACCTTACAGCCTGTACCAGGCTCGGATCTGTTCGCACTCCGCCCTTACTGATAATATAACCCAAATATTTTACTTCTTCTAATGCAAAATGATACTTCTCCAGGATCAACGTCAAACGAGATGCTCTTAACCTCATAAAGACTTCCCTTAACCGCTGTCTATGTTGCTCCATACTGCCTGAAAACAGTATAATCTCATCCAAATAGACCAGACACTGTCTTGGTTTCAGACCCCTCAAGACAGTCTAGCAACCTCTGAGCATTTTTCAAACCGAATAGCATTCTGATGTACTGGTAATGGTCTCCAGGAGAAGAGAAAGCAGTTTTGGACGATCCTCTGCAGCCACCTCTAACTGATGATAACCACTTGTCAAATCCATCGTAGAAAAGTACTGGCACTGTCGTAAGTGATCCAAAGTATCCGATATGTTTGGAATGGGGTATACGTCCGTTACTCTCTTATTATTGATGTATAGGTAGTCACAACAGAACCTGTATTTCTTAGTTTCATCTATAGATTTTTTAGGCACAACGACAATGCCCACTCTCCAGCAACTATTGCTATGCTCTATAATACCGTCCGCAAGCTGTTGATCAATGAAATCCCCCACAATCGGCTGCAAATACCTCGGTATTCTGTATGGTTTACGGTAAACATGTGCTTCATTCCCTAGTTGGTATCCTATGTTGAACTAATGGAGTTGCTTGTAACGGCCCTCGTGGAGAAAACAAATCTTTAAATTCCCACAACAATTCTTCCATATGCTCTCTTTCTCATCCTTCCAAATGCTTAATTTTGTCACGCAATGCAGTTCTCTCGGCAGTTAGTGGCTGATCGCTTCGACTACCTCTCAAACACCGGTGTTCGTCATCTGGCACATCCAAATTTGCTACTAAAACTCCTTTCCTCAAATTCACATCTACAGCGCTGAAATGATTCACGTTCACGGGAACTACTCGCCTGTCGTTCCCCTCCTGTACGCATACAACACTACGTTTCACAAAACAAACCATTGGACCTAAAACTTCATTATCCTCCAAAGGTTCAATAACGTATACTGTACCCACAGGTAGATTCGACTCCACACTTATCCAAAGCGACTTCCCGGTGCCACTAGACAAACACTCATGCGAATTAAGCCTTAACGATAATGTACGCAGTTCAACTGGTTTGTTCATTGCGTTGAACGCCACTCACGACAGCTCTGCATTGACAACAGTTTCCCCTAGCTTAAATAATATTCCACCAAGTTCCACAGTTCGTTGTCCAAGGTCAATTTTCACATGATATAGATCCAAGAAATCTACTCCTAGGATCATGTCGTAGCCCTCGCTTACCCATGGTACTCTATGCATGCATTAAATCGGACTTTCTCTATTCAAAAGTCAACTGTCACCGACCCCAAAGGCGTGACATCCCCCACTCCACGCAACCTATAACGTGGTTGGTCTAGCTTCCTTCGCCCTATTATATTCCTAGTAGCCACTGACACTTGCGCCCCTGTGTCCAACAAAATCTTAAACTTTTTAGTTACTATGGATCCTACCACTGAACATTCCACCTCTGCATACGTATTCGTAGCAATTAAATTAAACCGGAGCTCCCTTAGGTGGGTCTCGGGCCCCCTCTGCCACTTAACGCTTGTCCACCTCTCCTATCTCCTCTATCCTCCCCACTGCCGATTTCCAACCCTTCCTTTATTCCTCTGTGACTGGGTACATTGCCTCTGCGCATGTCCCATACAACCACACTTAAAACATTTCACATCCACTGTAAACACTGTTTGCCTCTCGCGTACCCTTTTGCCACGTCTATTTCCTCACATTGAATCGCCAGCTGAATGGCCAGATACAAATCTTTCGGAGTCCCTTCACACACTTTCCGTCACGCATGCGCAGGTAACCCCCTCAAAAATAGATCAAGTGCCCTTTACTTGGCCTCCTGCAACAGAACACGAGTTGGGTCAGAACACTCTGACCCAACTCGTAAGTATACTAATTAATTTTACTTATCCTGTCCGCAAATTTTTCCATCGTCTCCCCCTGTCTGACATTGCACTTAACCTCTCTCTAAACTACCGAGCGGTATTCTGTTTTTTGTACCTTTGTAAAAGCCCTTCCTTTAACTCCTTAAACTGTCCTGCCTTCCCTAAGGGCTCAGAACACCTTACATATGTTTTCGCTTTACCCCTTAATGTCTTATTGGCTATATGTAACAACTGCTCATCAATCCAACCATTCATCACCGCTGAAGTCTCCAAGTCCTCCACAAACGAATGCACATCCTCAGATGGCTTGCCAGAAAATGGAATAATCAAACTCGCGGCAGCTGGGTCAATCTCCTGCACCCTAGGCAACGATTGATCAAATGCTGTTTCCCGCTCACTTCCAGATGTTAATTCATTTCTCAACTGTGTATTGTCTGCTGTCAATTGTGCTACTTTTTCCAACAAAATCCGAACCGATTCTGCTTCTGACACACCTCACGTTCATTACTCTGCCATTCTGTTGCTTTCATTCCCAGTTAGTCCCGAAACAAAACATTTAAGTACAACAATAACCCGACTCCCTACACCTCAGTATCATCATACTCGGTAACACCATACTGAAACCAATGCAAAAGTAATGCCGTAATTAAAATCTTACTGCCCCAAATACACTTACACTTACTCTGACAGCAAAGATACTATGCCCATCCAAAACAACTACAATGGTCTGCCATGAGCCATACTCAAAAACACAAAAAGGCAAAACATGTCCAATACTCAAAAGAAAACTAGTCAAAACTCACCACATCTTGTGAATGTAATGCGGTGGGCTTGAATATCGCACTGGACAGACGATGTCCACTATTCTGACACAAAATGTAGTGCCAACTTCTGTCACCGAATGTATCAGGGTAACTAAATGTAGTGGGAAGAGGTAGTAGGCACCGTATTAAGACTCGTCCGAGCTTTGCAAGTGACTTATTGTTTCCAACTACAGTGCCGTGTTCCACTCGGTCTGCATCACTGGGTCCTGCAATGCTGAGGACACCACTTCGCTGTCTGCAAAATGGCTTGGCGCAGAATGGCTGCCTCAGCGAACTGTACGCGCACTGTGGGTCGGCCTTGTACGCCAGCGAAGTTGCGGCATTGTCAGGATGTCGGCAGTGGACTCAGCGGTCTGCGTCCCTGCGACTCAGAGCCACTTGGTGTGAGCCACAGGCGGCCAGCTGCATGCTTCTCGGCGGCATGGCAGAGATCGCGGCGACAACAAGCGCCCGCGATCCGGCGTCCGAATCTGTGGCCCTCACCTCGGGATGCCTCCTGTGTGTGTTGGAAGCCAGGACGACTGCCTGTGGTAGCGAGCCGTGGAGTGGCCCATCACTGGCTGGCTATGGACCCTATGACAGCCTCAGACGGTCGAACCAGCTACCTGCCATGGACGGGAACGCTGGCGCCCCATTTGCTGCTGTGTGTCACTGGCGGTGTGACACGTCCTGCCATCCAGGACAGCTGCCACACTTTCATGAATCTTGTTAGAAACCCACACCTATTTATATGGGGCTGTGCACCTCTGTTTTGCTACACACGCCACTTCGTGTCACTTACTCAAAACATGCTAGGTTGGCCAGTGGGCCTCTTTTACCTATGATTTGAGACATGCAAAACTGCTATGTATACTCTTTCAGCAATCTGGAGGCCCTGTGGCTTCTGTTCTACTTCACAACTGTTTGTATGCGTAACTCACTGCAATCTGGGCCGCACCTGGCTGTAACGTGTGCTCAGAATATTGCACAAAACTAATTTTCCCTATCCTGAACGGCGGTGCTGTGACACTACATGGAGAAAAATAAGTTGCCATATGTACGAAAGATCATCACCGAGAACGGCCTGACCAATACGATTTTTTTATACAGGGTGTTACAAAAAGGTACGGCCAAACTTTCAGGAAACATTCCTCACACACAAAGAAAAGATGTTATGTGGACATGTGTCCGGAAACGCTTAATTTCCATGTTAGAGCTCATTTTAGTTTCGTCAGTATGTACTGTACTTCCTCGATTCACCGCCAGTTGGCCCAATTGAAGGAAGGTAATGTTGACTTCGGTGCTTGTGTTGACATGCGACTCATTGCTCTACAGTACTAGCACCAAGCTCCTGCACATTTCAGTCGAAGTGTTCGTACGCTTCTCAACAACAGATTCAGTGACTGATGGATTGGTAGAAGCGGACCAATTCCACGGCCTCCACGCTCCCCTGACCTCAGCCCTCTTCACTTTCATTTATGGGGGCATTTGATAGCTCTTGTCTATGCAACCCCGGTACCAAATGTAAAGACTTTTCATCCTCGTATTGTGGACGGATGTGATACAATACGCCATTCTCTAGGGCTGCATCAGCGCATCAAGGATTCCATGCGACGGAGGGTGGATGCGTATATCCTCGCTAACGCAGGACATTTTGAACATTTCCTGTAACAAAGTGTTTGAAGTCACGCTGGTACGTTCTGTTGCTGTGTGTTTCCATTCCATGATTAACGTGATTTGAAGAGAAGTAATAAAATGAACTCTAACATGGAAAGTAAGCGTCTCCGGACACATGTCCGCATAACATATTTTCTTTCTTTGTGTGTGAGGAATGTTTCCTGAAAGTTTGGCCGTACCTTTTTGTAACACCCTGTATGTGTTCAGTATTGTCAGGACAAAGATTTGTATGAAAGAAATTTTTTGGAAGATCCACCGGAATAGTCGAAAATTAAAATCAATCGTGGAAGATCATCACTTGAAAATTGCTTGACTGATTTGTTTGATTTTTATTCTGTTCATAATTGTGGATGGTAATAGTATTTTTATTATGAAAAATGAAATAAAAAAATTGCGTTCAGTTTGACAGTTTTGCTCTCACTTGTTTTCATTGCGTAAAAATCAGTTTTACATTAATCGTTGTTACCGAAATCTCGGAAACATGGAGACAGGGGAGAAGGGGATGTACAGAGCTACTGAGGAGATATGCAGAGAGAGGTGGGCAAGGATTTTAGGATGTATATGTAATTCCCACACCTATTTAGCTACTGTGAAGCAACAGCTGGTTCACTAGAATTTCTATAAATATACAAGATTACGTGTTTCTCGATCAGATGCTTTAGGGGGAATAAGTGCTTGAAGTTGTCAACACAAAAAGCTAATTCTTCATTGATTCTACACTCCTGGAAATGGAAAAAAGAACACATTGACACCGGTGTGTCAGACCCACCATACTTGCTCCGGACACTGCGAGAGGGCTGTACAAGCAATGATCACACGCACGGCACAGCGGACACACCAGGAACCGCGGTGTTGGCCGTCGAATGGCGCTAGCTGCGCAGCATTTGTGCACCGCCGCCGTCAGTGTCAGCCAGTTTGCCGTGGCATACGGAGCTCCATCGCAGTTTTTAACACTGGTAGCATGCCGCGACAGCGTGGACGTGAACCGTATGTGCAGTTGACGGACTTTGAGCGAGGGCGTATAGTGGGCATGCGGGAGGCCGGGTGGACGTACCGCCGAATTGCTCAACACGTGGGGCGTGAGGTCTCCACAGTACATCGATGTTGTCGCCAGTGGTCGGCGGAAGGTGCACGTGCCCGTCGACCTGGGACCGGACCGCAGCGACGCACGGATGCACGCCAAGACCGTAGGATCCTACGCAGTGCCGTAGGGGACCACACCGCCACTTCCCAGCAAATTAGGGACACTGTTGTTCCTGGGGTATCGGCGAGGACCATTCGCAACCGTCTCCATGAAGCTGGGCTACGGTCCCGCACACCGTTAGGCCGTCTTCCGCTCACGCCCCAACATCGTGCAGCCCGCCTCCAGTGGTGTCGCGACAGGCGTGAATGGAGGGACGAATGGAGACGTGTCGTCTTCAGCGATGAGAGTCGCTTCTGCCTTGGTGCCAATGATGGTCGTATGCGTGTTTGGCGCCGTGCAGGTGAGCGCCACAATCAGGACTGCATACGACCGAGGCACACAGGGCCAACACCCGGCATCATGGTGTGGCGAGCGATCTCCTACACTGGCCGTACACCACTGGTGATCGTCGAGGGGACACTGAATAGTGCACGGTACATCCAAACCGTCATCGAACCCATCGTTCTACCATTCCTAGACCGGCAAGGGAACTTGCTGTTCCAACAGGACAATGCACGTCCGCATGTATCCCGTGCCACCCAACGTTCTCTAGAAGGTGTAAGTCAACTACCCTGGCCAGCAAGATCTCCGGATCTGTCCCCCATTGAGCATGTTTGGGACTGGATGAAGCGTCGTCTCACGCGGTCTGCACGTCCAGCACGAACGCTGGTCCAACTGAGGCGCCAGGTGGAAATGGCATGGCAAGCCGTTCCACAGGACTACATCCAGCATCTCTACGATCGTCTCCATGGGAGAATAGCAGCCTGCATTGCTGCGAAAGGTGGATATACACTGTACTAGTGCCGACATTGTGCATGCTCTGTTGCCTGTGTCTATGTGCCTGTGGTTCTTTCACTGTGATCATGTGATGTATCTGACCCCAGGAATGTGTCAATAAAGTTTCCCCTTCCTGGGACAATGAATTCACGGTGTTCTTATTTCAATTTCCAGGAGTGTATATGAAATAAAATATGATTTCTGTAAACCAAAATATGTAGTATTAGTATGTTAAAATCAACTCTCCATTTGCGCTTATGTCCAACTGTAAAATATAGTCTTGTCCCAGCCGTTCCAACAGCTTTTTTTCCCCTCTAACTTCCTATAAAACAGCGAAGCAAGCGTTACAGAAAATTGCAGCCCACTGAGAGGGTATGGCTTCTTGAGTCAATTAGGCTCAATTTTGTAAGTTCTCATCACTTTCTCCAAAACTCACTGTTTCAGATGTAGCGTGTAGCACGGACTACGCGACTCCTAATACCATGTACAGAGATGAGAGAATTTCTCGTGACGGCAAGCAAATGCGATGGCATTCTTTTCATTTTCCATAATTTTGTGCTTCATAATTAAAAAATAGAAGGTAAATAGAAAAATATTAACGCACTTCACCGCGGTCGCTCATTAGAAAGGAGCACCACTGGTCGTATGTCTTCCTTATAATGTATTAGCTCTTGCGTGTCTGGTATTCAATAAAGGGTAACAAAATAGCCTTCATCGCCGTACCACTTTATTTTCCCCCCCTTTATTTTCATTCTAGCTATTCGGACGACGCGTGTTTATTTGGTGTCCTGGCAATTTTTCAAGTAATATATCATAAGAAAACAAATTCTCCTTTCTGCAACCTTGAAGGAGAAAAAATATAACTTAACGGGCAAAGTGCATGGACAAGACTAACTGTTGTTGTTGTTGTGGTCTTCAGTCCTGAGACTGGTTTGATGCAGCTCTCCATGCTACTCTATCCTGTGCAAGCTTCTTCATCTCCCAGAACTTACTGCAACCTACATTCTTCTGAATCTGCTTAGTGTATTCATCTCTTGGTCTCCCTCTACTATTTTTATGGTGTCACCGCCAGACACCACACTTGCTAGGTGGTAGCCTTTAAATCGGCCGCGGTCCGCTAGTATACGTCGGACCCGAGTGTCGCCACTGTCAGTGATTGCAGACCGAGCGCCGCCACACGGCAGGTCTAGAGACACTTCCTAGCACTCGTCCCAGTTGTACAGCCGACTTTGCTAGCGAAGCTACACTGACAAAAGCGCTCTCATTTGCCGAGACGATAGTTAGCATAGCCTTCAGCTACGTCAATTGCTACGACCTAGCAAGGCGCCAGTATCATTTAATATTTATCTATGGATGCCTGTACCGTCAGACCGATGTTCTCCAATTGTGGATTAAAGTTAAGTATTCCAAGAGCTTCGTACTTTATTTATTAGACTCAATTCCTTTAACTGTTCCAGACCTAACGCCAGTCTGCGTGAGCTTAAACGCGTGCATTTTGTCCTCCTCTAGCAACACGGTGTTGGCTCTTCAGCCAACACACCAATTTTTACCCTCCACGCTGCCCTCCAATGTTAAATTTGTGATCGCTTGAGGCCTCAGAACATGTCCAACCAACCGGTCATTTCTTCTTCTGAAGTTGTACCACGAACTCCTCTTCCCCCAGTTCTATTCAATACCTCCACATTAGTTATGTGATCTACCCATCTAATCTTCAGCATTCTTCTGTAGCACCACATTTCGAAAGCTGCTATTCTCTTCCTGTCCAAACTATTTATCGTCCATGTTTCACTTCCATACAAGGCTACACTCCATACAAATACTTTCAGAAACGACTTCCTGACACTTAAATCTGTACTCGATGTTAACAAATTTCTCTTCTTCAGAACCGCTTTCCTTGTCATTGCCAGTCTACATTTTATATCCTCTCTACTTCGACTATCATCAGTTAATTTGCTCCCCAAATAGCAAAACTCTTTTACTAACTTAAGTGTCTCATTTCCTAATCTAATTCCCTCAGCATCACCCGATTTAATTCGACTACATTCCATTATCCTCGTTTTGCTTTTGTTGATGTGCTGTACATTAAATGTAAGTTACATACTCCCATGTTACAAAAAGTTTGTCACGCGCTTTATTCCGCGGTTAGAGAAAGTAATAAAAGTGAGTCTTATGAGTCTTGGCTCCCTCTGGCAACTGCCGACACGAATACTGTATTTTTATGTGGTAAAGAACGCAACAGACGCTGCAATGTTTCTTCTAAAGATAAATACAATAGACAAAAACAGCTTTCATATTCAGAAGCCATATAAACGTAACAGTGGCTACTTTGGCAACAAAGCAAGGAGTAAGAGAGGTGTCACAAAGTTCGCGTCTCCTCCTCTACCTCGCCTTGTCCAACGGCCGACAAACCTGCCACTGCGTTGACGCCCCGCAGACGTGCCGCCCCGTGTGGCCGCTCGTTTCTCCCGTGCCTTGTGCCGGTCCTAGCGTGGAGATCTTAGTCCTTTACTCCTAGGCATTGCTATTTCTCATTCACTTGTTGTGTTAGTCGTGTCGCAGTGGCAGAACACATTTAATACACCCATATAAGAATCCCAGCTGTGATTCTCATACTGGTTAACATACAGTGAAGCGCCAAAGAAACTGCTACAGGCATGCGTATTTAAATACTGAGGTATGTAAACAGGCAGAATACGGCGCTGCGGCCGCCAACGCCTGTATAAGACAACAAGTGTCTGCCGCAGTTGTTAGATCAGTTACTGCTGCTAAAATGGCAGTTATCAAAATTTAAGTAAGTCTGCCCGTGAGCGATGGGACATAGCATCTCTGAGGTAGCGATGAAGTGGGGATTTTCCCGTACGACCATTTCACGAGTGTACCGTCAAAATCAGGAATCTGATGAAACATCGCTGTGGCCGGGAAAAGATCCTGCAAGAACAGGATCAACGACGACTGAAGAGAACCGTTCAAGGCGACAGAAGTGCATCCCTTCGGCAAATTGCTGCAGATTTCAATGCTGGTCCATCAATAAGTGTCAGCGTGCGAACCATTCAACGAAACATCAACATGGACTTTCGGTGCCGAAGAACCCGTCGTGTACCCTTGGTGACTGCACGACAGAAAGCTTTTCGTCTCGCCTGGACCCGTCAACATCGACAAGAACTGTTGATGACTGGAAACATGTTGACTGGTTGGACGAATCTTGTTTAATATTGTATCGAGCGGATGGACGTGTCCGGGTGTAGAGACAACTCCATAAATCCATGGACCCTGCATGTCAGCAGGGGACTACTCAAGCTGATGGAGGCTCTGTAATAGTGTGGGGCGTGTGCAATTGGAGTGACACGGGACCCTTCATACGTCCAGGTACGACTCTGACAGGTGACAGGTACGTAAGTATCCTGTCTGATCACCTGCATCCATTCATGTCCATTGTGCATTCCGACGGGCTTGGGCAATTCCAGCAAGACAACGCGACACCTCACATGTCTAGAATAGCCACAGAGTGGTTCCAGGAACACTCTTCTGCGTTTAAACACTTTCGTTGGCCATAAAACTCTCCAGACATGAACATTATTGAGCATATGTGGGATGCCTTGCAACGTTCTTTTCTTCAGACATTACTCGAGTCCCTGCGACGTCTTGTTGTGGCACATCTGCGTGCACGCGGGGACCCTAGACGATATTAGGTAGGTGTACCTGTTTCTTTGGCCCTTCAGTGTAAATAGAAAGGCTGCCACCTCCTACACACTACGACAACAATAACCCTCCTCTGTTATTATAAATTCCAAGTTTTTATTTGCAACGCTTTTAGCAGTTAGTCATTCAACAACATATTGCAGTTCTGCCTGATGCGTCGTGCTCAGAGCTTCGTTCATAATGCAGGTCTTCAGTCTTGTGTAGGCCCGTTGAACATCTTGTGGATGGCCCACTGTTAACGTTGCTTCTGTCTTCGGTGATTATGCAATTTGCATGCATTCTTCGTCAATTCGTTTTATAGAAAAAAGTGTTAGTGCTGAAATACTTTCCTTCCTTTTCTAATAAAAGACAGTCTATTGAGGAAGACAGATGAGTGTGAGTCTGTTGAAGAGAATGCTGGTGAATCAGATGGTCAAGTGCTTTCTGTATCCTCAGTTATTCTTCCACAGTCTTCGAACGGAAAATGTACTACTTCTGAACCATCCTTAAGACGTCATCCTAAACAAAGTGTTCTACGCGCGATTAGGTACCAGCAAAAATGGGAGTATAGATACAGTTGGTTGAACTCTGAATGCGATATGGGTCGGGCTTTTTACAAATTGCGTGAAATGCATTCCAAATTAGATATGAAAGCCGTATAAGAAGCAGAAGAAGTATTCATGAATGTGCCTTTCACTAAATTTAGAAAAGTTACTGAGAGAATAGGAAAACTAGAAATGCACATAAAGTTAGAAAAGAAACATGCAAAAGCCACTGCACTTGAAAAATGAAAATGCCTAGATAATTAAAATGAAACTGGAAAAATGTTACTTCGCCAGACAGTGTCTTCTTCAGTTCGAAATGTATATTGCCTTAGTAAGGAACAAATCCCCAATACAACAAAATATCAACCTCTAATTCGTAATACAGTTCTAAAAAGAGACAGAAATCCTGAAAAGTTGGTGAAATTCTAGAGAGAAATGTCCACTCATGTCAGCAAATATACTACTTCAGACTTATTAAATTGCATTATTCAGTTTTTATACAATCAAGATGAAACAATTCTCCATGATAAATACTTTTCTTTAACGCCAGACGAATCTCCAAGAGTCTCTAACCAATGTGAACTGTCTTTGTTAATGCGGCTATGTTGTGCCATCTCCGTCCTTTAAAGTGAATGAAAGGTTTTCAGTCTGGTTGAACTGGGCTACAGCTGAATCTATATTTATAGAAGCTGATAGTCATCTAAAGAAACGAAAATTTTCTTAGGGAAAATTAGTAACAATGTTCCTTCGACAGTGCTGCTAATTTGGAGCTTCTATCTCTGGGATATCCATTGATTATGACAGGAAAGGGGGCACGAGTTGCCATATATTCACTGCAGAGCACATGTTTTGTCAATTGCTGCCACCAACTGCAGGAATAAACACCCTATAATAAAAGGCAGAGTGCATATTG
Source organism: Schistocerca cancellata (assembly GCF_023864275.1). Lineage (NCBI taxonomy): Eukaryota > Metazoa > Arthropoda > Insecta > Orthoptera > Acrididae > Schistocerca > Schistocerca cancellata. Next base: position 157,084,090 of record NC_064633.1, read on the forward strand.
TTGGAGACATTTATAAACTTTTGATGCTTCTCTTAAACGAGGAAATGTTTGCACGAAATTCATTGTGCTTTAGAACAATCTGTTTTAAAAATACCCGAAGCTACTGAGAGACGCTGGTTGACTACCTATCATGCTACATTGCTATGCCTTTTATGAAGGCACGTGAATATATACACAAAGACGGTGCGAATTTTCCGACTGTGGCAGGAGGGATCTTGTTGGAAATGATGAGTTACAATTTCATTGTAGGTTTACTGATTTTGTACGATACAGTAAATACCGTCTCAGACTTATGTAATGTTTTGCACAAAGCGATCACTCAGAATTTCACAACTCGCTGTGCTTGTTCCTACAGCTCTGGAGCTTTTAAGACACATCGATTGCGTGTACTGCGGAAAATGAAACACTAAGTAACATTAAGTAAGTACTAGTGGGTGTAACAGACGTTAAAAGTTTGCCTTTCACGGAGGACATGAAACAAACTATGAAAAACGTAACGAAATTTGTGAGAAATATAATTAATGAAACTGAGTAATGTTTCAATGACAAGGCTGTGAAAGTGATAGAACGAAGTGCGTACTTTGAAAGTTTTAAAACATTTCAAGAATTTAGTGGTAAAGATTATAAGTAACTGTGCGTGATGTTGGGTCTTAATTGTACTGACGCTGTTATTACAGGCTTGGGTTCTTTTAAGTATGATGCTCGTAATAAATCAGAAGATTCTTCTGATGTTGGTTCTTTTGTCGTAAGGGCCGACATCGACTATGAAGCAGAAGCACACGCAGCGAATGTGTGCTCCGTATCCCCGTTTCCACTTCCATTGTAGAAAGGCACAACGAATAGGGTGAAGACAACATTAGGAAGTAGGATGAGTCAGGATATTTTTCAAGCTTGTGTGAAGTTGTCAAAAGAGATAGTGGAGGAACCCACAGAAACTTACGTTGATGATGTAATCAACAGGAACGCTTTAAAAAAAGTCTCGGCACATTAGTCTGTCGTAAAAGTAAGTTATTGCACGCAGTAGTATTACTTCATTGATCCTTATAATTTTATTCCTTTTGATAATTAACTTAGACTACACCTACTTGATACTTACATATAATTTAATTACGATCTCTGTTCAAAAAATTCCGGAACATTTGTAATTTCGCGCCAATGGTGTGTTTGAGCGAAATGCGGTTGACATCACTGCACACACCTCTTTTTAATGTGTAACTGACGCAAGTTTCATTGTTATAAGTCTGTTAGTTATTGTTCAGTGCTGTATTGAGCAGAACGTTGTTGAATTGTGGGACTTAGGGAAACCAGGAAAAGGTGTGAATGGGGCCTGATCAGTTACCGTTGGTTGTATGGTAAACACATACACGTTATTTAAGGAAATAATTTTTTAAAAACAATCATTTTTTAAAAAAATTGACTGGAACACAAGCTACACTGACGGCTGAAGGCCTTATTAAGAAAGAATTCAAAATTATTTGTAGGCTGAAGGCCACAAGCAATACTTCAGAACAATTAACGGCTGAATGCCTGAATTACAAATGAGGAAAACAATTACACATTAAAAATACCAAAATAATTTTTTAAACAATCATTTTAAAAAAATTGACTGTAACACATGCCACACTGACAGCTGAAGGCCTTATTAAGAAGAATTCAAATTATTTGTCGGCTGAAGGCCACAAGCAATAGGAATAATTTAAACAAAATATTATATTTAAACAATTGACACAATCAGACCAAATAAAGAAGGGAATGATCGACAGACAGTGCTCCAAGGATCAACCTGAGAAAAGTCCTTACAGTTGCGTATGCGAAGAGACAGGCAGTCAAGAGTTATGCTCACCTTACAGGACGGCAACTCAAACTAGCGACAGTTTAAATGTCGATCAATGCTCTTATCAAATCCACCAAACGTGTGATATCCAGTGCATCAGCAAAATAATTCAGGTGAGGATGAAGTGACAGACAGCACTGCATCTTGAGAATCCGGTGTTTAAAACATCGAAAGACAGAAGGAACCATTACAACCAAGGTAGACAAAAGAAACCACAAGCCACACCCCAATCAAGGAGGCTGTCAAACTACAGGTCATGCCGGCAGCATCGGCAAGACGAGGAAAAGTAAACTGCCGCAAAAATACGCTAACCTCCAGGGCAGGTAACTGGGGTGTTAGAGGCCACTAGGCAGTAAAATAATAACACAAAATTATAAAACTAATAAGAGGCGGTAGAATACAGCTAATAGATTCCGCCAACTTGACACTCTCCACTTGCTGCTGTTCGTTTTACGGCGACCCTGCGAGCAGCAGCGGACGAACAAACAGCGTGATCTCCAAATAGTGGAGGTTTCACTACTGGATTAATGTTCACTCAACTCAAACGTCCTGGGTCCGGTGGACAATGAGGTTGTGGCTCTCACAACTACAGCCTCTTCATCCGGCAGTGCCTGCGTGCCGTCAGCGGTCCCGGCACTTCCGCGCATTGCCAGACCTCCAGGCTGCGCCGTCCCACCCGAACTACTGACACCCTGACCCGGAAAACACTTCACGTCCTTCAAAAGATAGCACGGGTACTAGCTATCGACAGACGCTGCTGCTGCCACACGCGGATGGACAACGCTAGCAAACGTAGTGGTGCCAGTATACAGAAGAAGAAAATTAGACGCCACTATCCCTATTACACGATGACAACCCACCAACGGAACCAACGCGAACCGCACACGGCTCAGTTGTGTCGCACAGTTTGCGAATATCGAGATAGCAGCATTAGAGGAACAACGCATCTGCATTAAATTTTGCATGAAACTCAAACACACCTTTACAAACACAGACAAAATGATGTACGAAACCTACGATCATTAGTGCTTAAGCCGTACCCGGTGTTAAAAATGGCAGGAAGTTGAAACATTTCCGTTGGATCATGTCATGAAATCCTGACACAGCATGCTCGAATGCATCGCTGCCGTCAAGTTTGTTCCACGGTTCAGGAGTCAACATCAGAAACACCTTCGCTTCGCAATCTGTGAAGAGTATTTGGATCACGCAAATGAGAACGAGATGTTCCTTGAGAGAACCATAACTGATGATGAGACGTGGGTCTACGGTTACGATGTTGAGACCAAGGTTCAATCTTCACAATGGGTCGGGAAAGGTTCTCCAAGACCAAAAAAAGCTCGTCAGGTCACGTGAAATATCAAAGCCATGACTTTGAAGGATTAGTTCATCATTAATTCGTGCCACAGGGACAAACTGTTAATCGATGGTACTGTCGGGACGTGTTGCTACCCCTGCGGGAAAATGTGAGAAGGAAACGGCCCGAAACGTGGCGAGACATTTCATCGCTCTTCCATCACGATAACGCACCCGCACATTCATCCGTTTCGGTACGTGGCTAGTGCACAAAAAACGAAATCACTTTGCTGCCTCATCTGTACTTTCCAGACCTGGCACCTGCGGAATCTCTTTTATTTCCAATGTTGAAAACCCCGTTGAAACGACGAATATTTTTTGCAACAATAGACGAGACAAAAGAAAATTCGCAAATGGCGCTTCGCGCGATTCAGCAGGAGGGGTACCAAGACTGCTTCCGGAAGTGGAAACGGTGTTGGGAACAGTGTATGGATTGTGGAGGAGAGGGTTTCGAAGGAGACCATTAACAATAAATAAAAGTTAAGAGTAGATGAAATCTCTGCTGAATGAGAGAGTAAATGTAGTGGACAGAAATGTATCTACTATAGATATGGGTATGTTCCAAACCGGAGCTATGGCAGAAGCCAAGGAGATAAAATTTCACTCTATATGATCCGGCTGGTGGTTGACATCCAATTACATTTATACAATCGTCTCAGTGGCGAAAAGCCTAACAGATGGTCTGTCAGGAGAAAAGTAGTGTTTGTTGATGGTTATTTACGAGTCGATGCCGCTAACAGTTTGTCATGTGATAATTGTAAGACATTTCATGTATTTCAATTAGCTTTTAAAAATCGATTCTATTCAGGATCGCTCCAGAGTAAAATTAAGTTAAAAAAATTTGGGTCTCAGAAGATATAGTCCCAAATACAGTGTCTCAGACTTTATTTCGACACGTATGTGAATTTATCTAAGTATTTGAGTGACCTTTCAACCCCTCGCTATACCATAGGGACTTTGTGCCTACCATATGAAAATATTGGAATCTAAAAGGGTACTTCATATTTTAAAATTTCGGAAAACATATGTATTATATTTAATGATTTTTTTCTGTCAGATAGTGCAACTGTTTTAAATTTTCCAGTACAACTTAACCCAAAAATTTAAGTCTTAGCAGTGTATGTTCCCAACAAACTTAATATACATATTTTCAGGTTCAGGACCCTTCTTAGACATCTGTATAACTTTAAGCATTATGTTGAGAATGAAATTTAACTACACTTAACGAAACATGAACTTTTTAAATTTTTTGTGATAGTGATGAATTACCTCTCCACTCGGTGTAAAGACAATGGAAAATGTGTTGGCGTTGTTAGGATTGTGCTAAAAGACATTTTCATGTCCTTTCCCTACTTATACATCAGTACAAAGTTTGTTGTTAATAAAAGTTAAGCATATTTAACGAAATTTGTTTTTTATAGTTTTTATTTTCTGGTTGGCACAGAGTAACTCCCCCCCACCTCATTTTGTGTTACGCACTGTGGGAAATGTGCTGGAAGTGCTACATTTAAGTTCTCAACGTCTTATACAGGGTGTTACAGAAAGGTACGGCCAAACTTTCAGGAAACATTCCTCGCACACAAAGAAAGAAAATATGTTATGTGGACATGTGTCCGGAAACGCTTACTTTCCATGTTAGAGCTCATTTTACTACTTCTCTTCAAATCACATTAATCGTGGAATGGAAACACACAGCAACAGAACGTACCAGCGTGACTTCAAACACTTTGTTACAGGAAATGTTCAAAATGTCCTCCGTTAGCGAGGATACATCCACCCTCCGTCGCATGGAATCCCTGATGCGCTGATGCAGCCCTGGAGAATGGCGTATTGTATCACATCTGTCCACAATATGAGCACGATAAGTCTTTACATTTCGTACCGGGGTTGTGTAGACAAGAGCTTTCAAATGCCCCCATAAATGAAAGTCAAGAGGGTTGAGGTTAGGAGAGCGTGGAGGCCATGGCATTGGTCCGCCTCTACCAATCCATCGGTCACCGAATCTGTTGTTGAGAAGCGTACGAACACTTCGACTGAAATGCGCAGGAGCTGCATCGTGCATGAACAACATGTTGTGTCGTACTTGTAAAGGCACATGTTCTAGCAGCACAGGTAGAGTATCCCGTATGAAATCATGATAACGTGCTCCATTGAGCGTAGGTGGAAGCGTAGGTGACGAAACTAAAATGAGCTCTAACATTGAAATTAAGCGTGTCCGGACACATGTCCACATAACATCTTTTCTTTATTTGTGTATGAGGAATGTTTCCTGAAAGTTTGGCCGTATCTTTTTGTAATACCCTGTATACAATTTAATAAATGCTGTTCTCAATAAGAGAGGAGCGAATTGGCAAAATGTTTCATGATGTGTAAGGTTGTTCTTCACTTCTTAGGTCAACTAAATCAATAATCTTGGCAAAACTTGTGGAACGAAGACTTTGAGGCGTGGTACCTGGTACTCCAGAAGAAACCACTACTTGGTATCAACAGCGCGCAACAAAAAATGGCTTCAGGCACTATGAGACTTAACATAATGATGTCATCAGTCCCCTAGACTTAAAACTACTTAAACCTAACCATCCCAAGGACATACATCCATGCCCGAGGCAGGATTCGAACCTGCGACCGTAGCAGCAGCGTGGTTCCGGACTGAAGCGCCAAGAACCGCTCGGCCACAGCGAGCGCGCAACTTACACACTGATCACCCACAGCATTATGATCGGTGAACTGCTATCGATATTAGCCCATCCACGCGATAGCAGCGTCACCTTGAGAGGAATGCCTGATGGTCCCACACACGCACGATGCATGTAGTATTAACGATCGTGCTGTTCCTGTGTGGAATGGGGACGACACGCGATCTATCAGAGTTTCACTGCGGGCAGGCTGTCATGACCCAGAGGCTCGGCGCGACCATTTCTAAAACTACGTTACTTGTCGGGTGTTCGAGGAGTGCCTCGGTGAGTTTTATCAACACGTTGCGAAACCAAGGTGAAGCCCCGTCCAGACTTCGTGGGGGTGGGCGGCCCACCCCTCATTACGGATGTCGGACGTCGTCGGTTTGGCACTGGTAAAACACTCGTGGGCAGAGTAAAAGCGTATCTGAACACACAGTGCGCCGAACACTCCTAACGATGGGTGTCCTTTGCCGACGACCCCATGCATGTGTCAATGTTAAAACCACAACATCGGCAGTTATCACTATAATGGGCACGTGGCCATCGGCACTGGACGCTGGCGCAGTGGCTGTGCCTTGCGAAGTCTCATGAATCCCGATACCTTCTTCGTCATGCCGATGGAAAGTCGCGAATTCGTCGCCTCCCGTGGAAACAGCTCCTTGACACCTGTGCTGTGGGACATAAATGACCTGGTGGATGACATCGGAAGTTCACTGAGGCTTTTTGCAGATGATGCTGTGGTGTATCGAGAGGTTGTAACAATGGAAAATTGTACTGAAATGCCGGAGGATCTGCAGCGAATTGACGCATGGTGTAGGGAATGGCAATTGAATCTCAATGTAGACAATTGTAATGTGCTGCGAATACACAGAAACATAGATCCTTTGTCATTTAGCTACAAAATAGCAGGTCAGCAACTGGAAGCAGTTAATACCATAAATTATCTGGGAGTACGCATTAGGAGTGATTTAAAATGGAATGATCATATAATGTTGATCGTCGGTAAAGCAGATGCCAGACTGAGATTCATTGGAAGAATCCTAAGGAAATGCAATCCGAAAACAAAGGAAGTAGGTTAAAGTACGCTTGTTCGCCCACTGCTTGAATACTGCTCAGCAGTGTGGGATCCGTACCAGATAGGGTTGATACAAGATATAGAGAAGATCCAACGGAGAGCAGCGCGCTTCGTTACAGGATCATTTAGTAATCGCGAAAGCGTTACGGAGATGATAGATAAACTCCAGTGGAAGACTCTGCAGGACAGACGCTCAGTAACTCGGTACGGGCTTTTGTCAAAGTTTCGAGAACATACCTTCACCGAAGAGTCAAGCAGTATATTGCTCCCTCCTGCGTATATCTCGCGAAGAGACCATGAGGATAAAATCAGAGAGATTAGAGCCCACACAGAGGCATACCGACAATCCTTCTTTCCACGAACAATACGAGACTGGAATAGAAGGGAGAACCGATAGACGTACTCAAGGTACCCTCCGCCACACACCGTCAGGTGGCTTGCGGAGTATGGATGTAGATGTAGATGTAGAGATGGCGGTGCCTCCTTTATCTTCTGGGAACATTCACGTGGGTATCGATTGGTCGAATGGAGGTTGTGCAAGGAGTATTGTAGCTGTTTGCAGACCAGATACACCCTTTCACCACGATCATGTTTCCCGACGACAGTGGCGTTCTTCAACAATATACTGTGCCATGTCACAGAGATGTGATGGAGTCGTTCGAGGAACGCAGTAGCGAGTCCCAGTTGATGTGCTGGTCTCCCAACTCACGGACTGAAGACATCTGGGATGTGATTGAACGTGGCGCCAGAGCTCATCACCCCCCCTCCCCCCCCCCCCCCCCCAGAATTCACGGGAATTAAGTGACTTCTATGTGCATTGCTTCCATGCCACGACGTGTCGCCGCCGTTATCTGTGACAAAGGTGGACCAACCGGCTATTAGGTATGTGGTCATAATGCTGTGGCTAATCAGTGTAGTAACGAATGTTCTAAATATTTTGTACGTGATTTGGCACCTTGTAACGTCCCCTATGGAAAATTATAAATTCCTGTGCTGGTAAACCCCTTACGTTATTTGATTTTCAAACAGTTGAGCAAAACTGAACGTATTCAGACATTTGTCTCTTTACTTATTTTGATCATCAATAAACTGACACACAATATTTTCAGCGCAACGCAATATGACTTTCAATAATCCCTACAAAAGAATGGCCGTGACTAACAATAACCTATATGTTTCATGAATCACTTACCTCACAAAGATCTCGTTACTCGAACTACTGCAATACAGCGAGCGCCAATACTGCCAGCTAAGTAAAGGATTCTAACTACTGAAAGCACTAACTAACGCTGCCACCTCTCTCCCCACATCCACCACTGCTGGCGGCTCACCTCCAACTGCGCAACACGACGCGCTGTTCACATCCAACTGCCCAATACAGATTTTTATTTTCAACAGATAATTCTTAATATACATTACTATGAAGTATAAATTTAGGAAAAATATATTCAAGACTCTATATAATGCGAGTATTACAAATTTAAAGAAAGTTTAAATTCAAATATATAGTAAGCGGTTCTAACCGCACTTAAGTAACTGAAGCTTATTCTAGTTCGTGGGTTAAGCCCACTACTTAAATATTGAGAGGCCGCGTTAGGCGCGGTTACTTAAGTATGTCATCGTTAAGACTATTCCCGCGGTAGGCGCGGCCTTTCTTATGTCAGACCAGGGGTAAGTTGGACCTAATTTAGGAGCTATTTTATTTTATTCATCTCCATGCCCTGACAGCACACTGCACATGCACAGCTGCCAGCGGCTGGTGTGCCACACACGCAGGCGGGTCACACACAGCCGGACTTCTCCCCTCTGTCTGCCTTGCGGCGGACGTCACTGGGGTGTCGTGGCAGGAGGGCGTTGCTTCCCACGCTGGCTGGAGACTGCCGGGCAGTAGGCACACGTTTGGCGCCGCCTAGCACCGCGCCAACCGAGGTGGGGGCCATATTCGGCGGACACCACGGAGGGAGGGGCACCAGGCAGCACCGCACGCACCGCTACTGACTCGGCACTGCTGCAGTGCGGCGCGAAGATGGTGTAGCGCCGCCGTTCCCGCGTCGTTGAAGAGAATCTCGACACCGACGTCACGAAGGCACCGACCTCGAAGTTCTCCGACGACTGCAGTCTCGAAGGTCTCGCAGCCTGACGTCAGAGCATGCCACAGTCTAGGGGGACACATACTGGCGGTAGCCAGTGATGTGTTCCACGTAAATGTCGCGAGACCACTTGATGGTGTCAGACACCATCAGCCGCCGCATCAGTTGGCAGTAGCGGCTAGCGATGCCTAGGTGCCGAAGCACTGCATCGTTCTGGCGGTCCCACGCCCCCAGACTGCCAACAACCAGGGCGTCGACAGTGACGGAGTAGCCGCGAGCAGCTAATCCGCGCGCAACGTCGGCGTACTTTATCCTCTTCAGTTGCCGAGCGTTGTCGAGCGCAATCCGCCTATTCTCGAAGGGGATTGTCACATCGACGATGGTTACAGTCTTCGCGGCCTCGTCAGTTACAACGAGGTCCGGACGCAGCCCACTGCTGTCCCCTATGACAGCTTGGTTGATCCTGATGTCAGGAACAGCAGTGTTTCCTCTAACGCTGCCACCTCTCTCCCCACATCCACCACTGCTGGCGGCTCACCTCCAACTGCGCAACACGACGCGCTGTTCACATCCAACTGCCCAATACTACAATAGCAAAAATTCCAACAATGATAACGAGCCACAGACTGCACACAGCACAGTCAGTGATTTTCATGCAGAGCGCTATGTGGCGTTACCAACACAAAAACCTAAACAGCCTACTTACAACTTGGAACAGGAATAGGGACATGCGGCAGAGTACCGAGAGCACAACAGCCCTGACAAAGCATTTCGTGAAAAAATGATACTTAGAATATTTGACATTTTCACTCTTCAATTAATTTTCGCAAATTCTCGTTCCTTGTCGTCATGAGGCTGTGTCACGCAAAGCTGTATCTTGATTCGTGTAATCATCCTCACTCTTCTCATCCTTTCTTATTCGATGTACGTCTGGAGTTTGCCAAAGTCTTGAACGTCGTTTCAGCTGAGTCAGAGATATTTATCTGAGTAGTGAATGACACCAGCAGAACCCCGCTGCCAACAGTTATGGTCCATTAAAGCAATAGAAACGAAAGCTCTTATTTTATTCTCCGTTTTTCAATTGTTTCTTTTCCAAAAAGGACGTTTATTGCAACTGGTGGGGGAACACTGCGACAGACGTGCCATTAGAGTATCGGGATAAACTGAAACTTACATTCTTTCAGAGGACGCCTGTAATCTGACAGCGATCTCCATTCGGCAGCGTGCTAAATGTTTCTGTAGCCGATGTTCCTTTCTTCGGCTGTAGTCACGTGTAAGGAAAAGTCGCCTGCATTGAGAGAGGAGAAGTTAGTACCGATAAAAGCTTTTATGGCGGACACGGCGCTTGTGTCCCATATTTACGGTCGCAGGAAAACGGTTCATCGCTCCGCTCAGCGATATTCCAAGATATGAGCCGCTCGGCTTTTTTTCTCGTTATAATTTTGCTTGGTGATCGTTTTACTGGATTTTCAGCATGGTTCTTGAATCCAGACACGTCCTAGACTTCAATAAAATTGAATATATGTCCAACTTCGCACAGAACGGGGCCATGGATGAATTTAGAAGGGTGTCGACTAGGCGAAGTACCGAAGATATTTTCGAGAATAAGGCAACTGTTTTTTTTTCTTTTCTTTTTTTTTCAGAGAAGCCGCAGACAATCTTCATAGCTCATTCGGTCCAAGTTCCACTCGCCTTAACCCTTTCAGACGCTGTGATTCCGTTCGAAGCCACCTAGGATTTTTTCATTTCATGGCATATGTACAGTAGCTACATCTGCATCCACACTTATGTGTCCTGTAGATACTGCTTGTTTCGAATTTTAGCATTTAGACGAGCAAACGTAGGAGCCATTTTCGTATGCAGTGCACGTTTTTCTTTGTTTTCAAATTCTGACTGAATTTGTTTCTATAAGGTAGAAAACTGTTCTGTTCAAATGTATACTCTTTGTATTGCGAGCATAATTAAATTTATCTATTTGTTTTCATAAATATTGTAATGGTTCTTTTTGAAACCTTTGAAGCTCTAATGGAAACATGAGTAGCTGTGACAGGTTGTTGTATAACCAGTTTCACGTGATATACTCTCATAGAATACAGGAAAAGCAAATTCTAGCTCACCTTTTGGAAGGGACTTCTTCTGATGCCGACTCAACCTGACAACAGCAGTGAAAATGGAGATGATGTGGTCACTGAAGACAGTTATATCGATTTTCGAAAGAAAAATCCGCTGTTGTCTTCAATTATCAGTGAGTCAGAGCAAAGAAGTGTGCTCTCTGTCAAGTAGCCCTATGCCTAATTGCAGAAAGGAACTGCATTTTACATTTTCACCTAAACTAACGACGTTTCAGGGGAGTATATACGTTCATTTCGTAGAAAACTTTCGATGTTTCGTTTTTTATGCAGAAATATTATTTGGAATTTGCTGATTAATTTGGTGTGCGATTTATTAAATTTGTTTGACTGAAAGTATTTCTAATAGAATTTAATCTAATTAGTTGCAAAGGACGTTTTAGGATTTCGTAAACCATTGGTCAGCTAAAACTTTATATCTTAAGAACCATAAGATCTAGAAAGCTGTGGTTTGATTTAATTTGCAGTGAAAACTTTGCTGCATAAGTTGGTAGGACTTGCATGACAGCTGCGAGTCGTGTTTGCATTGTGCATGCGATATTGTTGGTATAACGTTTGTGAGTACTTCATTCTTTTTGCTGTTGTGCTTGTGTACCCTTGATGCTGTGAGCTAATTATTACATCTGACAAGGACAAGAGCAAAAGGAGTATTCAAGAAAGTAAAAAACCGAGGAAGTCGGTACTACAGAACATATTCTCTTGTACCAGAGGTTACAAGTAAGGTTATGAAGGACAGTTCAGTCAATATAGGTACAGCTCCACCCACTGCTACCCCCTCAAGTTCCTTTTCCAATAAGAAACTAGCGAAATGTGGTGAAATGTTTTCAAATAAGAGAAATGTGAATGATAAAGAAATCAGCATCATTATAGATGTCAGTATTCTCAGTTCCGTATTGCGTGAATTTACAAGTTGTAGTTTATGTGGAGGAAAAATAAACGTCACGGAAGACGCCTCAAAGCGATGTGGGTTAGTTTGTAGCTTGACAGTTTCATGTGAAAATTATAAACTTCAGAAGCAATTTTTTACTTCAGAAAAGTGAAAATATAACGAATTATTTGAGACGAACATACGGTATTTTTATGGACTGAGGTGCATTGGAAAAGGGTCTACTGCTGGGAAAGTATTATGCGCTATAATGAATCTGCCACGCCCCAATACAAAAGCATATCAAAACACAGAGACATTTTACTAGAGAAAGTGGAAGACGTAGCAGGGGAATCAATGAAAACCGCAGCATAAGAGGCAGTTGAGGAAAATAGAGACAGTGAGACACCTACAGACATAACAGCTGCATTTGATGGTACTTGGCAGAAGAGGGGTCAACAGTCTCTAAATTCCTGTGCAGCTGTCACAAGTACTGACACAGGTAAGGTCCTACATGTAGAAATTTTAAGCAAACATTGCCATGGATGCCATATTGCTAAGTCAAATGTAGACAAAAAGAGGCAGCACGAACTAAAGTGCATCACGAATTATACAGGCTCTAGTGGAGGAATGGAGAGTATCTCAGCTGTTAACATTTTTCATCGCTCTGTACAAAATCGAGGGGTTCGTTATGTGCGGTTCATTGAAGATGGTGACTGTAGCTCAGTCAAATGTGTTGTTGATAGCAGACCTTACGACAACAAGATGCCAGAAAAGTTGTAGTGCGTCAAATACGTACAGGAAAGAATGGGCACACGACTTCGACGGAAGAAACAGGAGTTGCTGAAGACGTCGCTGTCTGATGGCAAGACTATTCGGGGTTGTCTACTAGACCAAACCATCAATCAGCTATCGGAGTACTATGGTCAAACCATAATAAGCAACCAAAATAACCTAGATGGTATGAAGAAGGCTGTGTGGGCAGCATAAAACAACTTTCCATAAAATATCAATGGATGACAATCCGATCCACAACCTTTGCTCAGGCGAGTGGTGTAAATATAAGAAAGCTGAAGCAGCTGGAACTTTAGAAACGTTTACCCACAAGAACTCTTTACCTAAGGCTGTTGACTATAAAGCCAGTTTATAGAGATTTGGCAAATCCAGATCTATTGAAGAAATGTCTGACAAGGAAAACACAAAATGTGAATCAGTCATTCAACAATTTAGTGTGGACAAGAGTACGTAAAAGTGTATTTGTGGGGTACCATACATTGAAGCTTGGTGTGTTTGATGCTGTCATCACATTTAATGATGGTAATGCTGGTAGAATAAAAGTCTTAGAGTAAAGACTGGTTGGCATACGCAAGATATACTAGAGGAACTGGAGAAGCAGCGAGTCAAGAATACTGAGCTACTAGTCCAAAAAGTGTTCAAGGTGGCAAGATCTTTGAACAGGAGGAAGAGGATGCATTCTGCCAATGTAGATGAAGATAAAGACTATAGTGCTGGTGCATTTTAGCTATTGATTCTGTTTAAAAGTGAGATTTTTTTAAAAATAATTTTCAATTGCAATTCCTGAAAAATAAATTTTTCTAAGACAAATGACCCGTTTTCTCAGTAACTGAAAAAGATAGACTCTTCATATTTTTATAGTTAATTTGTAATACCCTTATTATAGTATACCTCTAGAATGTTAGAGATAACTAGCACATTTCCGGCAAAATGCACAAAAATGTATAGAAAATTGTAATAACAAATGTACAGCAGATAAAAATTTGTCTTAACTTATGTAATATATACTTTAATCAAACTAGAGGAGTAAGTACTCAAAGCACGTATAACTAACCAACAAAAGTTTCATAATGTTTCATGAAGTAGTTCTTGAGAAAATGGCTGATGGAATTAGCAAATTTAACATTAGCGGGATAGGCCATTCATACTCCTCTTCATGCACAGCTGCTCCATTTGGAAGTACCTCATGTTTGTTAAATTAATGTAATTAACACTTGTTTTTAACGGTGTTATGTGTTAATGTATATCTAATAATCTGATAAAAACGAGAAAATGTAAAAAAAACATGTTTTTAGTATTTCGTGTCTGAAAGAGTTAACACGTTGACGAGAATGTGACCAAACCCAAATGACGATATCGGTGTTTGTGCCGAGTAATTGAACACAATGTCCCATGGGGAATGGTCAGTATTCAGGGATATGACAGGAACGCCCATTTGAGGCAAAAAATTTCATACGGACATACTCCCTATACCGAGTGGTTTCCGAGGTAGAACATTTTTAATGTACATTTGTTTTTGGTTTAGCGGTGCGTACATATATGTCTTAGCCGACCAACATCTTTGACTTTTATTCTAGCCTAACCTATCTCTTTACTTTGGGCCTCTTTGCTCAGGATGTCTTTCTGCCATCAGAGTAATCCGTTGAACGTGCAGTTGACCATAGTGGGTTGTGAATGAAGTAGTGCCGGGGGCTGAGAGTGCATCCGAGAGAAGCATCGCTTAACTGTGTTTCTTCACACACTGGATAATATGCTACACATCTACACTAATGAAGAATATACAGACATTGTGTATGTTTCCGGTTTCTGAAATGGTAGCGCTGTCGTTGCAGCTGTCGAAGAATACTGTCGACGCTTTCCGACACGTCGAATTCCTGGTGTTAGAGTGTTTAACAGAGTTCGACACATTGCGTGAGACAGGTTTCTTCCAAGTTCCCATTTTTCTTCTGAACGTGTAGGTCAACAAGCTGTGCAGGAATAGCAGCACATTGATAAAATGATGCAACGTAGTAATACTAACAGCACACGGCGACTTCCTGCACCATCTGTGGCCCAGGAACACGTCTGTGGCGAACACTACATGCAAGAACTTGTACCCATTTCACATATGCCGTGTCCACAGTCTTCACATTGGCGACAGTGCCACACGACTTGAATTTTGTGACTGGTAAAATAGCAATCTTGTTTGCTTCCATTAATACTATGCACTAAAAAAGCCACGCTTACACGGTTGGAATCAACAACACACGTAATAATTATCTAGGGCCGCAAAAATCACACACACTATAACGCAGCCAATTTCCATGTTCGTTTTTCGATCAGTGTTTGGTGTGACATGATCAGTAATATGTTGGTAAACCCAGTCACTTTGTAAAGCGAATTACGGGACAGAATTACTTGCATTTTTAGAAAGATTTGTTTGTTGAATATCTTGAGGATGTTCCTTTGGTCACGCGGACTGCAGCACTTCCACATGACGAAGCCCCTTCACTTTTTAACACACATTTAAGGTAAGATCTTAGCAGCACTTAACCTAATCGCTGGATTGGTCGCAGTTGTACAGTTAACTGGCCAACAAGATTGCCATACCTTACGCCGTTAGATTTCTATTTCTGGAACTGGATGAAATCTGAGGTGTACAAACGAAAAGTGAATATGCGAGATGAACTGCTTGACCGCATCATGGATACTGTTGTGTACATTAGGGAACGTGCACAGACACTCAGTCAAGCAATATCATATGATATCCCAGAAGTACACAAATAA
This sequence comes from Schistocerca cancellata, assembly GCF_023864275.1. NCBI lineage: Eukaryota > Metazoa > Arthropoda > Insecta > Orthoptera > Acrididae > Schistocerca > Schistocerca cancellata. The sequence continues at coordinate 157,099,675 of NC_064633.1, forward strand.
ACTGAGGTTGACTGTGGTAACTGTACAATTAGTGTAACGTGATGTTTACGGTAGCGCGTAGAGACGAATTTCTTACAAACACGAATTTCTCAATTGATACTTTGTAAAACTCATCTAACTGTTTTGACTAATCTTTATATATGTGTAACCCTGAAAATATCCCTCCCGGCTAGCCGCGCGGTCTACCGATCTGTTTCCCGAGCGGGAAGGCGAACCGGTGCCCGGTACAAATCCTCCTGACGGATTAGAGTAGAGGTCCGGTGTGCCGGCCAGCCTGTGGATTGTTTTTAAGGCGGTTTTCCATCTGCCTCGGCGAATGCGGGCTGTTACCCTTATTCCGCCTCAATTACACTGTGTTGGCGTTTGCTGCGGAAACTCTGTCTCCACGTACACATACACCACAATCACTCTACCACGCAAACATCTGGAGTTACACCTTGTCTTTTATGAGACGTTCCCGGGGGAGTATCACGGAAGCCATTGCCGGGCGGTGTGGCCGTGCGGTTAGAGGCGCTTCACTCTGGAACCGCGTGACCGCTACGGTCGGAGGTTTGAATTCTGCCTCGGGCATGGATGTGTGTGATGTCCTTAGGTTAGTTAGGTTTAATTAGTTCTAAGTTCTAGGTGACTGATGACCTCAGAGCCATTTGAACCATTCTTTTAATTTCGGTACCAAGTGTTCTACCTCACCTGCCCTTCCTACACTACGCGAAATTTAACCGACAGGAAGAAGATGCTGTAATATGCAAATGATTAGCTTTTCAGAGCATTCACACAAGGTTGGCGCCGGTGGCAACACCTACAACGTGCTGACATGAGGAAAGTTTTCAACCGATTTCTCGTACACAAACAGCAGTTGACGGTGTTGCCTGGTGAAACGTGGTTGTGATGCCTCGTGTAAGGAGCAGAAATGCGTGCCATCACGTTTGCGGCTTTGATAAAGGTCGGATTGTAGCCCATTGCGATTGCGGTTTATCGTATCGCAACAATGCTGTTCGCGTTGGTCGACATCCAATGACTGTTAGCAGAATATGGAATCGGTGGGTTCAGGAGGGTAATACGGAACGCCGTGCTGGATCCCAACGGCCTCGTATCACTAACAGTCGAGATGACAGGCATCTTATCCGCATGCCTGTAACAGATCATGCAGCCACGTCTCGATCCCTGAGTCAACAGATGGGGACGTTTGTTAGACAACAACCATCTGCACGAACAGTTCGACGACGTTTGCACCAGCATGGACTATCAGCTCGGAGACTATGGCTGCATCACAGACAGGAGCGCCTGCGATGGTATACTCAACGACGAACCTGGGTGCACGAATGGCAAAACGTCATTTTTTCGGATGAATCCAGGTTCTGTTTACAGCATCATGATGGTCGCATCCGTGTTTGGCGACATCGCGGTGAACGCACATTGAAAGCGTGTATTCGTCATCGCCATACTGGTGCATCACCTTGCGTGATGGTATGGGGTCCCATTGGTTACACGTATCGGTCACCTATTGTTCGCATTGATGGTACTTTGAACAGTGGACGTTACATTTCAGATGTGTTAAGACCCGTACGTCTAACCTTCATTCGATCCCTGTGAAACTCTTCATTTCAGCAGGATAATGCACGACCGCATGTTGCAGGTCCTGTACGGGCCTTTCTGGATACAGAAAATGTTCGACTGCTGCCCTGGCCAGCACATTCTCCAGATCTCTTACCAGTTGAAAACGTCTGGTCAATGTTGGCCGAGCAACTGCCTCGTCACAATACGCCAGTCACTACTCTTGATGAACTGTGGTATCGCGTTGAAGCTGCATGGGAAGCTGTACCTGGACACGCCATCCAAGCTGTGTTTGACTCAATTCCCAGGCGTATCAAGGCCGTTATTACGGCCAGAGGTGGTTGTTCTGGGTACTGATTCCTCAGTATGTATGCACCCAAATTGCGTGAAAACGTAATTACATGTAAGTTGCATTATAATATATTTGTCCAATGAATACCCGTTTATTATCTGCATTTCTTCTCTGTGTAGCTACTTTAATGGCCAGTAGTGTAGCTTCCTACATTCAGCCTACCCTTCAGTTTTCAGGATCAGACCCACGCCCCGCCTTCCAGGCAGGATACAAAAACTGGCGACTAGTCTTTCTTGCTCGGTACTGCTTTCTTTTCGTCCTTCCCCAGTGTGACTGAATGTGCGTTCCCATCCTTCGCAATAAGACTTTCTTTTGTGTAAACCACAGGTTTCGCTGTCCGATCTTGTACTTTTCAGGCTCAGAAAATGACGCAGCTGCTTGCTGTGCATAAATGGACTGGTCACACTAGAAACTGCAACTACTACGGCGCCTCCGACGCCACCGCCTTTGCCGACGCCGTCGCCGACGGCACCGCCATTTCGTGCCTTCAATCCTGACGTTGAACGCTGGCCAGAATACATCGCCGAGCTCGAGGCACACTTCGCAGCTTACAACATACCAGGTACAGAGTGGCTTGCCTTTTTCATTGCCAACGTGGGTGTTGTGTTATACTGTGTGCACGTAAAACTGTTTCCCACCACCCGCCCAGAAACTAAAACTTACGACGAAGTGATTGATGCTTTGAAGTCCCACTTCCGTGACAGTATAAATGTGGTAGCTGGACGCTACAAATTCTTTCGCCTCGGGCGTGGCCCTACTCAGTCCAATAAATCTTGGTTAGCGGACCTTCAGGGACTAACTTCTGATTGTGACTTTCATTGTTCATGTGTACGCCCATATGCGGATATAATGATTAGAGACGCTATTGTCCAGAATGTGGCCGATCACCGCATCCACGAGCAAATCCTCAAATTTAAAAACCCTTCTTTGCAAGGAGTAGTGGACTTCAGACAAAATACATTAGACATGGCTACTTCCGCGTTCGACGTGACCCCGGGTGTGCGTAGTGTTAGCGCGGCACAACACGTGCACTCCCACCCCGACCCAGCACAGCAGCCGGCCGCGGTGGCCGTGCGGTTCTAGGCGCTTCAGTCCGGAACCGCGTGACTGGTACGGTCGCAGGTTCGAATCCTGCCTCGGGCATGGATGTGTGTGATGTGCTTGGGTTAGTTAGGTTTAAGTAGTTCTAGGGGACTGATGACCTAAGATGTTAAGTCCCATAGCGCTCAGAGCCATTTTAACCATTTGAACCAGCACAGCACGACACGCAGCGCCGCTCGCATGCAAGTAAACAAGCTTCAGGCCTGGCACCTACTAAGAAGCTGAAATCTTGTCCGAACTGCTTTCGTGCCCATCCACGGGACAGTTGCCCATCCCATCAAGCACAGTGTTAATTGTGTAATAAGAAAGGATATGTGCAAGCTGCGTGCAGTAAGCCGGCCTGTGTGGCCGAACGGTTCTAGGCGCTTCAGTCTGGAACCGCGCGAGCGCAACGGTCGCAGGTTCGAATCCTGCCTCGGGCATGGATGTGTGTGATGTCCTTAGGTTAGTTAGGTTCAAGTAGTTCTAAGTTCTAGGGGACTGATGACCTCAGATGTGAAGTCCCATAGTGCTCAGAGCCATTTGAACAATTTTTTTGCGTGCAGTAAGAGAAACTCTAATTCACAACTTGTCTCCCGTTCGCGTGACTCGCGTTGGCGTCACCGCAACGGAAACAGCCGTGATCATGATTCACATGAGCCTATGGACGTTAATGCCATTTATTCGAAGCCTTCTGCTTCACGCGCTTCTACAGCTCGTCGTGTGAATCAAGTTTTGCCAGAAACTTCCTCTCGCATTCAGCGCGGTGCGAGGAATTTTTTTCTGACTTTGAGTATGTGTGAACGTTCTGTTCGCATGCAGGCGGACACTGGTGCGTCAGGTTCTTTACTTAACAAATCAACGTATGATTTGCTTGCTTCCTCCCCGCTTCGTCGTTCGCATTCGACGCTGACTGCATTTACTGGACAGGAAATCTCAATGCTCGGCATGTGTAGTTTGCTAGCCACCTATGGCGCGACGACCTGTACAGTGTCTTTCCATGTGCTCCGCTCTAGTGATGCTACGAACATTTTTGGCATGGACGCATTTGAACTTTTTGGCCTAATTCAGGACAATGTACTTTGCATCAACGCTAGTGACCATGCAGACAGTGTTGCCGCACTGTGCGATGATTTTGCTGGACTCTTTTCTGATGGCCTTGGTTGTGCCACAGAGTTTGCAGCGCATGCAAGCCTATTTTCCGGCGCGCACGCCCTGTACCGCACGCACTGCGCGACACCGTAGCTGCTGAACCTAAGCATTTGCAAGACAGTGGTGTCATTGAACCTGTTTCTGCTTCGCCATCGGCTTCGCCTATCGTGTGTGTGAGAAAACCAAACGGTCGTCTCTGTATTTGTGCTGACTTTAAGTCTACAGTAAATCCCCAAACAGTGGCATCTACATTTCCCTTACCCCATCCTGAAGACATTTTTGATAAGCTTGGTGCGGGAAAATTCTTTCCCACGATTGTCTTGCGGGACGCACACTTACAGGTTCCGCTCGACGAACAGTCGCAGCGCTATTTTGTGATCAACACCCACCTTGGATTGTTCAAGTTTCACCGCCTTCCGTTCGGTTGTGCTTCGGCTCCTGCTATTTTTCAGTCTTACTTGCAACAATTGTGTGCCACTGTCCCTGGCTGCTCAAATTACTTGTACGATATAGTTGTATCAGGTCGCACCCCTGACGAACATTTGCAAAATTTGCGTGCCTTATTTACTGTACTTTTGCAGGCAGGACTCAAGTGTAACAGAGACAAGTGCAAATTTTTTAAAAACTGAGATTCAGTATTTAGGACATATGGTTAACGGACAGGGTATCCACCCCTCGCCGTAACATCACAGAGCGATTAGAGGCCGGCCGGAGTGGCCGTGCGTTTCTAGGCGCTACAGTCTGGAACCGCGTGACCGCTACGGTCGCAGGTTCGAATCCTGCCTCGGGCATGGATGTGTGTGATGTCCTTAGGTTAGTTAGGTTTAAGTAGTTCTAAGTTCTAGGGGACTGTTGACCACAGCAGTTAAGTCCCATAGTGCTCAGAGCCATTTGAATCATTTTTTGCGATTAGAGACTTGACAGCACCCAGGAACTTAAAAGAACTTCAGTTTGTGTTGGGCAACATTATATATTATGTTCGGTTTATACCAAATTCAGCGCAGATTGCAGCACCTTTGCATCGCCTTCGGCGTAAGAACGTTCATTTTGTTTAGTCTTCGGAATGTGACGCTGCTTTCCACAAGCTCAAATCTGGTTCGTTGAGTGATCGCTGTTTGACTCCTTTCAACCCCTCCAAACCAGTTTTTTTTTCTGTAGATGCATCTTCTCACGGCATCGGCGCGGTTCTCTCACACTGCATTAATTCTATATATGAAGATAGTAACTGTTCTCGAAAGAACAGATACCATTGACTACCGTGCAGCTTCTCTAGAATAAATTATAATTAATTGAAACCCTCAGCTGCTGCCAGGTGTTGTTGATATACCTCGATGGAGACAGCTGAAAATGTGTGCCACGATCAGGACTCGAATCTGGAATCTCCTGCTTTCATGGTAGACGTTCTATCCATCTGAGCCACCGAGGACACAGATTAATAGCGCCCTCTAGCCGGCGCTGTGCGGCTCTACGAGCGCCGCTCCGAATTCAGCCCATTTGATTCCGAGTAGATGACCAAGCAACATTGTTTCTATTTAATAGTGGGTGAGCCACTACAGATTTTGCCTGTGTAACTTGATGTACAGCTTCGCACCTACGTGCTCATCACAGTCAAAGTTAAGTAGAATTAATGTATTCAAGTTATTGTGTGGTGATATAGTAAAACCACTTTTAACTGCAGTATCAAGTGTTCTACCTCACCTGCTCCTCCTAGCTTCCAACATTCGGCCTACCCTTCAGTTTTCAGGAGCAGATACATGCGCCTCCTTCCAGGCGGGATACAAAAGTTTTTACCTATGCGGTTCCCTCTAATAACATCGAAGTTATATGCTCACGCTTTTAAGACGTGTCCTGGTATCTTGTCGCTTATTCTAGTCCATGTTTTCCCTTATCAGTTCTGCTGAGGAAACTCCTCGTTTATTAAGAGTTCACTTAATTTTCACTAAAGGGGCTATTTCTGTATCACCACGTTTGAAAACCTCCTATTGTATCATTTCTGGTTTTTCCGCTGTCGATTCAATAACGAGACCGAACTTTACCTGCTTTTGGCGTTACGTAGTGGGCAGCGAAAGGTACTAATTATTATCGCGTTAGTTTACACTACGTGTATTTATATCTTTGGACGTAAATTTGAACAAACAACCTACCTCGACTGATACTTTCCTATCGTAATTTGAACAGTGCTTTAGCAAAACAGTAGCTGCAGTTTAAATAAGCAGTTCACCTGATATTACAGGAGTTAGTAGAGCACGTGGTACGAACAGTTCGACCTGATCAGAGTTGCGCGCGTGAGCAGAATATGAGAGAGAGGGCAACAAGTAAGCACACCCCCTCTGGCCGCTAGCCGAGCGCGTCCTCTGCTAGGCCGGTAACGGTGGTGGCCGCTGCCGCATGGTCGCCGTAAGGTCTGTCCGTCTGGTCTTCTAAAAAGTGCTCCGGACCCGCTAGTGACATCAGCATGCCTTCGACGACTGCGAAGTGCTAAAGTATCGTCTGCGTTTCCTCACATGCAGGTCAAAAAATATTATGTACAACTGAGCACGAGTTGTCGTTGGAGAGAGGGTTTCGATACTATTCCGGTAATATGCGAATGTGTCCGGGGAATTAAGTCTGTTGAGAGATACAGTGCCGAGTAGATCAGTTTCAATGTAATTCAATAAATGCTTTATTTCTTCCAAATTATCTATCGCAACAAAGCAATCTAGGTCACAAATTGTAGCTCTCGTCAATGCGCGTAGACGGAATATCTACGTATTTTATGTCATTACTATTTATTCTGTTGAACACATTTTAACGAACATTTAATTGAATCACCACATCTTTTGATCGAAGGCTGAGACATTAGCAGGACTATATGTTGGCAGGCGTCAGTATACATCACCCAAACTATTTAGTTTTTACGATTTATTATTATTTCTGTCAATTTTTAATATAAAAAGTAAATTTGTAAATATTAGCTGTAAGCTGAATTTTGTTAGACATACACCAAAGAAAGCAGTTGCTGAGAGGTGTGAAAATTACCGAACTGTCAGTTAATAAGTCATGGTTGCAAAGTAACAACACGAATTCCTTACAGAAGAATGGAAAAACTGGTAGAAGGCGACCTCGGGGGAAAACAGTTTGGAATGCGGAGAAATTTAGGAACACACGATGATTTACCGACCCTACAACTTATTTTAGAAGACAAGTTAAGGAAATGATTATAGCAGTTGTAGAGAAAGTTTTTGCAAATGTTGACTGTGTAACCTCCCCACAAAAATGAAGGAAAGAAAAGTCTATGATAATAAAAATGTGCAAAAATGTTAAGTCCCCACAAAATTAACGTTATGCTAAACCTGATAAAATTTATAAGGCCAGCTGCGCTAACCTTAGGCCCTGTGCAATAACCAGCGTGATAAATTGATTCTTGGAGGAAAAGCAAACGAAATTTTCTTTCAATAAAATGTTTGTTTTGTTAAAATGCTTGGTTTGAAAACAAAATTATTATTGGGGCGATTCTTGAACAAATTAATTACACTTAAGATCCATTACATTATCAGATGAGCGCAATGCTGCTTCATTACCTTATTTAACAATATACCTCGTCCTGAATCCCGACCATAGAGCCATGTCGACGCCCGCCGACTCCTCACACACAACTGCGACTGTCTCTCGCGCGCTACTAGCACTGACTGCCTCGCAACAGAACTACATACTACTGACTCCCTACATGCAACTGAACTCTCGCGCTACAGCTCTCTGGTCAGAGATTGTCATGGCTCGCCATCGCTGCTACAGAACATACGTGTTTCAACTGGAATACGCTCTTTGAAGTTCTAAGGGTAGCAGGGGTAAAATACAGGGGGCGAAAGGCTATTTACAGCTTGTACAGAAACCAGACGGCAGCAATAAGGGTCCAGAGACATGAAATGGAAGCAGTGGTTGAGAAGGGAGTGAGACAGGGTTGTAGCCTATCCGTGATGTGATTCAATCTGTACACTGAACAATCAGTAAAGGAAACCAAAGAAAAATTTACAGTAGCAATTAAAGTTCATAGAAAAGAAACATAAACTTTGAGGCTTGCCGATGTCATTGTAATGATGTCAGAGACAGCGAAGGACTTGGAAGGGCAGTTGAACAAGGTGGCTATTGTCTTGAAATGAGGATATAAGATGAGCATCAATAAAAGCGAAACAAGGATAACTGAATGTAGTCAGATTAAATGAGGTGATGCTAAGGGAATTAGATTATAAACGAGACTATTAAATTACATCAGTTTCGCTGTTTAGGGAGCAAAATAACTGATGATGACCGAAGTAGAGAGGGTATAAAATGTAAATTGGCAATGGCAAGAAAAGCATTACTGAACAAGGGAAATTTGTTAATATCGAACGTAAGTGCGTACACTTTATGAAGTTTTTTCTCAAATTATTTGTTTGCAGTGTAGCCATGTATGGAAGTGAAATATGGAGAATAAACAGCTTAGACGAAAAGAGAATACAAGTCTCGAAATGTGGTGTTACAGAAGAATGATAAGATTAGGTGGGTAGACCACGTAACTAATGAGGATGTGTTGAACAGAACTGGGGAGACAAGAAATTTGTGGTACAACTTGACCTAAAGAAGGAATCGGTTGGTAGATGTGAAGGGATCACTATTTTTGTATTGGAGGGAAATGTGGGGGGTTCAAATGATTCAAATGGCTCTGAGCACTATGGGACTTAACTGCTGAGATCATCAGTCCCCTAGAACTTAGAACTACTTAAACCTAACTAAGCTAAGGAAATAACACACATCCATACCCTAGGCAGCATTCGAACCTGCGACCGTAGTGGGCGCGCGGTTCCAGAATGTAGCGCCTAGAACCGCTCGGTCACACGGCCGGCTGTGGGGGGTAGAAGTCGTAGAAGGAGACAAAGAGATGAATACAGTAAGGATATTTAGAAAGATGTAGGTTGCAGTAGTCATTCGGCAGTGAAGATGATCGCATAGGATAGAGTAGCATGGAGAGCTACAACAAACCAGTCTTGGTACTGAATACCGCAACAGACGACAACAACACCGTGAAATCTGGAAACGGCAGTAGAAAGAAGAGCCAACTGACGATAAAAATGAAGAATTGTTCATGTTTTTACGCTAACTGTTATAGGTACTGGGATATAAACTATTTTCATCATTGCATGTTCAAAGTAGTAAATGTTTAAAGTTAATTTGCGGGAATACCATGTAAAATATGACTCTTGAGTAGAACTTTCAAAAATTAATGGATAAAAACTTGTGTTAAAGACTGGTGATCGTATTAGGTCATTGTCCAACATCAGTAACAACAGTTTGCGGGGAGTAGGGAGCTGGAAGCATGCAGTGGTAGGATCGAGCCTTTATAAGAACGGCGGCCATGTTGCTCGAGGTCTGACTGCATTACGCTGTTTTGGAACGTGGTTCTAGCTGGTTGGCACTGGAGGTAGTTGAAAATGTATGGGTGTCGACTTGGGCGCAAAAGTTTAGGTGACAAATATTTTGGCGTGATTTCAGTGGGATTCAGGGCAGCAACTGGAAATTTGAATGTTTTTCTATCAGTGTTCAGAAGGGCTTGTGATTTTTCCTGAACGGCTATTTGAGACTCTGATATATTTGGCACTGTGCTGGACTTAGATTAGTCTGTGAGGACTTTACTTTCGACACTGACGGGCAACAAAGACAGTGACTTAGTGCTTCGAATGGTCAGACATGTAGTAGAGATAATTTGCAGTTAGACTTCAGTAATTTGCAACTGTGAACACTGCCTTACATTTTCCAGCCGATTTTATTTATTTATTTTATACAGAGTAATGCTATCCTCTATATTGTGGGCTCGAGCCGTTATTATCAATCGACATAATTAATTTTGTGTTGATCATCAGGCGAAGATATAGTGCGAATTTAACGGTCAGTGAATATTTTATTGCAACTCAGATAACTGTAGTTGGGGTATGCTGTTTAGATGGAGCACCTGTGTTCTCAATAATTCGTCAGTAAGTATTTTATTACATTACTTCTTAAATTTAAAGCGACAAACCAGGGAAGATAATCTGCCGCTAGACGAAAGTTAGAGATCCACACCACATACAGATGTACAGGTCGAAACCCCAGTCATATATAATTTCTGCTTGTAGAGGTAGCTGATGTGATTGGTGTACGAAACCCCGCTAGATGCTTCAAAAGCACGGGTTGTCCGTTTGGCTGAAACTGGAGGTAAAAAAGAAATGATCGTTATGCATCACTGGCTGGGAGGCCCTATGCGGGGAAGTTTGGCCGCCGAGTGCAATCCTTATTCCGTCGACCCCACACTGGGCGACTTACGTGCCGGTGATGGGGATTAAATGATGATAACACAACAGCCAGTCCACTAACGGAGAAAATCTCCATCCCGGCCGGGGATCGAATCCGGGCCCTCTGCATGGGACGCAAGAACATTACCACACAGCTAGGCAGGCAGTGAGCTGGAGGTATTATAAGTGAAACCCTGAGATGCCAATAATGGTGTACAATAAATCTACGAAATCTTCCGCAACATCTCGTCGCACGGTAGTTTCAACATGGTCTTTGAATATCAGTTGCGTCAAATCCTTCATGGACTTTTAGCGGGAAAACGGTGGAACTACAACGTTTTTGTCACACAAAAAAGTGTTTCTTTTTATCTCCTCTAAACACCGCATAATTTTGTATATGATTATCTACGTCCTGAACATCGTACAGTACAGTACAGTAATTGCATACATACAACATAAAACGAAATACCAGTATACTCCCAAAAAGTAGTGAGTCAACCTCACTTTCGTTGACATGGAGAAATGTATTTTATTGTTGAGTGCAGGTGGATGTTCAGTTTCACAATGAAGCTGTTGTAGCATATACTCGCCTATGTTGCGGAAGATTAATGCCGTATTTCATGTAAAACTAACAGCATGCTATAGTCTATAAACTAAAATATAGCAATCAACAGAGATAGAGATTTCTAACTTAGCCAGTACCAGTACCAGTTCAAAGCCCAGTTCCAAGAGAAGGAAACAAAATACGTACTTCGTTCCGTCGGACCTAGTGACGTGTCGTGCAACCACTGGCTAACACGTATATCCGTGTATAGTTGAGCTCGTATGTGCGGATGATTCCATGTCTTGCGAGGCCACGGAATGTGTCCATCACAGAGTTACCTGCCTATTTAGCTAGGATTATTAGGTATTAATGCCGCTAAACTGAGTATAAACGCCTCTATTATTTTGCATGTTGAACCACGAAGATCGGAAGCTACTTCGGGTAATTTAGGAGGGGCGTTCAACAAGTAATGCAACACTTTTTTTTCTGAAAGCAGGTGGATTTATTCAGGATTCCAATACAACATGTTATCCTCCACTCCTTTGGCTACATAACACTACATCTCAATACTACCTCCGTTCAATGTGACAGCCTTACGCCACGTTATTGGGAGGGTCTGTATCCCTCCATGGCACCACCCCACTGGTCGACGTCAGAGCCAAAATCGTGCTGCAGCAATAACCTCCCCATCATACACGTCCTGCTTCCCACGGAGTGCATTCTTCATTGACCCAAACAGATGGAAATCGGAAGGCGCGAGATGAGGGTGGTAGGGTGGATGAGGAAGAACAGCCCAGTGGAGTTTTTTAAGTTGCTCTCGGGTGCGCGGACTAAGGTGAAGCCTTGCGTTCTCATGGGGAAGGAGAGGATCGTTTGCATTTTAATGGCGACGAAGTCCGTCTTCAGTTTCCTAAGCGTAGTGCAGTACATTTCATAGTTGATCGTTGCACCATGAGGAAGGACATCAAACATAATAACCCCTTCAAAGTCTCAGAAAACCGCCGCCTTGACTGCCCGCTGAGGGTGCGAACGGCTTTAAATTTTTTCTACGGAGGAGAGGTGGTATGGCTCCACTCCATGGATTGTCGTTTTGTTTCCAGTTCGATGTGCTGAACCCATGTTTCATTGCCTGTGATGATGTTCGTCAAAAATAGTCATGACCAGCCTCGTAACGCGCAAGGATTTCTCTTTATGGTCCTCTGTTAGGCGACGAAGGACCCAGCGGGCACACGCCTATGAAGGCCCCAGTTAGTGGACAAATGGTGACAGCACTCTCGACAGAGACGCCCAGGTGAACAGCGAAGTGTTTGATTGTGATCCGCCGATCACCTCGAATGAGAGTGTCCGCACGTTCCAACATTGTAGAAGTCACAGGTGTGTGCGGCCGGCCAGCACGCGGCAGATCAGACGAATTTGTGCGATCTTATTTCGATTATGACAAACGCCCTGCCCGACAACTCACTGTGCTTTTGTTCATTGTTATGACTCAGTAGACATTCTGCAAGCAACGCCTGCGACGCTCCGCCAAAATAACCTCGACGACAGTCCTCTGCTTGGAACGCACCTTCGTTACAGACGCATTTTGAAGCCTGCGTATACCGCCGCCACATACTGGACCTTCGTGACACTTGTAAAGGGTTCACCACCTTGCTGGAGGACTTGTAATTTCGATGTATTCCGCCGCGCTGGCTGCGACAGAAAATATCTTTGCTGCAATAGAATCGCAGGTCAGAGCAGTCTCTGCAGTTGTTGCAGTCGCTCGCTGCTACAGAGCAGTTGTAGTCTGTCGCTGGTACAGCGCAGTTCATAGCCATGTATTTGTAAGTTAAATTTTAATATTTTTACTGGCATGTCTGAGATGTTAATATGAATTTGTTTAATCTTTTTGTTATTTGTCAGCACCAGTTGACCCAGATTTGTAATATTAATTTTTCATATAATGGATTACAGATCTTTATCAATAATGCAAAAGATTTTCAGAATATAGTTTTTACCAGTCAATAAAAAGAGGAAGGAATAATTTTGCCTTAAGTTATTACCAGTCCCGATCCATCATTTACTTAAAATAAAATATTTCAGAAATTTTCTTACATAATAGTCATGTGTTCTTTAGTAAACAGACGACCAGCTGTGCAGCTGTGTCAATAAGCAAAGTAAGTTTTTCTAATGATTCAGATCTCAGACAAATGTTGTGCTGTATTAGTAGATAGGCCAGTATTGCACTAAGCTGTGGCATTCACGAGCAGATATATAGACAGCGTTATCCGACGACACCGTCATGAGGTAAGAATTTTTCAGATTGATTTCACAGGGCCATGGCGTAGCGCTGCTTACGTCAAAATTTATCAGTTTTCATGAGTTAAGATATTAAAAAAAATTATCATTTTTATTATTTTATACGGGAATGTTACACACTATAGTGGCTGAAGGGGGAATATTCCACGATGTCCCACAGCAAATTTCGCATTTTTTTCAGCCGAAATCAGCCGAGAAAAGAAATGTGTTAAATTACTCGTTGAACGCCCTTTGTAATAATAAATTAGCGACTAATCACGCATTTGAATTTAATTATGTCCTCACTCGTAAATTACGCTTCAAAGGTTCACAACATACAAAAGCTCAGCTTTATGGGAAGATCGCTTTCATTTCTTACTTAAAATAGCAATAGCAGCAAATTGTGGCGTAACAAGCAAGTGTGCACCAAATTAATTGTGTCCATCAGCGTAGAGAATTGTGGTAACACGTTTCAAAACCACTGCTTAAATATCCCCAACTAGAATTTCTCTGAAACAATCAACGGAAGTCTGCGCTTTCACCTGTTCGCGCTAGTGCATTATTTTGTCATAAACAGTTGCAGGTAAATAGAGCGACAATTGTTTTATGTCACTGAATGGTAATCAACTCTGATCCCTGCTCTCGAATTTAATATTCCATATTTTTGCATTTGTTTCCTTCTCGTGAATCATCTTCAATATAATTTTGCAGTGGCAACAGTAATATACAATTATGAGTGCATAGTGCATGAGTACGTAAAGTACATCTCAACAAATGTGTAGAAAAGTCTACTTCGTAATAAGTAAAAAGAGGAAAATGCAGCTGCTTAATTACCCAGCAGATTATACTTTATAATACAATGGTAACAAAACTTCCTCAGTGGTATTTTTCTTCAGTCTTCAACATGAAGACAGGTTTGAGGCAGTTCTTCACGACAGCCTTATGTAACCGTTTTAACCCCTACGTAACTACTGCATCCTCTATCCATTTGAACCTGCTTGCTGTACTGCCGTCGTGGTCTCCCTACAAAATCTCTGTTCCGCTACGAAACTGACATTTCTGTGGTGCCTCAGCAAGTGTCATATCAACTGATCCCTTCTTTTAGTCATGCTGTGCCATAAATTTCTTTTTTCCCTACTGTATCCAGTAATTCTTCTTCATTTATTTTCTTCAGCAGTTCTACTGATCTATTCATCTAACTTACGCGTTCTTCTATATCATCACATTTCACAAGCTTCTACTCTCCTCTTGTCTGAACTGCTTATTGTCCACGGTTCACTCCCGTACACAGGTACACTCCAGAGAAACACCTTCTGAAAGCATTTTCCACGAAGTTGTTCCAGAAAATGTTTTTTTGCTGTTGTCAATCTAGATTTTATCATTATCCCTACTTCGATCACCATCAGTTCTTTTGATGCCTAAATATAAAAACTCTTCAATTGCTTTGAGTTTCTCATTTTTAATTTAATTCTCCCAACATCACCTGATGTAATTCATCAGTCCAGGACCCTCGTTTTACTTTTTTTTATGTTCATGCTGATGTTTTCAAGACACAGTCCTCTCCGTTCAATTGTTCTTCAAAGTCCTTCGAACTCTCTCATAGAAGTACTATGTCTTGTGCGCACCTCAAATATTATATTTTTTGTCCCTGAATTTCAGGTCTCATTCTAAATTTCTGTGTGTTTTCTTTTTTTACTTTCTCAACTTAGAGATAGCGTAACTTCGGGAACAGGTTACAACTCTGTCTGACTTCCTTCTCCACACTACTGCTTCCTTTTGAAGTCCTTAACTTTAACGTGTTTTCTGTACAAATTGTGAAACACTTATCGCTCGTTTATTTTATCCGTCCTAACTTTAAAATTTCAAGATGGACAGTCCAGTCAGCAATGTCAAAAGCTTTCTCTAAATCTACAATTCCAAGAGACGTAGGTGCCTTTCTTCAGTCGGTCTTATCAGATAAGCGATAGGTTCAGCATTGCATTACGTGTTTCACTTGCAAAGCAAGACGCTAAGGAGGAGACACGTTGACGGAAATAGAAAGTCTTATACCACGAACTTCTTGATTGAACGCTACCAAACTTATACTACAATTTTCCTGTAACTGGCAGATGTATTAATTAATATTTCATCCTTACCTTAGCTACTCTTCTGTATTTTCAGTTGAAATATGTCAATAGATAATCAACCAGTCCAAAACATAAATAAATCAAAGTAATAAACTGATGAAAATTATTTGTAAGCTAATAAATATGTAAATAACAATTATAGTATGTAAGAAAAATTTTTTGTAAAAGTTACTTAAGTTCTTTGCATATCGATGGTGACAGTAAAGTATCCGCACCAACAACCTCTTTGTTGGCGGGAGAGCCCGCGCATTGATACACAGGCAGCGCAGCGAGAAGCGCGCAGCATTGCCGACAGAACACTCTTGAGTCAACCTCTGTGCAGTGAAGTTGTGTATAGAGACAGAGCGGTGTGCCCGTTCGCCACCAGCTATATATTACTTGAAAAATACTATAATTATATAATTGGTAATTATTCATGAATCATTGCCGGCCGTGGTGGCCGAGCGGTTCTAGGCGCTTCAGTCTGGAACCGCGCGACCGCTACGGTCGCAGGTTCGAATCCTGCCTCGGGCATGGATGTGTGTGATGTCCTTAGGTTAGTTAGGTTTAAGTAGTTCTAAGTTCTAGGGGACTGATGACCTCAGAAGTTAAGTCCCATAGTGCTCAGAGCCATTTGAACCATGAATCATTAAAAATCGACGTCATGAAGACATCAAAGGTATTTAAGCGCTAACTGCATATTGCAAGTTCGTTGTTCATTTTTGATCTGTTTTATGTAAACGATCCCCAAACTGAAGTCTTATAAATTGAATCATTATAAAGAGTTAAAAATTTATATTCAATCAGTTTCAGAATAGATCAGTTTATCTCACTTAATATCGTATTATTTTTCATTGAACCCAGTAACCATAAGATTTAACTTTTGTTGTGTTTTCCCAATTTTTTGTTTAATAATGACATTGAATTTTGCACCAGTAACTTCAACCAAAAAAGCAAATGAGTAATAAGTACAATTTTAGCTCACGTATTTGCAATCCTGGTAAATGAATGCCAACGCAAATAATTATCAACAATAGATCAGAGTGAGTATATTCAGACATGCAGTCAGATGACGTTATCCAGAGGCGACCCAGTAAAATAAAAGTTAAGGAAAATATATGTGTATGTTTTCAGTTTCACTGCATAGACAACCAGTACTAATGGCCTCGCGTAAGATTACGTGTTCACGTCGAAATGATCTTCTTTCAATCAGTCACATCAAATATTGTTACCAATAAAGGCACAAATTGTGTACGCTAAAGATCACAGATCACACACGTTGTCAAAAGCAAGTCCAGACAGGAAAGCTGCAAGGCACAAAAAGTTCAATTCTCTCTCTCTCTCTTTCATTAGACGGATAGTAAGTTAAATTATTTTATTCTAGACGGTAAGGCTATCGTCTAAACGCATTAAGTTCAATCATTATTTCTTTTATGTATTCGACGGGAAGGTTTCAAAGTACATAAGAAAGCTAAAGAGGAAGACTAGTGCGAATGTAAACACTGAGGTGACAAAAGTCATGGCACAGCGATTTGAACATACACAGATGGCAGTAGTGTCGGGTACACAAGGTATAAAAGGGCATTGCATTGGCTGAGCTGTCATCTGATGGTTCATGTGAGAAGTTTCTGTGGTGTCACCGCCAGACACCACACTTGCTAGGTGGTAGCTTTTAAATCGGCCGCGGTCCGCTAGTATACGACGGACCCGCGTGTCGCCACTGTCAGTGATTGCAGACCGAGCGCCGCCACACGGCAGGTCTAGAGAGACGTCCTAGCACTCGCCCCAGTTGTACAGCCGACTTTGCTAGCGAAGGTACACTGACAAATACGCTCTCATTTGCCGAGACGATAGTTAGCATAGCCTTCAGCTACGTCATTTGCTACGACCTAGCAAGGTGCCATTACCAGTGTATATTGAGATTGCACTTATGTGATATCAAGAGCGATGTACACCAATTATGGATTAAAGTTAAGTATTCCAGCAGCAACGTGCTTTATTTGCTACATTAAAATACATTGTCCTGTTCCAGACCTCACGCCAGCCTGCGTGAGTTTAACGCGTGCCTTTCGGCATCCTCGCATAGTGACTTGGCTGTCTTGCCAAGTCACAACAGTTTCCAACACGATTTTGTCCGCACGAAGGGAATTAAGACACTTTGAACGCGGATGGTACTTGTAACTAGACGCGTAGGACATTCCATTTCGAAAACCGTTAGGTAATTCAGTATTCCATTGCGTCAAGAGTGCGCCGACAATACCAAATTTCAGGCATTACCTCTCACCATAGACAACTCGGTGGCGGACGGTCTTCACTTGACGGCCGAGAGCGCCAGCATTTACGTAGAGTTGTCAGTGCTAGCACACAAGCAACACTGCGTCAAATAACCTCATACATCAATTTGGAACCTACGATGGACGTATCCGTTAGGACAGTGCGGCGAAATTCGGTATTGACGGGTATGGCAGCAGGCGACCAATGCCAGTGCCTTTGCTTAATAGCGTGATATAGCCTTCAGCGCCTTTCCTGGGCTAGTGTCCATATAGGTCGGACCCTAGTGGACTGGACAACAGTAACCTGGCCAGATGAGTGCCGATTTCAATTGAAGAGAGCTGATGATAGGTTTGGAGTGCGGTGCAGACTCTACAAGGTCACGGACCCAGGCTGTCAACAGGGCACCTTACAAGCTGGTGGTGGCTCCATACTGATGTGGGCTGTATTAACATGGAATGGACTGGGTCCTCTGCTCCAACTGAACCGGTAATTGACTGGAAATGGTTGTCTTCGGCTGCTTGGAGTCCATCTGCAGCCATTCATGGACTTCATGTTCCCAAACAACGACGAAATTTTTATGGGTGAGCGTGCGCCATGTCACTGGGCCACAAATATTCGCTATTGGTTTCAAGTAAATTCTGGGAAATCAAGCGAATCGACTTGGCCACCCAGAATCCTCAACATGTGTTCCATCAATATTTTAGGGGATATTCTCGAAGATCCAATTCGTGTACAAAATCGTGCACCGGTGACACTTTCGCAATTATGGACGGCTATAGAGGCAGCATGACTCAAAATTTCTGCTGGGGACTTCAAACGTCCTGTACATTCCATGCAATGTTGAGCTGTTGCAGTAAGCCAAGAGGTAGGAGGTCTGACACGAAATTAGGAAGTATCCCATGACTTTAGTTACCTACGTATAATGGATGTTAGGCATGTCTAATGTTATTGAAAATCTTCAGGTGGACAGTGCTTAACTGACATGGGGGCATCTTACGAACATATTGTGCAGACAGTTGGCTGCAGTGACATCGCTACTGAACAAGTTGTGACGAAATCGACTCAGGACTATAATGTGGCAAGAATATCGGATACTGGTTCTAGCAGGAGGACAACGAGAGGAAATCGTAGCAGGATTGTTCGACTAGCTCTGACAAGTGCACAGATGACGACAGTTGAAATGAGGGCAGATGTTTGCGGTAGAGTGTCACCAGTAAATGTAGGGAACGGAATAGTGAGTGCTGGGCTGACATCTCGAATTGCCATGGGCCGTTTACTGACACTATACCACAAACAACAGAGGTTAACAAAGGAAATATTTCTTATTGAAGTCAGTGGCACCTCATAAACACACTTTTGCAATTATCGCAAATGGACTGTCCGCGGACTCGTGTTTACTGGAACGATTTTGCTTTTGCTATCGTATACTTTCACTAGAGTCGGTGTCCGCCCTTGGTAGCTGAGTGGTCAGCGCGACAGAATGTCAATCCTAAGGGCCCTGGATCGATTCCCGGCTGGGTTGGTGATTTTCTCCTCTCAGGGATCCAGTGTTGTGTTGTTCTAATCATTATCAGTTCATCCCCATCGACGCGCAAGTCACCGAAGTGGGGTCAAATCGAAAGACCCTTACCTGGTGAACGGTCTACCCGACGGGAGGCCCTAGTCACACGACATTTACACTAGAGTCGGTTTTCGGTAATAATTGTGGTACATCCTGTATATCAGTTATACGTACGCAAGTGGAAATTCTGCAGTTCTAAGGGTGTAAGAGGGAACCATAAAGACAGAAGAACATTTGCAGTTGGCGTGTCCTTTCCTTTAAAACAAAAAAAAATAAGAAAGGTCTTATGGGACCAAACTGCAGAGGTCATCGGTCCCTAAGCTTACAAACTACTTAATCTAACTTTAACTTACGCTCAGGAGGACACAGACGCACCCATGCTCGAGGGAGGACTCGAACCTCCGACGGGGGAAGCCGCGCGAAATGTGACAAGGCGCCCGAGACAGCTCGGCTACCACGCGCGGCTGTCCTTTCCTTACTGTTATGTTCACGAAAGTGGTGTGAGCAACAAGAGTGAATTATTTTTCTTCGTTGAACATTGTGTTTGAGGACTACGTTCAACAGATGTTTTATAAACATGCATTGCAAATGTAGTGTATGATGTATCTGAAATCAGAATTGAACTAAAGCAACTATTTCCACAGAAGAATAATAGTGTGAGTAGACAACTAGTAGATGCCAAAGCAGTTGTAATCAAAATAGGGAGAAATTAGACCAGCCACGGTATAAGTTAAGTTTACTGCAGAATACAATCTTAGACTGAGCGGGAAGCCACACTACACTGATGATAGTATAGTGAAAGTAGCGTGTAACGGAACTGAAATGATGGTGGGCTGACAGTAATTTGGAGCCCGCGCGTCGGAAACGGGCGCGCTTGTGTGAGACTGCCAGGGAGTGCACCCTGATGCCATCTATTGGCGAAACTGGGAATTAGCGCGGCCTGTCAGACAATGCACTAAGCTCTCAGAGTCAAATGTATTCTTTTTCTTGGTAATTGTAAGTTATTACTGTATAATTTAATATTGTAAAGCGCTAGTAGTAAATTATTATGACTGGTATGGACTCCAGGGTAGTAAATATAAATATTCTTAAATACTAAATGATTTCGGTAAAAAGGTGGTAGGGGAACGCCCCCACTCTTGGTGATACGAGCGTAGCTAGGGGTAGCTGGAGACACAGGGACTGAACAATGGAATGTCCTGGGGAGTGTTGACGTGATCGGACGTGCGTAACTGTGCTCACGCAAAAGTGATTGTGCAACAGAGAAGAGGCGAATATCGTCGCCGTTTTTGGAGTAAAACGCGACGAATGGTTGTTGAAGCCGCCTCTATGCCACTGGGGCTGATTGTAAGAGTTCCTGCGCCCAGATTTTATGGCGGACGTGCAGTAGCTTATACGAGTGCTACAGCTCGTAGTTCCAGCCGCCATTAAGGGCATGAGGCGTGAAGAGCTGCGTTAGCCACCGGCATCTCACCACCAGCACCGACACGTCTAGCCAAGGCAAGACTGCTTGCACTTGTTAAGTCGAACTTTGTATACATGTAAAAGGAGAATACCAGTTTTCTTTTATGCAAGTGCAGAGGACAGAATATAGTAATGAGTAAAATTACGACACATGTTGTTCATTGTAAAGTGTAGCAACCTCAAACATAGTATAGTGAAATCAGACTGAGGCCACCATCGCCTCTTTCATTTACAATTCTTTTGGTTGTAGAATACTTTAGCGTATAAGAATGTTGAAAAGAGCAATGGTCACACCAGAATGAGTCGCCTATTTACAGTTACTGAAATTTTTCTGAGCAACCTTTCAAGTAAAGTCACTTAACTAATTCTGTATCAATGGTCCAAAGAGTAATATCCAAAATCATTAAATAAGTTGAAGGATAGAATTTTGTTAACCGAAGTTGCATAACCTGTCTTGGTAGTAATTACCAAGCCAACTCACAGAAATTGAGAGAGTATTTGCTTTGTAGAATCATCTAGAATGATCAGAAATAGTAATATTCAGAATTAAGTTTAAAGTCAACTCAAGCCATTTCACTTTGAAACGAGCCCAAAAATTGATTTATTCTTTTGCTCCTTCAGAGCTGGCGACCGTAGTTATAAGTATTTTCAGGAGGATTCGACGGTAAGTCTGCTGCTCTCGTCGTGCTGATAGGATTATCCACTGCTGCTAGCAGTGGTGATTGGATACATAAGCTCACTACCAAGTTAAGTGGGTCAGGTGGGCAGTGTTACCGTGTGAACTGTAGGGCACTGTAGGCCGTGGATCGAACCCGTTCAATCATCACAGCTCTTAGGGAAATAGTCCGGTTAGGAGTGTACTATTCATTAGGTAAATACTGGCGAGTAACGGTCAAAAATGTATACGCAAGTGAATTTAGCAAGGTCCACGTAGCACCTAGTTAATGTGGTGCAATGGCGAGGGTAGGAGTGGAGTAAAAGTGAGCTGAGCTTGTGGCAGCTGTGCTGGATTCAAATATTAACTACGTGAATTCACTACTGCCTCTTACCATTGGGACTGAGCTATTTACAGCTAAAATACGTAGCAGTAAGCGCAAAGGCGTGACAGCTACAAGTCCGTATTGGTTTTATACATACGGAATTGGGAAGTGGGTCATTCCGTCAGTGGAGGGGGTTAAAACAACCGAGTTAGTGGAGAACATACCCCATTTACTGATGGAAAGATTCAGCGGTTCGGTCGCATGTGGCGACCACGACAGGACTAACCAAGTTTGTAGAATAATGGCTGCAATAAAAGTGTTTTATATAAACTTGTAGTTTCAAGAAAATTTTAAATTTAAAATTCTGTTGTAGACAAATATACCACAATTGGTAAGTTCAAGACGACAACCTGCAAAGCAGCAAAAGAAAGTCCAATAGTAGGAGTTAAACAAGTAATACTTGGTTTAATAAACATTTCTATTAGGCACGAAATACAGCAGCATAAGATGGAGTCGAATAGTAACAAGCAAGACGAAAACATTACAAGGTCAGGCCCAGAATTAGGGACCATAGATACTGTTGTAGGGTTGGAAAATCTTATAGATGAATCCACACCCATAAGACAGGAGGAACGGGAAGTGAAACCAAAGGTAGTGAAAAGTGAAACCAATGTATCTGTGGATGCAAGTCACAAGGGAGAGGATATGGAATTAACAAGTTTGTTAAATAGGATGATGGCGCAAATTCGAGAAGGGAATGCTAGTTTGAGAGCAGAAATGGCTAGTCATATATCCCAATTGGATGAAAACCTATCTGGTAAAATAAAAGCCAATTTAGATATTTTGAATACGCAAAGCCAACGTATCACAGAGGTAAACAAATCAGTAAATAGCATTAGGGCTGAAATAACAAATGTTCAGAGAAAAGTCACAGAAATAGAGAAAAGATTTGATACCGAAATTCAGAGAATAGAGAAATCAGTGGAACCTTTGGTTAGTGAAAAATTAGAACCGATAATTGAAAGTAAATTACAGGTGATAGTACCAGTTCTAAAGAAAGAGATTGTTAAAGAAACGGCAGCTGATATCGAAACACTGCGCAATACCATGTTGAGTTTTGATGCATGTGTGCAGGAGCAGGAAAATACACTGCGTAATGAGATAAAATTATTAAGTCAGCAAGTTCAGAATCAGACGTTTCTTAACTGTAGTGGTATCCCATTGGTAATGCAAAAATCGGAAATACTGAGTAGGGAGGAAAAATACGATCCTCAAAAGAAACAAGGTGGATGGCATCCAACGGATTTTATAAAAAATTGTGAACGTGTCTTACCAACAGACATGTCGGATAAAGAAAAAATTAATTTAGTAATAGACGCTTTAGCAGGTCATGCTAAACGTTGGGGATTGAATTTGGATATCGACAATTTGAAGTTTACAGACTTCAAAGAAAAGTTCCTTGAGGAATTCTGGAGCACACAACAGAGAGATAGGTTGTGGAGAGAATTCGTTGTCGCCAGAATGCCAGAACATGGGCGTGGGCTCATGAAAGAATACTGTGAAGGATGGTGCAAGCGTTTGGAGTATCTTAAAGATCGTAGATCAGAATCGGAGATAGTGTGGGAGTTGTGGAAAAAGCTACCTGACGATTCAAAGCGTTATGTAGGAGGCACTCATCGAACATTCGATGAATTTTTAGAAAAAATCGAGAATGAAGATAGGTGGCGTGAAACTAGAGAGTTTCGAGGTTTCAGAAATCAGAATGGAATAGTAAAAGGCGGTAGGAATGAACCGCAAATTAACATGATGAGAGGAAGAGGTCAAGAAGGTAACTCTCAGCGAGGGAGAGGACACTATCAGGGAAACAGGATGCATTATCAAAATCAGGAAAACTAAATACCGCACAGGTCAAGGGCCTAACGCGCGCGGAAAGAAAGAAATGGCCCAAATATAGGGAAGATCGGAGTAGGCAGTACTATAGTAGGATAGTGCGTCGTTCGCCTGAAGAGCAGTTACATAAACGAAACTTTGCGAAGTATAATGCAGGGATACAAACAGAGGAGAGAGAGCAGGGAGGAATTATTAAAGGAAATGAAGTAGGAAAAGAATATCGGTCGGATGTGAAGGCTCACGTGAATGAAATAAGTACAATTCGAGGTCAGAGTGACGAATTGATGGAGGAAGAGTCAGAGAAGGCGTTGTTTGTCGGTAGGGATGGCAACTGTGCAGAGAGGCAGGGGCAAGGGAGGAGTGATGTGACTTATGGTAAAAGGTTCGTACGAGTAGTCGACGAATCGCATCGAGAAGTAATTAAAGAGGAAAGGGTGGATAAGAAAAAGGGGCATAGTGCAGAGACGCATGCCGATTCAGAAATTACCTCGTATGCAGAATATATACATCAGCTCAAAAGCCAGCCAGCACAATTAGAAACATCTTCCACTCAAGTGATTAATTTGGACCCGAATATGACAGTGTTAGAGAGCCATACCGATTATGATGTGTACCTAGTGACAGCAAGAGTACATGACTGTGATGAAGATTCTTTTAAAGAAATTAGGGAAAGTGTATCTAACCAAGAGAAAGAGTGTTGTGATCCCTGTAGTACTGAAGCAAATGAGTTGAGTGAGACTGGAATTCCATTAGTAGGGGAAAATAATGAAAGTAAGAGTGGCGAATGTACTATCCAACAAAAGGAAAGTATTGAAATGGATTATAATTTGCGAGAATTATTTGAACCCGAAGAAGGTCATATTTCTAAGGAGGGGGAATTATCGTCAGAATCATCAGAAAGCATCCAGGGAGAAAAAGAAATAGAGGAAGTTTCCGATTCCGCAACCGAGAGTTCAGGCATGACAGATTCGAATGAGAACGCGATGGCATTAAAGAGCCTAGACGAAGGACTATTGGAAAAAGTGGTGAAAGAATTTAGGATGAAAAGGAGAAAGAAACCTCCGGATGGAATGGTCAGTATAAAAACCGGAAAAATAATATGGCAAGACTTGGCGGTGGAAAAGGATTTATTATGGGAAGATAAAGAAAGTATGAAAGAGGACAATAGGATGCAAACAATCCTACCTATTAATGTATGTGGGTACGATTTATATGTATTGTTGGATACGGGTGCTCAAATAAGTGCTATTTCGCACGCATTTTTTGAGATGATCAAAGAGCAACGAGGAGTAGTCATGATGCCAGTAACAGGTGTTAAAGTGATAGGGGCGACAGGGAAATGTAGTAAACCTGTTAAACATCAAGTGATGATGGAATTTAAGATAAAAAACAAGCTATTTTCTAATGCATTTTTAGTAGTTCCAGAGCTCAGTGCCGAGATCATTTTAGGCATTGACTGGTTAATAAAACAAAAAGTAATTATAGATTGTGACAAAGGGATAATAGTTTGTAAAGTTGATAGTGTGGTATTAGAAATACCATTTGAATCATCTAGAGTAATGGAAGAGAACCAGCTGAGATGGGTAGAATTTAGAGATGATCATGATTCAGGAATAGGTCAAAAATTCGATTGGTTTCTGGTGAGGCAGATAGTTGAAGATGGAAATAAGGAGACACTCCTTCGAAATGTAGTGGATAAAACGGAAGGACTATCTGATGCCCAAAGGGAGGATCTATGGCAAATTCTGAAAGAAAATCAGGAGGTATTTTCGGACAAACCGGGACGAGTGATAAATTATGAGTACTGCATGGAGGTAGAGGAGCATGAACCTTTCTTTAAACCACCATATAATGTACCCTTGTCTAAGAAAGAAGCAGTTCAAAAAGAAATAGATAAAATGGTTTCATGTGGGGTCATTGAACGGAGTTCTAGCCCATATAATAACCCATTGGTGATAGTAGGTAAGAACAGTGGTACCATTTGGCCTAAATACTTCCGTTTCAGTGTTCATTCGGGCTTTAGACAAAATTTTAGGGAGTGAACTAAGTTCGCTAATCACGGTTTATGTAGATGATCTGTTAATTGCTACAAGGACATGGGAAGAGCACATGGAGTTATGTGACAGGGTGTTCAAAGCTTTAATTAAAGGAGGAATGACCCTGAACCTGAAAAAATGCGAGTTTGTGAAGAAAGAAATAAAGTTTTTAGGTCACATAGTAACACCAGAGGGAATTGAAAAGGATCCCAACAAAGTCAACGCAATAAGAAATTGTCCGGCTCCCAAGAATAAAAAACAACTAAAGTCGTTTATAGGACTTTGTTCCTTTTATCGTAAGTATGTGGATGATCAGGTGTTCAATAGCCCACATCTGAACAACCTACTTAAGAAGAACAGTGTGTATATATGGACTGAGGAATGTGAAACAGCATTCAACCGGCTAAAAGACAATATGGCTAAAAACATAAAGTTATGGCACCCTGACCTGTGTGAACCATTCCACATGGCAACAGATAGTTCAGATTATGGATTGGGAGTATCCATATTTCAGGAGGTAATGATAGATGGGGAAAAAACTCATAGATAAATAGCATTTGCCAGTAGAACCATGTCTAAGTACGAAAGAAACTATACAGTTTCAGAGAAGGAGGCTTTAGCTATAGTATGGGGTTTTAGGAAATTTCAACTTTTCTTATGGGGACATAAGACTGTGGTCCATACAGACCACAAAGCTTTAATATTTTTGAAGGACTGCAGATTGTTACATAACAGGTTGACCAGATGGGCGCTGTTTTTACAACAATTTGACATAGAGATCAAGTATGTTAAAGGGAAAGAACATGCAGTACCGGATGCTTTGTCGAGATTACCGGAAGGATGTGAGACACTAGAAAGTGTAAAGAATAGGGAAGATGTTTTTGAGGTGAATTACTTCAAAAAAGCGGAAGGAAGAGAAAAAATTAGGGAAATATGTCGGAATATGCGAAGATATCAAAGTGATGATGATGCACTCAAGTCGGTAAAGGTCAAGTTTGACAATCCGGACGCAACTAACATAAGGGCTTCATATAAAATACATAAAGGTGTACTGTATCTTCAAAGATTAAATAATCCAGGGAAGTGGAGAGTATGTTGGCCGGAACAACACACTGAAGTGCTGATAGATTATGTTCACTTGGCATATGGCCATTGTGGTGCACGGAAGTGTACCGATAAGTTAGATGAATGCATTACCTTTAACAACATGGCACGAAGGGTAGCACAGAGGATAAGATCTTGTGATCTATGCCAAAAGGCGAAAGTAACAAATGCAACTAATCAAGGGCCCATGCAATCAATAAAACCTGATGAAGTATTAGAAATAGTAGCAGTAGATATCTTTGGACCATTACCGAAAACCATGGGGGGTTTTGTGTACATATTTGTAGCAGTTGAACTTTTCTCAAAGTATATAAAGCTTTATCCCTTGAGAAAAGCTACTGCCAGAGCTGTGTATGATAAAATGGTGTGTGATTATTTTGTGAAAGTAGGGAAGCCAAAGAGAATACTATCAGATAATGGTGTTCAGTTTTGCTCAAAAATGTGGAAGGATGGGATAACTGAGAAACAGGTAGAAGTGGTACATATCTCAGCTTATCACCCATCAAGCAATCCAGCAGAAAGATATATGCGTGAGATAGGTCGGTTATTTAGGACGTACTGCCATAGTAACCACAAGAAGTGGGGCATGTATGTGAGTGAATTCGAAGAAATCATGAATTCATTAACAAACGAGAGCACTGGATTTACTCCAGAAGAAATCCTGAAAAAGACAAGAAGTAAAAGTCTAGTAGAAGACCTACTAGAATTTCCAGATAGAGTTGAATTAGATTATGATAGTAAAAAGAACTTAGTAAAAGACAAGATGAGAAAACAAGCAGATGCGAGAATTCGTCGTCACGACGAAAAAGTAAGGAATCCCAAATTCAAAATAGGTGATTTTGTTCTTGTAAAAACACATGAAAAGTGAAGTGAAATTAATAACGAGATCAGCAAATTTAAATATATATATAATGGACCATTTAAAATAGTGTCCATACCCAATGTGAATGGTTATTATTTAGAGTACCCATTAACAGGCAAACGCCTGGGAGTAAGAAACATAGTGCATCTCAAAAGGTATGAACCACGAATTCTACCAGATTGAAAATAAACCAATATGTAAATAGTTGTGTTTCTTTTGTTCTATGTGAAAGGTAAATGCTCACTAAAATATATTGCAGTATTCTAATGAAACTTCTAGTTTAAGTAGAGACTAAACGGACTGGGAAAGACTGAGCTTCTAAGAAAGCCTTAATAGATGTGTAAATAAGTGTTGTGGAAGAGGTAGAAAAGTGAGGAGGTAAAGTGAAAAGGACGGGCTACAAACTAATAGGCGCATAACGTGTGTTTTACTTGCCTGAGATAAAAGAAGTGTATTTAAAACTTTGTAAAAAAAAAAAAAAAAATGTTTAAAGTGTACTGTGTTTAGAAGTAAGAAAATTGGAAAGAATATATGTAAATCATTTATGTAATGTTTAGCAGGAAAGAGAGAAAGAATTGGTGTTTCATTTTAAATATGTAATATAAGTATCGAGGTGTATCAGTAAGAAAGGGAAAACCCTTGGTAAAAAGCTTATCGAACATTTCAGATTCATTATAGGAGAGACTTCTTATTGAATTATCACTGTAAGATACTTCAATAAGAAGTGGGGCATGTGTAACGGAACTGAAATGATGGTGGGCTGACAGTAATTTGGAGCCCGCGCATCGGAAATGGGCGCGCTTGTGTGAGACTGCCAGGGAGTGCACCCTGATGCCATCTATTGGCGAAACTGGGAATTAGCGCGGCCTGTCAGACAATGCACTAAGCTCTCAGAGTCAAATGTATTCTTTTTCTTGGTAATTGTAAGTTATTACTGTATAATTTAATATTGTAAAGCGCTAGTAGTAAATTATTATGACTGGTATGGACTCCAGGGTAGTAAATATAAATATTCTTAAATACTAAATGATTTCGGTAAAAAGGTGGTAGGGGAACGCCCCCACTCTTGGTGATACGAGCGTAGCTAGGGGTAGCTGGAGACACAGGGACTGAACAATGGAATGTCCTGGGGAGTGTTGACGTGATCGGACGTGCGTAACTGTGCTCACGCAAAAGTGATTGTGCAACAGAGAAGAGGCGAATATCGTCGCCGTTTTTGGAGTAAAACGCGACGAATGGTTGTTGAAGCCGCCTCTATGCCACTGGGGCTGATTGTAAGAGTTCCTGCGCCCAGATTTTATGGCGGACGTGCAGTAGCTTATACGAGTGCTACAGCTCGTAGTTCCAGCCGCCATTAAGGGCATGAGGCGTGAAGAGCTGCGTTAGCCACCGGCATCTCACCACCAGCACCGACACGTCTAGCCAAGGCAAGACTGCTTGCACTTGTTAAGTCGAACTTTGTATACATGTAAAAGGAGAATACCAGTTTTCTTTTATGCAAGTGCAGAGGACAGAATATAGTAATGAGTAAAATTACGACACATGTTGTTCATTGTAAAGTGTAGCAACCTCAAACATAGTATAGTGAAATCAGACTGAGGCCACCATCGCCTCTTTCATTTACAATTCTTTTGGTTGTAGAATACTTTAGCGTATAAGAATGTTGAAAAGAGCAATGGTCACACCAGAATGAGTCGCCTATTTACAGTTACTTAAATTTTTCTGAGCAACCTTTCAAGTAAAGTCACTTAACTAATTCTGTATCAATGGTCCAAAGAGTAATATCCAAAATCATTAAATAAGTTGAAGGATAGAATTTTGTTAACCGAAGTTGCATAACCTGTCTTGGTAGTAATTACCAAGCCAACTCACAGAAATTGAGAGAGTATTTGCTTTGTAGAATCATCTAGAATGATCAGAAATAGTAATATTCAGAATTAAGTTTAAAGTCAACTCAAGCCATTTCACTTTGAAACGAGCCCAAAAATTGATTTATTCTTTTGCTCCTTCAGAGCTGGCGACTGTAGTTATAAGTATTTTCAGGAGGATTCGACGGTAAGTCTGCTGCTCTCGTCGTGCTGATAGGATTATCCACTGCTGCTAGCAGTGGTGATTGGATACATAAGCTCACTACCAAGTTAAGTGGGTCAGGTGGGCAGTGTTACCGTGTGAACTGTAGGGCACTGTAGGCCGTGGATCGAACCCGTTCAATCATCACAGCTCTTAGGGAAATAGTCCGGTTAGGAGTGTACTATTCATTAGGTAAATACTGGCGAGTAACGGTCAAAAATGTATACGCAAGTGAATTTAGCAAGGTCCACGTAGCACCTAGTTAATGTGGTGCAATGGCGAGGGTAGGAGTGGAGTAAAAGTGAGCTGAGCTTGTGGCAGCTGTGCTGGATTCAAATATTAACTACGTGAATTCACTACTGCCTCTTACCATTGGGACTGAGCTATTTACAGCTAAAATACGTAGCAGTAAGCGCAAAGGCGTGACAGCTACAAGTTCATATTGGTTTTATACATACGGAATTGGGAAGTGGGTCATTCCGTCAGTGGAG
The DNA here is from genome assembly GCF_023864275.1 of Schistocerca cancellata. Taxonomy (NCBI): domain Eukaryota; kingdom Metazoa; phylum Arthropoda; class Insecta; order Orthoptera; family Acrididae; genus Schistocerca; species Schistocerca cancellata. Next base: position 157,129,752 of record NC_064633.1, read on the forward strand.
GGGGTTAAAACAACCGAGTTAGTGGAGAACATACCCCATTTACTGATGGAAAGATTCAGCGGTTCGGTCGCAAGCCTATAAGACAAATGTGAGAGCTATTAATGAAACTGTCTTTGAAAGTCTCGGAATAGTTGAGAACGCATTTGGCAAGTTTAAAAGTGATTGATGGGATGACGATATTACCGAAAACGTGAAGGAGAAAAAGGTCTGTAACAAAGTATATGAGCGACAAGACTGATGATGAGAGTAGATTTGTAAGACTGAGGGGAAACGCATGAAAAGCATCAATTACCAAAATAATGGTATGTATGACTTCAAATGTTAAATAGTTATTAACTGCATAGTGAGTTCAAAATCCAAAGAAGCATGTAAGGTGGTAGAACAACTAAGAACAAATGACGAAGTAGTATAAACTTACAGGTGATATATAATCGAAGGCTTGCGCGGCCATTGTCACAGTCAATAAAAAATTTTCTGTGTTTGTGATCATATAGTCAATATGTAAAACTGCCGACATTTCGGTCACTGTTGCAAGTGACCTTCTTCAGAGCTTTTTTTTTTTTTTTTTTTTTTTTTTAATGCTGAGTGAGAAAACTTTGTTCCTTATATACTTGAGACGAGGCTCTTATTTAATTCTTATAGGTCACTTAGACGTCGGCAGTTTTACATATTGATAATGCGGTCAAAAACATAGAAAAAATTTATTTACAGGTGACATATGTAGACCGATGGTTCCCAATCTGGTCATAATTACCCCGTGAGGGGTGAAATGAAATTTTCTGAGGGGTAAAAACTAAGGAATTCGATTCTGTTTCAGTCAGGAAACTAAATTATTTTCAGAAGATCATTACATCATCACAGTTTTGTTAGACTCTGTCATAGATTATATAAGTTATCAATAACTACTTTTTCTCAATTAGTAGCATTAATGCGGTGGAGTTTACAGATTCCTCACGTAGTCCACCCACTTCAAACACTTTGTCCCGTAGATCGCTGATGATAAAAGTGAGACAGATACCTAACGAATGCAAAATATCTCCATAAAATGCGAAGTTGTAGGTAGTACCTGCAATAGTCCAGAAATTGCTTCATTACTCGCTTGAAAACAAATGAATTAATTGAAAGCACGACGCAGTAGTAATTACGTAAGGACTGATAATGCTGTATACATTATTATTATTATTATTATTATTATTATTATTATTATTATTAAAGTGGCTAGACACAAAGCATTAGCGGCCTGAAGTCGTCCAATTCCTGCCAGTTCAGACGTAAGGAGTGCAGCAGCGAAGTGATTTACGAACAGTAAGTGTAGTGCACACATCTGAATTTGTTTGATTTTAAATGCGGTTGTGGTGTGCAGGTCAAGCAAGTGCCGCAGTGGAGAGGAGTAATGCAGGGAAAGTACGTTTTGTAACAAGTGTCTACCCTCACTGTGGATAATTAGGTTTCTTATGTGAGAAGGAGTTGTGGGTATCACTTGGGATGCAGTACGAATTCCTTCATCATTGATTCTAACACACACAAACACAATACACACGCTCACCCTAATTATCACTCATCTTTCATCATTTTAAAAGTGTTCACAGGAAAGTCTTTCATTGTATAGTTTAGTTAGGTGCTACAGTTAGTGATAATTTGGGAGACAGGGAGAGGGCAATAAATGACAAGGGGGGGGGGGGAGAGAGAAAGGTACTAGCTGACGTCTGATTGCACTCACGGCCAATGGTTTAAGACAAGTTGAGAACCACTGATCTGGAAGGTATACTATGAACAATGTTTAAAGGAGATCGATCCGAGTTTCAGGATGTATGCTCCTTTGCAGGCAGCGAACATGACACAGAAATACAGGAGATAACAACAGCAACGGTACTGGATACATTTAAACATTTCAAAAATTGGAATGCACTAGGACCTGGAGATACGAAGACGTTTGGCAAGACATGGAAGAAATAACAAATAAAATACCACAAAGACATGTTACAATTGTATTGGGAGACATCAATGCATAACTGGACAAGGAAAAGTACAAGCAAATCACAGGCCCATACACAGCACAAAAACGCACCAAAAAGAATCGGGAACATCTCATACTTTACTGTCAAAATTGTAGCTTAAAAATTATGTCAACGCATTTTAAAAAGCTAAAACGAAAACTTAAAACGTGGAAAACGTCCAAAAGGGTACGGGGAGAATTTCAAGTAAATCAACTACCCATCAAAATAAATAAATAAAAGCGAAACTTTGACTGTGAAAATACACAAAGGATTCTTGGAATCCGACCATCACTTGCTACAAGTGAAAATTAGGCCAGTCTCAAGACACAGAAAGACAACACAGCAAACAATTATAAGACCGTATCTATAATACTTGTAGATAAACAAATGCAAAATTAGAGAAGAAATTCATCAAAGTTCAACAAAAAATTTGACAGACCTCACGAAGATAATTGGTTGGTTGGTTGTTTCGGGGAAGGAGACCAGACAGCGAGGTCATCGGTCCCATCGGATTAGGGAAGGACGGGGAAGGAAGTCGGCCGTGCCCTTTGAAAGGAACCATCCCGGCATTTGGCTGGAGCGATTTAGGGAAATCACGGAAAACCTAAATCAGGATGGCTGGACGCGGGATTGAACCGTCGTCCTCCCGAATGCGAGTCCAGTGTCTAACCACTGCGCCACCTCGCTCGGTACGAAGATAATTCAGAATGCAATGCGTTAGTACAAGCTCCCAGGAAACGGAAACGTATATGGTAGAACGCAGCTTGTGAACATATTTCAGTAAAGTCAAGAAACACTTCTCGAAGGATATTAGAAGAGTGAAAAGGACATACGAAAAAAATAGACTAAATGAAATCGAGGAAGACTTCAAGAGAAATAACACGAGAAATGCCCACAGAATTTACAGAGAACATATAAAGGGTTATCAGCCTCCAAATATTTGCTCCAAAGGACAGATGGACGTCTGTAAACAAACACTAAAGAAAATTGAAAAATTCTTCAGAATTATTTTGATAAACTCCTTAGTTGCGAGAAGCCTAAAGAAAATTACTTTTCACGAAAACGCTGTCAAACACAGATTCAAAGCCTCCTTCAGTAACAGATGTGATTATAAAACGACTAAAAAACAGAGCCCCAGGTGAAGACGGCATTATTACAGAGTTCTGAAGACTCAAAGACCAAGCCATCATTAAAAAATCCAATAAATTCTTACAGAAATATGAAATTCAAAGAAAATTTCAGGAATAGAAATGTGCGTTGATTCATCCACTCCACAAAAATGGCGACAAGGCTGACTAACAGCTACAGAGGTATCTCATTATTACCGGTCACCTACAAAATACTGTCCATTACTAAAGAGATTAGAACCATAAGCTGATACAAAGATAGAGGAATACCAAGCAGTCTTCAGAAAAGGAAGGTCCTGTATTGAAGAGATTTGGAATCTGCAAACGCTCGTGAAGGTGAGACAGACGAAAATCATTGCAGTCACATTCGTGGACTTTAAGAAAGTCTACGGCTCCATAGACAGGCAGATTCTCTTTGATGCATTAGAAGAATATGAAACAGACAGAAAAAACTAGGAGACTCATACAAGAGACACTTACAGACACCACATCCAAAATAAAATTAATGGAAGAAATCTCAAGCCCATTCGAGACACATAAAGGGTTCGGACAGGGAGATGGTCTCACCGCTATTATCCAACATTGTCTTGGGCAATATTATGAAACAATGGAAAGAAAAAGTAAAGGGAATTCAGTTAGGATAAAAAATGCAAATAAGACGATCATTAAATGCCTAGGATTTGGAGATGACCTTGCGAAACTCAGCAACAACAGACAAGAAATACAAGAAGCAATGGAATACTTACATGAAGTCTCTGCGAAATCAGGTCTACAGATGTCGGATGAGAAGACGCAATACATGGAAAGAAAGAACAATCAATCAAGCCATGTACACAAAATACAGAAAGGTTAACGGAATGGAAACATTCAAATACCTTGAGGAATATCTACGAATAGGAGGATCAAACAAGGTATCCAACATACAAACTAACACGCACGAAGTACAATAAAATAAATATTTCGAGACAACCTACATTCAGGCACTACAGTACATTTGTACTACCAGAAGCACTCTACGTATTAGAAACGACAACAATCGGAGCATCAGGAGTCATAGAGACATAAAAATAGAATTTCAAATTCTCAGAAAAGGTTTTGGAGCACTACACGGCTCATTCTATGGAAACATACATAACATACATAGAATGAACAACAACAACAGACTCACAAAGAGGATGTTTGATTGACACACGCAGTGGTTACGGTTACTACAAGCCACACCAGAAGATGGGAAACGGGGCCAAATTTCTAGTTGTTTACTGTCGAGTTGAGATTTTCACAAATGTTTTATTCGTATCGTACAGAAACTAGCAGTACGGCAATAAAAGCCTTTTAAATACGCCGCTAACGGCAATCAAGTAATTTATAGCAATACAACAATTTAAAAAATTAAAAAAAAACACAGAAGCTAGCAGTACGGCAATAAACAACCTTTTAAAACACGCCGCTAATGGCAATCAAAGTAATTTATAGCAATACAACAATTTAAACAAAATTGAAGAACATTAGTAAACAGGTTACTAAAGTAAATACAAAACTTTGTTTATAAGGTACGGTGAAGGTAGCGAAGCTACCAACACCGCCATTAAAAAAAATTAAACAGGGTTATTAATTTGTTGGACTGTTGTAGAACCTTCGTTATCGTATCCTGTTACGTGATCCTGGAGCATAGCTGTGTAATAGTGGCAGGGAGAATGTAATGCACCAGAATCCGTTTCACGAACTCAGAAACTCGGCCTACCGTAACAACAGTGGCAAAACGGCCTCCACAGCAGTAGCGACGAGGATATTACAAAACTGGCGATGAGGGTTTACAAGGGCCACGAATTATTTACAGAAGGATGAGATAACTAATAGAGCCCGACCTTGGGCTAGGGCACTTTGAGTACCGGAGAAATGTAGGAACAGACGAGATAATACTGATCTTACGACTCGTCGTAGACCGTAAGTTGAAGAAAGGCAAAGCTATATTATTAGCTGTCACATCAGAGTGTCCAACTCAGTTCCCGTGCTTGCACAAAAATAATGATGACTTACGGGTGTGTCCGCCTTTTTCCTAGTACACAGATTATTTTTTTTTTTATTACTCAAACATGTTTCACCACAATTGTGGCGTCCTCAGTGGATTTTTGTTCTTTCTCTTAAATATATGCATACAGATTATTTTTAGATTAAAGAATATGACGCATAAGATTTTGTTGTCATTTGACAAGAATGGTGGAAGACAGATTAATCAAACAATCAAGTAATCAATTTGATAAACCATAGGAAAGATGGATGTAGGACGACAGAAGAACAAATGGCTTCAGTGATAACGAAAAAGTATGTAAGCCTAATCAATGAAGTGAAGAAGAAGAAGAAGAATAAGAAATTAGAGATTGGTTACAAATATATTTCATCATATCTAAATACCAAGCAAAGAAGTGAAAGCTTAAAGTTGGAATGAACATGTTATAGAACTATCAAACGGGAATGATTCTGAAGGTGCAATTACGTAAAGGGAAGAAAAATTAAAGAAAGATAAGATGAGAGATATAATACGGAGACTAAAAGACGTAAGTCAAAGTTGATCTCGTGGGCTAAACGACATTACGTCAGAATTATTAAGATCTATGGGAGAGCCAAGCATCACAAAACTATTCGAAAAGGAATGTAAGACAACCGAAATACCGTAGACTTCAAGAAGAAGAAGAATTCCAACTCGAAAAAAAAGGTATGTAGGAATATTAGCGAACTATCATGTTAATAGGGCGAGGTTGCTAAATACTGACACGAATTATTTACAGAGGAATGAAAAAACTGGGAAAAGTCGACCTCCGGGAAGATAAGTTTGGATCGGGGGAGTTTATGAGCTCAAGTGGGCTGTGTACATCCGGAAAAGAAATTGACAAAGCTCAACTTTGCAAGTCCCAGTCACACACCTGAGCTGTGGTTTCGAAGTTTTGTGCGAAAGGAACAGCCATTGTTTTAAGTGTTCATGTCTCCGGTACTTTCATATTTCCTGGACTATAAGCGAGTAACATGTTCGCTTACTGTGTGTGTGTGTGTGTGTGTGTGTGGTTGAGGTTTACGGGTGCTAAACAGCGTGGTCATCAGCGCCCAAACGCATAAAAACAGGAACACATGCAGTGTTCGCTTACTGTCATATTTAAATTTAGTTTGTGTTTCTCATGTCTTGAAGTTCATTTCACAACGCAGAATTGAAAACGTCAAGAAGACAATGTTTTCAGAAACGTGTAAACTTGTGATAATTGTATGTACCGTACCTGCGAGTACTGCTGAGGCTAGGAGGTACGTGTCAACACGGACTAGAATCAAAACATTTTACAACATACCCTGAACGAGACGAAGTGGAATCTCTTAAAATGGTGTCAATAGAGAAGGTCATTGTTCAAAGTACACCGAAATTTAATGAAAAGGTAACTGACTTGTTTTATTCAAAGGAAGGCACAAGACTGGTCTGAAATGTGTATTCTTATAGGACAACTATCCAAGGAGTTCCACCCAATAATATCCGAACAACACTCTGTAGACAATTTATTAAACTGCCAATACTAAACTCTTTTAAATAACAACAAATTAATATAAGTTACAAAACTTAACAAATGGTTAAAGAATGAGCTTTAAAAACAATAACGGCGGCTTGCCACCATAAAATAAAGAACCTTTTACAATAGTGCTTTTAGAGTTTACCCAAAAGACAAAATCCAATAATAAGTTAATTTGGCATTACAATGTAAAACGATTTATATAAAAAAACTTTGAGAAAGATAATGGCGCTTGGCACCATAAAATGGAAGAACCGCAACACACAGCCAATAAATATAATAACAAAATAATACTGTGATACAAGCAAAGGGCGAGGGCAAGTCCCAACGCAATCACAGACGAGCGAGCTCTCAAAACGTCGGAGCCTTCCCACCAGAAATAAACCACTGAGAGCTCCCCGACATGCCTCCCACAGCTGCCCATCACTCACGCACCTTGGTTATGTTCTGTAACACACGACAGATAATATCAACACAAGATAAAATTAAAAAATACAGTATAACACCCCGCCAGCACATGATAACAATGGCGCCGTTAACTCGGGCGCTCTTAATAAGTGCCGGAAGCAAAGACACACAAATCTCAAACAATTCTCGCTTCTTAAAACGAAACAATAAAAGCCAAGCGCACATAAATAGTCAAAACACAGTCTTAAAAGTTCCTTAACGAAACCAAACGCGACTATTCCACTAAGTTAATAGTAACACAGTAAAAAAAATACAGAACATACCACTCAATGCTGTTACACAACCAAATTGACGAGATCGTGTTGTTCAGGTCCCAGAAGACATATACCAAGGAGCAGTAATTCATTACGTATATACTGTACAAAACCGCCCTTCTTAGGCAGACTTTACCCAATACATCGACTGCCAAATGTACCATACACGAACGCAACTCCGGGCAGGACTCCAGTTGAGCAAATAAATTAGTACCAACAAATATCGTAACGAGCCACACACACAGCAAAAAGTTCCAACAACACCGTCCCACATCAGGAAACTTCAGAAACCGCTGCTGGAGCTTCCAGGGGGAAATCTGAAGAGCCAACCGAGCCCACGCCCTAACCTGGCAGACGACTGCAAAATTCAGCAACTAGTTGGAACCCTGCCAGAGTATCACAGGACCCCACCGGACCTCCCCGTCAGACAGGCAGGCAGAACAAGTACGCCGACTCCAATTAATCACCACCGCATGGCCAGCACAGCGGCGAGTCGCCTCCGCCCCAGACCACTCTGCTCATATTGCGAGGCACAACAACCTTAGCGCTAGTCACTAGCAGATCAGACAGAGCGAACTTTTGTTCAAGAGCAGTACATGTGAATTTTCCCTTGTAATCTACTGCTGAAAACGACGTTATTACTTAATTATTACTTACAATTCCAGTAAAACTGTACGTGTTTGGTCATATGATCGTTCTAACATCTTCCACGCGCCTGGATTCTCATGGAGGCTCCCGATTCTCAAAAGCCTTCACTCCAACAGGTTCACGACATGCAGTTCAAGTTACGGAACAAGCGCCTCCGTCGTACAATCTACTTGTCTTTCGGGAATGAGTAGCCGTTTGGTGCGACCGAGCAGCCTCGCCTCGATTCTGGCTGGTGCTGTGCAACAATAATGAGCGTGAGATGGGGATGCTAACGCCTGTCTGCCTTAAACCTTCAGGGACAAGCCAGCCCGCAATCTCGCAGGTAAGCCACGAGCGGATCATAGGCAGCTGGTGATTTCCGACGAGCCAGTGGCCAGGAGCCGGCGTCATCGCGCGCTCTGCGCAATAATTCACGCGCGCGTCGGGCGTCCACAGGCATCGGCGGCGTCCATTATTCAGGTCTGCACTGTACGTTGGGGATGGGTGGTGGGTGGTGGTGGTGGGGGGAGGAGGCTGCGCCTGCCAGATGCTTGTGAGGCTCTGCTTCCCTGCAGTGGAGCAGCGCTCGATACCCGATATTCGCTACGTTGGCTCCGCTCCCACGCAATATACGGCGCAGCATACATCACCACGGTCGTTGTTCGTAGGCCGCTTCTCGGGCGGTCGGAAGTGGCTCCTTGGTGATGTAAGAATAGCGGGGGAAAGAGGAACTATGATCTTATCAATTTTAAATTTGAATATTTTAAGCTGGGCTTGGGCGTGACAGCTACAGATATCATTTGAAAATAAAATAAAATTTACTTTTACCATTCGTCTTTACTGACCATCTCATTTCGCATTTTGTGGGATTACCACCATCATCAGGTGGATTTGCTTCAGTTGGTGCTTCATAGGAATTACTGTACATTTTGTGCCAGGACTACCTGTGGGGAAGCTCAGAACCGGCTACCTGAGTAAAATCACGAAGTGACCAGACTATTTATCTTCATTATAATTACAAACGTCCTGTCTTCCATTATGACAGGTGATTTGAACAGGATGGGCGAGACGTTCCACTACTCCGAAGAATCGAATACTAATTGATTTGATTTCTTTTACCACACGTACTAACTCACATATTATGTGCCCATTATATTAGTAAGTTCCTCATCATGCTCTAAACACGTTTCCATACGCCTAGACGTTTAGATTCATTTTAGCATGTCTGGTGTTATAGTGCTAAACGCAACCTCAACAGCACTGCGCAATCCTCCATTTGTGGCATAACGACATGCTGATGGTTTTTTTTTATTTATTTATTTATTTTTAATCCTCTGTCTTCTGACTGGTTTCATGCGGCCCGCGACGAATTTCTCTCCTGTGCCAACCTCTTGATCTCAGAGCACCACTTGCAACCTACCTCCTCAATAATTTCCTTGGATGTATTGCAATCTCTGTCTTCCTCCACAATTTTTGCCCTCTATAGCTCCCTTTAGTACTGAGGAATCATTCCCTGATGTAATAACAAACGTTCTATAATACTGTCTCTTCTCCTTGTCAATGTTTTCCACATATTCCTTTCCTCTCCGATTCCTAACCTTATCAAAAGGTTCAAATGGCTCTGAGCACTATGCAGTCGCGCGTATTTAGGATAATACCCCATTCATGGGTGTAGGTTTGCACCCCAAAGAGCAGTTCCTCGACCAGTATTTCTAGGCAAATGTCAGGCCGTGGGCATGAGCTTACCAACGGCCACAGTACAAACTCCTGCCTCCTCAATGACATTGAGGTCGAGACATCCCTCCCCATACCTTCATTACCAGCGAAACCAGTATACCAGTATACAACGACAATGGAATGCTTGAGAGAGGGGGGAGTATGTAGTATCGCTAGCAACAGACACAGCGCTGGTCATGTCAATTCCTAGCTGACAAGCTGGCACCAGACATTCTGACAGACATCACCAGAGTCACCCGGCTGCCAACCAACGGCCTCTCCACTGACACACCTCCCTGTCTGACGCAGGCAGAAATACATGAAAGTACAATAGGTTGCCGCTGGCTGTCAGCTCCCTTTCAGTTGTGAGTTCTACTACTGCGGATACTCAACCTTTCTAGTGACACTACGGTGTTAACAGAGACCTGGCAACGGATTTGGATTATTCTAGACTGTAAATCGGTTTTACTTGCGTTTGTGTTCCACTGTAAAACACTGTTCTAAAAGATATTTACCTAACTGTTGTTGTGTCTTCCATTTTCTGCTTTCTGCCTTAGAATCCATCCATCACTACAGGATACAACACACTCAACCAAACTGTCCAAGCTTTCTGTTGTATTTTGGATTCGAAATGCATCCATAACCACATTGGTACTGAGATACACACAGTAACAGTTAGTTAAGGAACTCGTCCATCACTGGCTGTTGATGATGGGGTAGACAATTTCGTTGATGGTACCTGGCTGATTATTTCCAGTTGGGAACTACCCACGACTATTAAACAGATCCTCAAATTCTAACAAGAAGTTCTCCACTACTAATATCTCTGTTTCGCTTTCTTTTACACTGTAGTTAGGTGGCAGGTTCGTCCTATCCAAATCAGCTTCATCTAACACATCAAAATTGGCAACCTTCAGACAGATATGTGTCTTAAGTCTGAAAATTATCTGTGCTGACGGCCATTACCTGCTCACCGTCTATCTCACGTACATATACAATACTCCTACACACAAAACACCATGCATCACGTAATTCCTCATTCTCTCCCAGTGGTTCAACCTTACGTAAGACATCTACCAGCAGATTTGTTCCCACACTCACCTCAAGTGGTTTCCACGTACCTTGCAATACCTTAACTCGCAGATTGATCGTTTGCATCCTTGTACATAGTTCAGCTAGTTAACCTTTAGCGAAAAATGATCCTTGCAGTAGTGTGATACTGACAACGACTTTCCCCAGATGAAACAATATCCCATCGAGTTCTCAAATAAGCTGCCCGTGTTTAATCTTGGCGAGATGCTTGTTTAGGAAATCTGACCCTAACATATCGCAGTAACCATTGCCTGTATGAGGCAAAGCTTCCATACATTCCCAGAAATGTCTTGCTCCAAAAAACATATCACGGAATCGAGCGAATGCACGCGATTACCCCCTACAACATATAACTTATGCTTTAGAGGGTTTGGGGACTGATGACCTCAGATGTTAAGTCCCATAGTGCTTAGAGCCATTTGAACCATTTGAACCTTAAACCACGTCTTTCCATTGAGGTATCAACTTAATGCAGACTGGTGCACATCTGTGTCCAACAAAAACTCATATTCCCTTCCACCCACCATGCCATTTAAGCAAAATTTCGCCTCCGCACACGCTGCTGTTGTGCCAAAATTCATTGGGAGTACCGTTCGGCAGGACCTGGACTTTCACTGTCGTTTAATGCTTGGTTATTCCCATTTGCTCCCACACTCACTTCAAGCGATTTCCGTGTAATTTCTTATCACACCCTCTATTCGGAGTAGAATCCCATTATCAGTGACCTGCTTTTCCACATTTCCTGCTCTGTCGCTGACTGCAGTCTCGATGTATGTGATCAGAATGTCCACAACAGTGACATTTGATGTCAGCGGTAAAAATACCTCTTGTAGCAAAGAATCGGATTAGTGCATCTATCTCTTCTAAGGCTTTTGACATTCATGCTCCAGCAAAGTCCATAACAAATTCACTACATTCTTTTCTCGATACGTTGGGTCGTAACCCTACAAAACGCGTCTTAACGCCATTTGCACTGCTTGTTGCAGAAGGATACTACTTGTGTCATTACTTTCCGTTAAGTCATGGGTACTGACATCGAATTTCCTTATCCCGTGCACGAAACTTTCGATCAAAGGGTTCAAAGGGCTCTGAGCACTATGGGACTCAACTGCTGAGGTCATTAGTCCCCTAGAACTTAGAACTAGGTAAACCTAACTAACCTAAGGACATCACAAACATCCATGCCCGAGGCAGGATTCGAACCTGCGACCGTAGCGGTCTTGCGGTTCCAGACTGCAGCGCCTTTAACCGCACGGCCACTTCGGCTGGCGAAACTTTCGATCGATTCGCTCTGTATTTGTGACGCACAATTTAGGGTCTCTTTTTAATCCATACATGTATTCGCGTTCTACATCGTTAAGCTTTTCCTCAGTACTTCAAATGTTTCTGCACAGACTGAAGCAGGCATATTTAGAGGTTGTTATTTGTATTTCTGGAATTTGTACATGCTTTGGATGTCTCAGACGCTAAGCGACAGCTTTGAATCCCTTATTGTTCGTGCACAGTCTTTGATCAGAATAAATGTGTCGCTGATGATGTTTGGTTTGTGGGGCGCTCAACTGCACGGTCATCAGCGCCCGTACAAAGTCCCAATTTTTTCACAGTCCAATTTTTTAGACAGTCGAATGTAGCCACCTTCACGAATGATGATGATGAAATGATGAGTCCCCGGCAGAGATAAATCCCCAACCCAGCCGGGGATCGAACCCGGGACTCCGTGATCCAGAAACAGCAATGCTAGCCACTCTTTTTTAATTAATTTCATTTTGTTCGTTTTTGTTCGTTGTATCTGGTCGGGGCGGACGTCGCAAGACACCCGTTTCGGGCCAGCCGGAGTGGCTGTGAGGTTCTAGGCGCTACAGTCTGGAACCGAGCGACCGCTACGGTCGCGGGTTCGAATCCTGCCTCGGGTATGGATGTGTGTGATGTCCTTAGGTTAGTTAGGTTTAATTAGTTCTAAGTTCTAGCCGACTGATGACCTCAGAAGTTAAGTCGCATAGTGCTCAGAGCCATTTGAACCATTTTTTGAACCCGTTTCGGTTCGTCGTTGATCGATTAACTCAGTTTTTTTTTTATTACAGAGGGGAGCTAACCGTCTGACCAAACACGCTGAGTTACCGTGCCGGCGCCACTAGACCACGAGCTGTGGAGAGGAGCGTCGCTGGAAGATGTGCGTGTTCTATCATTAGAGGAGTAGTGAGGCAGACGCCGAACAGAGGACTCGTGATAATGGGGACGTGAAGTTAGGGGCATCTATGTTTAAGTAAAATGGCTTTTGTTTGAATATTGAGAAACAGAGGAGAGAGATTCGATTAGAGATTTAGAATGAAATGAGATGGAATGAGATTAGAAAAGAGTATGAAGAGGAATGTATAAAATACATTATTTGTTGTCTGGAGCATTGCGCTAAGCTCTCAGCAGCTGCAATTAGAAATTTGCAGTTGGCGCACAGAGAGCGGGAAGCAGCGAGTTTCCAAGCAATTACATTATGAGGTAAGATATTTTCATCCCAGGATCAGTTTGCTACGAAAATTGTCAATGCACAGGGACCAGCTCATGAATAGCATTGTTATGCAGATCATTAAGACACAGAGACCACTTCGTTTAGTTACAGAGATTAGATAATAATGAGTTCTTCAAAAAATATTGTAAAGCAGTCCTCACTAGCTATATTAATTACAGAAATATCGGAATCAATATCGCTCTTTCAAATGGAAGGATAGGAACTTCGGTTATTAGTATCGTAGTACGAACAGAGAAGACTTTAACAGAGTTTCACTCTTCAGAATCCAATTAATATTTTCGGAGAAATTTTACTATTTAATACTTACTGTTTATCTGTTTTGAACATGAAACCGAATTCTGTGCTATGCATCAGTTTGTGTTATAATAGGAATCTGTCGTATCAGGATGATAAGGTGCTCTAGGTTGACACGCCTAAGAGCGTCTACCTAAAAAAGCGGAATAACGGAGAAAAATTTAATTTAAAACTGATGCTAATCACACTTGGCTACATGTGACTGATCTGCCATACGAACTGGAAGGCAAGGTATGTATCATCGAAGGATGCTACAGAAACAGTTCTGGTCATGCTTCCATCAGATCCTTGAAGGAAATGTGCACGTAAAAATGGAATAGCTTTGTAGAATTGGGTAATGAGATGAAAAGATTATTAAATAATAACTCCAAGTCATGACCTTAACGTCAAGACAAGCACTTAACAATGGAAAATTACTTCAGAAACAGCAACAAAAACGAAACCACTTTATAACGTGGGCATGTTTCCGTCCTTAAAATTCGATTTATTTTGTAAGATATTCTAAATGCCTGCTTCAATACAAGTTTTTAGTCGCTGCTATAAGGACTTGTGGAGAGAGACACACAGTTTCTCTGCAGCTGGCATGTGGATTAGGGTGAACAGCTGCCACAAGATCTACTTTTGATCGCCCGTCCGTTTTAGTCTCATTCCTTACAGCCTGCATAGTGTTCCAGCACCCTCCCAATAAAAATTTTTTGCACATGCTCTGAATTATTATTCTCTCTGGACCAGAGTGGAATCCCGGATTATGGTCGAGAGAAGGGCATCGCAGACTGTTCTGACAGAAATTTTGTCTAGCTGTGCCGTCTCCAGATTCGCTGGAGTAAACAAAGGTGTTTCCTTAAATTGTGCTACTACGTTTCTTACCAAAAATCTCGAAAAGTTCGTGACAGATTTACTTCAGATTTTTACATTGCTTTCTAATAAATACTTGGATGATCAGAGACTGTGTATTATTTGTAAGTAGGCTGTTCAGGTTTTTATATTGGTAACGCCACGTAGCGCTCTGTATGAAAATTACTGGCTGTGCTGTGTGCAGTCTGTGGCTAGTTTGCATTGTTGTCTGCCATTGTAGTGTTGGGCAGCTGGATGTGAACAGCACGTAGCGTTGCGCAGTTGGAGGTGAGCCGCCAGCAATGGTGGATGTGAGGAGAGAAATGGCGGAGTTTTGAAATTTGTAAGACTGGATGTCATGAACTGCTATGTATATTATGATTTTTCAACACTATTAAGGTAAATACATTGTTTGTTCTCTAAAAAAAAATAAACGAATTGAAAGAGGATATGAACCAAAAAAGTAGGGTTTAGGGCCAACAGGTTTAGGTAGGATTTTCTTGGAAATAAATGATGAGGTAAGATAATGGTAAATAAATAATGAGGTAATAGATGTGTGAACATATAAATACAGAAAGCATGCTTGGATAGAATTCTTTTGGTGGAAACAAATGTTGAAATAAGAGGAAAGACATATGGAATGAAGTTTGGGGTGGACTGCAGTACCAAATGTCACACTGAAAACAAACCCTGTCCTGTATTTTTGTGTTATTACACTATGTGAATATGTGTTTTTCCTGTCTTAATGTGTTTAGCTAATAAGAGTTATGTTGTAGAATTTTTCTGATAATATGTTATTTACCTTGTAAATATGCTTAGACATTATTTATTCTGTTTTGTTTTAATGCTCATGTGTGAAATTGATGTTTCAAAATTTATTCTGATCTTTTATGTATCTACTTATCTCATAATTCCTGTAACATTGATGTATATGTTTATTTCTATTCTGTTGTAAAGCCTGTACTACAAATGTTATCTGTATTGTTATGTTCTTTAATCATGTATTTTGTACCTTTGCAAATGTATTCTTATGTTATAAAATGGTAATTGACACCAGTTCATCATATTATTAACTTGTAAGTTACATTTCACTGCACACATTTCTGTTGGTCATAGTGTATGGACAATATGTGGGAAGTAGGGACTGTTAGTGTTTGCACGTGTGTTAATAATTCAGCGAGGGACTGGATAACAGCATTGCTGGTTCTAAGGACAATTCCAAAAACTTTGTGAGTGCACAAGTGGTGGTTATGGACTTGCTATATTATCCGCAAGACTCTTCAATGGTGATTGTGCACCTGCACAGTCACAACAGATGGCTGCTGGCCATCTCTACAAGGACTACAGTGGGTCTACACCTTTGATGACTCACCAATACCATTATTTCTACAAGGACTACAGTGGGTCTACACCTTTGCTGACTCAACAGTACCATTATTTCTACAAGGATTGCAGTGGGTCTGCACCTCTGGTGGCCCACCAATACCGTAATCTCTACCAGGACTACAGTGGGTCTACTCTGTGATGACCTACCTACCAATATTCTTCAAAACGTCGAATGACTCTGCTGTGGGTTTGCTCTGTTGTGGCCCATTACCTGTCAGCATGTCAAGAGTCAGCACTGTCTTTCCGTTGGAAGAACAACACTACTTGTTCAAGACTGCATGGAAATCCACTACTTCCGTGTGCATTTTCTTCTACTGTTCAGACTTTGAGAAAAACACTGCAATTTTACTGAGATGAATGATCAGGACTGTCTTTATGGACTGTGAAATTTAGCTTTTGACCAACATTGTATCAATAAGTGTGTGCATTGATATCTTTGTTATTGTAATTATGAAAAATTTTATCACATCATTATTGGCCACTGCCCAAAACAATTCGTAAAATTTTTTGTGGGGAGCGTGGGGGCTATGTAAGTAAGCTGTTCAGGTTTTTATATTGGTAACGCCACGTAGCGCTCTGTATGAAAATTACTGGCTGTGCTGTGTGCAGTCTGTGGCTAGTTTGCATTGTTGTCTGCCATTGTAGTGTTGGGCAGCTGGATGTGAACAGTGCGTAGCGTTGCGCAGTTGGAGGTGAGCCGCCAGCAGTGGTGGATGTGGGGAGAGAAATGGCGGGGTTTTGAAATTTGTAAGACTGGATGTCATGAACTGCTATTTATATTATGATTTTTCAACACTATTAAGGTAAATACATTGTTTGTTCCCTATTAAAATCTTTCATTTGATAACTATGCCTATCAGTAGTTAGTGCCTTCAGTAGTTTGAATCTTTTATTTAGCTGGCAGTAGTGGCGATCGCTGTATTGCAGTAGTTCGAGTAACGAAGATTTTTGTGAGGTAAGTGATTTGTGAAAGGTACAGGTTAATGTTAGTCAGGGCCATTCTTTTGTAGGGATTTTTGAAAGTCAGGTTGGGTTGCGCTAAAAATATTGTGTGTCAGTTTAAGCACAGTCACGTATAATTTTTCAAAGGGGACGTTTCATATTATTACATACAATATATAAATATGTGTAACACACAAATACGTATATAGAATATACAGGGTGATTTTTTTCCACCGTTTACAAACTCTAGAAATTGATGGAGAGTACGGAACAAAAAAAGTCTAGACACTGTTTATTCAATCATACTTTGTTACAGAGACTGCGGTCTGATACGCGCTATACTATGCAGCCACTGTTACAGTATGCATGGTTTCCTCCTAGAGGGTGGTACTGTTCCTCATTCGTCATGTCCTAGCGCCCTTTCCTGCCATAGTAATTGGTAATGTTGTGTCCAGTTCACTTCTCTTGCTGACTCTATACAGCGTTGTACACGATGGTTCAGTATTCGAATCGAGAGCTTGCCAACATGGTGTTTTTTTACGGAAAGGCAAATGGCAACGGGCGGCGGGTAGGAAAGTTGTATCAGGACACTTATCCACACCGAAAACAATCACAGCATTCTATGTCTGTCTGAGACATGGTCGTTTCAGGAAGCAGGAAATCATGAAGGACATACCCGAAATGTTCGGATACCAGACTGGAGGGAAACGTGATTAAAACTGATGAAAGCGAGGGCCGAGTCAGTACTAGGCAGTTGGCGCGCCAGTACAGGGTAAGTAAGACGACCGCGTGGAACATTCTCCATGACAATTGTTACTGTCCTAATCACTAACAGGGTGTGAAGGCTTACTAGCGACAGAATTTCCCCATCGGGAGCAGTTTTGTCTGTTTCCTTCATCAGGCAACCATAATTCCGGGATTTGTGTCATCCATCCTATTCACAAATGAGGCAACCTTTACGCAGAGTGTTATCTTCAACTTTCATAACAGTCGTCAGTAGGATAGTATGCAGAACCGCCATGGTATGGCGACAGCGAATCATCAGCATCGGTGCAGCCGGAATGTGTGGGTCGGGATGATTGGCGATCTTATTTAGGGACCGGTCTTACTTCCACATTACCTAACCGGCCGGAGCTATCGGCGCTTCTTGCGGGTGACTTTGCCTCCTCTGCTGGAAGAAGTGTCACTGATGATTCGAAGGGTTATGTGGCTGCTGCATGATGGTGCTCCAGCCCGCCTCACCGTTAACATCGGGACGCATCTCAATCGTGTCTTCACTGGTCGATGGATCGGACGACGGGTTCCAGTTGCATGGTCTGTTTGTTTACCAGATCTCAACACATGCGGTTTCTGGTTATGGGACCATCTCAAAAGTATCGTGTATGCAGATCCCATGATAGATGTGGAGAAACTAGAGAAGCGTATTCATGCTGCTTTACACTATGTTCTAGGCGCTTCAGTCCGGAACCGCGCTGCTGCTACGGTCGCAGGTTCGAATCCTGTATCGAGCTCGGATGTGTGTGATGTCCTTAGGTTAGTTACGTTTAAGTAGTTCTAAGTCTATGGGACTGATGACCTCAGATGTTAAGCCCCATAGTGCTTAGAGCAATTTGAGCCATTTTTGTCACTGTTCCGATGCAGCGTGGCCGATGCGAACGGTGAGACAGAGCATCCTACGGAGCGTACAACATACGCTGAGGCACATGGAAACCATTTTCAGCAGATACTGTTACTGTGGCTGCGTGGTACAGTGCGCATATTAGACCGCAGTCTCTGTAAGAATGTATGATTGAATAAATGGCATCTAGCACTGAAAACATGCATTTCCAGACATATGTTCATTAGACAGTTTTTATTCCGTATCCTCTCATCGACCAATCCATAGAGTTTGTACACGGTGGAAAAATCACCCTGTATAAAGAGGAAATGTTATCAAAAATCTAGAAAATTTTATCGACCAGTTTTCGTCAACTTTATACACTACACTTGAATGGGGGCTTAATTAAATTTTTATTAAAATAATTTTACTGTGTGTGCAGTTACGCTGTCTCGTTAACGGTTGGCCCTGACAAGTTTTAGTACGCAATCTGACTGCATATAATAACAACAAGAATGAAAGAAAATTTCCGTTAACACAATTAATTAATTAAGTCCCCAGCAACTATAAAACCTACGAAACCAAAGCACAAGTGTAACTGTTCTGTGTGTGGAAGTGTGATTCAACGTACACATCTGGCACGGTTCTTCTTCAACAAGACAAGAAATTTTAAATACAATTTATATTGAAGTAATTAAAAAAATAGAAATACTATAATTACGCACGAAAACCAGACTTAAACTCTAACACAAGAACACAAGCCAGATGCTTTGTTGACTGAACCTGTAATGACGTATTATTCAAGACATTGAAATAATGAGAAAAAAACCGAGTTTTGTTACCTTCATATATATTGACGAAAAGCACTCTAATCATTACAATATCTCCATTGGAACAACATCTGCTGTGTAGCCCATCAAACAACTGCATAAAACATGGAACAAGCACTCATTACTACAACATCTCCACATGCACTTCCTACTACGACCTCTCGACAAGAACTCTTCACTACGACCTCTCAGCAAGCACACTCCACCACGACCTCTCGACAAGCACTCTTCACTACGACATCTCAGCAAGCACTGCACTCCGCTACTTCTCAATAATCACTGCCAGTGGAGGCGGCGGAACAATACTCTCTGGCGCGATCTCTGGCTCTGTGGCTCAGTGTAGCCACCATTCATATGCCCTTCCTCCACGGGCTAGAATTTGATGGTATTTTTGCCAGCATTGGTGGTGAAAATACCACCAAATTCGTCCAAAAAAATACAAACAAAAATAAAAGATAATATTAATACGTAAATATCACATAACTAGATAAAATTTTGGCTTTGCACTGACCTTTCAATAACCTAATATATAAAATACAGTAAGCAATACAAATTCTTTCATACATGTGACTTTACATAATAGTTTACACAAGTATTATGTGGTTAAACAATTCAATCAATAGCGTCAGCAATAACGAATATGTGCAGGTAAGAGTCTCATAACATTTCACAAACAGTAATACACAGAAAATCAGTTTATACAAATATTCACATAAATGATTTCCATAGTTCAAGAAACAAGTAGTTGACAGTTCCAGCAGTAGCACCCAGCAATGGTCAACAGGTGCAAATACCAACAAGTGACATCATTTCAGTAGAAGCAGTCCATCAGTGGCACCCAGCAATGTTGAACAGGTGCAGACAGCAACAAGTAACATCATCAGTAGTAGAAGTTCCATCAGTGGCACCCAGCAATGTTGATCTGGTGCAGACACCAACAAGTGACATTATGTCAGTAGAAGCAGTTCCATCAGTGGCACCCAGTAATGTTGAACAGGTGCAGACAGCAACAAGTGACATCATTTCAGTAGAAGCAGTCCATCAGTGGCACCCAGTAATGTTGACAGGTGCAGAGACCAACAAGTGACATTATTTCAGTAGAAGCAGTCCATCAGTGGCACCCAGCATTGTTGAATAGGTGCAGACACCAACAAGCAGCATCATCTCAATAGATGCAGTCCATCAGTGGCACCCAGCAATGTTGAGCAGGTGCAGACAGCAACAAGTGACATCATCTCAGTAGAATCAGTTCCATCAGTTGCACCCAGCAATGCTGAACAGGTGCTACAGCAACAAGTGACATCTTTTCAATAGAAGCAGTTCCATCAGTGGCACCCAGCAATGTTGAGCAAGTGCAGACACCAACAAGTAACATCTTTTCAGTCGAAGCAGTTCCATTAGTGGCACCCAGCAATGTTGAGCAGGTGCAGACACCAACAAGTGACAACATTTCAGTAGAAGCAGTCCATCAGTGGCACCCAGCAATGTTGAGCAGGTGCAGACAGCAACAAGTGACATCATCTCAGTAGAATCAGTCCATCAGTGGCACCCAGTAATGTTGAACATGTCCAGACAGCAGTCCATAATATTCACTATCACTAATCACACTGTCAATCAGAGTTTATCAACAGAAATGAAACATGTCCTAGTGGCACCAATCACATAGAAAAAGTGCAAGTAACAGTCCATAATATTCACTATCACTAATTAGACAGTTCATCAGCAGTAATTAAACATTTCCAGGTGGCACCCATTATGTTGAACAAGTGCAGGTAACAGTCCATAATATTCACCATCACTAATCAGAGTTCATCAGCAGTACTTAAATATTTCCAGGTGGCATCCACCATGTTGAATAAGTGCAGGTAATAGTCCATAATATTCACTATCACTAATCAGACAGTTCATCAGCAGAAATTAAACATTTCCAAGTGGCACCCATTATGTTGAATAAGTGCAGGTCTGAACAACAGTTTGAATGCACACACAATTGCTTTTACAAAATTATTATCAAGGCTCATATACTAAACATATAACTTATAAGAAACACACAAATGATATCAGATAATTGTCATCTTAACTATTACAAATGCACGAATATCAGTAAACCTATAATATTTATGGGTGTCAGTGCAAGCCACAACAAACAAGTAAAATAATATTCAGGAGATAGGTTGGTACCAATTTGGGATTGGGAAAGGAAAACACACAAAACACACTCATTCATCTTTCATCCACATTAAGTACTACTGTGTAATTGAATAGTGTTAACTGTGTAAATGCAATTCTGTCAAAGGTTTGATGTTCGACATGTGTATCAAGTAGTACCACCCCATGAACCATGGACCTTGCCGTTGGTGGGGAGGCTTGCGTGCCTCAGCGATACAGATGGCCGTACCGTAGGTGCAACCACAACGGAGGGGTATCTGTTGAGAGGCCAGACAAACATGTGGTTCCTGAAGAGGGGCAGCAGCCTTTTCAGTAGTTGCAGGGGCAACAGTCTGGATGATTGACTGATCTGGCCTTGTAACATTAACCAAAACGGCCTTGCTGTGCTGGTACTGCGAACGGCTGAAAGCAAGGGGAAACTACAGCCGTAATTTTTCCCGAGGACATGCAGCTCTACCGTATGATTAAATGATGATGGCGTCCTCTTGGGTAAAATATCCCGGAGGTAAAATAGTCCCCCATTCGGATCTCCGGGCAGGGACTACTCAGGAGGACGTCGTTATCAGGAGAAAGAAAACTGGCGTTCTACGGATCGGAGCGTGGAATGTCAGATCCCTTAATCGGGCAGGTAGGTTAGAAAATTTAAAAATGGAAATGGATAGGTTAAAGTTAGATATAGTGGGAATTAGTGAAGTTCGGTGGCAGGAGGAACAAGACTTTTGGTCAGGTGATTACAGGGTTATAAATACAAAATCAAATAGGGGTAATGCAGGAGTAGGTTTAATAATGAATAAAAAAATAGGAGTGCGGGTTAGCTACTACAAACAGCATAGTGAACGCATTATTGTGGCCAAGATAGACACAAAGCCCATGCCTACTACAGTAGTACAAGCTTATATGCCAACTAGCTCTGCAGATGATGAAGAAATAGATGAAATGTATGACGAGATAAAAGAAATTATTCAGGTAGTGAAGGGAGACGAAAATTTAATAGTCATGGGTGACTGGAATTCGTCAGTAGGAAAAGGGAGAGAAGGAAACATAGTAGGTGAATATGGATTGGGGGGAAGGAATGAAAGAGGAAGCCGCCTTGTAGAATTTTGCACAGAGCATAACTTAATCATAGCCAACACTTGGTTCAAGAATCATAAAAGAAGGTTGTATACCTGGAAGCATCCTGGAGATACTAAAAGGTATCAGATAGATTATATAATGGTAAGACAGAGATTTAGGAACCAGGTTTTAAATTGTAAGACATTTCCTGGGGCAGATGTGGATTCTGACCACAATCTGTTGGTTATGAACTGCAGATTGAAACTGAAGAAACTGCAAAAAGGTGGGAATTTAAGGGGATGGGACCTGGATAAACTGAAAGAACCAGAGGTTGTAGAGAGTTTCAGGGAGAGCATAAGGGAACAATTGACAGGAATGGGGGAAAGAAATACAGTAGAAGAAGAATGGGTAGCTCTGAGGGATGAAGTAGTGAAGGCAGCAAAGGATCAAGTAGGTAAAAAGACGAGGGCTAGTAGAAATCCTTGGGTAACAGAAGAAATATTGAATTTAATTGATGAAAGGAGAAAATATAAAAATGCAGCAAATGAAGCAGGCAAAAAGGAATACAAACGTCTCAAAAATGATATCGACAGAAAGTGCAAAATGGCTAAGCAGGGATGGCTAGAGGACAAATGTAAGGATGTAGAGGCTTGTCTCACTAGGGTAAGATAGATACTGCCTACAGGAAAATTAAAGAGACCTTTGGAGAGAAGAGAACCACTTGTATGAATGTCAAGAGCTCAGATGGCAACCCAGTTCTAAGCAAAGAAGGGAAGGCAGAAAGGTGGAAGGATTATATAGAGGGTTTATACAAGGGCGATGTACTTGAGGACAATATTATGGAAATGGAAGAGGATGTAGATGAAGACGAAATGGGAGATAAGTACTGCGTGAAGAGTTTGACAGAGCACTGAAAGACCTGAGTCGAAACAAGGCCCCGGGAGTAGACAACATTCCATTTGAACTACTGATGGCCTCGGGAGAGCCAGTCATGACAAAACTCTACCATATGGTGAGCACGATGTATGAGACAGGCGAAATACCCTCAGACTTCAAGAAGAATATAATAATTCCAATCTCAAAGAAAGCAGGTGTCGACAGATGTGAAAATTACCGAACTATCAGTTTAATAAGTCACAGCTGCAAAATACAAACGCGAATTCTTTACAGACGAATGGAAAAACTGGTAGAAGCCAACCTCGGGGAAGATCAGTTTGGATTCCATAGAAATGTTGGAACACGTAAGGCAATACTGACCTTACGACTTATCTTAGAAGAAAGATTAAGGAAAGGCAAACCTACGTTTCTAGCATTTGTAGACTTAGAGAAAGCTTTTGCCAATGTTAACTGGAATACTCTCTTTCAAATTCTGAAGGTGGCAGGGGTAAAATACAGGGAGCGAAAGGCTATTTACAGTTTGTACAGAAACCAGATGGCAGTTATAAGAGTCGAGGGGCATGAAAGGGAAGCAGTGGTTGGGAAAGGAGTAAGACGGGGTTGTAGCCTCTCCCCGATGTTATTCAATCTGTATATTGAGCAAGCAGTAAAGGAAACAAAAGAAAAATTCGGAGTAGGTATTAAAATTCATGGAGAAGAAGTAAAAACTTTGAGGTTTGCCGATGACATTGTAATTCTGTCAGAGACAGCAAAGGACTTGGAAGAGCAGTTGAACGGAATGGACAGTGTCTTGAAAGGAGGATATAAGATGAACATCAACAAAAGTAAAACGAGGATAATGGAATGTAGCCAAATTAAGTCGGGTGATGCTGAGGGAATTAGATTAGGAAATGAGAAACTTAAAGTAGTAAAGGATTTTTGCTATTTAGGGAGTAAAATAACCTATGATGGTCGAAGTAGAGAGGATATAAAATGTAGACTGGCAATGGCAAGGAAAGCGTTTCTCAAGAAGAGGAATTTGTTAACATCGAGTATAGATTTAAGTGTCAGGAAGTCGTTTCTGAAAGTATTTGTATGGAGTGTAGCCATGTATGGAAGTGAAACATGGACGGTAACTAGTTTGGACAAGAAGAGAATAGAAGCTTTCGAAATGTGGTGCTACAGAAGAATGCTGAAGATCAGGTGGGTAGATCACGTAACTAATGAGGAGGTATTGAATAGGATTGGGGAGAAGAGAAGTTTGTGGCACAACTTGACTAGAAGAAGGGATCGGTTGGTAGGACATGTTTTGAGGCATCAAGGGATCACAAATTTAGCATTGGAGGGCAGTGTGGAAGGTAAAAATCGTAGAGGGAGACCAAGAGATGAATACACTAAGCAGATTCAGAAGGATGTAGGTTGCAGTAGATACTGGGAGAAGAAGAAGCTTGCACAGGATAGAATAGCATGGAGAGTTGCATCAAACCAGTCTCAGGACTGAAGACCACAACAACAACATCAAGTAGTAGTGGCAGCGATGTGTAACAGTCAATAATAGTTAGTCAACGTCATAGTCATCATGTCAAGACCAATGTTTGCCAAGCCAGATCAAAATTTACGGTTGCTGAACAACTGTCAGTGTGCCAAGATATGCAAATGCTTTCTCTCTCCAAAAAAAAGTATATACTGCTTAGTGATTTAACAAAGTGTGTGTGTAGACAACCTTCCTTCTACTTGAGTGTTCTAGTCTGCCATCTTCATCCTCCTTGTTCCATATAGACCAACAAAAAAAATATGCTCCTCACTTATTTTACCTCTTATCCACCAAAACTCCAATAATCATCAACTTCACACAATCTCAATACCTCAATAATACCTCTTCAATACGTCGATCTCACTTACTTCACCTCTTATCCACCAAAGCTCCAATAATCATCAACTTCACACAATCTCAATACCTCAATAATACCTCTTCAATACGTCGATACATATAAATCTTATCATCAATATCATCAATAATACCTCTTCAATACGTGGATACATATAAACCTTATCATCAATATCATTTATCTTACCTCTTGTCCACGAAAACTTCAATAATCATCAACTTCACATAATGTCAATACCTCAATAATACCTCTTCAATACGTCGATACATAAAAAACCTTAGCACCAATATCATTTCACTTCCATAACAACTCTTTCTTCTAGTCAGTCTCCTCGAACAAGTACAGATAAAATCCTAGTGCAAACTTCAATTCATCATCCCATACAATCCGAAGATAAAGTGTCCACACACAACCTCTGTGTAATCCATCTGACCCAAATCTTCTACTCATTATGAATCATAAAATACATATTGGTTACCTTGTCCATCATTAAATAAAAGAAATGCATACATGACCTCTAACAGCCTTTAGTTTGAATAACTTATAGTAAGTAAGTACGAGTACGGAGAGTAAATGAACATAATATTTCACAGTGTGTACACCACTTCAAGAATCATGGCAGAAGCAAACATGTGGAGTATTTTTGTGTCAAGTGTCACTTGCTATTTCAATTGCTCACGAAGAATACAGTGTAATAACTGTCGATGGTCTAAACCTAGTGTTGGTATGTCATGTCGTTAGCTTCCTTCCTATTAGCATAAATTTATACAGCTTCCATTAAACCTCCAGCTCATGTGACTTCTATGAAGTTTCTTGTACTAATGTCGTTCGTCGAATTATAGCAGTTCATTTTCTCATCTTAAAAATATAAGGCACTGAGCGTAAGCAAAACATGCAATAGCGAGTAAATATACCAGTGGAGAACAGAATGTCAACAAGTGGATGCAGCACAATTCCTACAACGAGGCTCTGCCAAGCAAACAATCTACACTCATGGAAATGGAAAAAAGAACACATTGACACCGGTGTGTCAGACCCACCATAAGTGCTCCGGACACTGCGAGAGGACTGTACAAGCAATGATCACACGCACGGCACAGCGGACACACCAGGAACCGCGGTGTTGGCCGTCGAATGGCGCTAGCTGCGCAGCATTTGTGCACCGCCGCCGTCAGTGTCAGCCAGTTTGCCGTGGCATACGGAGCTCCATCGCAGTCTTTAACACTGGTAGCATGCCGCGACAGCGTGGACGTGAACCGTATGTGCAGTTGACGGACTTTGAGCGAGGGCGTATAGTGGGCATGCGGGAGGCCGGGTGGACGTACCGCCGAATTGCTCAACACGTGGGGCGTGAGGTCTCCACAGTACATCGATGTTGTCGCCAGTGGTCGGCGGAAGGTGCACGTGCCCGTCGACCTGGGACCGGACCGCAGCGACGCACGGATGCACGCCAAGACCGTAGGATCCTACGCAGTGCCGTAGGGGACCGCACCGCCACTTCCCAGCAAATTAGGGACACCGTTGCTCCTGGGGTATCGGCGAGGACCATTCGCAACCGTCTCCATGAAGCTGGGCTACGGTCCCGCACACCGTTAGGCCGTCTTCCGCTCATGCCCCAACATCGTGCAGCCCGCCTCCAGTGGTGTCGCGACAGGCGTGAATGGAGGGACGAATGGAGACGTGTCGTCTTCAGCGATGAGTGTCGCTTCTGCCTTGGTGCCAATGATGGTCGTATGCGTGTTTGGCGCCGTGCAGGTGAGCACCACAATCAGGACTGCATACGACCGAGGCACACAGGGCCAACACCCGGCATCATGGTGTGGGGAGCGATCTCCTACACTGGCCGTACACCACTGGTGATCGTCGAGGGGACACTGAATAGTGCACGGTACATCCAAACCGTCATCGAACCCATCGTTCTACCATTCCTAGACCGGCAAGGGAACTTGCTGTTCCAACAGGACAATGCACGTCCGCATGTATCCCGTGCCACCCAACGTGCTCTAGAAGGTGTAAGTCAACTACCATGGCCAGCAAGATCTCCGGATCTGTCCCCCATTGAGCATGTTTGGGACTGGATGAAGCGTCGTCTCACGCGGTCTGCACGTCCAGCACGAACGCTGGTCCAACTGAGGCGCCAGGTGGAAATGGCATGGCAAGCCGTTCCACAGGACTACATCCAGCATCTCTACGATCGTCTCCATGGGAGAATAGCAGCCTGCATTGCTGCGAAAGCTGGATATACACTGTACTAGTGCCGACATTGTGCATGCTCTGTTGCCTGTGTCTATGTGCCTGTGGTTCTGTCAGTGTGATCATGTGATGTATCTGACCCCAGGAATGTGTCAATAAAGTTTCCCCTTCCTGGGACAATGAATTCACGGTGTTCTTATTTCAATTTCCAGGAGTGTATAATTAATACCATAGTGTGACTTAAACTCGATGTCTGTACACAGTACATCAGCATTTCTATATACAAAATTAAAGAGTAGTTATGACAACAAACAGAAATGTATAAATATGCAATCCATACCCAAAGCAGCAAATATGTATCTTACATAATAAACAGGTCATTAGCATCATATCAGCATAAGCAAATAAACGTTCATATGTAATTTTAATAAGTAAACATGTAGGCGCAAGCAGATAAATCACAAAGTGTAACCTACATACATAACCACATCAGCACAATTAATCAAGTGACATTTATAATTTAAATAAATAAGCACAGCAGGCACATAACAGAAAAATATGACATCAGTGAAAAAGCAGTGCAGCCAATCGATGCATAATATACACAAGTAACAACCCTGTTCATTAATCAATCATTGTCAAAATCAGTTAATGTACGCAAGCACGTCGCTTCACAAGTAAATTCATAGAACATGAAATTTAATACAAAGTATGAATCACGTAATCGCGAGCAGCAAATTACGTCTAAAGTACATACCTAAGTGCAAATATGTTACCTGAAAATTGAACTCAATTAATAGTTACTTTTTTAGTTTATTACTTTCTTCTTCGAAATGACATTTTTCCTGAAAATTTTCTCGATAGCAAGTCCTCTTAACGTCGGACACACACAGAATTTACCTGAAGGTCTTAAATATTTTATACAACCGTATCCTGAAAAATACTGAAGGTTAATAACATAATTTATCAAGTTACTATAGCTTTATACTGATTTTAATCGGAGAAATTAGACTGTGTATTTGTTTACGGCTGTCAGTGCATTCGCACTGAGCGCTCGATCAGCTGTAGGCGCGTAACGTAGGAAGTAATTATTTGCGGTCAACGACTGCCTTGTGCGGCGCGCAGACTTCACTGTTGCTTTGAGTATCTGCCGCCGCCGGAACACGGCGTGGTATCCTTGCTTTCTCCGTGTGTTTACATACAACTGTTAGTTTCTCAAAAGTATGTCATTCCACAAAAATTTTAACGTTAGATATATGATGTATTCCCTTAGAGCGCCGAGATTTAAGAGTTTCTACCTCAATAGTGTTATCATGAATAATTTTGCGAATCCTATATGGACCGTTATAAAGCAGAAAAAATTTGCGACACAAGCCTTTTCCTTTGTGAGACAAACGATGAGACTTAATTAACACCTTTTGACCAACTGACAAGGTTTTTAAACGACCAGGACGCTTAGCTGATTTCTCTCTTCTAGCAACCGCAGATGCAATATTTCGTAGAGCCAGGTTGACAATTTCAGAATGCCGCAGTTTCCGTGTAGGCGGAAAAGGAACGATTTCAGAAATGCGATTTGTCGGTGCTTTGTTTTTTAATATCAGTATAGGCGGTAAAGAAGTTGAGTCATTAGGAAGTTCATTCAGAATGTTTTGAAAAATATGAAGATACTGATCCCACGTTCTGTGATTCTGATGACAATAAAGACGACACAATTTATTGATTTCCTTCATCCATCTCTCTGAAGCGTTAGATTGAGGGTGAAAAAGTGAAATGAAAATTGGTTTAATCTTACGACGCCGTAGAGTACGAAGCCAAATTTTAGAACGAAACTGTGATCCATTATCTGATATAACCTTATCAACACGACCCACTTCTTTAAGAAAATGTTTGATGAAAGCATTAGATACTGAACGAGCTGTTGCTTTGCGTAAAGGTGTAAAACACACATATTTTGATGTCAGTTCCACTGCTACGAAAATGTATGCAAAACCATTAGTAGAACGAACCACTGGACCGAACAAATCGACTGCAGTCATGTCCTTTAATTTCGCTGGAATGATAGGAAACAACGGTGCTCTGTGAGAAATAGTTGGCGGCTTAGCCTTTTGACATAATTTGCATTTGGCAAGAACAGATCGAATACGTTTTTCCATATTACTGAAGTAGCAATTTTCTCGTAATTTATGAAAGCATTTTCTGGGACCAAAGTGTGCATAACTGAAATGTGTGTACCAAATCAATTTATTGACCCACTCATCAGGAATACAAACTAACCAAACAGAGTTGTCGACCGATTTTCGTTTAAAAAGAATATCATTGCGAACTAAATAATGCTGTCTAATCGCTACGCTTTCCTTTCTCCTCCACTTCTCCTTAATGTCCTTCCAGATTGGATCCTTATTTTGCTCCTTAGCGATGTCCTGGAGCGAAGAAGAAATAAAATTTTCGAACGCAACACCTTGAATATACATGAAACAATAATTGTTTTCTTTGCACTCCTCTTCGGCACTTTGTTTCAAACCCATAGGTGCAGGTGATAAAGCATCAGCAATATTATTTGAAGATCCCTGTATGTAAACAATACTAAAATCAAATTCCTGTAGGTACAGCGCCCATCGTGACAATCTTGCATGAGTTAATTTTGTTGACACAAGAAATTCCAGAGCTCGATGATCGGTGTAAACCTTAGTATGTCTGCCAAACAAAAATGTCCGAAATTTTGTAAAAGCCCAAACAACAGCCAAAGTTTCAGGTTCCGTAATCGAATAATTCCTTTCTGATTTAGAGAGAACACGACTTCCAAATGCAATAATTTTCTGTACTACAACGCCGTCTTCTTCTATCTCTTGAAATAAGTGTGCACCTAGGCCTTTGTATGATGAGTCCGTCGCCAAACAAAAATCTTTAGATAAATCCGGATGTGAAAGAAGTGGAGCAGCAACTAAATCATCACGAAGTTGTTCAAATTCTGATTGAGCTTCCTCATCCCAACACCAATTAGAATTCTTACCAGACAGTTCACATAAACGAGGTGTGGCCAAATCGTCCAATCTAACAAAGCGTCTAAGAAAATTACAGACACCAAGGAAACTACGAACATCACGTTTTGTGGTAGGAACAGCATAATTACGAATTGCGTCTAGTTTCTCTGGATCAGGAAGAATACCTTCTGTAGAAATAATATGACCAAGAAATTTCACCTGAGAACGACCAAATTCCAAAATTTTGTTATGCTCACTCCAAGAACGTTTAGCAATAAGAATATCGTCAACATATGAAGTAATATTGTCAAGAAGATAAACAGGTAAAATTTCGTTTAAACTACGAATGAATGCTGCTGAAGATACAGTAAGTCCAAACGGTAATTTCCGAAACTGATAACAGTTACCAAAGGCTAAAAAGGCAGTGTATTTTCTACAATCAGGATGGAGTTCTATTTACCAAAAACTTGCGCGCATATCAATCGTGGATAAAACTTTAATTCCATGGAAATGTTGAAGAAGTTCATCTAAATTTTGTGGACGGTCAGTTTCAGGAATGATGATATTATTTATCTGTCTGGAATCCAGAACCAAACGAATTGACCCATCCTTTTTAAGAACGACGTGTAATGGGCTGGTATAAGGACTGACTGCTGGCTCAATAATGCCCTGATGTAACATGTATTGAAGTTCACTCTTAACCTTGTCTCTGTAAGCCAAAGGAATAGCGTACGTTTTCCCCCGAAATGGTGTGTGTTCTTTTACTTTAAATAAATATTGTCAGCCTTGTATAGTTCCTGTGTGATGACTAAATACTGTAGCATGTGACGTCAAAATGTGGTGCAGCTCTTCTCTTGCAACGTCATCTGGCACTTCAGCTTTCTTAACCTTTTCATTAATTAATTCCTCGCTATTAATTATATCATCCATCGCGTCTCTGTATCTAATGTCATTGTCATGAATAAACACACTGTCGTCATAATGCTCAACGAAAACATCAGAAGTAAGAAACCTTAAACATTTTGTATCTGATTCAGATCTTGTTAAACACTCGAAAAATTAATTAATCAAAATATCCACGGGTATGCTGCCGGTCTATAGTGTCCAACGGGCACAATATTTCGGCGATCAAACATGTCGCCATCATCAGGTGAACTGACGGACTGAGCTCCTGTGAACGTGCCGGCACGGAGATCCGTACGCTATGGCTGCTCAGAGGGAACTGGGTTTGGTCGCGGCGGCGGCCGATTTAAATACCCTCCGCCCGCGGCGCGCTCCCTCCGCCGTCCGCGCCCAGCGCCACGGTCGCGCGGTGGAACAGATTGCGACGGCGTCTGAGATGACGTCGGTGTGATGGCTCTGTCCGCCGTGGTCGTCACAACTATACGTCTGCTCGATTTACTCTTGATTAACCCGATCGCTGGTTCCCAAGCCTTGCTAAGATTATAGCCACAGTCCCGGTTTATGAGGTCGTCATTGGTGCGAATTTCGATGGCCTCTCTAACAACGCTGTCCCAGTATCTCGACGTCTGTACCAGAATCCTCGTGCGGTCATACTCCATGGCGTGATTTTCCGACAAACAATGTTCAGCGACCGCCGACTTGCTCGGATACATCAGTCGAGTGTGCCTCTGGTGTTCACGGCATCGATCCTCGACGGTACGCATCGTCTGACCAATATACGACTTGCCACATTGACACGGAATCTGGTACACGCCGGCCTTCCTCAAACCGAGGTCATCTTTGGCGCTCCCCACCAGTGCACGAGTTTTATTTGGAGGACAAAACACAGTTCCGACCCGGTGTTTCTTCAGAATGCGGGCGATTTTCCCCGAGAGTGCGCCTGTGTATGGAATAAATGCAATGCCTACCTCCTCCCTCGTGACTTCATCCATCTCAACAGGTTGTGCTGCAGTGGGTGGGCGGAGAGCACGTTGAATCTGCCACTCTGAGTACCCATTTTTTCGAAATACAGTTCTCAGATGTTCCAATTCCTGGGGTAGACTCTCTGCGTCAGAGATAGTGCGCGCCCTATGTACTAGAGTTTTAAGTACCCCATTCCTCTGTGAAGGGTGGTGGCAGCTGTCTGCATGCAAATACAGATCAGTGTGCGTAGCCTTCCGATACACCCCATGACCTAGGGTGCCGTCAGCCCTTCTCTTGACCAAGACGTCAAGGAAAGGTAATTTACCCTCCGTTTCAGTCTCCATAGTGAATTTGATGTTGGGGTGTATGGAGTTTAGATGTGTAAGGAAGTCAAGGAGTTTATCCATACCATGTGGCCAGATGACGAACGTGTCGCCCACGTAACGGAAAAAGCAAGTAGGTTTCCATACGGATGACGACAGGGCTTCCTCCTCGAAATTTCAAACATTTCGGCTTTCCGGCAACAGTCAAATTTACACTTCCTTCTTTAAAGTTCAAAATTGCTTTATGTGCGTTAAGAAACTCCATACCTAATATAATTTGTGTACTGAGTAATGGAACAATAATAAAATTAGCACAAAATTCGTATCCTTGACAAATGAAATTTAGGTTGGTCTGTTGTTTAACTTCCACACTTTTTCCAGAAATCGCTCCTCGAATTGTAGTTTTAGAAATAGGTAACACAGGACAGGCAATAGTTCTTTCACATATACGAAAAACTGATTCACTAATGACGTTCAATGGGCTCCCAGAATCTAAAACTGCAGTGAACTTATTCTTCCCCACACATACTTCAATAACAGGATGTAAAAATGCGTCTACATTATTTTCCTTTTCGTCTAGCAAAATGTCTCTCATGTCTTTCAGGCGTACGTAGTGTAAAGTCGTAGTGTCGTTACTTTCTGAACCGTCTATATTGCTGCCAGAAGCCGAAGCTACAAGTCATTGTCGATTGTTTGCTTCACGTCTTTGATTATTCCCGTCATTTCGCGGGTCAATTTCTACGATTTGCACTTGTCCCTCTGAAGTTCTGTCACGTGGAGGATGCCAATTAGGTCCTTCCTGTCTGTTGGATGCAAATTGTTGGTTGTGTCTGTTATTAAAACTTCTATTTTCCTGTCTGTCTGCATAACTACTTCTTGTGTAGTTTCGACTGTCACTTCTGAAATTACTGTTAGATCTACTACCCTGGTTATTTCTGTAGTAAGAATTTCTATTATTGTATGAATAATTTCTATCTTGATGATACCGATTACTGTTTCCGTATGATTGATCATTCCGGTAGGAATTACCGTTATTATAATTGTCTGTGTAATTTCTGTTAGAACGTCTGTTATTGTCATAAGGCTGGTATCTACTGTCCTGTCTGTTACGTCTGTCATTCTCAAAATTACCCATGTAACGCCCGTTCCGATCACTATCCCTTTTCTCTGAAGATCTATTGAAATTACTGTTACTGAAAAAGTTACAAGAAGTCCCGTCGTCGTTGTCATACTCAAGTTCTTGTAACAAAGTCTTAAAAGTCTCAATGTCGTCTTTACATCTTCCGGCTAAAGCAATTTGTCTTATGGATTGTGGCAGCTTAGTTAAACAAATGCGAATTAATTCAGTCGGGCTGTAAGGGTTGGAAAGGAACTGATTCTTTCGAATCATGTCTTCAAAGTATTCTGCCGGCGTTCGGAACTCAGACTGTTTAAAATTACGCTGCATAATAAGATTGTGTTTGACTCTGTCTTGCGTGTTTTCGGACCAATATGCCGATAGAAATGCATGATAAAAGTCATTTAGATTATTACAATCTCTAATGGGTGCACGCATCCGCGTCGCCGGTTCATTTTCTAAATATCCACACATAAATTCCAGTTTGTGACTTAGTGGCCAATTTGGTGGAAGTGCGTACATAAATTGATCTAACCATGAACATGGATGTATGTCATTCTTAGAATTGCGGAAGATCTTAAATTTCCGAACAGTCAAAAAGTGTTTATAGTCAAAGTTTTCGCCTCGTGGCGACAAAGACCTACCGCGTCTGTCCCAGTCCAAATGTCGATTATTGTCAAGTTCGCGCGCCTGGCGCTCTCTTGTTGCATCTCGTAAATGAAATAAATTACTTTCTTCAAACCCTTCTGCTATTTGTGATTCTAAATTTCTTCTGCTGTCTTTTCCTACGATTTCGCCTTCAATTTGTTTCACTTGCTTTCGTAATGCCTCAAATTCCCTTTTCACGCGTTCATCAAATTTTCCCTGATTTTCAACATGTTTATTTATGTTCTGGTACTCTTCGGTTTCTGAAAATGGCAATGGAGCTGTATCATCTGAATCTCTGTCCCCATTTAAACTAAGATTTGTCAATTTATCTGAAATCTCCTCAACTCTTTCCGATGAGTCACCTATTTGTACTTTCTGTTTATTTACGTCTTCCGTAAGTGTCGCGACTCGGGTTTCAGTATTAACACATTTAGTAGTTAACTGTTCATACTGTTGTGTTAGGTTATTTATTCTGTCATTTGGTACGGATTCCTCTATTCTTTCAAGTATTTCTTCCTTATCGTGTGCACGTTGTAAATTTAATTCTGAAAATTTTTGTACTATCGCGCGATCTCTTTCTTCCTGTTCTCTATCCTGTTCCTTTTGTCTAATCTCTACTGCAATTAATCTATTATTGTGAGAATTCAAAATCGGTTGTACTTCTTCTCTGATTTCTTTCTTTAATTCATCTTTCATATTTTTGAAACATGTCCCTATTCGTGAGTCTAACCGTGTTTCCATTGTTTCCATCTCTGTTTTAATTGTTCCTATTTGCGAGTCTAACCGTGTTGCCAAGGTTCCCATCTCTATTTTTAGTTCAGATCCTAACCGTGTTTCCATTGTTCCCATATCAGTTTTAATTGTTCCTATATCTGTTTTTAATTCAGATCGTAATTGTGATCACATTGTTCCCTTCTCAGTTTTAAATTCAGATCGAAAATTTAATATTGTCCTCATCAACTGCTCCGTATTAACTTGTTCGAAATTCTTTTCGCCCCTAACATTTCCCGTAAAACTAACTTCCTTCGTCATAGCAGTAAAGCTATCTGTGTTCGATACTATCCCAGAATCTTCTGTCGTTAATCTCGTATTATGAAAATTTTTTGATTGTGAAAAAATTTGAATTGGTTCCGGACTATTTTCCCGACTTATTAAATTGTTTTCAACTTCATTATTCATCATACTGTTGTCCTGTGTTGGCGAGTTCGCCATGTCAACAATTTCGTCATTCTGACTATCCATCATTTTTGCCTTTTTCATCGATCGCGTAAACATTTACAAAATATACAAAACTCATCACTATATGAAAATTACACACAATGACACTTTATCATCAACAATATCATTCACACGAAATGCTTCCCTCAAACACGATTAACGAATAATTGAAATCTTCCTAACTGCACAAAATTATCAAACCCGTGTACAAGACAACAAAAATTAAATTCTGCAAAAATACCGTCAGAAGAATGACAAGACAACTGCAAATGTTCAATTACAAAATCTACACATGCAATATAGACTACAATTACTAAACTACAAATTACTACAACAATACTACTGTCTACTATTTTTACAATCAGAAAAATTCCAAGGGACGATTCTGGCAGGGTCGCCATGTGAATGGGGGCTTAATTAAATTTTTATTAAAATAATTTTACTGTCTGTGCGGTTACGCTGTCTCGTTAACGGTTGGCCCTGACAAGTTTTAGTACGCAATCTGACTGCATATAATAACAACAAGAATGAAAGAAAATTTCCGTTAACACAATTAATTAATTAAGTCCCCAGCAACTATAAAACCTACGAAACCAAAGCACAAGTGTAACTGTTCTGTGTGTGGAAGTGTGATTCAACGTACACATCTGGCACGGTTCTTCTTCAACAAGACAAGAAATTTTAAATACAATTTATATTGAAGTAATTAAAAAAATAGAAATACTACGAAAACCAGAATTAAACTCTAACACAAGAACACAAGCCAGATGCTTTGTTGACTGAACCTGTAATGACGCATTATTCAAGACATTGAAATAATGAGAAAAAAACCGAGTTTTGTTACCTTCATATATATTGACGAAAAGCACTCTAATCATTACAATATCTCCATTGGAACAACATCTGCTGTGTAGCCCATCAAACAACTGCATAAAACATGGAACAAGCACTCATTACTACAACATCTCCACAAGCACTCCCTACTACGACCTCTCGACAAGAACTCTTCACTACGACATCTCAGCAAGCACACTCCACCACGACCTCTCGACAAGCACTCTTCACTACAACATCTCAGCAAGCACTGCACTCCGCTACTTCTCAATAATCACTGCCAGTGGAGGCGGCAGAACAATACTCTCTGGCGCGATCTCTGGCGCTGTGGCTCAGTGTAGCCACCTTTCACACTCTAGTAAACTTTCGGACGAAAGTAACCTACAGGTGGAGACGGAGTAGATACAAGTATGATGCTATCGGCAGAAATT
Source organism: Schistocerca cancellata (assembly GCF_023864275.1). NCBI lineage: Eukaryota > Metazoa > Arthropoda > Insecta > Orthoptera > Acrididae > Schistocerca > Schistocerca cancellata. The sequence continues at coordinate 157,166,586 of NC_064633.1, forward strand.
TCTATTGTTCCTTTTGAAAAAGCAAATTTTCTACTATAATCTGTGCAGCTGATATAGTCATAAAAAGGAACGTTTCCACAATTCTTCTGCGTGATAACAGACTTACAATAATAACTTCAACGAGTTTGGAAATGTGTGAGTTGAACAACTTAGCTGAATTAAACTTATTTTTCCATAATGGATGCAGCTGAACTCCGTGGCTATTCTTTTATAATGGGCAGAATAATAACTGCTTCTAGTCACAACAGAAGGTTTACACTCGACCAATTTCGGGCTTGAGCCCATCTGCAGGTGGTTTACATTCATGTACGTTTGCATGCTCAGTGTTGGACAGAACTGTTTAAATGAAAAACAAATAAATGATGATCACATAGTAGACACAATAGCGGCAATTCGAAGTGGCTAAGCGAAATGGGTTTAAACTTTTATAGTACGTGTCGCTTAGCCACTTGCTAGTGCTCCATTTGTTTCTATTTAGTCATCAGTTTTATTTGTTTTTAATGTACACGGTGATCTCCAGCATAGAGTATGGAAACATGAAAGTGAATGTAAACCACCTGAAGATGAACAGAAGCCCGAAACCGGCCGTGAGTTAAATAAAATTAGTCTCTACTGTGACTGGTAGCAGTTTCTACACCCTTAGCTGAATTACGTTGCGTACATAGAAAACAGGATCATTTGTGCCCAATGCTCCTGGCAGCGTAAAAGAAAAAAAAATACTTCAAGACTGTAGAAGTGGCTGCAAATGCGTAGTCAAAACGTTTCACAGCGAGCGACTAGCATGTTCTGCCCACGAGAAGTGACATCGATCGAAAGTTGGCGGCTCGCCAAAGCGGCCGACTTTCCCCGCCGGTACCCGTTAAAAGGGAGCGCTCATCAATTAGTTCGGGCTTTTAGGCTCTAATTATTCTATCACGTGAAATAATTAGATTTCCTCTAACAAGTTCCTTTGGCGTAAGAAGTAATTTTGTAAGCCACGTCTAGCTCTGGCGGCTTCATCGTTTGAAGGCTATTTCGCAGCTTCTAACGTACGGTTATTTCTGGGTCGCTATTTTCTGACCTTCTCCTAAAATGTGTGCTACAGTGTCACTATAGACTACAATCAGGTATGTAGACAGAAAAACTAAGACGAAAAATGCACATACATTTTGTCAGATTCCTTGACGCGTAACCCAACGTACCTACCCTTAACATGAATAGCCAGAATCTTCTTTTACAGATTCAAAATTGGATGTGCATCAGTCTATAATTCCTACGGTGATGATCACGTCTATTACACTCTTTAATGTTTACAAACAGGTAATTAGTACGGATATATGTGGACCTTGAGGTTCTTATTTCGTCAGAAAGTAAAAGTGCTCACAGTACAGATGAACTGATCGTAAGTTTCTTCATTCGCAATTTAGTGAATACGGCACTCAATAGTTATTATAAACACCGGAATCACTCTGCTAAAACTAAACCACACATTTTAACGGATACAGCTCAAAATCGTTCAAATGGCTCTAAGCACTATAGGACTTAACATCTGAGGTCATTAGTCCCATAGACTTAGAACTACTTAAACCTAACGAAACTAAGGACAGCACACACATCCAGGCCCGAGGCAGGATTCAAACCTGTGACCGTAGCAGCAGCGCGGTTCCGGACTGAAGCGCCTAGAACCGCTCGGACACAACGGCCGGCAAATTAAATTTGCGGCAAGCGCTGTGGGACCAATCTGCGGGGGTCATCGGATTCCTAGGCTTACACACTACTTAACCTAACTTACGCTAAGGATAATACACACACCTATGCCCAAGGGAAGACTCGAACCTCCGACGGGGGGGGGGGGGGGGGGGGAATCCGCGCGAACCGTGGTTATTTGCATTAATTCTTGGTTGAACAAATCTAAATTTTGACCCTAGCGTGTCCCGAAGCTAAACTGAACCAAGACAGAGGCAAGGTTAGCACTGAATGCAGTCGGTAACAAGCCTGAGTGAAAAATGAAAGAAGCGTAACTGAAATGGCGTGTGGTGCGGCCCTATTTAGACTGTTCAATTTCTTTAATTTATAATAGTTTATAAATTCCATAGGTAAGAATCTTCGCCTTTCACTGGCTGACAAGAGTGTTATTATATTTGTTTATATATTATTTCTCATGAGCAGCATATATTAAGAAATTCTGTACGGATATGTGGTTACGGACTTGGGAATCCCGGTTTCATGACCATGGGGTCAGTTTTGCATACTGAAATACAGCTATCCAAAATCCAGTAATTTTAAATTAGGGGAACTGGCTCATTAATATGACTGTCATTGTATTCAGAAAAATCAAATGATCAAAAGTATCTAAAAATAATCCGCAAATTTACAATATTTGGCTATAATTGGCACTGAAAGTTTGGATCAGGTGAAACTTTTAACAATATCTGTTAAGTGAATTACGTTTTGGAAAACGTAGAAACGAAGATATATTACTGAAACCATGAAAGGTAGCCCCTTAATTTGAAAGATTTTTCCCTGTGAGTAGATGTACGAAAGTTCATGCTTCCAATAAATTTTGATTGCCATCCTTCCTAACAAAACTATTATTCTTATTACAACCAGAGCAACAAACTCAATGGCCTGAATAATGAAGTTTCTGTGTGTGGCGGGTGGGGGCGGGGGGAGGGTGAATTTTTTTTCGCAGTTTTGATAATAAGCACGTGTGCTTAATGTCGGAATCTTGAAAAGAAATTTAACGAAAGTATTATGTAGACCTAACACATGAACTAGGAGCGCATACGATGTAGGATGGTAGGAGCCCACATGCTTTGTCACTACCTCTTTTAAGTTAACGTACATTGTGCATGATTTTCTTGTGAATACATGAATGAATTACCTTTCTGAAAGATTTGAAAAATACCCATTCTACTGCTGCTTCACCAACTCCGTTCGACCCGAAAGAGTCTTCAGCAGCAACACTTCTTTGTTTGTGGAAACATACGTAAGAATATGGCAAAGTCGTGAATAGAATCGATATTCCAAGACTGATGCTATAAATTCTATTGTAAAAGCTTCTCTCAGGCAGTTGCATTGTCGTGGTGAAAAATGATAGCTTTCTCATACAATGAAGTCCAACTTTTCTGACCTTCCCGACACGAAATCATAAACTGTTGATCGATACCAGGACTAGGCTGTGACCCCCAAATATAGATGCATCTGTTTTTCATATAGTTGATCCTGAAACCTTTCATAATATTCACCACCTATTGCAGCGTCCTTTGCAAGGTAATCAGTATAAAGAATCATTTTTTCATCTTACAACCGCATCAGATCCCAACAGCAGATGCTAATTTCTTATTTGTAGTGATGGAGGTTTCCCATTCATTGTTGTTGATACTGTTTTTGTTTCTGGGGCGTAGTGAAGGATTCGTCTCTGATCTAGCGTAGCATATTGACCCACAATACCAGCTGCAGTCTTACTCAAACCCCTGTGGCATTAAATATTTCATATATTTTATCACTTACTGATCGCCCAACACCATAGTTCTCCCTTTACACAGATTTTCACCTGTAGTTGCAGGTTTTGGACGTCTTTCGTATATATAATCTTCATGGTTCTTTAGGCAATGCCACGAATCAACATTTCATTTTTTAACTGTAGAAGGCGATGTAGCAGATTACTTACAAATGTTTATTAATTTATGTTGCGACCTAGTACGTTTCGAAAAAAAATCGTGATAGATGAGTCAATTAGTCGTTATGAAATAAAGGATACAGATGTTTTCAAACAAGTGAAATAAGATTGAATTAAGGTGGAAAAAGTGTACAAACAATTTAAAAGGTATCCCTCATACACCGATTAACGCTCCCTCAAATTAAGGAAGGTTCAGTGATGTCAAACAGTTAACTGATTTCAGTTGTAGACTCTGTCACATACAGACCTATATTATCTTATTCAGTGCCTGACAAAAAATAGAAGCACCCAGAAGACAAAGTCGGATGTCAACGTAACCACGTACACGTACACAACACCGTCAGATACGTAAATGATCAGAGGTGCAATTCTCTCTGACAGGTAGAACGACCACCGGAGTACATTACTGTTATCGTGTTTAGTACCGTTACCAGATCCGGTAGGGTATATAACTGGGGGAGAGGGGTGGGGGGCAGGTGTAGAGTGATCATTGCGAAGAACACAGAAAGCAGCGTATGTCTTTGACAGCGTTATCAGCGCCTGGAGGAGTCTGAAAGGAGCCTCATTGTTGGTCTCTATTTCGCCGTGTAGTCGAATCACGCAAAATCCAGGTCTGAGGGCACTTGCGCGTAACAGTGGCCTGATGGGAACGTGAGATCAGACAGACAAGTGGTTCCAGTGGTAGGCCCATGCCAGTGGCCTTTGGGTACCCCAGACCAAGAATGCAGGTTTCCAAGGTGCTCCTCCAGGAGCTGCAGGAGCTCCGTCTTGCATAAACCACATTTTGTTGACATCAGGGTCACTTTGGATAATGGGGATGAAACCATGTTCCAAAACCTTCACATACTTTTCTGTAGTCATCGTGACATCAAGGAATAGCGCACCGATTATTCCGTGACTGGACACTGTCCTAGTTCATGAACCACGGGCAACGTATGAGTGGCCAAGTAAGTGGTCCCGACAGTCGGGATACCAGTTACTTTGGAATAAGGCTGGGCATCTCGGACATATTCTGAGTCGTGGTCACCTATGTGTTCATACGGCAAAGACTACCAAATCCACCGGTTAGTCCCTCAACCATTAGGGGTAAAACTCAATGGGACTCGGGGCAAGTAAGGCTAGCAATCTGCTTCCCTGGTACTTTAAATATGATGCTGGCAACAATCAGAGCAAAATGCCTCGGACCTTTGGAGGTGACGGAGTCCCACCTCTAACTGTTAAACCAGGGACTCCTAAGATACGACTTGGCAAACAAATGGTAATGAGATGGGGAGCTATTAATATCAATGGGGGCTACTCTGGGAAGAAGGTAGAGCTGGCAGAGGCTGCAAGTAAGATGGGGCTGGACGTTTTAGCTGTTAGTGACATTCGGGTAAGGGGTGAGAAAGAAGAAGGACAAGGACAGTGTTCTGCTCATGGGTGATTTTAGTGCCAGGATTGGAAATCGAACAGAAGGGTATGAAAAGGTTATGGGTAAATTTGAAGAGGATATGGAGGCCAACAGGAACGGGAAACAACTCTTGGATTTCTGTGCCAGTATGGGCTTAGTAATCACAAACTCCTTTTTTAAACATAAGAACATTCACCAGTATACTTGGGAAGGCCGGAAAACCAGATCTGTCATTGACTATATAATAACAGATCAGGAATTCAGGAAGGCTGTGAGGGACACACGTGTATTCAGCGGTTTCTTTGATGACACTGATCATTATTTAATCTGCAGTGAAATTGGGATTGTGAGGCCGAAAGTGCAGGAGGTCAGGTCCATAAGTAGGAGGATAAGAGTGGAGAAACTTCAGGATAAGGAAATCAGGCACAAGTACATAACAGCGATCTCAGAAAGGTACCAGTTAGTTGAATGTAGCCAATTACAGTCATTGGAAAAGGAATGGACAAGGTACAGGAACACAGTACTAGAAGTGGCTACAGAATGTCTTGGAACAGTAGTGTGTAAAAGTAGGATGAAGCAAACTGCTTGGTGGAATGACACAGTCAAGGCAGCCTGTAAAAGGAAAAAGAAGGCGTATCAGAAATGGCTACATACCAGAACCCAGGTAGACAGAGAAAGTTATGTTGAAGAAAGAAACAAAGCCAAACAGATAATTGCAGCAGCCAAGAAGAAATCGTGGGAAGACTTTGGAAACAGGTTCGAGACTATGGGTCAAGCTGCTGGAAAACCATTCTGGAGTGTAATTAGCAGTCTTCGAAAGGGAGGCAAGAAGGAAATGACAAGTATTTTGGACAGGTCAGGAAAACTGCTGGTGAATCCTGTGGATGCCTTGGGCAGATGGAGGGAATATTTTGAAGAGTTGCTCAATGTAGGTGAAAATACGGACAGTAATGTTTCAAATTTCGAGGTAGAATGGGACAGGAATGATGATGGAAATAGGATCACATTTGAGGGAGTGGAGAAAATGGTCAATAGATTGCAATGCAATAAAACAGCTGGGGTGGATGAAATTAAGTCGAAACTCATCAAATACAGTGGAATGTCAGGTCTTAAATGGCTACACAGGATAACTGAAATGGCCTGGAAGTCGGGACAGGTTCCATCAGACTGGACAAAAGCAGTAATCACACCAATCTTTAAACATGGAAACAGAAAAGAGTGTAACAACTACAGAGGTAACTCTTTAATCAGCGTTGTGGGTAAAATCTTCTCAGGTATTGTTGAAAGGGAAGTGCGAGTATTAGTTGAGGACCAACTGGATGAAAATCAGTGTGGGTTTAGGCCTCTTAGAGGTTGTCAGGACCAGATCTTTAGCTTACGGCAAATAATGGAGAAGTGTTATGAGTGGAACAGGGAATTGCATGTATGCTTTATAGATCTAGAAAAGGTATATGACCGGGTTCCTAGGAGGAAGTTATTGTCTGTTCTACGAGATTATGGAATAGGAGGCAAATTTTTGCAAGCAATTAAAGGTCTTAGATAGTCAGGCAGCACTTAGAGTTGACGGTAAATTGAGTTCATGGTTCAGAGTAGTTTCATTGGTAAGACAAGGCTGCAACCTGTCTCCACTGTTGTTCATATTATTTATGGATCATATGTTGAAAAAAATAGGCTGGCTGGGTGAGATTAAGATATGTGAACACAAAATAAGCAGTCTTGCATATACGGATGACTTAGTTGTGATGGCAGATTCGATTGAAAGTTTGCAAAGTAATATTTCAGAGCTAGATCAAAAATGTAAGGACTATGGTATGAAGATTAGCATCTCCAAAACGAAAGTAATGTCAGTGGAAAAGAAATATAAACGGATTGAGTGCCATATAGGAGGAACAAAGTTAGAACAGGTGGACGGTTTCAAGTACTTAGGATGCATGTTCTCACAGGATGGCAACATAGTGAAAGAACTGGAAGCCAGGTGTAGCAAAGCTAATGCAGTGAGCACTCAGCTACGATCTACTCTCTTCTGCAAGAAGGAAGTCAGTACCAAGACTCGGGTGCACCGTTCAATCTTTCGACCAACTTTGTTGTATGGGAGCGAAAGCTGGGTGGATTCAGGTTACCTTATCAACAAGGTTGAGGTTACGGATATGAAAGTAGCAAGGATGATTGCAGGTACTAGTAGATGGGAACAATGGCAGGAGGGTGTCCACAATGAGGAAATCAAAGAAAAACTGGAAATGAACTCTATAGATGTAGCAGTCAGGGCGAACAGGCTTAGATGGTGGGGTCGTGTTACACGCATGGGAGAAGCAAGGTTACCCAAGAGATTCATGGGTTCAGCAGTAGAGGGTAGGAGGAGTCGGGGCAGACCAAGGAGAATGTACCTGGATTCGGTTAAGAATGACTTTGAAGTAGTAGGTTTAACATCAGAAGAGGCACCAATGTTAGCACTGAATAGGGGATCATAGAGGAATTGTATAAGGGGGCTATGCTCCAGACTGATCGCTGAAAGGCATAATCAGTCTTAAATGATGATGATGATGATGATGGGCACTGTACATCACACAGTCACCCGGTGAAGGTGAAGAGACTTCTCGATCAGGAAATGAGGATTCTCAGTCCCCCAAATGCGCCAGTTTCGCTTATTGACGAACCCATCCAAATGAAAGTGGGCTTCGTCGCTAAGCCAAACCATAGAGTACATACTAATTCCCATCATGCCCCGCTGCCAGTCGTGCAGTTTGAATGTCCTAACGCCAATCGTTCGTAAGTTATGACGCTTTTATTTGTTATAGTTCAATAACTGCCACCCTGTAGTAATCCCTTCTTATCGGTGTCTGCTATCCGAAAGCACGTAATAGACCCCTGCAATATTCTTTTGAAGTCAATATAATTGGTCGGGGACTAGCAGCTGCCAGGTAAGGGAATTACCGCCACATGCACTGGCTGCCTTAATGCCACAACACAAACGGCTGCGGTTGGAGTGGTCACGTGATCGGGAGTCATTGACTTGGGATGAATGGTGTCGCTTAGTGTTTACCGATGAATCGTGGTTCTGCACTACCCTGTATAAACTCCGTCGGGAAGTATGGCGGCGACCTGTCTCTTACTTCCAATGTTTTTGAGAGGCCCAGTGGTGTTAATCCTGTGGTGATGGTGTCGGGAGCCATCGAATATGACTTCATCCCACAGCCGGTAGTGACTGAGGAAATTCTGACGGCACAACGGTACGTCGTGGACATCGTGCGGCCTTTTGTTACTTCTCATATGACATTATCGCGGTGCCATTATTCAACACGACAATGCTCGTCGACACGTGGCAAGTGTCTGTATGGAGTGATTGCGTGATGTTGAGGTACTTACGGGGCTAGCGAGATCGCGAGATCAACAGGTCTGTCACCGATAGCATGTGTGTAGGACCAGCTCGAATGTCAACTCCGTCCCACTGACAATATCCAGGATATCGAGGACAAGTTGCTGCAGTTGGCAGTGAGTTGTGCAAGGATAGACAACTGACAAGGCGACTGCCCACGATAAGTGGGAAATCCGGGTTCGAGTTTCGGTCTGGTACAAATTTTCACTCTCGTCATTCCATTCTGCAGCTGATAGTAGTCCTTATTCGCAATTGCGAATTTATTTGATGTGAATAAATGTATGGATCCAGACCCGAGGAGGTACAATGTAATACTGAAAAACTGAAACATATTGCTAAGTTCTTCGTCGATATCACCCGATTTTGTATCGACTGATAAATATACCCTCTCGTGAAGTTTCATTTAGTTTCCTCCTCCCCTTCCGAAGTCTTAATTTTTTTATGTCACGTAGTATACGTTTTTCCATTCACTAACTGCAAAACCCAACAGCTCATTGCAATGTTCAGTATACTGTCTTTCGCATCATATAAATAAATTTATGATAACATCCTGAACAGTGCAATCGACTGTCGATCCTGCAATTGGTATATGCTGCAAGAAAAAAAAAGTCGAAGAATCTTTCTGTAACTTGTTGAAGAACTAATCTGTGAAGTGAAGATAGTCGCTTGAACGAAACTGATTGGGTGTGAGTAAGCATACATTACAGCAGCTTTTGGTGTCGTTCTTTAAATACACTTAAGCTGTGCAGCACTGTTTACGTAAAGTAACCAACAAATGACTGATTTCCTTAACGATCGCTATCTATGAAGCGTTCGAACAGTAAACGTAATTTCATTCCATTGCTTTTGACATTTGAATGCAGAATATACGGAGCGAAAAATATCCTATTAATAATAATTGCCAAGCTGTTAACGAAATTTTCTTTTTATACAAGCTACCATAACATTCATTGTCCTCACGGATCTTTTCACCTGCAAGATGGAATGATCGGAGTTTACGTCATCGTAAAGCCCAACACATTATTCACCATCGTTTGATATAGAAAGCACTACAGGTTGGTCGTTTATCTTTTCTGACTATAAGTTCCTGAACGAAAAACGATTTCCTCCACCTGAATACCTTTATCAGTTTATGGCACGTCGTCTGTAAAACTTGCGAATAGGAGATGACACTGTGAGATAAGGCAGTGTGGCGTGAAGGCGGCACGGGCAAGCTGTCGTCGCCCACGCGCTATGGATTGCAGTGGACTGCTTGGCTGCCGGTCCCTGAAGTGGGCCTCACATTAATCCACATCCACGTCACAGCGGCGCCGACTGGTGACGCGTTGCGGCCGTCCCTTAATGCGTTCCAATCAATTATTCACGGCACACTTTACGCTGGCGGAATACAGCGGGAACCGCTAATGGGATCTGTCCTTCCACAGAGTAATGACGGATGGCGGCTGTCGGTTCGCGGTGTGAATATGGTGTCAAGTAAACAATATACCTTAGTGCTTACTTTCATTCAACAATGGCGTATGGTATCGTATCATATTTTGGTGTTTGTCTCCAAGTCAAACGAAAGGTTTCAGAGTCAAAAAACGTGTGGTACGCATTATTTGTGGTGAGAATTCATGAAATTCGTACAGAAACCTCTTAAAGAACTGAGTATACTTAGTACGCTTAACAGTACGTTTGTTCCTTAATTAAATTTCTCTTAAACAGTATTGAGCCGTGTTGGGCTCATCTTATGCGTTGGTTTAAACCTTGGTTCCTGTTCTGTTCAAATGGTTCAAATGGCTCTGAGCACTATGGGACTTAACAGCTATGGTCATCAGTCCCCTAGAACTTAGAACTACTTAAACCTAACTAACCTAAGGACAGCACACAACACCCAGCCATCACGAGGCAGAGAAAATCCCTGACCCCGCCGGGAATCGAACCCGGGAACCCGGGCGTGGGAAGCGAGAACGCTACCGCACGACCACGAGATGCGGGCTCTTGTTCTGTATTTGGTTTCCCGTGGTTACTGCGATTATGCTGTTGTTCGCTCTCTCTCTCTGAGAGGCAGCAGCGGTGTGTATCGATATTCGCACCTTGTACTATCTTTCGTCTGGTGCTTATAGCTTCCAGCTGTGCTGTGTGCGAGTTGTTGGCGTCTAGCAGGAAATTTCCGCGGGGCATGGTTTGGCTGGGCCTGCGGGAGGTCTCTACGCAATGTCTGAGTGTGTGTGGCTGTTCTCATTGCTACGAGGTCCGTGGCTCACCGACCCTGGACACGAAAGTTGAGATTTAATTTATCAGCAAGTCAATACTGTACACATTGTGCCGTCTGGTTCTCGTTGTTGGCTGTTGGGACATTCCTGCGAGCAACACCATGTGTGTTCGAGTTGGCGAAGGTTTAGTTACTGTCCGGCGGCGTCGAACTGTATTTGATTATTTGCAATTGAAGTGCACCAGCGGAATTTTCTGCCTTGTGTCCGTTAACGTTCCGGTTACCTGCCCTGGCCGTTGACATAAATTCAGGCAGTGTCCTTTCCTCCCCATGTTGTCGCTGTCCAGCACGGTGTGTACTTTCACAGCTAATGTATGCCTGGTTGTGGGCGTCCATGCCTGTTACGTTTTGCGTTGAACTCCCGGTTGTGTGCTGGTCGAGTGGAGCGCAAGTTACCTTGTCGTTGGGTTCGTTGATGTCTGTTGGTTGGGTTGTCGTCGGATCGAGAATGTTTGGGCCGACTGCTTATGTCACCTAAGTGATCGTTAGTATTTCAAGTGCTGGCCGACCCCTGAAACTTCTGAGCGCCGTTACCTGCACTGCCTTTTCTTATTTTCTGTTGTGTGTATTTGTATGGCTGATAGACTATGGTTTTGAATTAAAGTTGAATTGTTTTTAGTGATGTTTTAAGTCATGGGCCTTCAGCCGAGCCGGCCGGAGTGACCGAGCGGTTCTAGGCGCTACAGTCTGGAACCGCGCTACCGCTACGGTCGCAGGTTCGAATCCTGCCTCGGGCATGGATGTGTGTGATGTCCTTAGGTTAGTTAGGTTTAAGTAGTTCTAAGTTCTAGGGGACTGATGACCTCAGAAGTTAAGTCCCGTAGTGCTCAGAGTCATTTTGAGCCTTCAGCCGATTTAAAATTAAAATTCCTTGCTTGTCAAGTGTTAGAATGTTTGAGTCTTCAGCCTGATTAATATATTCTTTAATGATAAAATCTTGGGTCTTCTGCCTACTAAAAATTATTTTAGTTATGTTTTAAGTCATGGGGCTTTCAACCATTTTTAAATTAAGGATCTTTGTCTTTCGAGCATCAGACTGTTTCGGGCCTTCAGCGTAATTAAAGATAACGGTTTGTTGTTTAATTTTTTTTTACCTTGAGTTTTAAGTCATGGGGCGTTCAGCCGTTTTTCAATTAAGTATCTTTGTCTTTCGAGCATCAGACTGTTTGGGACTTTCAACCTAATTGAAGATTAGGCCTTCTGCCTTGTACATACAGAGGATCTCCTCAAAACAGATCAATGGAACTAAATATTCATCTCATCGAACATAAATAACGATTTATGTAAATTACAGGTGGAGAGGCAGAGGGGAGAAAGAAAAGGTAAGGAACCACTGATGTCAGTTGCATCGCGACTTCGTTAAGAATCAGCGGCGACTAGCGAAAATTTGTGCCGAATCGGGTTTCGAGCCTCGGATCTCTCGCTTATTAAGCAGTGCACCCTCCCCCCACTGTTTGTCGTACCTGCGCGGACTATCTTGGCACGTTTCCTGGCCCAGGGCCGAGCCACATTACGAGATAGTCCTCGCAGTTACGATACACACTGCACCCGCGTGGCGCAACAGATAACACAACTGCTTAGTAAACAGAGGATCCCAGGTTCGAATTCCTGTCCGGCACACACTTTCAGTCGTCGCTGCTGATTCTGCATAAATTCGCGATGCAGCAGACATCAGTAGTTCCTTTACTTTCTCTCTCTCACTCCATCTTCATTTTACATAATATATATCACAGCAGCTAATTCCGCATAGCGTTTGTTCTTTCGAACATGTCTGGAAGAACAGACGTAAGTCACATAAGTAAGAAGTATTACAGATTCTTATGTAAGTTCATAGAACTAGAAGAACTGAACGAAACTAGATCAGAACAGGTCTCCGAAGACCCTCACCGTACTGACCCACCGCTGTCCAGTCTTCGGCCTATAAGCGTTACTGGTTGCGTATGTGGAGGGGCGTATGGTCAACGCACCGCTCTCCCAGCCATATGTCAGTTTTCGTGACCGGAGCCGTTACTTCTCAATAAAGTAACTCCTCAGTTTGCCACACACGGGCTGAGTGCATCCCGATGCCAACAGCGTTCGGCAAACCGGACGGTCACCCATCCAAGTGCTAGCCGAGCCCGACAGCGCTAAAATTCGGTGATATGTCGGGAATAGGTGTAAACACTGCGGCAAGACCGCTGGCACATAGAATTAGAAAAAAATGCTTTTATTTACCTCTAATGAAGCCACTGGAATAAAGAAGGAATGTAACAACTGTAAGTAGGCTGTTTATATTTTCTTATTGGCAACGTTACGTAGCGCTCTGTATATATTTTCTTATTGGCAACGTTACATAGCGCTCTGTATGAAAATCACTGGCTGTGCTGTGTGCAGTCTGTGGCTAGTTTGCATTGTTGTCTGCCATTTTTGGGCAGCGGCAGCTGGATGTGAACAGCGCTTAGCGTTGCGCAGTTGGAGGTGAGCCACCAGCAGTGGTGGATGTGGGGAGAGAAATGGCGGAGTTTTGAAATTTGTAAAACTGGATGTCATGAGCTGCTGTATATATTATGACTTTTGATGACTATTAAGGTAAATACATTGTTTGTTCTCTATTAAAATCTTTCATTTGCTAACTATGCCTATCAGTAGTTAGTACGTTCAGTAGTTTGAATCTTTTATTTAGCTGGCAGTAGTGGCGCTCGCCGTATTGCAGTAGTTCGAGTAACGAAGATTTTTGTGAGGTAAGTGATTTGTGAAAGGTATAGGTTAATGTTAGTCAGGGCCATTCTTTTGTAGGGATTTTTGAAAGTCAGATTGCGTTGCGCTAAAAAAATATTGTGTGTCAGTTTAAGCATAGTCATGTATTCCAGTACGATTATGCCATAGGTGGTAAATCATTGGAAGCGGTAACGACCGTAAAATACTTAGGAGTTACTATCCGGAGCGATCTGAAGTGGAATGATCACATAAAACAAATAGTGGGAAAAGCAGGCGCCAGGTTGAGATTCATAGGAAGAATTCTAAGAAAATGTGACTCATCGACGAAAGAAGTAGCTTACAAAACGCTTGTTCGTCCGATTCTTGAGTATTGCTCATCAGTATGGGACCCTTACCAGGTTGGATTAATAGAAGAGATAGACATGATCCAGCGAAAAGCAGCGCGATTCGTCATGGGGACATTTAGTCAGCGCGAGAGCGTTACGGAGATGCTGAACAAGCTCCAGTGGCGGACACTTCAAGAAAGGCGTTACGCAATACGGAGAGGTTTATTATCGAAATTACGAGAGAGCACATTCCGGGAAGAGATGGGCAACATATTACTACCGCCCACATATATCTCGCGTAATGATCACAACGAAAAGATCCGAGAAATTAGAGCAAATACGGAGACTTACAAGCAGTCGTTCTTCCCACGCACAATTCGTGAATGGAACAGGGAAGGGGGGATCAGATAGTGGTACAATAAGTACCCTCCGCCACACACCGTAAGGTGGCTCGCGGAGTATAGATGTAGATGTAGATGTATAATTCTTCAAAGAGGACGTTTCACAACTTACAAAAATAGCTTTTCTATTTGTTCACAAGCGTTTATGCAAAATTAAATAATTTGCCACATTCGTGAAGTAGCGCTACGTGCCTTACAAGGACAACCCCAATTTATCTCAGAGTAGCTCACTTATGATAGGGGCATTAGCTAAGTTGTGATTTTGTTATATATGTCCTCATTGTGTAACAGAGGAAGCAAAGTGCCAAGTCGACATGTAGAGCACTTTCTTTCATACGAATTTCTGAAGTATTATCGCAAGCGTTTCGTTGATAGGCACTGGCTGAAACAAACTGCTCACAAGCTCCTTACTTAATACCATTTAATGCAAAATCATATTTATCCAAACTTGATGTGTATTTATAACGTGTCTCATCCTTCACTTTCAGAAGGTAAGAAACGGAAGAGCAATCACAACAACGAAATAAGACGCTGCTTATCTTATGTGCAGGGTCTCAGTTGATGAATCGATAAGTATCTTCGACCGATTCCACCAAATACAATACGGATACTCTGCGCACTCCTGCAATGTACATCGGCGAAGCCGACGGGTTAGTGGCAACGCGCATATGGTAGCATGAACGAGACATTCGATTTGTACAGTACTACAAATCTGCGGGGGTCGAACGTCAGGGAAGACTGCGACGAGAAAATGAAATTCTATGAACCTAATGTCGCTGCCTAGCAACCAGGGATGATGAGAGTGGTCACTAAAATATGAAAACATTCGAATAATATGGACTGGCCGACTGTCTTGCCACAGCTGTAACACTGGTTCCAGTCAGATCACCGAATTTAACAACTGCTAGCACTCGGAAGGGTGACCGGGTCTGCAAACGCTTTTGGCGAGCGGGTACACTTGGTCTTTCTGAGAGAAATTGAGGAGCTACTTGACCAAGAAGTAGCGACTCCAGTCTCGTAAAACGACAACGGCCGGGAGTGTGATGTGTTTCCCACATGCCGCGTTATATCCGCGTTCAGTGAGGCCTTCAAGGCCCTGTTCGGACAGAGTTTAGTTTTAACAATACGAATAGAGAGGATGGCCCTAGGTTTGCTCCTTACTGGCTGCCAACCACCACAGCCTAACAGGCCGCATAATTAATTTGAGACGCGAACGCTACCGTTGATGCCGATGCGTGACGTATTTCCCGCACGCAGAAAACGGGCCTCCACACCAGATGGCTGCCAGTCATCACAGAAGCTGTAAGGGGCAGTAAACAGCAGAGCAGCCCTCCTCCCACCAGAGGAATCCAATCTAGTAAGGTCTCCCATTCACTCCACCCCAGGGGACTAATACTATCAACGATTATAAAATTCTGACATGATGTCGCGCTCAGTAAGGACTGATAACGAATTATGTAGTGGAGCCTGAACAACCAAGTGCACCAAAAATCCACAAGCAAGACTGCTGGTGCAACTGGCTGAAAAAGACATGTATGCATCCTAAAAGTTTTGAGACAGTAAAAAGTAATAACTTACCACGCCAAGCAACCTGAACAATGGTCATTTGTGGTTGCTATATTCCAGCCACACTAAGGACACAACTAACGCCACAGTGTGAAACATAAATTTGCGCGTTGGCGGAATAGCGGCCATTGCTCACAAGCGCTCAGCTAATTTGTACTAAAAATTAGAACATGCCTGTTAGCATCTGGTCCTGACCGTGACCCAAGTATTAGATCTTATTTCCTACTATGAGATGAAATTCACCCATGACTTCCTGTTTGATCACAATGATGTTACACTTTCATCTATCGGAGACAAGGTGAGCTCACACCACCACTCATAAAATAATACTACTCGAACTTGAATAGAACGGCTGTATTGTGCTCTCAAGCAAATACAATACACATATCTGTGATACGAAATACATACCGAGCAATTCACTGCAGATAAACTAAAACTTAAGCAAGAAATGGTGCTGTGCATAATTATACTTACAAACACAACATCAGTGTGTATAAACCTACAAGGCTTAGTCAAATTACAAAATTATCACATTATACACCCAGTATCTAACAAAGCTACTAAAAGAGTTACTAAATGTCAATACACTTACTCTGTATGACATAATTATACTACTACTATTCAAATAAAAAATAAATGTCTTGACAATTAACAAAGGAGTAATTTGATAAACTGAATTATCTAACTCAGGTATAGTTTCTGAAGACTGGGCGTTCGAGCAACTCAATAAATGCATTAAAATTTCCTCAGCGCTATAATGAATAAATTAATACTGTCCCAGTAACACAAATCCATCGGGCATGGCTACGTGCGTTTCTCCTTAGGATAATTTAGGTTAAGTAGTGTGTAAGCTTAAGGACTGATGACATTAGCAGTTAAGTCCCATTAGATTTCACACACATTTGAACATTAACACAAATCTTGGTGGGAACAAGAAGAACACAGACAACTCAAAACGTTCGGTCTCTTGGCAATAAAAATACAATAATTGCAAAATTTACAAAAAATCTAGGAAACAGAACGACACAATACAGACAATAAAGCAGGAAGTAGCCCTTCAATGTAATTTGGCTTTCATACGTCTGCACTTAAACTAATTGCTTTTTGTACAAACCACTCCCTTACCAGCTACTAACTATTAACAGCACTGCTACCATACAATTAAAATTACAGTTCTCTGTACAGCAGCACATCGAATTTTGTCTTGTTCATAGCGTAATTATGCCAGACGAGATTAACATACCTCTCATTTCGAGAAAACAAACACATGTCCAGCATGCAAAAACACGGTAACCTCAACACACCACATTGTGCACACGGTTCTTCCGTCTGGAATATGACTGACAAATCATTGCACTAAGTGAATACCATAGAGCATGTATATCTTTGGAGTGAGCATGGTCTGCCGCGCATGTCGTTAACATGAAACCGATCTAGTTACGCGATTTTGGGACAACACGGCTTGTCTACAATTTGCGGTTAACAGCGATACTTGAATACTACACGTATTCACCTCGTTTTATATACGTTTCTGCTCTTTTGAGTTTTAGCAACTGCTATATTGCAATACTGTCGATGTTACGGAGGAAAAGAGAAGTATGTGGAAGTTACTTTTCGTAGGTATGTAGAACAAATGGATGACTGTAAAGGTAATATTGATATGTGGCACTTTATATGTTGTAAATATCAAATAACGATATTGTAGATATAATTTCTGCGATTTTATGGCCATGTGTTTACGGGACAAGTGCTAGATAAATTTGCAAGCGTGTTTGAGTAAACTGCCATTCAATGAATACATACAGGTTCTACGTTCATATGCAGGTAACATTTATACATCGCCGTCTGATTAATTTTCTCCAATTTCGAAGGGTTTCAAACCTTAAATGTATATAAGTATTTATGTATGAGACAGTTTCCTATTCAGTGCCATTGTAACATAATTAATTAGAACAGGTACGACAATATGAATCGGTGCAATAGAAAATCTAAAAGAATTGTTATTTCTATTTCTCACTTCTTCTGTTACTCCTAAATTCGAGTATTGATCTTGTATTTTTTATTTTATGTGCGTAGTGTATGGTTTTAATTCTCTGATAAAATGACGAGCCGAGCCGAGTGGTCTAGGACACTGCAGTCATAGATTGTGCGGCTGGTCCCGGTGGAGGTTCGAGTTCTCCCTCGGGCATGGGTGCGTGTGTTTGTCCTTAGGATAATTTAGGTTAAGCAGTGTGGAAGCTTAGGGACTGATGGCCTTAGCAGTTAAGTCCCATAAGATTTTACACACATTACATTACATTACAAAATGGCGAAAACATGTTAGGTATTTTTTTTATTTTTGTATGAAAATTGGTATTTTAAATAAAGGAAAATTTAAAATAATAAGGGGCAAGCAGGTGGAGGAAAAGCGTTTACCGTATTTACTGTAACAATTTCGTAGTTCCAGACGCATCGTTTTCTCGTGACACTTCTGGCCATCTACAGTGTCATTGCAATGTAATTAATTAGAGCAGGGATTCGACAGTGTGCATAAGTGCATTAGAAAAAGTAAAAAACAAATACTGTTGGCTGTGACTTCTGTCCCGGTTGCCGAAAAAAACGTAAATAAGGTGAAATCTGAGCTATGATATTGTAGCGGAAATACGCAATTTCATGGCTTTACATCTTTAAGCCAGCTTCAATTCCTGGCATCAAATTGTTAAGATGTCTGTAAAACGTGCACACAAACTTTCTTGGTACCTCTGAAGGTGATCTTTCTGTAACAGCGGAGTAATAACACAAAAGCTCTATAGGTCTAAAACGTACATTCACCCAAAAACTTGAACTGTTGCAGATATTGCGGACAGAATTCTCGATCTGTGTGGATCCGCCTGCTCACACCGCAAATTTAGTGCTATACGAGGTGCATTCAAGTTCTAAGGCCTCCGATTTTTTTTTCTCCGGACTGGAAAGAGATAGAAAGATGCGCATTGTTTTAAAATGAGGCCGCGTTCATTGTCAATGCGTCCCAGAGATGGCAGCACCGTACGGCAGATGGAATTTTACCGCCAGCGGCGAGAATGAGAACTGTTTTAAGTATTTAAAATGGCGACGTTTTTCTTTCTTGAACAGCGTGCAATCATTCGTTTTCTGAATTTGCGTGGTGTGAAACCAATTGAAATTCATCGACAGTTGAAGGAGACATGTGGTGATGGAGTTATGGATGTGTCAAAAGTGCGTTCGTGGGTGCGACAGTTTAATGAAGGCAGAACATCATGTGACAACAAACCGAAACAACCTCGGGCTCGCACAAGCCGGTCTGACGACATGATCGAGAAAGTGGAGAGAATTGTTTTGGGGGATCGCCGAATGACTGTTGAACAGATCGCCTCCAGAGTTGGCATTTCTGTGGGTTCTGTGCATATAATCCTGCATGACGACCTGAAAATGCGAAAAGTGTCATCCAGGTGGGTGCCACGAATGCTGACAGATGACCACATGGCTGCCCGTGTGGCATTTTGCCAAGCAATGTTGACGCGCAGCGACAGCATGAATGGGACTGTCTTTTCGTCGGTTGTGACAATGGATGAGACGTGGATGCCATTTTTCAATCCAGAAACAAAGCGCCAGTCAGCTCAATGGAAGCACACAGATTCAGCGCCACCAAAAAAATTTCGAGTAACCGCCAGTGCTGAAAAAATGATGGGTGTCCATGTTCTGGGACAGCGAGGGCGTAATCCTTACCCATTGCGTTCGAAAGGGCACTACGGTAACAGGTGCATCCTCCTAAAATGTTTTGAAGAACAAATTCCTTCCTACACAGCAACAAAAACGTCTGGGAAGGGCTGCGCGTGTGCTGTTTCACCAAGACAACGCACCCGCACATCGAGCTAACGTTACGCAACAGTTTCTTCGTGATAACAACTTTGAAGTGATTCCTCGTGTTCCCAACTCACCTGACCTGGCTCCTAGTGACTTTTGGCTTTTTCCAACAATGAAAGACACTCTCCGTGGTCGCACATTCACCAGCCGTGCTGCTATTGCCTCAGCGATTTTCCAGTGGTCAAAACAGACTCCTAAAGAAGCCTTCGCCGCTGCCATGGAATCATGGCGTCAGCGTTGTGAAAAATGTGTACGTCTGCAGGGCGATTACGTCGAGAAGTAACGCCAGTTTCATCGATTTTGGGTAAGTAGTTAATTAGAAAAAAAATCGGAGGCCTTGGAACTTCCCGTATGGTGCACGCCTCTTCTGACGCTCAATATACACTAAACATAGCTTGAATGAACTCAACCGATCAATATTCCACTGTCGGGCAATGAAGCTCATTGCTGGCGCTCCTCTCATGGTACGGAATCCCCGGTCTGCATATCCTTTGGAGTTACCGCCATTTCGCGCAGGAGAGACCCCAACCGCCGTCCTGAATTGTTTTTGCGTCCCCACTCTGCAGCTATGCCCCACGTCAATCGTTTGGGGAGTAGCAGACCCGACTGCTCGGCACACCAGCCCTGTCCACCGACTGACTGTTAACTCGCTTCGTAATCGTACCTCCAACTGGCGCCAGTGCGATGCCTTGGGCCTTCTGCTCGAGGCTGCCCACACCGGCCCTTTGCTAAATCTACTCGTCACCAAAACAAGGTTAGAAGCTTCGTGAGACTTCGCAGCAGGACAGCAAGGTATACAATACCGCCAAAGTAGCACCTCTATGAAACTAAGAGCAGGGTACGGAAGACATATCCTGCAAACAAGACCGGAAATGAAAGATTACCTAACCACCACGACACAGATCACAAGAAAACCCTAACAGAAATAAATACGTCCTAAGCGAACCATGGCTCAGAAAATCACCAAAATACACTCAGATCTCGCCCCAACAATGACATCTCTCACCCACACCGTGAACACACCTCGGCACCTGGATGAAAGACAATGTAAAACCAAATTTATATGTACACGCGTCATACGATTAAATAATCCCAGGGCAGAGTAGATATAAGTAAAGCATAAGCAAACAAATTGTAGCAACCAGCCTCTGGACACAGCAGAGGAAAATGTTCATACGTAGAACATAATATTCACAACCCACAGTTGGTAGAACAAATACACCAGATAAATAATCAGGTGAAGTAAAATAATTATAGCAAACAGCACTGCTTATAGCAGAGGTAAACGTACATAAATAGAATACAAGATCCACAAAAACGAAAGGTAAAGCAAACAAACCCACCAGATAACAGTTACATTAATTACAAAAACTTAAGCAACCACCTCAGCACAAAGCAGAGCAAATCATAAATTTTCTACACTCCTGGAAATGGAAAAAAGAACACATTGACACCGGTGTGTCAGACCCACCATACTTGCTCCGGACACTGCGAGAGGGCTGTACAAGCAATGATCACACGCACGGCACAGCGGACACACCAGGAACCGCGGTGTTGGCCGTCGAATGGCGCTAGCTGCGCAGCATTTGTGCACCGCCGCCGTCAGTGTCAACCAGTTTGCCGTGGCATACGGAGCTCCATCGCAGTCTTTAACACTGGTAGCATGCCGCGACAGCGTGGACGTGAACCGCATGTGCAGTTGACGGACTTTGAGCGAGGGCGTATAGTGGGCATGCGGGAGGCCGGGTGGACGTACCGCCGAATTGCTCAACACGTGGGGCGTGAGGTCTCCACAGTACATCGATGTTGTCGCCAGTGGTCGGCGGAAGGTGCACGTGCCCGTCGACCTGGGACCATTCACAACCGTCTCCATGAAGCTGGGCTACGGTCCCGCACACCGTTAGGCCGTCTTCCGCTCACGCCCCAACATCGTGCAGCCCGCCTCCAGTGGTGTCGCGACAGGCGTGAATGGAGGGACGAATGGAGACGTGTCGTCTTCAGCGATGAGAGTCGCTTCTGGCTTGGTGCCAATGATGGTCGTATGCGTGTTTGGCGCCGTGCAGGTGAGCGCCACAATCAGGACTGCATACGACCGAGGCACACAGGGCCAACACCCGGCATCATGGTGTGGGGAGCGATCTCCTATACTGGCCGTACACCACTGGTGATCGTCGAGGGGACACTGAATAGTGCACGGTACATCCAAACCGTCATCGAACCCATCGTTCTACCATTCCTAGACCGGCCAGGGAACTTGCTGTTCCAACAGGACAATGCACGTCCGCATGTATCCCGTGCCACCCAACGTGCTCTAGAAGGTGTAAGTCAACTACCATGGCCAGCAAGATCTCCGGATCTGTCCCCCATTGAGCATGTTTGGGACTGGATGAAGCGTCGTCTCACGCGGTCTGCACGTCCAGCACGAACGCTGGTCCAACTGAGGCGCCAGGTGGAAATGGCATGGCAAGCCGTTCCACAGGACTACATCCAGCATCTCTACGATCGTCTCCATGGGAGAATAGCAGCCTGCATTGCTGCGAAAGGTGGATATACACTGTACTAGTGCCGACATTGTGCATGCTCTGTTGCCTGTGTCTATGTGCCTGTGGTTCTGTCAGTATGATCATGTGATGTATCTGACCCCAGGAATGTGTCAATAAAGTTTCCCCTTCCTGGGACAATGAATTCACGGTGTTCTTATTTCAATTTCCAGGAGTGTAGATAGAGACTATACAAACCTGTCAAAAGTAGTTACAATCTACATATTACAAACTGTAAGAAAAAGAGAATAAAACATGTATGTTAGAAATAATGTTATAAATGAATATTAAATTGTAAAGCTGTAAAAACTAAAGGAATACATGTATAACTCGAATAGCTGAATACAGCAACAAGATGCTCCCAATGAGTCAGCCCTACCCACTCAGGGAAACGGAACGAAAAAAAGAAAGCACGACTTGTCAGCCACTCGCACCGCCACAGCTACTAGTGGAAGCCCTCCTTGCTGCCCACACCCTCAAGTGCAGAGCAAGTCATCAACCTCGACCTCTGCCCCCACCTTGGTAGCGCCTCTCGTTGACCGCCGGCGACGCCGCAGGCTTCCCAACATCTCCATTGCTGTTACGGCACTCGCTTCTGCGAGATGTTTCCCTTAGAGAGCGGAGCAAGTGGCTGCCCTCCCATGTTTCGCTCCAAAGAGCTCGCCTACCTGCAGCGCTAGTAGCAGCACAAACGCCATCGACCCCGGCCCCTGGTTAAAGACGTGGCCTGCGAGGCGGGCAGCAAATCAAACGTGCCACGTGTATTATATTCCCCCACAGAACTAGCTGCCACCGCTCCAGCAAAAGCCTGCTACACCGACTGCAAACAGCGGCAATAACACCAGACATCGTTAACATGAAAAGTCACTGCGAAAATATCATGCCGACATAAACGTGACAAGAGGAAAGAAAGTAACATAGCAGTAGTAATAATAATAACTTACAGGATCCCTGTGTGTATAAGCGTTAAATCAAAATGAGGTGAATTTCCTGAATGATGTACTACTGCAAATAAATATGTGGCTAACCACAGGTATTGTATTTAATGAATGTAGCTGTAAACTGATACAACTGAATAATGTGTGTGTGTGTGTGTGTGTGTGTGTGTGTGTGTCCGTGGGTATATATAGGATCTAGATACGTTCCATATCTCCTCCTAAAACACGGGATCGATTTAAACCGAACTTGGTACACATAACACTTATGGTCTAGAAATCAATTCTGTTGGGTAAGAACCGCCTAGGTCCAATTGGCGTGCGTGTGACATGGGAAGTGGTGAGAAAAAATGGGGAGCAGGTGACAGAGTCAGAGAGGGAGGAGAAGGACATGGACAGAGTGTGGAGGAAGGGAGTATAACTCTAGAGAATGGGGGTAGAAACAAATAGGCAGGTAGCAGGCGATGAATATGGACAGAGAGAGAGGTGGGGAAAGATGGACATAGAGAGAGGGGAGAAGGAGATGAACAGAGAGAGAGAGGTAAGAGATGATGGAAAGAAAGGGAGGAGGAGATGCACAGATGGGAGTGGGAATATGGGGTAGGTGTGGAAGGTAAGTGGTTGAGAGATACAGTACTTAGCAGGTGAAAAGGGAAGAGCGAGTTAGAAAGGAGGTGGAAAAGTGAGAGGATTTGAGATGAAAGATGGAGAGCATATAATGAGGTACAGCGCAAAAAGGACGAACTCTTACGAGCTAGGTGGAAGTGGGTAATGTTGTGAGGATGTACGTAGAAGAGGAAATCAATAAATACGACAACAAAGTAGAGTACTGAGCTGGTCTACACATCACAGCTGTCAACTACATGTCAGGTGGCCCAAAAGTCACTACCTATCTTAAACTGTAGAAAACAGTTTGCGATAATTGCAGATACAATCTCGTATGTTTGTGATAATTGTAGATACAAACATAATCACAGATCGAAATATTCCCATGTTTAAACTAACGGGTTCATATCTGCTTTCCAATCGCACACCGTCGCAGTCAGACAAAATGGTTCAAATGGCTCTGAGCACTATGGGACTTAACATCTGAGGTCATTAGTCCCCTAGAACTTAGAACTACTTAAACCTAACTAACCTAAGGACATCACACACATCCATGCCCGAGGCAAGATTCGAACCTGCGACCGTAGCGGTCGCGCGGTTCCAGACTGAAGCGCCTAGAACCACTCGGCCACCCTGGCCGGCTGTAGTCAGACAAATACAAATTAGGAATACAAGGTTTACATTTTTAGTGGGTCTGCTAACCTGGATCAGCTGTAGGACAATAGTCTGGTCTTGAGATAAAAAATTAAATTGAGCCTAATAAACCATTTACTTATTCTATGATCGCGACAAATATTATTTTAAAATGACAGAGAACAAGCTTTCGCCGAAATTGCTGCAAGACAATGAACTAAAAGTCACTTACGATATTGGTAAACTAAGTGCTCTAGAACCTGTGTTAGAACAGTAACGCATTGTTGAAATGGTGCAAATTAATCCTGCTATCAGCATATGGCGATTTTCTACCCGTGTCAGTGTCGCCACAAACACATGTACGGCGAACATTCCATGCAGAAAACATACAGCCATATCACACCCAGTGGGTACATTAACGCTGTGGAGAGATACCTCATCTACGTCGGTGACTATTTGGGAAACCTTAAAAGCTTTCTTAATGTGTGCAGCTCGCAAATGTAAATCGAACGAGTCCAAGAACTATGAAACAATAGAAGTAATCAGTCAAACCCTGCAAGTTGCGAGCCGCTTGGAAAGTGGATAGCACTAATGCGATACGCGACACTTACTCAAAACTCGACAGATGTCGGCCTCAATTGGCGTCAGGACTAGAAGTCTTCCTCCATCTGCGGGAGGGCCGCTAGTATATCTCCCTCCACGGCAGTACACCAGTGCCCCAGCAGGCCTCCCCACAAGTGCCGCCAATTCTCCTCCTCTAAAACGTACTTCTGAGATTTAGGAGAACTCTACATGGAAGAGACTGTGACAAGGAGTGCTAGTTCTGCAAGGTTCGCAGGAGAGCTTCCGTAAAGTTTGGAAGATAGGAGACTAGATACTAGCAGAAGTAAAGCTGTGAGTACCGGACGTGAGTCGTGCTTCGGTAGCTCAGTTGGTACAGCACTTGCCCGCGAAAGGCAAGGGTCCCGAGTTCGAGTCCCGGTCGGGCACACAGTTTTAATCTGCCAGGAAGTTTCATATCAGCGCACACTCCGCTGCAGAGTGAAAATTTCATTCTAGAGAGAATTTCGCTTTATTTACATGAGTACAAGGGAAGCCGGCAGAAATTGTCCAGTCTTGGCTTACGGAATGCATCTCAACATGAAGGAGGCTGCTGCTAGCCACGTTACACTCGTTGGTCGAGTCCTTCATGCCTACCGGTGATGGCAGGTAAGATTCAGTCGACTGCATAACAAGATTTTGAGTAAAAGTGGTCAAGTGGCACCATAGCTGCCCATTCTTAGATTTGCGTACAGGGAGGAGAATCTGCCACGCACAATTACACTGTAAGACCTGCAATGGGCTTAGCAGCGTCTGCCTTCAATGGAGGAAACCTTATTCGCCACCAAATCGTGGGGCAGCTGCTTATTGCAAGTGCTTTCACGAATTGCAGTGTCCTGGGGACACATTTCCCTTCTCTAGAACCTCTGTAACTGACCTGTGGTCAAGATAGCCAGCTCTTTAATTAACAAGACAATTTGAAGCCTTCTTCTTTTGTGAGCAACCGTTGTATTCTCCACAAAAAGAGGCAAGAAATGAACAGAATAACAAGGAAATATCGGTCAGCGATACGTGACAGTCGCGTCACAATTTATTGCGAACTGTACCACACCTGTAATGTGACACGCACAATAATGCTTGGAAGTGAATGTCTTGAAAACAAGTATATTTCAGTTGATACTTAGTAAAATGCATGTTGCAAATATAGATGACAATGTACTGAATAATACAGAAAATAAATAACACTGTACATTAAATGTGTTTTATCTCGGTAACCATTCGGAGTAGAGCATATGTCCATACCAATTTTTGTGCCTCAAATGATAGTTCGTGTCGTGTTTCTGAATACTGACGATTCTTTATGAGGCACTCTGTATGTACGATACTCGTATATGTGAGAAGCCGTGGATAAAAGGCTGGTGTATACACAAATGGATATATGTGGGGCGTTGAATAACTAATACAACGCCATTGCGCCACCTTATTGGGAGGGACTGTATGCTCAATATCAGAGCCAACGTTTTGCTGCATCAATAACCTCCCAATTATCCATGTGCTTCTTCCTCCGGAGTGCATCCTTCAATGGGCCAAAACTGTTGGGAGTCGGAAGGTGCGAGATCCAGGCTGCAGGTTGAATGAGAAACAACAGTCCAATGATGTTTTGTGAGCTCCTCTCAGGAGCGCAGACTTGTAAGAGGCATTACGTTGTCACGGAGAACGAAACGCTCGTTTGCATTTTTGTAGGTACGAAAACACTATTGTCGTTTCTTCAACTTGCTAAGGATAGCACAATAGACCTCAGAGTTGGTTGTTGCACATGAAGGAGGACATCAAACAGAAGACCATCGCCACGACTTTACCAGCTGAGGGCGCGGCTTTGAACTTTTTCATCGGAGGAGATGTGGTTGCCGTTTTGTTTACATTTCGAAGTGATGAACCTATGTTTCGTTGCCTGCGACGAGGTTCGACAAAAAATTGTCACGATAAGCCTCGTAACGCGAAAGTAGTTCCGCAAAGATAGTCCGTAGTCGCTATTTATGGCCTTCCATTAAGCAGCGAGGAACCCAGTGGGCACACGACTTCGAGTATCGCAATTGGTGGACGCGTGTGTCAGCACCACCAACAGAGACGTCCAGCTGAGAAGCGAGGTGTTTGACTCCGATCTGTCGATCATCTCGAATGAGAGTGTCCAGACGTTCCGAGATGTAGAGGTAGATACAGGAATCACAGCTGTGTGCTGCCTGCCAGCATCGGACAGGTTTGTGCGATCTTGTTGCGATGATGACAGACGCCTCGCCCAACGACTTATCGTGCTTTCGTTCACTGCCAGGTCACCACAGATGTTCTCCAAGAGCCTATGAATATCTGTTACGCGCTAGTTTGCCGACAAAAGAACCTCAACGACAGCTTTCTGCTTGGAACACACCTCCAACTTGAAGGCTACGTATATTACTGTCACTTATCGGACCATCATGAGACTGTAGGGGCTGAAGAGGGTACATTCCACGATGTTCCTCAACAAAACCTACATTTTTTCCAAGCGAAACTGGGCGAGAAAAAAATTTTTGCATTAGTTATTGAACGGTCCTTATGTGTGTGTGTGTGTGTGTGTGTGTGTGTGTGTGTGTGTGTGTGTGTTCCACATTTCCTTCTAATTCCTTTTATCGAATTCAAACAAACATGGTACACATCACACTTATTGTCTGGAAAGAAATTGTGCAGTGGTAAGAACAACCTGGCTCTCATTGGGTTGGGGGTGACTAGGTGGTGTGGCCAGAAGAGGGCAGGGATAGAAATAAATAGTTTGGAGGATGAAAGGGACAGTTACAGAGGGAGGAGGAGATGCACATAATGAAATGGTGCAGGTGACTTACAGAGACAGAAGGTGAAAGAATGGACATAGAGTGAAGGGGTAGGAGGTGCTGAACAGAGAGAGGAGGGACGAAGTGATGGGCAGAACAGTGGGTAGGCAGAGATGGACAAAGAGAGGGGGAGAAGGAAATGTACAGAGAGAGGCAGGGGAGGAGATGGGCAGAGGAAGGTGATCGGAGGAAATGTTCAGAGAAGGAGGGTGGAGGATATGGTCTGAGTGAGGTGTGTAGGTATGGAAGGCTTTAGGGAAGAAGAGGAAAAGATGGACAGAGGTGGAAAAAGGATATCAGCAGAGAGAGAATGGGGAGCAGCAGACAGATAGACAACGAAGGTGGAGGGGGTGCTGAATAGAGAGAGATGGGGCAGGAGGAGTTGGACAAAGAACGGAGGAGGAGATGCACAATGAGACAAAGGACTGCCTACTAATAAAACTCATCTACTACTTTTAGTGTTTCAAATGATAATTAAATCGACACCCCAGCTGCAAACAGTCGTTGGTTTACATCATTTGGGACATGTTGAAAAGGTGTGCCCTGACCGGGACTCGAACGCAGGACCTCCTGCTTACATGGTGGACGATCTATCCATCTGAGCCACCGAAGGCACAGAGGATAGAAAGACTGCTATGTAAGCGGGAGATCCCGGGTTCGAGTACCGGTTGGGGCACACATTTTCAACATGTCCCCAATGATGCATACCAACACCTGTTTGCAACTAGGGGGTCGATTTAATTATCATTTCATTCAGGAGAAGCTGCACGGTCATCAATGGTATCTGTTCTTTCGAGGACAGATCCTACCTTCATATAGAGTTTAAGTGTTTCATTTCCTGAGCTCTTTCTCTCAGAATCACCCGATCTGTTTCGACTACATTCCATTACCCTTGTTTTTCTTTCGTTAGTACTCATCTTATACTCTTCTTTCAAGACACTATCCATTCGATTCAACTGCTAGTACTAGTTCTTTATAGACTCTGACAAAATTACAATATTATCAGCAAACTTCAAAGTCTTAATTTCTTCTACTTAAACTTTAATTTCTTCTCTAAATTTTTCTTTGGTTTCCTGTAATACTTGCGCAATGTACATATTGAATAACACTGGAGATAGACTACAACCCTATCTCATTCACTTCTCAACCACTGCGTCCCTTTCATGCCTTCAGCTGTTATAAATGCCATCTGGTTTCTGTTAAAGTTGTAAATAGTCTTTCGTTCACTGTGTTTACCGCTGTTACCTTCAAAATTTCAAATAGGTACTCTAATAAACCTAGTGAAAAGCTTTCTCTAAGTCTCCAGAGCTATTAACTTTGTGAAGGCCTCGTCGTTACTGTTGTGGAGGCTGAGGTGCTACTATATTTACGGTAGGCCGTGTATGTGAGTTCGTGAAACGGCTTCTGGTGCAGTACACCGCTAAGACAGTTTCTCCCTGCCACTATTACCCAGCTATGCCCCAGGGTCAGGTAAAAGGGTAGGAGAACGAACGTTCTACAACACTAACAATTTAGTAACAAAATGAGTTAAAAGGTTTACTACCTTTATGACTAGTTGAATAATTAAGTCGGCAACACTGCTTTTAATATAGCACAAAAAAGGCCCTCAGTGGCTAAGTGTTCTGGCGTTACCATAAGCGCCGGAACGAAGATGAAGAACGCAAGAGAAGAGAAGGCGGTGAAACGACGTCAGCCAATGGTGGCCTAATTAGGACTCCACCACGACATGAGCGCCCTCTATAGGAGGAGAATATAAGCGCCGCTCCTGCCAGCCTCGACCGCTCGGTATTAGCTCAGTATTCCGACACACCTAGCAGAGAACGCTACGGTAGCAGTTATCAGTGAGCCACAAACTGTTGTAAGGTGGCGAGGTCTCCTGACCTTCATTTCTTCCATATTCCTACCTCACCATCGTATTCTGCGTATCAAGACGTTTCATTCGAGCCCAAACTCGATAGGATCGAGTCAATTTTAACTATTTCCATTTAATCAATATGCATATCTCATAAATAAATCGCAAGTGCGCACCGAGATTAAAAAGTCGAGGCTGGCGTACACAAACATTCAAGACACAACGGCCACAGGAGTTTTTGTTCAGCGTAGGCAACCGGCGTGTAGGAGGGTGAGTTAGCACGCAGCTGCGCCAGCAGGCCGACCGCCCAGGGACCAAAACAGTTTTTGCCGGAGAAAAGGGATAATGTCCTGCGTGTTCACCTTAAAAGTAAAACCCGCTGACGACTCCAGAAGATATTTATTCCTGAACGTTTTTCAGGCATTTTTGGTACGTTACGAGTGTCTGTCTGACTTCTGTAGTCGTGTGGGGTGGAAATTGCTTCTTGTAGGAGCCAAAGGGTCCTTGTCAGATCAATCCGTTGCGCAACTTGTCATTATAACACCCACAAACTGACACTGTGTGTCAAATTTGCATGAACATGGTTTATAGGAAAGGACTCGAATCTATGTTGCGTGTCGCTCGTCGCTTGCGACACCATTGTAAATTCTAAGTTAAGTACTGTTAATCTTCTTATTTGTAATAAAAATTATTAATGATATTTGCTTGAATTGTTGTATAGCATTCCGAAAACGCAGCATCCTTTAGGGACACTATACGAGACGAGTGGGCCAGACCCGGCATTTGGTGATGAGTATCCGCCGAACTCAGTGTCTGGCGGCCGCAGAATTTTCGCTCCCGTCTTTTTGCTGGCGCCTTCATTCTCTCTTGTCTTTCCTTTGCTGGGGCGCTTCTTTGCTTTAACAGTTTCTTGTCGTTTTCGATAATCAGTGTTTTGATATGGACGTTGAAGGAATTTCTTTGCTTTAGTCCTAATTTTACTTGCTTGCCGTGTCTTCCTTTTGTATTTCTGTCTTCCAGCATACCCACCCCACCTGTCCCGCCCCCTGCTCAGGCGCCACAGCCGCAAGCGTCAGATGCCATAACAGATAATGCAGATGTTTCAGTTCCAGTCTTAACAAATCTCCGCCGGAACAAGCACCGCTTACTACAGCTGCTATATCGCCTTTTCGACAGTTTTGCGAACAAGAAGAAGGATGGCTCGAGTAGTTGTCACAATTTTAAGCCAACATCATCGCCCACAATATACCAGGTGCAGTAAAACTTCCATATCTATTATCCACAGTAGGAAGTGCAGTGTTCCGCCTCATCTCCAACCTTTTCTCTAACGCCACTCCGAGTGCAGTTGCTTACGACGACGTGGTAGTGTCACTAACTCACTATTATGACGAACCGTTGAATGTGGTAGCAGCTACGTACGTATCAGTAATTTAATTGTAAAAATGTGATAGGAGAAACTTATCATGAGCGGGTAACAGATTTTCAAGGTATGACAAGGAAATGCAAATTGAAATGTGCTTGTGGTGCTTATATTCATATACGTGATGTGATCGTGCACAGTGCACCTGATTGCAAACTCAGAGAACAGATTTTGAAACAGTCCAATCGATCATTTCAACAGGTAGTGCAAATATTAGTACTTCTGGTGCCCTCCCGCCTGATAAATTTCAGCAGCCAGCTATCTGTTAGGTCGCGCGGGATTAGCCGAGCGGTCTAGGGCGCTCCACTCATGGACTGCGCAGCTGGTCTCGGCGGAGGTTCCAATCCTCTTCGGGCATGGGTGTGTGTGTTTCTCCTTAGGATAATTTAGGTTAAGTAGTGTGTAAGCTTAGGGACTGATGACCTTAGCAGTTAAGTCCCATAAAATTTAACACACACACATTCATTCTGTTGGGTCGAGTCCCTTGCTTGCGATCGCCCCATTTTCCGCACTGGCGGCTTGTACTAGCCACGCCGAGTAAACAACGCTCCACGCTGCATAAGCAGTTAGCTAAACAGGCGGCTACATAGGCGAACAGAAATAAGCGTTAGCCCCTCCCAACAGGCTCAGTGTTACGCTTGTGGCAGAAACGGACATGTGCAATCTGTGTTTGCAGTGGAACAAGCATAAGAATTCGGCCCACTCATAAAAATCTAGTCACAAGACCCATGTCATTAATGCAACATATTCCAAGTCTGCAACCAGCAAGCATGCAGTTTTGTCAGTGAAACATCAGTCAAACAAACGTTTTGTTCATTTACTTATTTGTGAGAAATGTGGGCAATTTCAATTGGACATGAGTGCCTCTGTCACACTGCTAAATCGTCACACAAATGAACTGTTAGGCTTCCCTCGCCTGTCTAAAACTAGCACATGACTGACGGCGTATAATGGATAAGACATTCCCATTCTTGGAACATGTACTTTCCCTGCTATGTATCATTCGCTTACGCAAACAGTGAATTTACAGTGCTACAATCACGCGAGTGTGAGAACATATTTAGTCTTGATTCTTTTGATTTGTTTGGCTTTAACATTCAGGACAACCTGTGTTGTCGGTGTCTGCATTCAATGCAAAAGGTAGTGTAGCTAGCTTACTAAAAGAATTCCCGGAACTCTTTTTGAAGGTTTAGGCAAAGCTAACAATTTTGTTGGACATGTTACTCTGAAATACAAAGCTCAGCCGAAATTTTGCCTGGCCAGAACTGTTCCCACTGCATTACGGGAAAAAGTAGCTGCTGAACTTAAAGAATTGCAAGAAAGCGGAGTTATTGCGCCCATATCAGTTAGTCAGTGGGAAAACCCACTGGTTTAGCTCCCCGAACCTACAGGTCGCATTTCCCTCTGTGTTGAATTTAAGTCTCCAGTCAACTCACAACCAGTATTAATACTTATCCATTGCCACGCCCAGAGCATCTCTTGGACAAATTAGGCGCTGGACGCTACTTCTCAAAAATCGATTTGTGTGAAACGTATCTTCAAATACCGCTCGATGAAGAATCTAAAAAAGTGTGTGTAGTAAATACTTATCTAGGTTTGTTTAAATATTTGCGTTTGCCTTTTGGCAGTGCTTCCACTCCCTCCATTGTCCAACAGTATTTGGAACAATTGACTGCAAAATTGCCAAACTGTTCAAACTATCTGGACGATATTGTCGTAGCAGGTTGTACACCTGAAGAACATATACAAATTTGCGTGCTGTGTATCGTGTTTTATAAAATGCAGGACTGAAGTGTGATTTTTTAAACCTGAGTTGCAGTATCTTGGTCATGTCATAAATAGTCAAGGTGTACACCCCTTTCAGTCGCATTTGTTAGCCATAAAAGATTTGCCGGTTCCTCGCAGTATCATAGAATTGCAGTCAGTCTTGCACAAATTGCAGCTCCATTGCATCACTTGCTTTTTGAAAAGCTACTTTGTTTGGCCAGAGGAGTGCAAAGTACCTTTTCAAAATCTTGAAGGTGCATTGCTCAGTGATCGATGCTTAGTTCACTTTGATCATGACAAACTGAATGTATAGAAAGTTGATGCTTCCTCATACGGAATCGGTGCAGTGATTTCACTCAGAATTGGGAATAAAGACAGGCCTATTGCTTTCGCGTCAAAAGTCTTGTCCAAAGCTCAGAGTAACTATTCAAAAATTGAGAAAGAGGCTTTGGCTATTGTGTATGTCACCAAATTCTACCATTATTCGTATGGCAAAAAATTCTACTTAGTAACGGATCACAACCATTTGCAGTCCTTCTTTCATCCTACGAAACTTGTCCCTGTACGAACTGCCCCAAAATTGTAAAGATGGGCTTTGTTGTTGTCTCAATACCGGTAGGAGATTGTGTATAGTTCGACAGCTCAACATGGTAATGCGGACGCGCTTTCACCCCTTTCGATTGGCCCGGACACAGACTTTGACGCTTCTGCAGCATCATGTCACATTGATGCTCAGGATTGTGAATTGGTTCAATCTTTCCCGCTGCACTATAATAAAACTGCACAGGCCACGGAAGCTGATTCAGATTTGAACATTTTGCTAACATACATTCGCACATCTTGGCCTCACTCACTGAATGGCATAACTCCGTAGCGCACCGGTACTTCGCCAGTCGTCATAGCCTCGTTGTACAGAAAGGTGTGATTCTTGTTCAAAATGACAGTGGACAGTAACGTGTGTTGATCCCTACAGCTTTACAAAAAGAAGTGTTGAGTTATCTCACCAAGAATACTGGGGGATTGTTCGTACGAAACAGTTAGTGCGTCGACACTGTACTTGGCAGGGTATGGACACCCAAATGGAACAGATCTACATCTACATCTACATTTATACTCCGCAAGCCACCCAACGGTGTGTGGCGGAGGGCACTTTACGTGCCACTGTCATTACCTCCCTTTCCTGTTCCAGTCGCGTATGGTTCGCGGGAAGAACGACTGTCTGAAAGCCTCCGTGCGCACTCTAATCTCTCTAATTTTACATTCGTGATCTGTTCGGGAGGTATAAGTAGGGGGAAGCAATATATTCGATACCTCATCCAGAAACGCACCCTCTCGAAACCTGGCGAGCAAGCAACACCGCGATGCAGAGCGCCTCTCTTGCAGAGTCTGCCACTTGAGTTTGTTAAACATCTCCGTAACGCTATCACGGTTACCAAATAACCCTGTGACGAAACGCGCCGCTCTTCTTTGGCTCTTCTCTATCTCCTCCGTCAACCCGATCTGGTACGGATCCCACACTGATGAGCAATACTCAAGTATAGGTCGAACGAGTGTTTTGTAAGCCACCTCCTTTGTTGATGGACTACATTTTCTAAGGACTCTCCCAATGAATCTCAACCTGGTACCCGCCTTACCAACAATTAATTTTATATGATCATTCCACTGCAAATCGTTCCGCACGCATACTCCCACATATTTTACAGAAGTAACTGCTACCAGTGTTTGTTCCGCTATCATATAATCATACAATAAAGGACCCTTCTTTCTATGTATTCGCAATACATTGCATTTGTCTATGTTAAGGGTCAGTTGCCACTCCCTGCACCAAGTGCCTATCCGCTGCAGATCTTCCTGCATTTCGCTACAATTTTCTAATGCTGCAACTTCTCTGTATACTACAGCATCATCCGCGAAAAGCCGCATGGAACAGGTCATTTATATAAATTGTGAAAAGCAATGGTCCCATAACACTCCCCTATGGCACGCCAGAAGTTACTTTAACGTCTGTAGACGTCTCTCCATTGATAACAACATGCTGTGTTGTGTTTGCTAAAAACTCTTCAATCCAGCCACACAGCTGGTCTGATATTCCGTAGGCTCTTACTTTGTTTATCAGGCGACAGTGCGGAACTGTATCGAACGCCTTCCGGAAGTCAAGGAAAATAGCATCTACCTGAGAGCCTGTATATAATATTTTCTGGGTCTCGTGAACAAATAAAGCGAGTTGGGTCTCACACGATCGCTGTTTCCGGAATCCATGTTGATTCCTACATAGTAGATTCTGGTGAAAGGTCTCTGTTGGATTCCTTTCATGTTTAATTTCTTAAATCTGTTGCCATTTATGGAATAAATTCCTCTTCTAAATGTACTGTGGCGTTTCTGACTATCTGGGAGGAGACTGAGCAGTGGAACGTGTTACTTTTACACATAAACAAGAACGATATGTCACACTACTACACTTTAAAGCACAGTTTATATGTAATTCTTATATGTAATTCATGTCACACAGTCTCATACGGAACCTACATCCGCTTTCTTTTATATACTGTATATGATAAGATACTGTCATCCCCCTTCCTTTTGTGTGAGAGGATGAATGAACATATGTATTTCTAGTTGCATGCTTGAGGGTAGCAGACAAGGCTGTCTGCTAGAGAACAGTAGGACCAACGTCGGAACAGGTAGCTACGCTTCCTAAAAGCAAAGAGGTTTCTATCCTTAGTATGGTCCTGTCCGTCCGTTGTCATGTTGGTATAGGAAGCTGCCCCTCTGGCCACTTCCGTTGGTCTTTGAGAGCCGCTCTCAGGAAGCACGCTGGGCAGTAGGCAGTTGCTGTGTGGCCGTGGCGAGCGTCTGAAGTGGTAAGATCTCCGGCTAAGCGCGTGTTTGTTAAGTCCGTAGGACAATGGATTTCTTAAGTTCAGCCTAACTGAAAATTTAATCACCTTGATTTCAGGTTTAGCTCTAAAATATCTAATGCTATCTTAAAGTGCAGCGGAGTGTAATTCTCGTGTTAAATTCAGATTATTTTGCGGTAGTTGCTTTGTTACTACTTTGTGAGTAAAGTGGAACCACGTGTTGATCAGTAACTCTAACTAAGTTCATCAATCTTAAATGCGAATGTTTGTGTGATTATAACGTCTCGTCTTGACTATATTTTCAATATAGCAACTTTTCTTTATGTTCAGCTCACGTGGGGTGTACTCTGCGAGACCACTACCACGTGCTTATATAACTGTTTGACCCATCAGGTTAATAGTAAGACGTTAGTAACCAGTTCAAGGTTTTTCTTTTGTCAAGTGCTTTTCGATCTAATGTATTTTAATTATCAAAATTATTGTGGAGTTGTACGCTTTGTGTAAACCAAGTTGACCACGTGGAGCATGTGGTGTAATCATCAAAGTAGCCCTCAGCTATTCTTTTTGCGAAGACTTCACAAAGAGTTAATATGAATTTAGTATACCAGTGTGTGGTAATTACATGACGGACAGGATTGTGGTATGAACGTAATTTCTTTGGGTAAAAACTGAATCTGTTGGTTGTGGTTAATTTCTTCTTGCTTATGTTTCAATGTTCTTCGTGTGTTATTTTATGAATGCAGTGTTGTATCCAGTCTCCCAATCTTGGCTCCATAGTTTATGTGTTCCGTAAGATTACAATCTCACATTCTTTTCAATCGTAAATAAGGCACCAGCTCAGTTATAACTCACGTATAATATGCTGAAATTCCAATGAACAATCTTAAAATAAATTTCCAAGTATAAACTGATTTCTTTCTTTTTATTTAAATTCTCCTTTTTATATATATATATTTTACCGGTTTTGTATGACTATTAAAAGATTATCATTAATGTTAGTCTGCTAAATATCTGATGAAACAGTTGCCCAGTAATCCACGGTTAACGTCCCCAGACAGATCACGGCTTTTAACCCACTTTCATTGTCAACTAGCACCGATATCAGTATACCAAAATTAAAGTTACAACCTTACACATCAGCATACCAAATTAAAGGAACAATATTACACATGGCGACCCTGTTCTGTGATTCCGCTAGACTCTGGAATCTCTGAAATGTTAGATTGCGAGCATGTTATAATCTTAATATTTTTCCCTACAGCGCTCAAACAACTTCTGCGTTGTTTCCGAGCAGACTTTCAAAAGATTCACGGCGTTGTTGATCGGCGTTGCGTTGTTTGTCTTGTTTTGTTTTTTATACTTGTGTGTTTTATATGTCTGTGTGTTTTTTATTCTCGCTTGTAAATTCCACTGTTTCGATCTAAGATAAAAAAATTTGTTTTGCGTGTGAAAAAGTGCGTACGAGGTTGGGTATCTTTCGTGTGACTGTCGTAATTTTTGTGGGACACATTTATTCTGATTAGTGTGTTGCGTACCGGGCATAAATTGAACTAATGCAGACACGTAACCAAACTAAAAGTAAGCGGTCCGACAACCTAAGCAACATGGACCAAGGGGATAATTTAATTTCGAATGTTAACGCGTCGGGCGGTTCCGAAAATGCAATGGGGAATACTTCAGACGAAATGCAAGACAGGACGAACGGGCTCACATCAGAGCCACAAATTAATTTGCCTCCAACTAACCAAATTGATTTGGCAGAACTCATGAAAGCCTTATTGCAACAAAATAAAGAATCATTTGAAAAATCGTTCCGAGAACAAAAAGAATCATCCGAAAAATCGATCCGAGAGCTAGGCGAACAAATAGACGATAAACTAATCCAGCAGACAAATAAAGTCGACAAGTCGATGCAGAGAGTGTCCGATGATATCTCACAAAGAATAAACAATCTGGCAAGTGAGATAAAAAGTGATATTATGAAAGAATTAGGCCGTACATTTGAACAAATCGATGATCGTCTGCAAGCTTTAGAACAGAGCAAGCGGAGGGGCGATACCGAATCTAAAGAAAGCGAAGAACGGCTACTTAGGAATTTCCAAGAGCTGAGGGAAGAATGCCAAAGGGAACACCAGCAGGTAATCTCGAGGGTCCAGCAGGCGGAAACGCATTGTCCCACGTCCGTTAGCAACACAATAGCGGACAACAGTTTAGCGATCCACGCGTTGGAACAGCAAATAGAACAATTGAAGCAGACTGTGGCGGAGGACAAGAGACAAATTGATGATAAGATTGCGGCATTAGCGGACACTGTAGGCAGGATGAAGCTGACGGAAAGCGAGAACAATACTACACCGGTAGCGGCCGCAGAGACGGAAGAAGTGCGTTCACTTCTTAGATTTCAGAAGGGACAGTTTGAAGTGAACAGACAACACAAAGCTGTAACAGGCGAATTACAAGAACGCGTGGCGCATCTGGAAAACCGCATGGCGTGTGATTCCGAACTCGCCAATAGCACTAAAAATAGCCGTACGAACAGTGCAGAGAGGGACTCCGGCCACGAGGGAGATTTTGACGACAGGGAAGAATGTAATTTAAGGGGCAGACATGAGAGAAACAGAAACATTCAAGGGCCTCGCCAGGAGGAAATGCGGGGATTTGATTTCAAACATTTCCTTACGGTAAGAAAGTTTGAGATATTCCGAAATTCGCAAAAAGGAATACATCCACGTGCATGGCTCGAGCAATTTGAGTTTTGTCTTCCCCCCGACTGGGCAAGTTCACATAAGATAGAATATATGTGTGGCTATTTGGTAGGCGAACCGGCGATTCGCATGAGGTCGGCAGCGCGTCACTGCAACTCCACTCGGGAGTTTCGACAAGCCTTTCTGTCCGCCTATTGGTCGGAAGCGGCACAAGATAGGGTCAAACATGGCATAATTATGCTGCTAAATTTGAACCAGTCTGGTTTCGGCAGCCCTGCACGTCTATTCGACCACATGCTGCAGGCAAATCAATTTTTATACGACCCATACGGGCCTGCGGAACTAATTAGGATATGCATCACCAAATTGCCGATGCACTTGCGGCACGTCATTCTTGCGGGACGATGCAAAGAGGACGTGGAAACGTTTAAAACACTTCTCCAAGATTTGGAATATAATACAGCAGAATGCCCGCCTAATCAGGCACAAAGTTATTACGGGGCACAGCAGCGCGATCGCAGTCGTGGCCGTAGTACTAATCAACGGCGTGACTGGTCGTCGCGACGCGAACGGAACAATAATCGGGACAGGCCGTATAGAAACTGGGGTAACAGTCGCGAACACAGGTGGAACAACAGAAATGATCGAGGACGTGGACAAGATCGTGAACGCTACAGGTACGGCAACCAGAATCGATACGATGAATACGGTGGGAATAGGACTGTAGGCGGAGCACCTCATGATGTCGAAATTCGGCCGGCCAACCATAGAAATAATCCGGCAAATGGAAATGAACAAAACCGGCAATGACAAACGATCAGCGCAGAAGGCACCCAATCGGAAGAAATGAGCGACATGGCAAATGACTAGAAAGGACAGTGAGAAGTAGAGAGGACGGTGAGGAGAAAGAATTGATTAGTTTAAATTTGTGACGTATGCATTTAGAATAATATGTTGGTAAAAATTAATGATAAAGATGTTTCTATGTGATGGATTGAAGTGACGTTTTAATTTTTTTTTTCTTCTCTCCTTGTGCAATTAGGATTTAGTTTGATACAAACGTGAAGATAAAAGGTTTCTTTGTGAACGAGTAAAATGCTGTTTATGTTTTTTTTTTGTGTGTCAATTGAAAAGAGCCGCTCCTGAGAGAAGCAATATCTGCGTTGAATTAATGAAAAACTCAGGGGAATATCCGATCTGTGGGTATTATGGGTCTGGCAAACCCAGGTCCCCAGCTGTTAGTAGCCTTGTTTCCGATTTTCTGCTTTCAGTGCTACTATCTATATATTACTATTCTATATCTGTCAGTATAAATGAGGATCTCTTACTATAGTATGCGTGCTGTATGAATATTTTAAGATAGGAGAACTCTGAGAAAGGAATGAGTAAGTTTGGAATCTTGAAAACAGGATGCGATAATACGATTGTTGAACCATTGGCTTCCAATATGCGATGATATGTTAATATTGATGATATATGTCTTTTTTTTGTTCTTTATAGCTGAGTACGTAAAGTGCTGTCTGTGGATTTCGTAAGTATATTGATTCCCTTCAAGGTGAAAGAAGAATTGTGGTTTGTGTAATTTACGTGGCTCTGAAATATTATTGTGGTAGTCAAATACGAGCAGCTTTTCAGCAAATGGAGAATGGAACGGAAATATGGATCCTTTTTGTAGTCTTGATTGATGTTGAGCCAAAGCCTAAAAAAAAAAAATTATTCTGCGTTAATACTTGTCCTAGAAAAGCGACGTTTATGTGTTTTGGTGATGCTGTGAGCATTACAGCTTACTGTTTTCGCTGGTGCGGGATGCACTGCAGCCTATATGATTTGTACTGAGGAAATTTCCCTCTTGAAGGTAGAGGATGATTAAATAATTTTGATTATGGGAACGAAGGAAAGCTTGGTTTAAGGTAATAAGGATAAAGCAAAACATTTGTCATTTAAACTACAGCAGGATTCGGATCTTTTGTGTCTGTTGTAAGTTCAATATGTTAAGATGATACTGTTTTACAGAATAGAGGTGACCACAATTTTGCCATTCATGAGAAATGAATCCAGAATAACCACCACAGGCGAAATAACTGATTTGGAAGCGAAAGGTAACGTAAAGAAGGAACGAAATAGCAGCAAAATGGGTAAGAAAATGTAATATAACCTGTATAATGCAAACATTTTTAACCTTCTCAGAGTCATCTGCGTGATTAATTGTTGTGATAACGTAATTTTAGGTGAAATTTTCTTACTGTTTTATGTGTGAATATATGAGTATGATAAATGTATAATTGCGAGTCTCTTTTCAGGTGTGCGAACTGGTATAAATGTTTTGGCGTGTAAATAACCATTGTTCTTTTTAATGTGTATGTTTAAGGAAAGTTCTCCATATTTATCATGTGACAAGACGTATGCCGCGAGCGTCAAGAAGAATGTTGTAGTGGTATATACACGGTGTTGAAATAGCATTGAAGTAGCTTATTGGGTTAACTAGTAGTGGATAGAAGTAGAATATTGAGTAATGCATGTTTATGGGTAGTTAGTTTGTAGAATAGACAACAGGTGTGCATGTATGTGTGTGTAAATAACATGTGAACCCTATGCTGTCCTGACCTATACTTGCACAAGGCATAATCCTATTCATTTTAGTGAATTAATAAATAGCATTTGATTTATTAAAACGTAAGTGAACCACATTAGTGATGTGGATTTAAATATTATATTTTATTTTTTTTTACATTGTCAAGTCATTCAAATTTTATTTTATATTGTCGATTCATCTAATTTTTTTTATTTAAAAAAAAAATTAAGTCTCACTTAGTTCTTAAAAATTGTGAAGGACAATACTAAGTAGTATTATGTATGACATTGTGTAATCACATAAGGATGATGAAAAATTTCTGTGAATGCAGTTGAGAACGTGAAAGCGAACCGGCAAAACTCTTAAGAGACAGCGGGAGCAGCCGCACTAGTTGTAAACTGGCGGGTTTCCCAGCGGGACACGCTGTCATCCGGGCCACTTTGGGAGCGCGGCCGACAACAAAAGGAGAGTAAGCGGCAAACACTTTCCCTTGTACCTGGAGCTAATGGGCGGCCGCCCCGGGCGACCCTTCCTCGAGGCGATGACCTGAGATGGGCGAGCGGTCCACCGCGCGGAAATCCATCTGCTGGCAACGCACCACACGCACGCGACCGTGACGAGACGGCCGCGGTGAAACAACACAAGGGGCGTGGAGCCTTTTGACAGGTACTGCCCAGAGAAACTTGCAGACGTCAACGACGCCTATCGACATTTCCTGATGGATGCCTACTGTCAAGCGACAGTAAATCTTGGTTCGATGTTCTCTGGTCGCTAAGGGTGGCACAAAAGAAGAGCCATTAAGTGTCATCCTCGCCCGAGAATATCAACCTGGCGTATCAAACGAGGATACCGCACGAATTTGACAATACAAACATGGAACCAAATCGAGATGTACGTGACACGAGAGAAACTTCATGAGAGGGCAGAGACGGCGGGATCGCACGCAACAGATGGACAAAAATCCCTACTGACAGCTGCGGCGACGAACCCCCCCCCCCTTTCCCTTATATTGTGCCTCGGAACAGTGGAACTACTGAGTGTGTCAGTGAACAGTGATTATATGGTTCTTAGTCCAGTGCATATACGTGTGTTTCTGTCAGAGAAACTCTGACTCGTGTGTTTTGCAGGAGTTCGATTTATTGGTGTTTATTAGACTGACTCTTGTATTTTGCAGGTGTTCTATTTATCTTTTTTAGACTTTGAATCTTGTGTTTTGCAGGTGTTTTAGATGTTGACTATTGTACTGTTTTATTTATCAATGTTTGTTTTTGTGTGATGTATTAGATTTGTGATATTTTGTTTCGTAAATTCATTGCTGTGGCATTGCTTCGTTTATCAGTCAGATAGCTTTTTATTCTCATTGAACTGTGATCGATTAGCCTTTGCATGGGGCATATTTACTGTGAGGAACCCCTTAAGGGTAACAATCACATAATTATTGTAGTTTCAGTATAACGACACAGTGCTCATTGTTTGCTAGCTAATTGAAATATAGTAGAGTGATTAAATGAGTGCCACATAGTTATTTTAATTCTACAAATTATTAGTTTTATACGATATAGAATTTTTTTGCGATAACCACTTTGTAAAACATGTTTTTTCTCTTATCATTTAGTTGCTTTTGCAGATTGTGCATTATGTTCTGCTTTTTAATACCGATGTTATTTGATGTTCTTTTTAATTGCTGTGGCACCTTTGCTATTTTCATAAATTTTGCTTGTTAATAAACAGTCAAAAATTTTCCTGTGATCAGTTGGCTCTTGCAATGAGCAAATACTGGTGAACTCCATAAGGGTAACAACCAGAAATTGTTTTCATACTAATGACACAGGAACCATTGTTTTTACTTGCTGACCGAATTAGGTCTACACTACCTTTTAAATAGGTGTCACAGATTGTGTTCTTTCTTTTCTCTTTGAAATTGGTAGATTCTAAAGATGTGTTGAAATTATTGTGTTTTAGCAAGTAGCTGGTGTCCTTTTGCCTTTTCTTTTACACTTTTGGTTTAAGTAGGGTGTGAGAAGCCTGCTTGGGAATGTCCTAGCATGGCCAGAAAATTCCCTGCACAGTCTTTTCCCGGAGCGTTGGGGTTATGAAAGGTCTCTGTTGGATTCCTTTCATGTTTAATTTCTTAAATCTGTTGCCATTTATGGAATAAATTCCTCTTCTAAATGTACTGTGGCGTTTCTGACTATCTGGGAGGAGACTGAGCAGTGGAACGTGTTACTTTTACACATAAACAAGAACGATATGTCACACTACTACACTTTAAAGCACAGTTTATATGTAATTCTTATATGTAATTCATGTCACACAGTCTCATACGGAACCTACATCCGCTTTCTTTTATATACTGTATATGATAAGATACTGTCATCCCCCTTCCTTTTGTGTGAGAGGATGAATGAACATATGTATTTCTAGTTGCATGCTTGAGGGTAGCAGACAAGGCTGTCTGCTAGAGAACAGTAGGACCAACGTCGGAACAGGTAGCTACGCTTCCTAAAAGCAAAGAGGTTTCTATCCTTAGTATGGTCCTGTCCGTCCGTTGTCATGTTGGTATAGGAAGCTGCCCCTCTGGCCACTTCCGTTGGTCTTTGAGAGCCGCTCTCAGGAAGCACGCTGGGCAGTAGGCAGTTGCTGTGTGGCCGTGGCGAGCGTCTGAAGTGGTAAGATCTCCGGCTAAGCGCGTGTTTGTTAAGTCCGTAGGACAATGGATTTCTTAAGTTCAGCCTAACTGAAAATTTAATCACCTTGATTTCAGGTTTAGCTCTAAAATATCTAATGCTATCTTAAAGTGCAGCGGAGTGTAATTCTCGTGTTAAATTCAGATTATTTTGCGGTAGTTGCTTTGTTACTACTTTGTGAGTAAAGTGGAACCACGTGTTGATCAGTAACTCTAACTAAGTTCATCAATCTTAAATGCGAATGTTTGTGTGATTA
The DNA here is from genome assembly GCF_023864275.1 of Schistocerca cancellata. Classification (NCBI taxonomy): domain Eukaryota; kingdom Metazoa; phylum Arthropoda; class Insecta; order Orthoptera; family Acrididae; genus Schistocerca; species Schistocerca cancellata. The sequence continues at coordinate 157,210,347 of NC_064633.1, forward strand.
TAACGTCTCGTCTTGACTATATTTTCAATATAGCAACTTTTCTTTATGTTCAGCTCACGTGGGGTGTACTCTGCGAGACCACTACCACGTGCTTATATAACTGTTTGACCCATCAGGTTAATAGTAAGACGTTAGTAACCAGTTCAAGGTTTTTCTTTTGTCAAGTGCTTTTCGATCTAATGTATTTTAATTATCAAAATTATTGTGGAGTTGTACGCTTTGTGTAAACCAAGTTGACCACGTGGAGCATGTGGTGTAATCATCAAAGTAGCCCTCAGCTATTCTTTTTGCGAAGACTTCACAAAGAGTTAATATGAATTTAGTATACCAGTGTGTGGTAATTACATGACGGACAGGATTGTGGTATGAACGTAATTTCTTTGGGTAAAAACTGAATCTGTTGGTTGTGGTTAATTTCTTCTTGCTTATGTTTCAATGTTCTTCGTGTGTTATTTTATGAATGCAGTGTTGTATCCAGTCTCCCAATCTTGGCTCCATAGTTTATGTGTTCCGTAAGATTACAATCTCACATTCTTTTCAATCGTAAATAAGGCACCAGCTCAGTTATAACTCACGTATAATATGCTGAAATTCCAATGAACAATCTTAAAATAAATTTCCAAGTATAAACTGATTTCTTTCTTTTTATTTAAATTCTCCTTTTTATATATATATATTTTACCGGTTTTGTATGACTATTAAAAGATTATCATTAATGTTAGTCTGCTAAATATCTGATGAAACAGTTGCCCTGTAATCCACGGTTAACGTCCCCAGACAGATCACGGCTTTTAACCCACTTTCATTGTCAACTAGCACCGATATCAGTATACCAAAATTAAAGTTACAACCTTACACATCAGCATACCAAATTAAAGGAACAATATTACACTGGGTTTCCAGAAACGACATGATACTCGAGCAAAAAACATGTTCTAAAATTCTACAACAGATCGACGTCAGAGATATAGGTCTATAGTTTTGTGCATCTGCTCGACGACCCTTCTTGAAGACTGGGGCTACCTGTGCTCTTTTCCAATCATTTGGAACCTTACGTTCCTCTAGAGACTTGCGGTACACGGCTGTTAGAAGGGGGGCAAGTTCTTTCGCGTACTCTGTGTAGCATCGAATTGGTATCCCGTCAGGTCCAGTGGACTTTCCTCTGTTGAGTGATTCCAGTTGCTTTTCTATTCCGTGGACACTTATTTCGATGTCAGCCATTTTTTCGTTTGTGCAAGGATTTAGAGAAGGAACAGCAGTGCGGTCTTCCTCTGTGAAACAGCTTTGGAAAAAGGTGTTTAGTATTTCAGCTTTACGCGTGTCATCCTCTGTTTCAATGCCATCATCATCCCGGAGTGTCTGGATATGCTGTTTCGAGCCACTTACTGATTTAACGTAAGACCAGAACTTCCTAGGATTTTCTGTCAAATCGGTACATAGAATTTTACTTTCGAATTCACTGAACGCTTCTCGCATAGCCCTCCTTACGCTAACTTTGGCTCAGAACCTCTCAGCTTCTGTTTGTCTGAGAGGTTTTGGCTGCGTTTAAACTTGCAGTGATGCAAGTGTCACGCATCTGCGGAAAGCCAGTCCGCTCCGCCACAAAAATTCTCTCTATGTCGCTATAACCATGGCAACGTGTGCTCATAGACTTTGCTGGACCTTTTTGGAACACTCGTTGGTTGATTTTGGTTGACTCGTATAGCAAGTTTCCTTTTTCTGCCCCAATGCACTCGACAACGTCACGTAGCATAATTCAAGTGTTGCCTCGAAGGTTTACATAAATTAATGGTGTCAGACATTGGACCTCAGTTCACATCATATGAATTTGAAACATTCTGTGAACGCAGTGGCATACCACATCTAACTAGTGCATCATTCCATCCGCAGTCAAACGGCAAAGCGGAACGTTTCGTCAGAACCTTCAAGCAGCAGTTGACCAAACTTCGCTCCGCACTCACCAGGGTTAAAAGACTGCATCTGTTTCTCGCCTCATCTCATGCGCACCCACGAGATGAACCATCGCCAGCGGAATTGCTTCACGGCCGCCGCCAACGGACACTGCTCCACCTGCTCAACCATCCTCAGCATCCAGCGCCGAAGGAAGGCCGCAAGTATCGCTTCGCGTCACATAATATTGTCCTTTACAAGGGTTTTAGCTGCAGCAGACGGTGGGCGCAAGGCGAGATAGTCCGTCTACTTGGCGACTTCGTCTCTGTCACGTACATGATGATCTTTCAGTCTCTTCCCCCAGATCCACGGGTCCAGAGGACAGCGCAGCCGCGGCAGCCGCCAGAAGCTGTCGTCACGACACTGCGCGACGACCCCATGGAGACGGAGTCTTCGCCTCCTCGCCAACATTCCTGCATCCCCCGCCGTGGTCACACTGCATACACGATGACGGTCCATCGTTTTGTGTGTGTGGGGGGGGGGGAGGGGGGAGGAGGAGAGGAGGAGGAATGTTCTGGCGTAACCACAAGTAAGCGCCGGAACGAAGATGCGGAAAGCAACATCAGAGAAAGCGTTGAGGAAACGTCAGCCAATAGTGAGCGGAATTGGACCGGGCCCGCCAACAGCCACACCTGCTAGTCTCGGCCTCTCAGGTCGCCTCAGAGTACTGACATTAGTGGAATGTATTTTCGGAGCGCGCTACAAGAACATCTAGTTGTGATCCTTATCAGTTACTTGTCTGGGCTTTTCACTATAGCGATGACTATTACTGTTTGCATGTTACTTTCAACATCGATGTAACTCCAAAGCTAAGTAATGTCAAATCTGTTTTATGGAAATAAAACTAATGACGTTATTTGTCTGAATTGTTGTACAGTATTCCGAGAACGCAGCATCCTTAGGCATCCTATAAGCAACGAGTGGGAAAGATCCCATAAAAACAGTTCCAAAACAGTTGTACGAGCGGCAGTGTCCTCAGAGACGTTTAGGAAACAGTTCTTGTAATTCTTTCAAGGCCACAATTAATTCTCCAGGCCTCGCATTGTCTTCAACGGTAGTGAGCTGAAGTACATGGACTGTTTTTTTTTTTTTTGGTCAGAATTTCTCTTCTACAGTGCTATTTTCTATTAAAATTCAATTGCATCAATTCAGAAATAAGTTGTTTCTCACCTTTCAGTGTCTTACTATGGACAGTGTGCAATCAAGTCCACTTAAAGTGCGAGCTCTGCAACCCATCCGTACCCTTCGTTGAATTCCGTCGAAAAGTGAAGCAACGCAGTGCAATAGCGCATTCGACTCCAGATATTCAGTTCAGTTTCTTCACGTGCTCCATGCCTGCAGATTTAACACAAAGTGCTCCTTGATGTACAGAGCAGTGAACCCTGTCTCCCGATCATTGTAATTTTTTTGCTCTTATATTGCCAAGTAAGTCTTTTCATTCTTTCTGCATGGTGTTGTAACGTCGTTTCACTGCAGATATGCAGTACATGTCGGTTATTCACCTGTATAACTGTATAATAGATATGGAGAATTCTCATCCCTCTCTTCCGAAATTCACATTTTTAAAGTTTTTATGACGACAGATTGCTAGACTGTCTCTTTTGTGCCAACAGCCACTGGACCTGTGATCAACCGTCACACCAAGCACAAATAGCGAATGGTAAACAGCGGTGACACCACGATTCCGCCGAACTGAAGAGAGTCGTGCACGCCGGAAAACGCCGCACCGCAAAGCTAATTGAAATGTCGCGTTCAAGAGCCCTACAAGCGCGTAGCCGGTCCGCTTAGTCCACACGCACCTGCGGTTTGCGAATGAGAAGGCAAACACGTCCCCAAGCGTTGGCGGAAGTTGCCGACAATTGCTGATGCTAAGGACAGTCGCGTGAGCGCATGTAAAAGAAAAAAAAAGATCTGCGCACTATACGGTGGCCGATGCCCTGTGACGAATTTTTTCCCGAAGCTCTGGGTGACTTTATTCGTTTGTTCGGAAGGAGAAGCCGACAGTGTTTGCCCACTTTCAGCAGGTTAGCTACGTGCTGGGATGACAGAATCGAGGCGCACGCCATGCATACTATCTCAAACGATTTTACAGAAACTGTTCAGTTTAAAAAAATTCGTTTTGCATTACTTATAGCTTTTGTGAACTTCATGAAGACGTGCCCACCATTTCGCCAATGGCCATAGTTATTGCGATGTTTGCACTTGAGTAACACACTAAGCGAAATCCGAAAAAGTTTGCAATGCCTGTTAATAATACGTTGCAGAGTATGAAATTTAGCTAACATACTGAATTTCTTTTAGACTTTGGTCACCTTTCTCGGGAAACTGATTTTATGTGGCACAATCACTTTCGACCGCGAGCGCCAGAGATAAAACCAGAATAAAATATCCACAACAGCCCCCATATTTCATAAGGGGTTTGCGATATCGAAAGGAGTTTTTGGCAACTGATAACACTCTGAGTAAAATATTTTGCCATATTGTTCTTATGCAAAGCTTCATTATCTACCGTGTTATTCCACAAACTACAGACTTTTTCGATGAATGAACGTAATTTTTAACGATCGTCGATAGCTAGTGAAACGAGAAGAGCAGTGAGTGTTGGAACAAGTAAGTGGAGACATTACATGTTTATTTATGTAGTGAGGACGTGATTTTTCATAAGTTATTAACCTTACGTTTCCTCATTTCCTCAATCTTAACCCACTGATTCAGAATTCTCTCGCATTTGTGCTTCGCGCGTTAATGAACTGACATTATGAGAACTCCACCGTGTTTTGGCGAAAGAATCAAATTTTAAGATGACAAGAGAAATGTAGGTTTTACACTAAATTGGTCGCTCATGACGCTTCTCTGAGAGTTACAAATAGTTAACAAACCAGGCGAAAATAAATCGTTGCTTTTGTCGCATTTTCAGCGCAATTCTTTTTAGATAATTACCAGAGTAGAGGAGACAGATGTTTTTGAATGATCATCATGCAAGTAATGGACGTGGAGGAGCTCCACTTAATATTTTTTTTTTAAATGTGAGAGTAGTCTCCAGTGCAGAACGGCGCTTCCCCTCCAGGCTCCAGCGCCCAACATTTCTCCTACAGTGCCTGCCCGCAACACCCACCACTGTCGCTCTCCCCACGCTTGCTCCGTCGATTGCACTTCTACCGGCCATGTTATTCTACGCGCACTTGTTCTTTTTTTTCCCCTACCGCTGCCAAACTGCTGGCACAACTGCGAGAGGGCTTGCCCACAGCCAGGCGGATTTCACGATCCTGCACCCCGTTGCACATAGGCTGCGAATTTGCAGTGTCCACATGCGCGATGCACTTCGCTTAGCACCAAGCTTGGGCGAAATCTATGTGAATGACGAATAACGAATATAGATACAAATAATTTTTCGTTATTAGTGAATAGCAAATATTATTTGAAACATTATTCACTTATCAATTTTTCGTCATCTGTGAATAAATAATATTAAGAATAATAGTAAATCTGATATCCATTGCCACTTATTGCTCCAGATCTTTGTCATTTATTAAACGAACGTGTTTTTGTTTTAAATTAGTTTTCAGGACAATTCTTCTTCTGAAACGACTCATCAGAAACTTTCTTTGATTTACAGAGATTTACAATTATGACACCAAAGAAGAAAATACGTTCTGCACATGCAATGCACTCCTGATTCGGCTTTGCTCATGACTATTGTTTATGACTTTCAACCCACAATCTTCTTCAGCAAAAACTGAGAAGTCATCAATTCTACTGCAGATTTTTTTCTTTTTTTTAACGTATTAATGTCATTCGAAACTCGTGACCCAATATGTTTGAAATCCCTTTCCTTACTACATATCTGAAGTTTCTCGTGAGCCCTCTTGGTTATGGATAGGTACACAGCTGAACAACTTGTTTTTAAGTCGTGAGCAAGACTTTGGTGCAATAATTCCGGTTGGTGTAGAGCCGCTAAAACATCTTCCAGTTCTCTCGTGACTGATGCAAAATTTAGAAGTGTGCTGCAATATTACGAACTCTCTTATAAACTCGAACAAAATGTCTCTTCCGAAATTTTTGTACCTCTAAGCTCTACGGAATTGCATATACGCATGTCTGATCGAAAAGTGTTCCATATTCCAACGGCAAGCTTCCTCAGAGGTAATCCTAAAACACTTTTGATGACTTCTGACGTCTAGCAGCATTCCATAAACGTTTTAGGAAATCTTACATTAAAAGTTTGGTGAAAATGAAACGATCGTATGGCACTGATGTCTAGGAGTCCCCAGATGGGGAAGATGGGCTGCCGAGTTACTAGTCTTTTCAGTTGACGCCACACTGAGCGCCTTGCGTGTCGGTGATGATGACAATACAACACACAGGCACAGAGAGGAAAAACATCCACCCGGTGCAGGGATCGAACCCGGTGCCACTAGGTGTCAGAAATGCTGACCACTCAGCTATGGGGCGGATGAGAACTCTCCTCATGTTAATCGTTAGCAACCACTGAGTTATTACTTGGTTCACTCAATTTGTAGCATTACAAACACGAACGGAGTGCGTAATTATATCAAACAGACATGCATAGCCGATAGTGTTCGCAATTTAAGAAAGGTGTTGCAGACTGAGAGTTTTTATCGGCTAGATTCTCATCATTATGCGCATGTTAGCAGTAGGGCAGGGGTGTTCAAATGGTTCAAATGGCCCTAAGCACTATGGGATTCAACATCTGACGTTATCAGTCCCCTAAACGTAGAACCTGAGGCAGGATTCGAATCTGCGACCGTAGCAGCCGCGTAGTTCCGGAGTGAAACGCCTGGAACCGCTCGACCACCACGGCCGGCTTTGGGGGGGGGGGGGCCGAGCCGTTAGTGTGAGGGCTGTAACACACGACGTTGATTGATTGCTTTGGTGGAGTGGGTCTCATTGGACCAAACGGCGAGGTCGTCAGTCCTGGTAATAACCGAGACATCCATGTTGGGGCAAACAATGGAGTTATTCAGTGCATCATATCCCGCGCACCGGTGCACAGTCATTCCTGGATGCCACGTGTGAGCAACCATACCCTATAGCCAACACCCGCACCCCGCCTTGTGCCTGCGCAAAACCTCTCGGTAGCTACCACGCGCGCCGTCACCGCTGTTTTTTGGCGCGCCAGAGTGGTCGTGTGGCTCGCGACGTCAAATTACAAAAGCCGTCGTCTTAGGTTCCTGCCTACCGCACTCTCAAATATACCAATGTATTCGAAAGTAAACAGCCAATTATTTGTGACAAGCGATGATTTATAAATGTCATTGCTGCATTTCCACTTGCAGCAATTTAAGCTGTACTGCTAGGTTCCTGCGTAACCACACCCTCATAAATTGCTACATATTCGGAAAAAAGGCCAAGTGTTTGTGACAATTACGCATATATATGTCATTGCTGGTTACAGAATCCGTTACAAACGCGAAGATGAAAAAGAAAAAAAAATTATAGTACTAGTGCACGAATCCTCTTACTTTAGCTCCGTAATTTGACACCTCTAACCACAGAACAAGACTTAAAAATGTCAATTGGGCACAGTATTATTATTCTACAAGCCCTCCTCCCCTCTGAATGCGAATGCAATATTTTGACTTCTGAAGTAAACAGCGACAACAATGGACAGTTTTATGCAATAATCGGTTGTTAGCAATCTTCTGTGAGCATTTCAGTTAAACGTTCTTCTTTGAGGTCTGCAAAATGACTTTCTTGATAGGAGAAAGAATTTAAATTGTGCAAGCATGTTTGGTAACAGTTTCGATTAAGGAAACTCGCGAAATTTTCGGGGGCAAGTATCCGGATAGAGAACTACCAGCAAAGTGAGCAATACAGATGTACTAAACGTGATGCCCCTAAGAATCTGTGCAAAATATAAAACGACAAAGTATTCCTTAAGTTCGCATACCAGAAGCTAATGCAGACATTCATCGAAGAATTATTCAAAGCCCAAATATCATGTAAATTGCTGGTGGTGTCACTCCTGCCTACATAACCGCAGAAACTATGTAGACACGAGTGACACTACCAGCAGACAACCAATGGTGTAAACGCCCAGAAGATGACCCCTACGTCGGGTTGAAACCGGTTGAAGGTATAATAATAATAATAATAATAATAATAATAATAATAATAATACATGCGATTAAGACTGTTTTTGAATGATTGATTAATCATACTAATCGCTGCTTCTCTTCACAACCATGTTGTCCAAAAATCTACTTCAAAATCGCTTTCCCACGTTGGCGGACGAGTACGATATTGTAGTGTCTGTGATGTTCTGAATTACGATGCCAAGTCCAGGAACTTTGCATCGTAATTTAGAATAACGCAGGCACTGCAATATCGCATTTCAGAGAAATGTACGCAACACGTTCCGGAGCTACGTAAAGATATAGAAATTGCACCTTTGATAAGGCATCCGGATTTTTTTAAAAGCGCTCTATTCAAAACGGGTTTAGTTTGACAGAATATACGGGAAGGAGCGCACTTTGAAAAATACGTCGAGGTACTGGAATCCTTTGAAAACGAATTTAGTGACCGATTCCAGGAACATTAGCGGTATATCACTAACAGCAACATTAAGTCGATTTTGTTAAGGTACATGTGTAACATTACGTTAAAAACAATAGTACACACTACCTCTTTATTAAAAGATATCGCCTTTCAGCACTCCAAAGCAACTTTAAACATTTCTTTCATTTATCAATATTTGGTTATGAATTTGTTACAGAAAATTACTAACTTGCAGCCAATACTTGATGTGTTTGTGAATCCCCTTGCGAAAGTACACCTCCCGGTTTACATTTCGAAGTAACTGACTTGCAAACCGATGATCATCAAATATTCAAATGTGAGTGAATTCCTAAGAGACCAAACTGCTTAGGTCATCGGCCCCTAGACTTATACACTATTTAACCTAACTTATACTAACTTATGCTAAGAAAACACACACACCCATGCCCGAGGAAAGACTAGAACCCCCGGTTGGAGAGGCCGCACAATCCGTGACATGGCATCTGAAACCGCGTGGCCACTCCGCGCTACGATGATCATCGAAAGGATTTATTTCACGGTAGCAAAGGTTTGTTCAACTTCTACCAGAATTTGTCAAAAAAAGAATTTCCTAAGCTTGACACTACAGCAGCGAAAATTATTTGTATGTTTAGCTCCACATATATCTGTTAAAATTCTTTTTATGTATTGCCATGTACGAAAATTAGGTTCCGTGCAAGTACATCTGATTGTAGTTTAAAAAATGCTCTAAGAATTACTGTCAGCCGAGCCCTTGCTCCAGATCTCAGTAGCATAAGTGCAAAAACAAAATAATAACTTAAGACACGAAGGAATTAGAAACACTGGCCGCGAGTGGACATTGACTGAAATCAGAGGGGTAAGTTGAAAATTTGTGCCAGACCAGGATGCGGACTCGGGTACTTTCTAGGCAGGTACTCTGACCACTTCTTTTGTTGGTTTATTTTTTTCATTGTTGTTCATTCCATTTAGTCTGGGCGGACGTCACTTGACACCCTTCGAAGTTCATCGTTGAGTCCTTCACTCAGATTGTTGTTGCAGAGGACAGCCAGCCCCCTGACCGAACCCGCTGAGCTAGTGACCCGACAAAACGTGACTCCCGATACCACTGAGCCATTCGGGCCCAGTGGTCATTGCAACTGCACGGACTTAGTACACATCCTGTCAGACCCAAATTCTCAACTTATCCACACACTACCAATGTAGTGCCCTGCCCATCATCTTCATTACTCACGGCGTTTCACCGATTCCCGTAAGAATTCGAGCCTAAGTAGATCTGAACTAAAGACACCATATATATATATATATATATATATATATATATATATATATATATATATATAGGGGGACTCACCTAACGTTACCGCTGGATATATTTCGTAAACCACATCAAATACTGACGAACCGATTCCACAGACCGAATGTGAGGAGAGGGGCTAGTGTAATTGTTTAATACAAACCATACAAAAATACACGGAAGTATGGTTTTTAACACAAACCAACGTTTTTTTAAATGGAACCCCGTTAGTTTTGTTAGCGCATCTGAACATATAAACAAATACGTAATCAGTGCCGTTTGTTGCATTGTAAAATGTTAATTACATCCGGAGGTATTGTAACATAAAGTTGACGCTTGAGTACCACTCCTCCGTTGTTCGATCGTGTGTATCGGAGAGCACCGAATTACGTAGGGATCCAAAGGGAACAGTGACGGACCTTAGGTACAGAAGAGACTGGAACAGCACATTACGTCCACATACTAACACTTTTTTATTGGTATTTTTCACTGACGCACATGTACATTACCATGAAGGGTGGTTTCCGTTTTCAATTACGGAGTGGAATAGAGTGTGTTCCGACATGTCAGGCCAATAGATGTTCAATGTGGTGGCCATCATTTGCTGCACACAATTGCAATCTCTGGCGTAATGAATGTCGTACACGGCGCAGTACATCTGGTGTAATGTCGCCGCAGGCTGCCACAATACGTTGTGGTACATCACGGGCTGTAGGCACATCACGGTACACATTCTCCTTTAACGTACCCCACAGAAAGAAGTCCAGAGGTGTAAGATCAGGAGAACGGACTGGCCAATTTATGCGTCCTCCATGTCCTATGAAACGCCCGTCGAACATCCTGTCAAGGGTCAGCCTAGTGTTAATTGCGGAATGTGCAGGTGCACCATCATGCTGATACCACATCCGTCGACGCGTTTCCAGTGGGACATTTTCGAGCAACGTTGGCAGATCATTCTGTAGAAACGCGATGTATGTTACAGTGCTCTCCGATACACACGATCGAACAGCGGAGGAGTGGTACTCAAGCGTCAACTTTACGTTACAATATCTCCGGATGTAATTAACATTTTACAATGCAACAAACGGTACTGACTACGTATTTGTTTATATGTTCAGATGTGCTAACAAAACTAACGTGGTTCCATTTAAAAAAAACGTAGGTTTGTGTTAAAAAATGTACTTCCGTGCATTTTGTATGGTTTGTATTAAACAATTACACTAGCCCCTCTCCTCACGTTCGGTCTGTGGAATCGGTTCGTCAGTATTTGATGTGGTTTACGAAATATATCCGGCGGAAACGTTAGGTGACTCACCCTATATATATATATATATATATATATATATATATATATATATATATATATATATATATATATATTGTGCGCGCGCGCGTGTGTGTGCGTGTGTGAGTGTGTGATGTCTGTTCGAACATTTTTGACCCAGCAGCCATTATTAATTAAGACACAAAGGAATTCCAGACATTGAAGTGAAAGAGAAAGAGCAGATGCACATCAGGCTTGAACTCGACGAAATGCCGCGAACAATGAGGATAATGGGCAAGGGTCATTACATTAATAGTGTCTGAGTAAGCTGAGAATTTGGGTCTGATGGGAAACATTCTAGGGTGGTGCGTGCAGTGCAATGACCACTGTGTCCGAATGGCTCAGCATAGTTTTTGCATTTGGCAAGGCAGCAGTGCGGACCTGCTGTTTTTGTTTCCTGCGCGTTGTCTTAAGCATGGCGAACCAATACAGAAAAGCGACGCTCAAATGCACGTTCCAAAACGAATTTGCACTACCAAAAGCTCTCGAAGTCGAACGATATTTACGAGAAGAGGCGAAAATCTCGGCAGCCGACGTCAGCCCATTGCGAGCAGCATAGTCTATGTAATGATCATCAACGATACAACATTTGGTCGGATCCTGCGGGAAACAAAACAGGGCCTCTGATCCTGCCACGCTGATGGAAATGTGGGTATTGTCGACGTTGGTCATCCTGGTTTGGGATTCCGCACGATCTGGGTCTTTGAACTCCCAGCAGAAGGAGTCGAGTCGAATTTTCGGCTCTGCTGTGCGGCATATAGCCTTGTCACGGAAAGATGGACTCGATTCCGAACATATCCCTTTTTGAATGGAGCCCTACAGGTCCAAACTGAATTTAGAAACCATGTCCCCTCATATCTATATGTCGTAGGCTGCTGTGCGATCGGCATTTACGGTGGACAACCAAGGACCAGATCCGGATGTGGGAGAGAGCGGCACCTCCGATCCGAATGCATCAAACACCAGATCACGCGACTGCCGCTGAGGACTGGCGCCACCGTTGGAGCCGACACTTCTTTCCGTGACTTACGTTGCCGCCCCACCACTGGTGCCGCTTCACCACGGCATCCGACACCCCCTGATGACCCAACGCAGCATCCTCCAATGCGGCGGAAGGATGAAGCGCCCGTTCTATGTGCCGCGCCTCCGTCGACAAATGATAATGTCCATGAGGGAAAAATGCTGACAGACTCGTTGATCCAGCCAATTGTGGCCTTCCTCGGTGTAGCGTTGTGAGTTGCTGCCTTCATTAGACGAAGGAGGAAACACCACAAACAACGATCCCTAAAGTGGCGTAAGATGAGGCGTAGAGCAACTTCAGAACAGGTTGAGGACCAGCCACAGGAGGACGAGGACTCCACCTACCAAGACCATGCTCCCACAGAAGAAACCACGGCCGGCTTGAGCGTGGCGACACAGAGAGGGATCGAGGAAGATTCGTAGGGACCTACAGCTGGACGATTAGAGCTGCCCTCCACATGCCAGGGTGCAGGCACCCAGCCCGTGTGCTCCTCCTCCCCCCACCCCCGTACCCCCGAGGAGAAGATGGCAGATGGTCTTGCTTACTCTGCGCTGAATGGCGTGGGAGGGGGGGGGGGGCAGAACGATGAAGCCATGTAAGTTACACCGACAGTGCACGCGCCGGTGGCGCTGGGGGTGGACAGAGATGACTACGCAGCTTGACACTCAATCGACATTTCTGACTTAATGAATACCTTGGTACCTGCAGTTCGACGACAGGTTTATCGTATCGCTACAATCCTCAATACGACTGAGACAACAGCAAAGATCTATCTGCTGTGATACATGCTTCGTGCATCGGACATTGAGTTTGCTTTGTTACAAAAAGTGCGATTCGCATTCTTCCCTTACTTCTACAGTTATGTGACGTATATGACACCAGATGATCAGCCTGCCAGCCGTACCGCTATGTTAGTGGGTGACGGAGTTCCCGTCGAGGATGCGACTTACCTCCCGCCAGCCAGAGGGATGTCGATCAAGGCGACGGGTACACATATTATTAACGTGTGTGCTCCATATGGATCCTACAAACGCCTCGGAAGATCGCAGTTCTACTCAGAGGAAATCACCCCCCTCTTTAATGATTATAAAGAATCCGCCTCGACTGCTAATTGAAACTGTGGTGTCACCGCCAGACACCACACTTGCTAGGTGGTAGCCTTTAAATCGGCCGCGGTCCGTTAGTATACGTCGGACCCGCGTGTCGCCACTATCAGTGATTGCAGACCGAGCGCCGCTACACGGCAGGTCTAGAGAGACTTCCTAGCACTCGCCTCAGTTGTACAACCGACTTTTCTAGCGATGGTTCACTGACAAAATACGCTCTCATTTGCCGAGACGATAGCATAGCCTTCAGCTATGTCATTTGCTACGACCTAGCAAGGCGCCATGTTCAGTTACTATTGATATTGTCAATCATGTCCCGTCAAGATCGACGTTCATCATTAGTGGATTAAAGTTAAGTATTCCACCAGCTACGTCCGTTTTTTCTAAAGTCTAATTTCGTTGTCCTGTTCCAGACCTCATGCCAGCCTGCGTAAGCTAAAACGCGTGCCTTTCGGCCTCCTCTAGTAACACGGTGTTGGCTCTCCTGCCAACCACAACATTGGCGACGAGGCAAAACCGCGTTCTTCTCTAAACTGCCCTGATTTACTTGTGTAATGGCTTCGCCACAATCTCCAGATGTACTGTCCGAACTTTATCGCTTACAGAATCAGCAGACGCAGGCCTTACTGGATGCCCTTGGATGCAAAACAATGCGACAGCAGCCACTCCACTGCTAACGCAGCCACAACACGCAGTTGCACCAACTTTTTGACCTTTTGATGCTGCACTGGAAAACTGTACGGAGTGGTCACGCCAATTTGGATTCCATCTCGCCGCCTACAGAATTCAAGGTAACGAGTGGCAGCCTTTTTTGTTATCATCAGTCGTGGTGATAGTCAAATTATTTCCCCGATGCGACGTAGCAAATTTTGTCTGCATTACATGTATATTTCAAAGAATTAGTCAATGTAGTTGCGAAACGGTATACCTTCTTTCATACAAAACGTACGGCAGGTCAGACTAATCGGGAGTGGGTTGCAACCTTGCAAGGTCTTACTAGGGATTGTGCTTTTGAGTGTCAGTGTGGACTCCCTTATTCAGATACTATGGTGCGTGATGCAATTGCACAGAACGTTTCTGATGTTCGTATAAGGGAAGATTTTGAAACTAGTCAATCCCTCCCTTCAACAAGTGATGGACATATTGGATCGGCAGGACACACTTGACTTTGCTCAGGAATCATTTGAAACTTCGCCAGCCGTGTGTCAGGTTAACCGGCCCGCCGGGCGAGCTGCACGGAGCAGTAAACAGCCCTCGCGCCTGGCCGCGCCGCTGCCCGCTGCCACCAGGCTCTCAGCCACGTGTGCAGCGCAGGCAAGCAAATGTGATGCTCAAATCATGCTCGCGGTGTGCTACTAGACATTCGCGTGAGAATTGCCCATCACGCCAAGCTATTTGCTTTTATTGTAATAAAAAAGGACATGTTCGAAGTGTTTGCCAGAAAAAGTTCAGATCGGAAGCTCAAAATCATCCCAGGCCCTTTGCTTCGCGCCGGAATCGGAATCGAACCTAGGCTACTCAGGCTCGCGAAACTTCGCCCATGGAAATTCATGTAGTTCATTCCACTCCGCCCAGTACCACTCTCTCTAACAGTGACTGTGTTTGTCCCACAAATAGTGTGCGTCAACATCGCTGGAACTCCCGTCAAGTCGCAAGTGATTTGGTACGAGTATCAGTTCACGTTGTGCGAGACAGTCGCTCTTGTCGTCAGCAGGACAATAAACTTTTTATGGACTTGGACATTAATGGCAAAGTGATACCATTCCAGCTCGATACCAGGGCTGCAGTTACACTGATCAATCAAGACACTTACAAACTGCTGGGCACACCTCCGTTGCATGCCGCAAATGTTAAGTTAACTAGCTATTCAGGTCAAAAGATCCCTGCGTTAGGACTGTGCAGCCTTCTTGCAACATACAAAGGAAAAACAAAACTTGTGTCATTTTGCGTCCTTCGTTCTTCTTCTGCAGTGAACTTGTCTGGTTTCTATTTCTTTTAGTTGTTTAACTTGTCTATAGTCAATCAGGTCCTATCAGTGAACCAGACTGTGCCTTCAGTGTTTCTCGTCTATGTGAAGAATTTGCAGACACTTTTGCACCGGGCCTTGGTTGCGCTAAGAACTATAAAGCACATTTGGAACTGAAAGTAAATGCGCAACCGAAATTTTTCACAACGCGTAATGTTCACCACACATTGCGTGATGAGGTCGCAAAAACATTACACGATTTGTAATCCCAAGGTGTAATTGAACGTGTGCAGGCTTCTCTCTAGGCATCACCCTTAGTAATTTTGCCAAAAACTTCGGGAAAATTGAGACTTCAAGGCAACAGTGGATCTACAACTAGTGACTGCAACTTTTCCTTTACCCCGCCCGGATGATCTTTTTGACAAACTGTGCCCGGGTAAATATTTTTCGAAGTTGGACCTCGCAGATGCGTACTTGCAAATACTGGTGGACGAAGAATCCCAGTGCGTTTTGGTGGTTACCACGCATCTTGGATTGTATCAATTCAAACGACTGCCATTTGGGTGTGCATCTGCCCCTGCATTGTTTCAGCAATATCTACAAACTGTTTGTGCGTCGGTCCCTACTGCAGCAAATTATCTGGACCTTATTGTGATCTCCAGAAAGACGCAAGAAGAACATTTAGCCAATCTCAGAACATTATTTCAGGTCTTGCGACAAAATGGTCTTCGCTTGCGGAAGGACAAATGTGTGTTTTTTGCTCGTGACTTGCCATGCCTGGGACATGTACTCAATGCCCAAGGCATACATCCCAGTTCCACACACCTTCGTGCTATACAAGACTTGCCTTCGCCGCAGAATTTGAAGCAGCTACAGAGTGTGCTGGGAAAAATAAATTACTATAACAGATATGTGCCACATGCCTCTTCCAATTCAGCTCCGTTTCATTGCTTACGCCGTAAAGGTGTTCCGTTCGTCTGGGCGACGGAATGTGAACGCGCCTTTCGCCAGTTGAAATCGGCGTTGCTTTCCAATACTTGCCTTACGCCATTCGATCCCCGGAAGCCCCTTTTGTTGATGGTGGATGCATCGGAATTCGGGATCGGTGCTGTGCTTGCGCGCACAAAGATGGATCGCACGATCGCCCTCTTGCCTTTGCGCCCAAATTGCTCTCAGCTGCGCAAAGAAATTATTCACAGATCGAGAAAGAAGCATTGGCTCTCGTATTTGGTGTTACAAAGTTTCATGATTTCTTGTATGGTCGTCACTTTACCAAAATCACAGACCACAAACCTGTGACATCGCTTTTTCATCCGACCAAGCCTGTACCTCCACGTACAGTGCAGAAATTCATTCGCTGGTCTATTTTCCTCTCACAGTACCGCTACGATATCTTGTATCGGTAAACTGCTAAGCACGGAAACGCCCATTCGTTGTCCCGTTTGCTTGTTGCTGAGGATAGGGCATTCGATTCCTCCGAACTTGCTTGCATGTTCATTGATGCGAAAACCGATGACGTGGTCGATTCGTTTCCGATTGATTTTCGTCGTGTAGCTACAGCCACAGCTGCCGACCCTGTGCTTGCTACCGTCCTGCGTTTTGTTGCTACGCTATGGCCCTTGTCAAAGTCACGGATCGGGGACTCGTTGGTTCGCCGAGTTTTTGCTCACAAGGAGAGACTTTTTGTTCGACGTGGTGTTTTGCTGTTGCTTTCTGATAAAGATCAGTCCAGAGTCGTGGTCCCACGTTCGTTACAGTCCTCTGTCTTACAGCTTCTCGACCAAGGACATTGGGGTATAGTGAGAACGAAACAACTTGCTCGTCAGCACTGGTTCAGAATCGATGCCGCGATTACGAATATGTGCTCTTCTTGCATGGTGTGTGCCGAACAACAATCAGCACCACCGCGAAAATTCTTTGCATGGCCAAAAGCCACTTACCCTTGGCAACGCTTACACATCGATTTTGCTGGTACATTCTGGAATGCTCGATGGTTGGTTGTGGTAGATTCATTCAGTAATTTTCCTTTTGTTGTCCGGATGTCTTCCACGACGTCATCTGCCACCATCAAAGCGTTATCTGATCTCTTTTGCATTGAAGGTCTTCCACAGAATATTGTTTCCGACAATGGCCCACAATTCATGTCCGCAGAATTTCAGTCATTCTGCAAGGCCAATGGTATTCAACATCTGACGTCTGCGCCGTTTTCTCCACAGTCAAACGGTGCTGCTGAACGATTGGTCAGGACTTTCAAGTCACAGATGTTGAAGTTGAAAGAGTCGCATTCTCGGGAGGATGCGTTATTGCTCTTTTTGTCCTCGTATCGCTCTCAGCCCCGAGATGGTCGCTCGCCAGCTGAGTTGCTCCATGGTCGTCATCATCGAACCTTGATATCTTTGCTACATCTGCCGCATCAGGTTCCTGTGCAGCGGCAGACACCTGCTTTTGCACTAGGCGACGTTGTCTACTATTGCCACTATCGAGGTTCACGGCGTTGGCTCGAAGGGCGCATTCTTCGCTGCCTCGGCCGCATTATGTATCTGGTTTTGGGGGCCTCTGGTGAGGTGCGCCGGCATCTCAACCAGCTGCGCCTCTGTCGTCGCACGGGATCTGCCGCTCCTCGTCTGCTTTCAGCGACGGTGCCGTCCGGTCAGCGCCCTGGGGACCCATCTACTGGCTCGCCTCAGCCCCAGGTGTTACCGACGCTGCCTTCCATTTTGCCCCATGGCACGCGCCGCCGCCGCCGCCGCCGCCTGTTCTCCCGCCGGCGACGCCTGCAGTGGACGCGTCGCTGCAACCGCCGGGCGCCTCCCTGGTTCACGCGCCGCCGATCGCTTCCCGTGACCAGTTGTCCTCCGACATGGAACTCTTGCCCGCTCCGGACCATATGTCGTCTTCGCCCGTCGGGTGCCCCGGCCCGATGGAGGTCGACCCTTCGGCCCCTCCTGTCTCTCTGCGGGTGCATAAACCGTATGTTGGCGTGCACCCTGGAGTAGATTTTCAGGCGTTTCCTACCTCCCCGCGGTCCGAATGGCAGGGTGCGGGTGGCACAGCCTCGCCTGTTGGTAGGCCCCCACCTCGTCGCATACGTCAACATAGGGTCCTCCCCATGGCGGGCGGAAGCCTTATGCCACAACCGTACGCCGATTTGCGGGGGAGGAATGTGGTGTCACCGCCAGACACGACACTTGCTAGGTGGTAGCCTTTAAATCGGCCGCGGTCCGTTAGTATAAGTCGGACCCGCGTGTGGCCACTATCACTGATTGCAGACCGAGCGTCGCCACACGGAAGGTCTAGAGAGACTTCCTAGCACTCGCCCCAGTTGTACAACCGACTTTGCTAGCGATGGTTCACTGACAAAATACGCTCTCGTTTGCCGAGACGATAGTTAGCATAGCCTTCAGCTACGTCATTTGCTACGACCTAGCAAGGCGCCACGTTCAGTTACTATTGATACTGTGAATCATGTACCGTCAAGAGCGACGTTCATCATTAGTGGATTAAAGTTAAGTATTCCACCAGCTACCTCCGTTTTTCTAAATTCTAATTTCCTTGTCCTGTTCCAGACCTCACGCCAGCCTGCGTGAGCTAAAACGCGTGCCTTTCGGCCTCCTCTAGTAACACGGTGTTGGCTCTCCTGCAAACCACAACAGAAACCGGATGTTGACCTAGGTTTCGGCGCGGATAACCCCGCGCCTGACGTTTGAGCTAAGCACAGCTATTGACATGGTACAAACGTACCGTTTATTTTACATTTTCTGTGTGTCTTTTGCCCTTTTGGGCGTTCTGAATTAATGTTGGACCGCGCCTCTTTAGGCAGTTTGTAAATTTAGTGTGTTTTTAGTGTGTTCCGAAGAAGGCATGGTTATCTGCGCCGAAACCTAGGTCAACATCCGGTTTCAATTTGCATACTAGGTGGATTCTTTATAATCATTAAATTATTCACGAATGCTAACGCGCTGCAATGTTAAAAGTTCTCACCCCCCTCTTCCTTGGTCGCCGTGATCAATGCATCTTCGGCGGCGATTTTAACCGTGTGCTCAAGCCCAAAGACTGGGTCCCACACTTTCCGACTAGTCAAGAACTTCGGATGTTGGTGCGAGACCTGCATCTCATCGATAGTTTGGAGAAAGTGCAAGGTCAATGCTCCAGGCACACATTTCTTACGCGGCCAATCGTCTTGATCACATTTATCTCGCACATGTCGGGAGTGTTGGTCGCAGAACCGCGGCCACTTTCCTTCGCAGACCATGGTGTGTTCATATGCACCGTCATCCTCCAGCAGTGACGTGTATGGAGCAACTGAGGTATGTGGAAGATGAATGTGGCACAGCTCCAGAAACCATAATGCCGTCAGATTGTCGCCGCCACCTTCGCAGACTGCGAAACACGACTTAGACGTTGGCATGAAGGATGGGACGTGGAAAACCAGTGTTCTAGCGGGTGCTAATACGATATAGAAAGGACATCGCCTCATAGCATCCTCATACTTTGGACTTTTATTGCATGACGCTTCGTGAACTCACATCCCAGCTGCCGCCGCCGGACCGACACGTGGCAAGCCGGCGAATTAAAGACAACATATTGTTTCTTACACGGCGAAAACTGGAAGGGGTCATCGTGCGGTCAGGGCGTGAAGACCAAGCAATAACCGCAGTTATGTCTCACATGATCTTGCGTCGGGAGTGCTGGTAGGAGAACGGCGGCCACTTTTGTTCTCAGACCATAGCGTGATCCGTGCACCACATCCTGCTTCATAGACGTCAATGCCGATATCAGCTAGTCAGGGACTTCACCTTTCTGGATGGTCGTCTTCAATCACCGCGGCAACCATTGTGCAACCCTTTGCAGACCATTAACGATGTTTTTACCTGGAGTAGTACATAGAGGAGGGGGGCAATAATGACATTTTGCAGCATGTATCGTGCATGAACGACGACACAGCAGCATCGTCGCCTTTAGCGGAGGTTATGCAGGACAACATCGAAGAAACACTAGATAAGGATGCACTTAACAAGTCACCCGGGCCACACGGACTGCCGCTCGAAATACCCTGATGATGCCACATTGGATCATAATGTACTGAGGGCTTTTGGGTGTCACCTGCGTTCGTCGACGGACTGCTCATCACGATACAAAGGCCTTCAAGAGGTCGATCGATCGAGTACTACCGCCCGATTCAAATATTAAGATCTTTGCCGGGCTCCTGGCAGTGCACATAATGAAACGAACATTCAACAAACCACTGGTGAATGTAGGGATTTAACAGCTCTCGTCGCATCCTGTCGGCTGCTGTGATCTCAATTAGCTTCGACCACGCTTTCGACGGGGTCACCACAAGTTTCTTATGTCAGTTCTAGCCCGCATGGGCTTCCCATCTGACTTCCTCGACGCCTCTTACGCGGAGCATTATCCCATATACTGTAAATGGGCATGTTGTGGTTGGCAGGAGAGCCAACACCGTGTTACTAGAGGAAGCCGAAAGGCACGCGTTTTAGCTCACGCAGGCTGGCGTGAGGTCTGGAACAGGACAACGAAATTAGAATTTAGAAAAAAACGGACGTAGCTGGTGGAATACTTCACTTTAATCCATTAATGACGAACGTCGCTCTTGACGGTACATGATTCGCAGTATCAATAGTAACTGGTAATGGCGCCTGGCTAGGTCGTAGCAAATGACGTAGCTGAAGGCTATGCGAACTATCGTCTCGGCAAATGAGAGCGTATTTTGTCAGTGAACCATCGCTAGCAAAGTCGATTGTACAACTGGGGCGAGTGCTACGAAGTCTCTCTAGACCTGCCTTGTGGCGGCGCTCGGTCTGCAATCACTGATAGTGGCGACACGCGGGTCCGACGTATACTAACGGACCGCGGCCGATTTTAAGGCTACCACCTAACAAGTGTGGTGTCTGGCGGTGACACCACAGGGCATATGGTGGTTCCTGCCAGTCCTCCGTTCAGTTAGCAAAGGATTTTTACATGAGCACACTGGAACAGCCCAAAGGAGGGCTGAAACTCAGACTTAGGGGGATTACGTTGAGAAGCAACATCTGCCAATCCAGAGCCTATGTTGATGACCTTCTACTGATGGTCCGACTAAGTGAAGAAGTGCGCTCCATGCTTCAATGTATCAAGCGATAAAGATTGCCGGCGAGAAGCCAATGGAATGAAGCCAAGACAGCGACAGTGCATATTGGAAGGGGTCTCCAAGAGTGCTACGGGGCGCCCTTTCCACAGGTGGATGCGATCAGATATTTGGGCATTGCATTTACACACGATGTGCTTCGCATGCCTACCATGAACTATAGATGTCTGGCACAGTAATACGCACATAAGTCTACCAGAACCTACTTCGACGCAGGAACCTCATACAGTGTGTCCAGTATCTTAGCCTTCACATGGTGACCAAGTTGATATACATGTCTCAGTTTCCCCTACCACTGACAGTGATGGCACGCAGACTACAGTCACCATTTGGATATCACGTTACTACTGGATTCCTATTTAAAGCCCGCTACACTGCCCCTACACTCCCTCCATGTGAAGGTGGACTGGAACTTATAAATGTATGAGCATGGGCTGAGGCCTCATATTTGTGCACAACGGCGAATCTGTGGATCTGTCAAACATATTTCACTTGTGGGCAGTCTGTTGGAGGAAATGATACTGCCATCCATTCTTCCACTCGCTCCAATTGTGCACATCGCTCCCTCTCTTTTCCACATCTCGGCATTCATATTACGAGGGCGAGTCAAATTGTGATGTCTCTTGCAGCGGTCTCTCCGCGATATTTTCAGAAATTTTATAAATTATATAACTCAGTACATATCTCGAAATATCTCTTCTTATCTTACCGATTATCAATGCAAAGTAGTTTCAAGCCCAATTATTCCTTGGAGTGTCCATTTACTCCATGGAATAGCTTCTCTGCTATCTATGTTTTCTCTTATGAAAAGAATGTAGGACTTCTTGCCGTTTAGTCGTGGAAGAAGGAGGATGTATATGTATGTATTGTTGAGCTAGTCGCCATCTTGATGAGATTCTGTATGAGAAGGAATTTAATACCTGAACTAAACTAAAGTAAGTGTGTTCGCGTATTATTTGACTGATTATTATTGACAGTGTCTGCTTACTACGCTGTGTTGCACGGGATCAGTGGGGAACGTCTGATTTACACTGGACGAACCTGCCGTTTTGTATGCTCAAGATATCCAGTTACTTCAAATAAATAGGCTAACACGGTCTTACCAGCAGATCTCCGGTCTTCGCCATGTGATCACCGAAAGTTAATAATTATTACAAATGTTTCCAGGAGATCTACTGACAATTTTCGTCGCACCGAGACTTCTAAATTGCTTCACTGCCTTATGGAATTTAAGTTAAGCTCAATTTAACCAGGATAGAACAGTACTGAACTGTGTGAATGTGATAAGCCTGCTTTGTGAATGAAAACTCCCTTAACATACGCATGTTTTTAGTATCCTGATCAGTGAAGCTAAATCAGGCCGGTGTGAGAGAGGTTTTTAAATTTTTGATACAGAACAAAATATTAAAAAATGAAAACCTTAAATTTTTTAAAAAATATTATTTATTGTGCAGAAGTGATACAAAGCTGTATCCCTTTTCAACATAATCTCCATCATGCTCAATGCAAGTCCTCCAGAGCTTACAAAATGGATAAATTCTTGCAGAAAAAAATTCTTTTGGTAGTCCGCGCAACCACTCGTGCACCGCGTGTCGTACCTCTTCATCAGAACGGAACTTCTTTGCTCCCATTGCGTCTTTGAGTGGTCCAAACAAATGGAAATCAGTTGGGGCAAGGTCTGGTTAGTATGGTGGATGAGGAAGACACTCAAATCAGGTCTGTGATTGTTGAAACAGGTTTCGTCCCCAGTAACGATTTTTGCAAGGAATCCATCGCCTTCTCGTTCAAAGCGCCGAAGAAGTTGTTCACAAGCATCAACACGCCATTCTCTCATTTCAGGAGTCAGCTGCCGTGGCACCCATCTTGCAGGCACTTTGTGAAACTGGAGTACATCATGCACAATGTGGTGTGCTGACCCATGACTAATTTGTAAACATGCTGCAACGTCATTTAGTGTCACTCGGCGGTTTTCCTTCACTATGCCTTCTACTGCTCCAATGTTCTGTGGTGTCACAATTCGTTGTGCCTGATCTGGACGAGGAGCATCTTCCAGTGAAGTCACACCATTTGCGAACTTCCTACTCCATTCGTAGACTTGCGGCTGTGAAAAACATGCAACACCGTGTAACCCATGGGGCTCTAATGCTGTACAGATTTATTTTGCTTTTGTTTTATATAATGTTACATCATTGAGCTTCTGTAAATGTTGTTTGATTAAATCGATAATACAAAATTGTATACTCTTTTCTTTGTTTAAAACTTTGCATGTAGTGTATCTATCATTTAAATTCTTTGTTCCATTCGGAGGGAACAAAACTTACTGTATATAATTGTAATTTCTGTGTGAATAATTTTTTGTAGAAACGTCAATATGTGCAAATGTTCTGTGTTATTTAATGCATTTGGTTGCTGTTATGTAAACTGCTGATCCTCGCTTAGGGTTGTTAGTTAGTTTGTATGTAAAATGTGTAGTGGTTCCGCTCGGGAACGGAACTGTGTAGCGCGCGCAAATTGTGGTTGGCCCAGGTAGAAAAGGTGAAACAAGAGTCAGTCGGGGACGAGCTACCCAACTGTGCACTGCCATGTTAATGTTGTATATTGTGCTGGTTACGAGAGAGGTTTTTTTTTTGCCGCTTTCCCATTACTTGGATGGATGGATAAATAGCTGGAACGATTCTGGAATTGGTATTCATCATCGCCACCAAGAAGGGACAGAGTCCAGCAATTCTGCCTGCAAATCCACCTACCAACATGCAGTTGCCACCACATTGCGCAATCACTGTATCGGAATGCTACAATAATATACAGTGAAGGATCGGCTCATTGGATCTTTTAGTGTGCACAAATATAAGGTAACTTATAACTGAATTTATGTACCTACCTTGATTTTTTCCTCATCATAACACCTCTCAGGTTCCTCTCCGTTTGAACTAAAGTGATTACCGAGTGTCCCTACTGAAAGAACATTAAAGACCAGTGTTTTTGCTAATTAATGCCTCTTGAACATAGTAAAAAGAAAGTTAAAGTTAATGTGGCAAGAGAGTGAGTTAAAGTTAATGATGCTTGCTGAAAATAATTTTCCTAATAAAACTGCTTATTAATGTGTTGTTGCCAACTTCAAATTAAAAGTTCTTAAGAATGAGGCTTATAAAGTTTGCTTTGTAAATGATCACATTACTGCCTGTTGTAAATCGTAGAAGGTGAGTCAGTATCTTACATATATGTTAATTTTGTCTCTCAATGTAGTAAAAGTGGAAAACTGCAGTTGTGAAACGTTATATGCCCATGTTTGCTAAGTGTTTGTCTCTCTTGTGTATTGGAAGTGCATATTAATAACATAACAGGATCCACAGTTTGTCTATTGTGTTAATGCTAGGTAACAAGTAATGGGAAGTCCACTAATTATGAAAACCATAATTCCTTTATTCAAATGATAGTGACAAGCAACCTGTTAGTGGATTCCAATCAACTTTCATTTTAAGTAGTGAAGTATTTAACGGAGAGAGACTTAACCTATATCCAATTATGATTCTGCAGTGAATAGTAATAATAACGTTATAAAGACCATTCAGTTCGTATAATCCCTGAAAGTAATAGTGTGTTTCGGTATCTGTTATAATTTTGCAAATAGTTTCTGCTGCTCTAACTGTTAGTTTCAATCTTACCGAAAACATATGTATGTGTCAGAGTTCACTGTAGTCGCGTGTGATAAAGTATAGGTTGTGTTTATCCATTAAAGTTACTAATAACTATTTTCTTCAACGAGAATGTTAATCATTCTCTTGCCTATTTAGGCTGGCGACAGTTTTCTTTATCAGTTAAACAGTGCAGATAGGCAAAATTTTGTTTGTTACTGTTCAAATATTTACGTAATTGTGACTTTCATTTCCGATAAGCCACCTCCGTTAGGTACAACACGGTCAACATAACAAAATTCCTCTCAGAGGGTAACACTGCTCTGTTGCTTTATACCATAATTGCTTTAACAAGATAGTTTTATTTGACGACCTGCCTACAACTTTAAGGTTATGGTACAGCAGTAGCAGAAAGGAGTGTTATAACCGTACTGAACCTTCATTCGTCGGCGAATTTCAATAGGTTTCACACCTTCACTAAGCAAAAACTGAATAACAGAACGCTGTTTTCCCTGGTGCAAGTCGCAAGTGGGGCGGCCATCTTTATACTAATACTGCGACGGTATATGTGCATCTGCACTATGCTGCCCCCTACAGGCCATTCTGCACGCTGTTTGTAGCACACTTACCAACTTACAAGATAACGGCGCGAAATGTCGATTTGTTATTAGAAATTTAATGTTTTCATTTGACTCGCCCTCGAAGAATATAGTTATGTGCACTATGATCTTCCCACCACTCAACCCCGAGCGAGAGATACACCTATCGTTTGCTGCTGAGATCATATCTCACAGTATGATTGAGAGTAAAAGTCCAGCCACACCATGACCTCCAGTGTGGAGAATAGTCCAACGACCCTTTCTCGGTACATGGGTACGAGCAATGTGGTACCACGTGGTCAAAACGGTTGCACACTATTGGGCTGACGGGTTCTCCCCTCCAACCACAACGCCACCTCCTGAACACTGACGAACATGTGCAGCATGTGGAACAGTGTTTGATGTATGGATGCTGGTACAGCAGATCCTTGCCTGTTATCTTCATGCCCCACCTCACACGACTGACCCCCAGCTACCTACTTCCCAACAGCGAAGACTCTGCTATCACATGATTTCAAAGCATGTCCATTTATTACTTATTCTCAGATAATGACAATATGGTTCTTGACTATTGGCAACATTTCGAAGATAATCATAGCACACTTGAGCACACTCCTCGGTTTCAACAACTTTTCACAAATTATTTGTGCACTGTTTTTATAACCCAGAAGTCGACCCCTTTGTGGACTCTGATACGAGGCGAAATGGTTGTCGACTTGGTACCAATGAACATTGTCCGTAGATGGGAAGCACGCGTGTAATGGCTGGATTTAATTTTTTATTTTTATTTTGATTTCCTTTGACTGTGTTGTCGTTGTTTAAACAATATAACTGTAGAAATTGTCCGCCGCTGGTAGCTGAGTGGTAAGCGCGACGGATTGTCGGCTGAGTCGGAGATTTTCTCCGCTCAGGGACTGGGTGTTGCGTTGTCGCTATCATCATCATATCATCCCCATCGACACGCAGGTCGCCGAAGGCGTCAACTCGAAAGAATTGCACCAGGCGAACAGTGTACCCAACTGGAGGCCCTAGCCACAAGGCATTTACATTTTTACTGTAGGAATTTGCATTCTCTTATTTGTTGGTAGATGTTTTGAGTTCACCCATGTGGCGGAAGGCTGACACACAAAGCAAACGTGGTTAAAAAAGTTTCTTTCGTATTGATATGATTTATGTTCTTTAGTTTGTTTACAGTGCGTTCTTACTAATAGAAACAGTTGTATTACAATTGTCTCCGCTATTTTGGAGGTGCCGGTGTGGCACAGATTTTCAACTTATTGCATTGATTTCAGTCAGTGTCCAATAGCAGCCACTATCTGTTATCATAACGGCTGCTGAATCAAAAAATGATGTCTGTTATTTTGGACATGTCGGAAAGAACAGACGCTGCATAAATAAATAAAAAATAGGCCAAGTGCGAAAATACTGGCGAGATATTGATACCGCAAATTCGAAGACCATATCAAATTCTTTATAGCAGTTCTTCAGACGATGCTGGACATGCAAATAGAAGCGAGCAGGAGACTTCAGTTTATTTATGAAGATACAGAAGATTTAATAAAATATATTATTTATTTACTAAAACACGATTATAGCTTACATTTCATGTTTGCATGCAGTAAGGGTCGTCTATTATGCTTTTGACAGATAATGATTGCAATGTATGTCCCAAGGGTAAAAAGATATTATTGTGTGATATAATTACAGTTTAACAATTTTCAGATTTTTTACTTTGCTTGTACTGTGAAACCCGGCTTCGTGCCCTGTTTCTTGCCAAATTACATGATTCTATGTCAACAGGAGGTACTCTGCAGGTATTGATGAGTGAGTTTTCGAGTATCAAAATATGTTACACAAATGGCCGTATCTTTTATTCAGTTGATTTGGAAGCATAAAAACTTTTACAATGCCAAGGGACCATAGAACGTAGTATGTGACATAAATCTGAAGTGTATCCATCAACCTGTTCGGGAGAGAAAGCGGACTTAGCCGTCAGACAGACAGACATAGGGTGATCACCTACCTGATAGCCTGTATGTCCATCTTTGGCAAAGGTAGCAGTAGTGACGAGTCTAAGTCGCAGGAGGGACTTGGCACCACATCTGCACACCCAAGTCATCTAATTCCCTTAAATTCTGGGGAGGGGGCGATGAACTCTAGCGGCACATTCAGTCACATCCCAGATATGTTCGATTGGGTTCAGCTGTGACGGGATGAGGGGCCAGCACATCGCTGTGTTCCTCTAATCATTACATTACACCCCTACCCTCCTGACATGGGTTTATGTGATCTGCAACCAGTGTACGATACTCCTTGACCGTCATGGTGCCTTGCACGAGCTCCACTGAACGCATGGATTTCCAAATGAATGTTCCCCAGAGCGTAATGGAGCCGCCGCTAACTTTTCTCCTTGTGATGTTATTTCCGCCACAGTTCACTGCCTGTTTTACCAGTCAGCCCAGCCTACGACGTCCGACATCTGTACTGAGGGATGGCCGTCCAACCCCATTACGTCTGGAGGCGGTTTCGCATTGATTTCACAAAGTGCTGAAGACACTCACCACAGCATTCTTCTAGCACTCGACAAATGGTGCAGTTTCCGAAATGTTCGTGACGAGCGTCTAGGCCATCACAATCTGCCCTCTATCAAACACAGATAGATCGCTCGCCTTCCCCAATTTACATACTAACAGCATGCTCACTGATACTTCATGTCCCAATCCTGTGTCTGACTAGCAGTCATTCCTCGTCAGGTGACGCTGCTATCGCCTGGACGAGTTTATATTGCTAATAGGTCGATGGTCATAATATTCTGTCTGTTCAGTGTACGTACTGACGGGCAACGAAGTGATCTCATAAGGGTTATCGTTTTAAAGATTGAGGCACCGCAGCCTAAAAAAGGAGAACATATGAGAGAGATATTTTTTCACTGGTAATCCTGTCCCACCGATATAGACTCTCGGCCCATTGCTCATAAACATTTGGCAATGACAAAGGAAACAGAGGGGAAGTTTTCGAAAAGCTCGAGAAAGGTGGAGTGAGGGATGCAAGCGTAAGGGAAGAGGAAGACAGCACTAAAGCGCAAAGTGGCGGAGCGGAGCTTTCCACCGTCGTCAACACAGCGAAGTCGTCTCCTGCACTCTGCACCACACCATACTTTGTTGCATACACCCTCAGACGTCTTGACTCAGGAGTCAATGTTTCCTTATCCGCTCACTCAGTGAGTTAACGCCGCGTGATACCGAGTGACTGAACTGCCAGCCGCGTGTGTCCGCGTCCGCGTGCATAGCGAGTGATGTAGACTAACGCTACTCACGCGGATGCAGTGCTGTAGGACATGCTGTACCGAGTACTTCCGGGAGGGACGAGCAAAGCTGAGACAGACTGAGGCTTGACCCGCCGCCAGACATGTCGTGACTGGCACTGCTATAAGGATTCCATTTTTACTGATTCAGGTACACAACCCTAAAAATGTGCTATAATAACTAATTGGAAATGTTCAGATTTTGTCCTTTACTTGTACTCTGAAACTTTTCTTCCTGTCTTCTTCAAATTTCATGATTCTAAGGCAACGGGAAACACATTGAATGACTTTTCGAGTATCAAAATATGTGACACAAATGGTCGTATGTTTTGATTGCATTGACTTAGAAGGATACAATTCTTACAGCCCCAAGGGACCATGGACCTTAGTATGTCACACGAATTTGAATTTCATACTCTAAACTGTCCCATAGAAACTGGGTCTTAACAGAAGGATAAACAAACAGACAGACTGATAAATATAACAAAAATTTTTCTTTGTATGATGTAATTACAAATTAACTATTTTCTTATTTCTTCCATTACTTGTACTGTAAGACCTTGCTTCTTGGCAAATTTCATGTTTCTAGGTCAACAGGAAGCACCCTATAGTGAAACTTTCGTTTAAAGTAATTCTTTTCATTTGATTTGAGATTTCGTACTGACTTGGTAGGCTGGTTGTAACTTCGCTGTTGTTTAGCTTTGTACGACTTTGTGCATTTACAACTCAGAGAGAAACCAAATATATCTGCTTGCAGGAATGCAACATGAAACTGGCCCTGTTTTATAATCTTTCTAAGAAAATGTGCAAACTTGTTAAATCCTGAAATTTACTATTAATATCTTTAATTAAACAAAGTGGTTCCTGTTCGTAAATGATCTGCCTAACAATGCTGTTCATGAAGTGGCCCCCGTGCGTTGATAATTTTCGTAGCGAACAGATCCTGAAATGAAAATATCTTTCCTCGTAAGGTAATTGCTTGCAACTGCGATGCTTGCTGATCTCTGTGCGCCAGCAGCAAATTTCTAACTAAAACAGCTCAGATCTTAGTGCAGTTCTCCAGACAGCAAATAGACTACTTTACAAGTCATTGAGTGAGGCAATCCTTTAAATAAAAAGACTTGTTTCGAGGATATGGATAAAGCTCTTAGGTGAAATATTTCTATAACAAACTGTTTTTAAACTGTCTTATGTATTATTCCTGGCACGAAATTCATGTTACAACAATAATTAACACTGAAAGTACGAAATTCATGTTACAACAATAATTAACATTGACAAAGCGCAACATTGATAATGAATTCTTACTCTCACTAATGTTGGAAAATCATTATTAAACATAAAAAATACCTTACAGTGAAAATTACTCCATATTTAATGAAAATTCTCAAGTTCTTTGATATGGATGTCTCATTCAACAATGAATCCTAACTACGCAACTGCAGTGCCAATAAATAAAAACATTACCTTCATTTCTCTTAATACTCTTTTCATTATAAATCGCTAACCAATCCTTCCCGTCTGTTTCACAATTTTCCAATACAAATTAATTTACTTATACATAGATACACTTAAGTTTTCGTCTACACTGGCACGAGCCCTCTGCCCGGCATCTGTCTCACTAATACTCTCAAGACAGAGCTCCCTCGCTCCTCGGCGCTCAGCAGTGATGACAAAAGCAAGCACATCTTCCAGCGACACAGCTACTCTGACCAAAGACTGCGCGCGAAAGTCAAGCGATTTAGAATTGTCGCTTAGCGTGTTATGCATCCATAGTACGTACTGAAATGTGGTTTCGCAGGACAGAGAGGTTCAGACTGTGGAAAGGGACCCAAATCAGTTGCTGCTAGTTGCACAAACATACAAAACTTTATTTTGCTAAAACAGTTAATCACAAATGCCCTTAAAAAGATTCAAAAGCAATACCGATGAGAGCCCGAACACAAGTTATTAAACTGCTTTAAGGAATATATGCGGCTGAAGGCCTTACTGAAACAAAATTACGTAAATACTCGGCTGAAGGCCACACACTAGACATAGAAGAAGTGAAGTTTAAGGCCTGGATAACAAGAATTTCCAATTGAGAAGAAAATTTAAAAGGTTTTGAACAAGTGAATTTTCTAATTTTAATTTAAGACGGCTGAAGGCCTTAAAATATTACACATAGAAGCTCGGCGGAAGGTCACATACTGAACATAGAACAACTCAAGGCTTAAGGCCTGGGTAACACGGATTTGCAATAGAGCAAAATTCCCTTTTTATATAAAAAAAATGAGTTTTAAGGAAATCAATCTTGAAACCTTAACCTAAGTCGGCTGAAGGCCTTATTTTAAAATTAAAACAAACTAAATCAATAGGCGGCTGAAGGCCTCGCACAGTAATTGAGACAAAATCACAGCCGACCGGAGTAGCTGAGCGGTTCTAGGCGCTACAGTCTGGAACCGGGCGACCGCTGCGGTTGCAGGTTCGAATCCTGCCTCGGGCATGGATGTGAGTTATGTCCTTAGGTTAGTTAGGTTTAAGTAGTTCTAAGTTCTAGGGGGCTGATGACCTCAGAAGTTAAGTCCCATAGTGCTCAGAGCCATTTGCACCATTTGAACAAAATCACAATCTAAAAACAATAGAACAATGGTGCTCAGAAGTGTACAAGCGTCGGCGTGAAGAGGTAACTCTGACATAAGTTTAGGTGAGACGGGCACCCAAAGTAAGATTAAATAATCGGACGGCAACCCGAACCAGGCGCGGCTGAAGGACCGACCAACAACCTAACCAAAACCCTACGACCCGACAAACGGCAGGACAACGGAAAATATCAGCGAGAATGAAGATACCAGCAGTCCTACGTCTTCAAAACTGGCGTTTAAATACAGCTAAGGCACAATAACTACTAAAAAATATAAACAAGCACCAAAGGATGTCGAACTAGACGCCGTGCCGGGCAGCATCAAAACGGCGGGGAAACACACACACTCGCTGCTCTGTCCCAACCGACCGACTGCCTTCTCCAGTACGCAGACAGCATTCATTCATAAGTGCTCAGTGCAAATCACAGAAGCTACACACAATTCCACGTAAACACTTGGACTAAGAACTCCGACAATCCTAAAACCAATCACTGTGGAACAACAAGGAGAAACCAAAAGTTGACACACACAGAATTTCCATAAGAGGTCGACGACCAAATACACGAGATGAGACGACCGACCGAACGACCAACCAAGGTCGTCCACACTCAAGTAATGTGTGTCAGCAACGGTCGGGCGAGTCTTGGTTGTTCAGACCTCACTGGCGCTGCATCCCGACTCAACTCTCGACACACGCCGACCCGGAAATACTAACGGTCGCTCTAAAGATAATACAACCGTGCTCTTATCGATAAGCGCTGCTGCTGCCACTCACGGGCAGCCAAGCCAGCAACTTAGTGACGCCAATAAACTGAATAAGAAATTAGACGGCAGTACCGCAAAGACAAGATGTTAAACAATAAACTGCACGTACACGAGCCGCACACAGTTCACGTACAATGCAAATAACAAACTCCCAATGGACTTTTTCAATAGGTTTTGATGTGTGAGTTTTTGAGTACTAAAATATGTGTCATAAATGGCCGTATATTTAAATTGATGTGACATAGGAGCTTAAAATTCTTACACCTCCGACGGGCTGTATAACAAAACAGGTGACATAAGTTGGAGCATGATGTGTCTATTCGTTCCTGAGAAAAAGTGTCTTTAACTGTCCAACAGTGAGACGGACAAGAAAGGAATCCTGCAAGGGTTCCATTTTACAGACTGAGGCACGAACCCTTAAAAACGACCAATATTTTTTTCTGACTACAAGGAGTATTGAGCTTCATGGGAGGTTTGACAGATTAAAACGTAGGAGTGCCTTTGCGGAAACAGAAACTAACGAGAAAGCCGTTAGTATTGAGAGTTTAATATCTGACTATAATGCTGGGTATGAATTAGCTTCAATGCCACACAAAGAGAATGTGTGCTGTACGAAAGTAAAAGAGTAGTCAAGTAACAACTTGGGTGATACTGGTTTAGGTGCAGTAGCATGTATTCCAGTATATAAACAGATTCCAATCCGGAGAATGACTGTGAATCTGAGATATGACCTATCTGACACTAAACGATGATAACTGGTACAGGTATGATGACGGCGACTGAGAAGCCAACACCAGCACCCAGCAGCAGCCGCCGAGTAACACCACCGCACAAAGCCAACGGTATGCACCTACATGATACCTACTACCAACACGGCCTAACATTGCATGACCTGTCACAGACAGCAAGAAAACCGCAACTGCTCTTACAACCCGACCGAACTATCGCAGAGGTTTCATTCCCTTTGTTTCTGCCTTGGCACTTTTTTCCCCTCTGCCCTTCAAACCTCTACCCTTCGTTCAACTTTCGACCCAATCTATTTCCAGGTGAGTGCATATTAACGGCTAACCTTAACCATACGCACGCGAACATCGCAGTACCTACATCGTGAGAAGCCTCACTTTAGTGAAAACCAACACGTATGCAGAGATGGCAATAGACCTTTCGTGTTGACCATCATGCCAGTGTGGGCGTAGAGGGGCTCCACCGGATGTCTCTAAGGAGGGAGGAGCTTTCAACCAGTCTCTGATGTGTGCGATAAACTATAGCTGAAATGCTCAGCAAAACGACGTCGTACAGAGGGTAGGGAGCATCAGCCTGAAGTCTAGACACCGCATCACAAGAACACATATTTAGAACGAAAGAGCACTTATTCAGGAAGTTGACGAAGGTAGCTAGCCACTCTGAAGAGTGAAGTTCGGCAATATTGCAGCTCCATACTCATTTTTTGGATTTTCAGCTCTTGTATTTCTTCCGTTTTTGCAGTTAAAATTATTGGACATAGATTCCGCCTTTTATGCAAAACACTGTTTTCTTCTTGTAACCCAAACATGTTTCAATACCTCTGTGGCAACATCAGTGGGTTTTGCTTATTGGACAACTGTAAAAATGAACATATTTTAGGTT